>NC_085959.1:10000-637798 GCF_963556715.1 Cydia fagiglandana | reverse complement strand
GAGCCACGGAAGCTCAGCCGCTTTGGTCTCTCCAATACCCAAATATATCGCCAAATATATCGGAACACATCCTTATTTCTATGGCAACAAAGTTATATTACGATATATTTGGCTACTTTAGCCGTCACTATCTATTTCATACTGACTGTACATACGCAGGTTTGTCAATGTCAACCTTATTTCGCCGACGTCAATGCCCTTTGTTTACCATTTAGCCACCAGTTTCTGGACGATTTCCTGTAGGCAGGAGGTAAACAGCTTTGGAGATAGTGGGTCGATTATCCTGTCTGACTCCTTTTTGGATGCAGAATTAGGGCCGGAAACTTGCAGTACTTTCCGATGGTTCCGATGAACTCGTGCCTATAACGCTGCTCGCGTTGCTTCGCTGTGTGGCTAACGATGTGTCTTGCACTAAAGATGCGCCGACCCTGGGGTCGCTCCTTTTTTCACGTAGGCATTATTGTCCTAACTTATTGATAGTTTTTTGCCTCAGAACACTCAGAGCCGCTTGTCTCTACGGCTACTGGTACCTACTCGTATGTATGTACAAATTCGTAGGCAGGCTCCAAATTGGAATATTTCGCTCGTTTAAGTTTTGCTGCCTTTTCGGCGGCTGCTCCGACTCGCCCTGTGGCCTGAGGTGTTAAGGGGCAAGTGTGCTTACACACGTCGCATCCCAAATGAGGCTGTGTTTTCGCGCTCACGGAAGCAGTGTCAATTTAGGCCCTGAGACTCCAACACGCCTGTCGGATGTCCAGCGTCCAGTAGCATCCTGAAGTAGCTGCCTTTATAAGCTTATTTGGTCCCCTAGAAACCATTTCATTAAATTGTATGATGCACATGCAGAGCACTGAACGGTTTTTTACAGTAAAGAACAAACTTGTAACTAACCTTCCCTCAACTCAAGCTGCACTTCACAAACATACTTTGCATGCAGCGTACCATGTGAGCCAAGTACGAATGACGGCGAATAGACTTTTTCAGGATTCCGTACCCAAAGGGTAAAAACGGGGACCCTATTACTAAAACTCCGCTGTCCATCTGTAAGTCCGTCTGTCCAAACGTACAGAACTGGTAAACACCAGGCTGTATTTCATGAACCGTGATAGCTAGGCAGTTGAAATTTTCACAGATGATGTATTTCCGTTGCCGCTATAATAATAAATACTAACAACAGAATAAAATACATATTTAAGTGGGGCTCCCATACAACAAACGCATTTTTTATGCCGTTTTTTGCATAGTGGTACGGAACCTTTCGTGCGCGAGTCCGACTCGCACGTGGCCGGTTTTTGTGAATATATACATATATTTTTAAAATAGATACACATTAGATACTGAACATTTACTATGATTTACGTGCTTCTTGGTCTATAAAATAAATAAATAAAACTAAGCCAACTTCTGAAACATGGATCTCATAAACTGCTTAGCCGATTTTGATGCGGTTTTCAGTGTATTATGAAAAATGTATTTAATTTTATGGTTTAGTACTTTTTTCTAAACATTAGTCAATGTGGAAGACACTATTTGCACAAATAAACCGTAAAAGAAAAAATAGGTTATCAATCTTTTCACACTATATTTGTATAAAAATATTTTGTTTTTATTTTTTTTATAATAAAAAAATTACTTTTCTTTCAATTGACACCAAATTTAACGAAATCGTAGAAACTTGTAGATTTTTTTTTCTGTTTTTAATAGACCTCGCTTCACCTCGGCTCCTAAAGGACGAAATTACTGGTTCTTCGAAAAAAAAATGTTTTGATGGGCCTCCACTATCATCGTGCAAAGCGGCTTGCTTTCCTCCTAAAGTGCAGCTTTTTTTTCATAACAAGCATGACTACATCCCATCCCTAGACATCCACCTTAAACTTTTTTTATAAACCATACACTTCATTCGTATCTTTCCATCATAAGACGAATGCCCGTTTTTATATCATTAATAAAAGATGTAAGGCTCTTCAGGCCCAAACTACGACGAAAAGATCTCCATATTGCCTATATATAATAGCACCGCTCTCTCTGGTTAGCCTTAAGGTTGACTGGAAGAGAATGCCTTTTCTACACATTATATATATATATATATTTAAATTATTATTATTGCACATATATATATATATATTTAAATATGCTTACAGGCGACATGCATCAGTTTACCGCGGAGGCGTCTTCTGACGACAGCCTGCCTGCCTCGCCCGCGCCGGACGCCTCGCCCGCCTCGTCCGCCGACGACGAGGAGGAGCCGCCTCCGCCCGAGAGGTGACTACACCGACTCTAAGGAGACTAATTATAATACATATAACCCAATTTGTTTCATAACCACACAAAGGAGAAATAAGCGTGCAAAAATATATAACTTCGAATCACTGCAGAATGTCGGTTAGCTGCGAAAATCACTCGTTATTTTCTTATGTCAGAGACCATTTTCTGGATTATCCGACATTCGGTAGTGATATGAATTCGTTCGAATACATTTTTATGCGTTTCTCTTAATGGGCGGGTCCACACATCGTTGCTTATCATGAACAGTGGTAGAAGTAAAAATGGGGGTCCCTTTGTTTCCCATAAAGTTTTAAGTCATAATGTATTGTTTGACATATTATCGTTAGTCATAAAACTCAAACCGTTAACTTTTCGGGATTTTCCTAAGATTATGCTATAGATAGGTTAGGTTAGGTTAGGTTTGTTTTGTGGCAATCCTGAAAAGTTACGCGTTTCTGAGAAAAACCAATTATGACTAAGGAAAATTCGGACAAACAATACATTATGACTTAAAACTATTTGGGAAACAATAGAGACCCCTAAAAATGAAATGCTATTGCATTTATTATTCTATCTTTTACTGGTAAGATTTAAAGTCGAATGGCATTTCATTTTGTTTTGTGTCACTATTCATGATAAGCGTCGACATAACTAGAATACATTCTGTTATGGTTTAACAAACAGTGGTTGCGGTGAAAAGCTTAACGTTCGCATTATATTCCAGCGGCGGCGAGCCGGCGGCGGCGCTGCGGCGGCGGCGCGTCCGCGAGCTCGCCGAGCGCGTCTCCGCCGTCAAGCGGCGCGCGCGCGACGCCGAGCGCTGGCACCACCTCAAGAGGTCCTTGTACAAACCGCTTACCATCACCTTCGGCGTCATTCTGGCCGGCATTCTCATCTATGCTTACGTTAAACACTAGATATGTCCGTTACTGGGCCCGGCATCTATGCATGTGCTACGAACTCGGCTACGTGTTGACAATAACTAGGCCCACTGTTCTACGTCACAAACTAGATTTATACAGTACCTTAAACACCCCGGTAGTATCATACACATGTCAAATACTTGCTCTACGTCACATTCAAACGCTGAGTGACGACACGACCACATCTTACTCGCCGGCATTGTGTCCGTAACTGGGCCCGACACGGGTGGCCAAAAAATAAGCGCATTCCCGTTGCCAGAGAAGTTTTGGGATTGTACGGAGCAACGTTTACTATGGGACCAATCCCGAAATCGCGAAAAAAAAAACAACAGGTGGAATACCTACCATCCTAAAACACGTATCATGCATGTGTCAAAAACTAAGTCCATTCTCATCTCCACGTCGATATAATTATTGTATCATTATACAAGAAAGAATGTAGATAAATTAATAGATCAAACAAACTGGCAATAGGCATGTTGACATGAATCGCGAATATATAACATGTTATGTTTTTTTTTACCATAGCAGGAAATATTAGAATGCTGAAATCATATTTTGCAAGTGTAAATATGCGTAATAAATTAATTAAAAATAATCAAAAGTATTTAAAAGTATCACGTGACTGCAAACGCCAATCGGAGCGCGTGACGTCATGACATGAGAATCACCACAGACTAGTCGTCAAACCTGACCGTAATCCGTACGACACCGCCAAAGAGTTTGGATGTTCAAATACTGTATGTATTTTTTATTTCGACAATAGACATTTATTACGTACAAAAAATATTATTACATGATAAAAAAAAAATATTTATTTGTTATTAAATAAATAAAATGTTATATAATATGATATCTCACCAAAATCTTTTTAATAATTTGGCTGAATGGAACTATCATCGCCATGTTGGCTGTCGGAAAGAAAAAAAAATTTTTTAAAGTTATATCTGGGCCCACTATATTTGCGCTCACAATTTTAATTGTATCATAATAATTCATTTTAAATTGTAACTGTAAGTGTTTTTGTGTGAAATCAGTTATTGTGATTCATTTTTGAAATGGTTTTATTATCGCTGAACGTAATATGCATACATATAGTTCGCAAGTAACAATATCATTCAATTCAAAATCCGTAACTGCAACGTAAGTATCATGTAACAAATATTTGTTTTATACTCTAGGGTCTTGATTGTTGTTCTTTTACTCATAGGCACTGCATAAGAAATGTACAACTTGTTATTCATTATTTTAGCTTATATATTTACGTAATAGTGAACTTTTAGAAAGAGAGATAAATTAAATACTACAGCTTTTGTTCTACGCTAGGACTGACATTTTGGCAGCAGTTTGTTTATTTATCTGTTAGTGACGTCACGTGACAGCTTGGAGCGTTTAGGCTCAAACTTTAAACACTAAACTAATTAAGCTCTATTTAGTATTTAACATTAATGAATAAAAATTTTAAATATTTTTTTTTGTAATAATTACGTGTCTATCTATAAAATGAATACAGTTCTAGAAACTTGTCAACATGCCTATTACAGCACCACTCAATAAATAGTCTTTTAATCATCAAAACGCACGCCACAACCGTTTGGATCCAAGTCATTTTACCGTCACAAGACTTTCATCTATGCACATGTCCAATACTGGGCCCGATGTCAATTACTTATGTCCAATACATGACTCGTCGTCCAATGTCGAAGTCAGCCAATCGTCATGTAAGGGATCATCCATTAATTACGTCACACGAATTTCTAGGTTTTTTGACCCCTCCCCCCTCCTTGTCACATTCGGTCACATTTTGCTAATCCACCTGGTGTGACCACAGAATAACTAATACGTAGGCAACTCTGAAAGTTCTTAGAAAAGGCTACTTAGAGATCATATAACAAAAAGAGGCATATTATTTATGAAAATATAACTCTTTATACTTTTTTTGAGGTAAGTATATGCAATTTGGTCGTTATCTGTGTTTCAGGATTGATGGCAATTTGGAAATTCTACGTCGAGCGATATTCCAATTTCGACCTAAGAATTTTTTCGTATTACTATTTATAACGATTTTCATTGTGGGCTCAGCCAACAACAGAGTTACAGTAGGCTTCAGTTATAGTTTCATAATGAAGCCTAGTTCTTGTCCGTCTGTTTATTTTTTAAATTACACATTTAATCGCTTTTGTAGTTATTCAACGGATGATCATAGAGAAGCATGTCATTCGAGAGTGACGTCAAAAGTTTACATCGCACAGTTGTGCGGTTAATAAAAAAACTGGCAAAAAATTGTATATCAGTAGTTTTTGATATCCCTCAGTATTCATATGACACTGTTAAAAAAATCTTGCTTAAATTATTTAGTGTCAAAAAAGCTTGAATCCCGATGGGTACCTCATGAATTTCATACAAAACCTCCGAGGACCTAAAATCGCCATACAAAAAAGGCATAGGAAGAATGAGCTGTGTGCGCTTCAGGGTAATCCTATCCTAATGAAAATTTGTACGCGTGGTCAGAAAGAGATAAAGCACGCATTAAAATAAAGAGTAACGTCCTAATTACTTCAGCTTTTTCTATTCTAAACACTTTCAGTTTGCCCCTCGTAGTACTACCGTACAGAAAATTCACTCTTTCACAAAAGTCACATTTAGGTATAAAATTATACCTATACTCGCCGCCTGCAAGCAAAATTGAAACTTATATACCTACGTAACCGCGCACGAACCGTGAATCTTCCTTGCGCGCCGCAGTTTTATGACCGAGCTGTGAGTGTTGGCACAGGGTTGAAAGTTGACAAGTTTTTGTACCTACCTATACCTACCGATTTATTATTTTTAAGATTAATATGTAGGAATTACAAATGTTGATTCTGTAAACATATTTTTATTATCAGGAGATAGTATGTCTGATTCTTACGGAAGTAGGTAGGTATGCCACAGCCGTATTCCTTTGAAAATATGTCGGTCAGTGCCTAATATTGTTTCGGGGCCTCCAATAATCATTTTAAATTGGTCTAAAGCGCTTTAGTTTTATGCAAACAAAACGAATTAGTTATCGAATTTGATTACTTAGTTTATGTTGTGTTTCAAAGTTTAAATTCACCTTTCAATATCATCCGGAATTTAATAAAATGTTATTTCTGCTTGCCTGTTCTTCAGACATCCGTAAACAGAACAATATCTTTTTCACCTCAGCAGCTCGAACAAGGGTACTTTGCTTCTTAAAAACAGTGAGCAAAATGCGATTTTGCTCACTGAGTCATTTTGTCTCACTCAGTGAGCAAAATCGCATTTTGCTCACTGAGTGAGACAGAATGAGTGAAATCTATGTCTACATCTTTGATTTAGTTGAAAATGATACTAAACTTGACTTAGAACCTAAACTTAAAGAATTATTAACCTCAAACGTCGCAGACGCTTAAAACCCCCCCACCCCCACCTGCATGAAAAATCTGGGTGGCTCCACTTCTTAAATCCATCCTTGGTAGGTCAGGAAATGAATGCTCAAAAAACGTTGTAGAGGGAAATGCTAGGAACACAATTTTTGACTCCGTAACTTTGTTTGAACTAGTTAGGAGGTGAACATATCAAAAGTCCCCGGCTGTAACCCCGGTGCTGGGGGGTAGAGGGGGGTAAGAAGGTCGAATTTTTCGGTTTTTCATTGATATCTTGGAAACTTTGCTTCTTAGCGACATGACTACTAAGACAAACCGAAAGCTGATAAAATTAGTTACAAGTTTTATCCAGTCAATTTTTTCGATATCTTGAATAGTTTTTGAGATACCCGCTCTTGAAAGTTTATTTAGGGATTTTAATTTTATCTTGATATCTACATCAGTGAAGCTGTTAGGCCATGTTTGGTATCATTTTCGTATAAATCGGGGGTGCTGAATTCATTTATGGTATCACATTGACACTATTTCGAAGTAAAACCAAAATTTAAAAAAACATATTTTTTTAAATCCCTCTTCACGCTAAACAGCAGAACCAATTTCGTTGAAATTTGGTATAGAAATAGTTTCAGTCTCGACAAAGGACATAAGATAGTTTTTATAACCAAAAACATCTTTTGAGGGTGTGAAAAGTGGGTGGAAGTTTGTATGGAGAGTCAATAACCGCTGAACCGGTTTAGATGAAATTTGGGGTGGTATACATCTGTGATTTAGATGAAAATGATACCAAACATGACTTCAAACCTTACCTTAAGCAGTATTAACCTCAGGAATTCAGTTTCGTCGACGAAGTTGAATTCCCCCCATACTCCATTTCACAACTTTAAAGGATGATTATTGAGATAAAACATATCTTATGTCCTGTCTTGGGACTCGAAATATCTGTACACCAAATTTCAATTAAATCGGTTGAGCGGTTTAAGCGTGAAGAGGAATTAAAAAAAAAGATATTTGTTTAAAGTTTACGTGTTTTTTCTTAGGAATGGTGTCAATGTGATACCAAAAATGAATTCAGCACCCCCGACTTATACGAAAATGATTCCAAACACGGCCTAAGAGCTTCACTAATGTAGATATCAAGATAAAATTGAAAGCCTTAAATAAACTTTCAAGAGCGGAAATCTCAAAAACTATTAAAGATATCGAAAAACTTGACTGAATAAAACTTGTAACAAATTTTATCAGCTTTTGGTTTGTCTTAGTAGTCATGTCGTTAAGACGCAAAGTTTCCAAGATATAAGTGAAAAACCGAAAAATGAGACCTTCTTTCCCCCCTCTACCCCCCAGCACCGGGGCTACGGCCGGGGACTTTTGATATGTTCCCCTCCTAACTAGTCCAAACAAAGCTACGGAGTCAAAAATTGTGTTCCTAGCATTTCCCTCTATAACTTCTTATTGCTTGGCCTATGGGTCCTAAGGACCAATCCTGCTAAAGGAAATCTCTTGTTCATGCAACGCCGTGGTTGACCTTTTTTGCTCTGAGCAAACACAACTATTAGTAACACAAAACCAATTAGGAACGAAAATTACCTACTTCCAAAACCTCATTATTTAAATTAACAGCGAATAAATAAATATAAATTAATTTTCGGTTACTGATGAATAGTGATGAAGTTAAAGTGACGTCACAATGTGTGTGACTACCCCCTCCCACATGTCACAACATGTCACATTTTCTTGACCCCCTCCCCCCCCTAAACGTGTGACGTAATTAATGGATGACGCCTAATGAACGTCGGTGTGCAATCACTGTCGGGGCGGCCAAGGTGTTCACTAATACTTTTTATTTTTATTATAATAAACTGATCGGCGATTGGCTCTAGTCACACCTGATGGAAAGTGAAGACAGAGCCTAAGAGGGAGCTCACCGGTTCAGTAATGGCCTATTCACTCTAGCTTTAAAGAGACCGAGGTCATATTTCTCAGGGAATACAGATGACGGGAGCGCATTCCATTCCTTAGCCGTCCTTTTTTTTTACACCCACATCAAGTATTACAGTGAGATCAAACTTAACCTAAAACTATACAATTAAATCTAAGAATTATACTAATTAATTAACTATAACTATAAAACTACAAACAACACGGATCTCTTTTTTTATAATGAAAGAATGAGTAACAAAATATAAAATTATTCACGTATTTACGTTTTTTTTTCCATTATTTAGTTTTTGAACGCGGGTAAACGGTCATTAAAAATGTCGATGTCATCCCTTTCTTTTATAGCGGAGTCAGTTATGAAGTTGACCCAAAAAAATTTTATTAAGCTATGAGCTTCATCACATATGATCTTTGAGTAATTCTAAGCATTTCAAGCCTGGGAGGCAGTAAGGGGAGGGGGGGTACAAAGATGGCCGCCACCCGTCATCATTCAAAAAAATCTGTTCTGGTCCTGGTGGCTACTATGGCAAGATTGGTATCATTTTCGTATAAACCGGAGACGTAGAATTCATTGCTGATATTTGTTTTTTTCAGCTTCATAGTAATTTTACAAGAAAAACGTAAAAAGATGAAAATTTAGGATGGAGATATTTGCTTTGAGAGCTAATAACTTTTGTATAGTAGCCAAAAATATCATATAAAAAATACTATAATAAAGCGTAATTCATGCAGATTCTAAACATACACACGTTGAGTAATATTACTGCGGTCACGCAGCGCGGGTAGTTGGACTTTCGTTTATCTTGCGGACCGTCGTTTATCTTACAAAATGATCGAGTACGAGTATCTACGTAGGTATGCTTACTTTGCTAGATTTTATGATGACGAATAAAATACTTTCATCCAGACATAATTCATCATACAGACATAATTTTATGCACTTTAATTTTAATGCACTTGCAACGATTTGAGTGGGGCCTAGTGTTATTTGACCGGTGTTTTCTGTAAGGTGGAGGTAAGTACGTACTTCCCCAGTTGGGCTCTGCTCGGATAGATCTGGAATGACATCCGCTGTGCTGTGCCCTACCACACAAAGCGAGATGACATTTACAGTGCCCATACCTCTCTTTTGAACGTAGTTTAAGGATATACCCGGGTCCAAAATTGGGTCCGAGAAATAACTATTATAAATGAATTTATTCTAATAAAATAGCGCTCTTATTTTTGCTTAAAACACTATTTATGAGAGAAATTGTACTACTTAGGAAGAGGCAAAATATTTATTTTCACGATAATTTTCATGCTATAACTCACTTTAAGTAATTTTATAGGTACTTACTTGTT
The DNA here is from genome assembly GCF_963556715.1 of Cydia fagiglandana. Taxonomy (NCBI): domain Eukaryota; kingdom Metazoa; phylum Arthropoda; class Insecta; order Lepidoptera; family Tortricidae; genus Cydia; species Cydia fagiglandana. Next base: position 627,939 of record NC_085959.1, on the reverse strand, counting down.
GTTTTTAATATATAACTTCAACCTGCACATAACATTCATTTGGACTTGATTTTGTTTGATATTTTACATTTAATATTTGCTTCAGGTTGGTGTGGTGAAAAATTCTGTGTTTCACTCGGCGGCAAATTTTGTTTAACCCTCGTTCTTTGAAACCCTTACAACGCTCAAGATTCCATTTTTCGAACTACTCACTACGCTCGTGGTTCAATTTTGAAATCTTTCGCTTGATCGGGTATCAATATTAGCACGAGCGGTTAAACAATAACTTTGCCCCCTTGTAAAACAAATAACTATTATGCGGAGAGCTTACATTTAGAAATCATAACAGCTATGTATATTTGTCATACTAATATAGGTTATGCAAGTATGACTTGGTGACAAACCAACGAAGCCCCGCCTCGCGGGGCTTCTATTTTCTGCTCTGAGGGATAAAAGGTAACTAACGAACCTAACCCAACCTGAAATTGCGGTTGTACATGATCTTATTTGTTAAGCGAGCCGCCCTCCTCTTTAGACATGGGGATACCTGTGTCTATTTTTTTAACCTATACCAGAATTATGTCTGTGTACTGGAAACTGCGGACATTAAGTATACAGAAAGCATTTTATTCGTCATCATAAAATCTAGCAAAGTAAGCATAGTTACCTACGTAGATACTCGTACTCGACCATTTTGTAAGATAAACGCCGCCTAGCGAGAGTTCAACTACCCGCGCTGCGGTCATTTAATAATTTTTTCACCATCTTTTTGCAGTAGGATATTACTATAGTACATTGTAGGAGAGGACGGAAAACCGCTAAAAGATGGACGAGTGCGTTCGAGGGCCGACACGTTAGTGGAGGCCCTCGAATAATACGAGACCATCTTTAGCGTTTCCGGCCGAGGCATTACATAGTGCTTTTCACGACTACTGCGAGGAAATAAGAAAACATTTGCATAACTATAAGTACTAGCCCGCGATTTCTCTGGTAGCAAATTACTAGCCACTGCCTGTACTGTCTCTTGAATTTCGGTACCTAGGTGCGTCAGCGTAAGAATATCATTTTCTTCACTAGAAGAACTCATTTTTATAGCGAGCGTAGATACGAGTTTCTTATATTTTTTAGTCAAACACAATTTACACTATCCAATTCAGTAAGTATTTTCAGATCCCGCTTTTTTTACCACTTTTAAGAGGCGTTTTTCTCTTATTTGCTTCAAACAGCCTCGAAAATTAGAAGCGTTTTTGCTAAAAAAAACCACAAACAGCTACAAAAGTCAAAAACGCCTTAAGCGTGAACTGAATGGATAATTGTTAAAAAAAATGAAGTGAATGGTTATGTCATTTCTTTTTTTTTTAACAAGAAATTGGTTCTATAAATAACCTAATTTTATTTTTGAAGGAAAAAGTTGCGCAAAAAAAGACCTTTTATTGTTTTTATTGTTTTAAATGATACTCATTGCTGTAGCGAACTGTCACCAATGACAGATGATGATAACAATGAAACATTGTAGTAGTGGTGGTTCAGGTGCTACAGCTATTGCCTACTTTCCAGCTTGGTTTTAGACCATCTATTGCCACATTTCCGAACAGTGGCGTGAAAAACATGTATATGTTTAGAAGCTGCATGAATTGCGCTTTATTATAGTATTTTTTGTATGACACTTTTGGCCACTATACAAAAGTTATTAGCTCTCGAAGCAAAAACCTCCATCCCAAATTTTTATCTTTTTACGTTTTTCTTGCAAAATTACTATGAAACTGAAAAAAAAACAAATATCAGCAATGAATTCTACGTCTTCGGTTTATACGAAAATGATACCAAACTTGCCCTAGTAGCCACTAAGACCAAAACAGATTTTTTTGAATGATGACGGGTGGCGGCCATTTTTGTAACCCGCCCTCCTCGACTAGACGCACGTTTCTTATCGCCTCCGAGGCTAGAAATGCTTAGAATTACTCAGAGATCATATGTGATGAAGCTCATAGCTTAATAACATTTTTGGGTCATATATGGCAGCGATCCGTAACTGACTCCAGTATTATAAAGGCATTGTAAGCAGCGCAAATTCGTACCATGGGAGACTGCAGTCCGAGGTTGGTCCTAGTTACTGGCACCGAGAAAGGTTTCGTTATGGGACGCCCAGGATAATTATGAGGTGCAGTTATACAGATTCTCTCAAGTAGATTGCTGCATTTGATTTGTCCATTTACGACCTTGTGCAGAAAACAGAGGTCCAATATTCGTCGCCGATCGAAAAAAGTCCCAAAAAAGACGAGGCAAATCGATTTATGCGGACAAATGGAATATTAACCACGAACGGATGCATTTGCTCCCCGCGCCTGGACGTCCGATCATGGAAAGAGGAAGGTGGGATCAGGTCATGCAGCTCTTGTGCACTCTCTCCAGAATGTATCCGATAGAATACCGATAGACATGCGACTCTTCGGCGATGATCGAGGCTCTGTAACTTCGATTTGGCAGCTGGGTCATCGCCTAAAAGTCTATGAGCCCGGCGCTCTATTGAGTCCAGGGCCGCCAGCTGATACTTGGCGGAACCGTCCCAAAGGTGGCAGCAGTATTCCATGCACGAACGGACCTGTGCTTGGTATAAGGAGAGAAGCTGACTCGGCGTGAAGTACCGCCTCACCTTAAATAGGACACCAAGTTTCTTGGCAGCAGTTTTTAGCCCTGGACTCAATAGTCGACCCGAAGTTTAGGTTCGATTTTAGACTTAGACCAAGAAGCTCAAGATGGTTGGTCACGGGAAGGGACACTTTCCGGAAAGTGGGAGCCAAGGTGAACTGGCTCCGTTTTGCGGTGAATAGGCACGCCTGTGTTTTGATGGCGTTGAATCCAACCAAGTTGGCCTCGCCCCATTCGGACACGGCTTCCAAGGACAAATTCAACCGCTCCACCATGGTCTCTCTAAGGGTTTCGATGTCACCTACACTGGCTCTCGCGTTAGAAAGGTATCTCTCTGTAACCGTGCTGTCATCCGCATACCCAAAGATACCAGGCTTGAGCAGACCGTTGATGTGCAGCAGAAAGAGGGTTGCAGAGAGGACTGAGCCCTGAGGCACCCCGGCGTTAATAGCCAGAAGATCAGACGAGCATCCATCAAGGACAACTCGAATAGATCGGCCCCTCAGGAAGTCAGTGATCCAGAAGCGCAGGCCAGTGGAGATCCCACACGCGGATAGGAGGATATATCTAAACAAAGCGTCTAGGTATCATCGAGATGTTAACCCCTTGAACGCGAACGCCAAGAACCGTTAAAGTCGTCGGTATATCGGGCCCGTGCCGCGCCGCGCCGCCAACCACGATTACAAGTGCTATGGCGTACGTTGTCATAGTACTTAACCTTCTGACCTTTCCATCCAGTACCTACGGTGTGTATTTGCCAGCTTATGCCAGAGATATTGCCGTGTGCATGTTCAGATATTTTTGAGCACCTTGGCCGCTCAGATATATCTGATGACGAGTGTACAGCAGAAGTTGCTGAACGGACGAGCCGGTCAGAATAATCTACACACGCGCAGATAAACGTGTGGTAAAATCATTTTAAACACCTTGCCCGTTCGTTCTACTGCATGTAGGTATGTAGATGAAATGAACAGAACTAAATACGGGATTATTAATAATGTTTTTGTAAATCTAATTACAGTACGTTTTATGATTTTAATAGGGACATTTAGTCGATGACGCTTAATACTTTATTTTAATTTTACTGTGAACTCTTTACGAAATTAGGACTTATGAATTGAATCAATTTTATCATTGCATTTATGAACTCTACCTTAGCTGTCTTGGAAGGGCGTTATGCGAAATATGTATAAGTCATTTAATTGTAGCCAAAATTTATAAATGTCAATTTACCCCTATCAAATCATAGTCGGGCCAAGCTAACTCTGCATTTACAACGATATGTGGCTGTGTCATAATAAATGTAAAATTCCTATGAAAATATCACGTTTACACTGCATTTACGGTTAAACTACAAAATAGCGAAGTCGACTCGAGAATATTGTTTTGTTTTTTGTTCATTAATGTTGTTTAAGGTACACTATTGATAGTTCATTATGCAGTAAACTAACGTGTGACCCCCTTATTCAAAACACTTTACGGGCCTGATTTAGTTAAATTATGTTTTAAACCTTTCTTACAATTGCATAAGTCAAAATGACAGATAAAGACAAATTATTATTAGCTAATTATTGTAGGTAGTCGTCGCGCCTATGGATATGCGCCAAGTGTGCAGCTAGTGAAGAATTAGTCTTGCAACGCGGTTCACCATTCTTCAGTGAACACTCGCCCATCCATTGCGGCTATTTGTCAAGTCCAGCTACCACTTTACTAAATCAACTTACGAATACGATACGAATGTGATGCATTAACCTTTGATATCTATTGTTTTTATATTGTTATCAACATGGACGCGGAACCCCAGCTCGTTGTAAATTTATACAAGCAAAAATTCCGAACGTGCAAGATATTATTTTTTCCGACGAAAAGATGTTTCAATTGCAAGATAGCCACAATCAACAAAATTATCGTGTTTACGGTGCTTCATTAAGGGATATTCCAGTAGACAAATTAGCCGTACAGCGGTTTCAAAGCGTTCGTCGGCTGTCATGGTATGGCGTGCCATATCACCTAGGGGCAAACTACCACTGCTTGCTGTTCATTGACCGGGGAGTAAAAATTAACTACGACTATTATATTCAGAACGTGTTGCAGGGTCATATGCTAGAAAATATCCGAAAGTTGTTTGGGGATGACTATTATTGCTTTCAACAAGACAGTGCCCCGTCTCACAAAGCTAAACGTACACAAGATTGGTGTCGAACAAATTTGACAGATTTTATACCGTGGCAAGAATGGGGATACATGCTCAGCAGGATTGGTAGCACTCAGTGAATGAATTTAAATTCATTCAATCATCGGTTGGTCAAGATATGTGACGATATACCAGATGAGGTAGTGCGTGCCGCGTGCAACTTATTCTATGGTAGAATGCGTAAAGTTATACAGGTTAAGGTGGATGTCTAGGGATGGGATGCCGATTATCAGCCAAAAGATGGCGTCACTGTGCACGAATTGTGGATTTTCACTATTTCTCCCAAAATACAAAGTTTCATAAGATGTGTTGATATGTGCGAAAACTATAAAAAATATTACATCCAAATCGAGACATGTTTAACTATACAGTGTCTCATTTCGTTATTATCGGAATCCAACTGCAAAATATTGCAATTTCTTGCATTCACGCACACTTACATACCTAAAGTCAGTGTCAAATGTCAGTAGATTTGGAATGTTACAATAAAGTATCCTAGAGGGAGCAGTTCATCGCATGAAATTTTATTTTTTGTAATAACAATTTAGAATTTAAATTCTTATTTGTGACATTGACAAGTAACTTGGAACCAACTGGAATTTTCGGACGTTAATTGTCATGTGCTTGTGGCACCCACAACATCTGTATTGAATAAAATTAAGCTAGTTACAATGATTCTGGGTTGAAATCACGACGGTGCTTAATTTTTATTTTTTATTTTTATGAAAAGTTTTATAATTTATATATTGTTATTCATATTATCAATTGAAAATAACGCAAATTATTTTACCTAAAATTACAAAAACGCTGTTAATGTTACCTTAGTAGTAACGTAACACTACTAAGCTGGCGTGTGAGTCACAGTGTTGGGGAAGAAATGAGAAACAGAAAAAATCAAAATATATTGTTCTTTAAACACAATAAAATATTGTGACTGTGATGGGATGCGAACTCGTTTATTTAGGTATACTTTATATATTGTTGTACATAATTATAATTGTTTCCTTACGTTTATACAGCAGTCAGCCTTACTTTCTGTACCTATGGTAAATATCGTAGTCATTGTTGGTCAGTCCTAAAAACTGTACCTAACTATAGTTTGTTTTTTTTTTTAGCATTAGAAAGAACTACAAAGAAGGTAAGCGATCTTGACATGTCTTTTAAATGAAAAACTCTTGAACTAATGAAAAAATGAAAAAATTAAATTTTTCAAACTATATCATGTTACATATCAAGTGAAAGAGCTTATTGTAAGGATCTCAAATATATATTTTTTATAATTTTCGAATAATCAGTTTAGAAGTTATTCAAGAAAATAGGCAAAAAATGACCATCCCCCCCCCCTTATCTCCGAAACTACTAGGTCTAAATTTTTTTAAAAAAATACATAAAATAGGTCTATACCTATAGATGGCAGGAAAACCTATTATAAATGTACAGTCAAGCGTGAGTCGGACTTAATTACAGTTTTTTAACCGACCCCTACGGATTTTTTAAAGAGATTTCACTCACGTTTCACATAATAAATACATTGTTAACAGTGCCGGATTACTTAGAGTAGTAGTTTTCTTAGAGTAATTGGTGATAATTTTCTGATAAGATAATCATTTTAAATATTTAACGTCTTACCTACTTACGAGTAATTGTAGTGTATTCTGAGCCTGCACCAACTAGATCTTTCGGTTTAGCCCATGGTTGACTGGTAGAGAATGCCTTCTGGCATTAAGTCTGCCATTTGTACCCATTGTGCAATAAACTTTAAATAAATAAATAAATAAGGTCAAATTAAAAAAAATGTTTAAAAAAATGTTAAATTGAGAGCTAGCTTAAAGTTTTTTGTACTCGTCGACTTTAGGTAATGGTTGAATTAATAAAGACTTTGTAACCAATAAGCAAAACAAGCACGTGCTTAGGGCACCACGTTCAGGGGGGGCACCAAAATGCCAGGTTGAAAAAGGTGAACAAATTTTAAAATTAGGGACAGGCACATCGTTTTTACCACACGATTTTTTTTTAGCTGTCCAAAAGCTAATTTGCAAAAATAATGGCGCGTAATTCTTTGGGAAACAATCGGTAGTAGTAGAAGAGTCGTGATTACATGCATAGATTCGATTTCAACCCACTCTTTTGCGGTTCGGGGTCTTATGCGAGGCCTTCTGCCTCTAATTACACTTGGGCGTGGATCCAAATCCAAGCTTTCCTCTTTCGCAGCCGGGCCTACTGCCTTTCTCACACTTCGCCAATTCAATTCCAAGCTCTGCTTTCTTGCATATTTTATGCATGAAAACAACCTCGCTGAGACCCTTAATTATCGAGCCCTATGCGAAGCTAGGCTGATAGAAAACTGTCCCATCCCTTCTCTGTATAAAATCCTGGATTCACGCCTGGTTGGGACTAAAAGTAAAATTGCGTTTTTATATCGAAAAATTTTCGCGCTCGCTTCGCTCGCGTTTTCAATAACTTACTGATGATAAAGGTGACATTCGGGTGGCGACTGCAGCAACATTACTCTGTTGCAACGTTACTGCTGCAGTACTGTCAACTTCCGTGATAAAATGATGTGACTGATTTCCATACTAAAAGTAAAAATGTACAACTGTCTATCATAATATTGCGTTTTTATATCGAAAAATTTCCGCGCTCGCTTCGCTCGCGTTTCTATTACTTTCTAAGCTATGATAAAGGTGACATTCGGGTGGCGACTGCAACAGCATTAGGTACTCTGTTGCAACATTACTGCTGCGGCACTGTCAATTTTCGTGATAAAATGATGTGACTGATTTCCAATTAAAACTACGTACTTTCTAAGCTATGATAAAGGTGACATTCGGGTGGCGACTGCAACAGCATTAGGTACTCTGTTGCAACATTACTGCTGCGGCACTGTCAATTTTCGTGATAAAATGATGTGACTGATTTCCATTCTCAGCTGTAATGCGGCAATGAACTTCTCTCAATTTACCAAAAAAATCAATGTAATCTTGATGACCCTAGGGAGAGGGGGCACCTAGAAATGCTTAGGGCATCAAAATATCTTAATCCGGCACTGATTGTTAAAAATTGTGTAATATACGGAACCCTTGGAACGCGAGTCCGACTCGCACTTGGCCGGTTTTTTAAATGTATTTTTCAATTAAAAGACGCATCAAGATTGTTTACCTTATTTCTAATGCTAAAAAAAAAAACGAACTATAAAGTAAGAACTTAACTTAAGTATACCTTTATCTACATTTTATTGAAATTATAACTACATAGTTACCATTTTACATAAACACCTAATGTTGTTCCATCTAGATAGGATTTTAGAAAATGCAATGCTAAAGCTTGAACACGCCAAAACGTGGGCACACATTTTTGCTTATACATTTTGGAAAGGGTGGTTAAATTTTATTACTTTACTTAAATTAAAATCGCTATAGTATGAGGAATATATGATACCACAATAGTTGTCAATTGTATGATTCGTTTTCATGATAACGAGCTTTAAACAATAACTGAGCGAAATCACTTTGCACCAATAGAATTGGAAAAGTCGATTAGGCTAAAGAACCTTGTGAAAATGTTAATATATCGAGGATCGATTAGTTTTTGTGTTTTTGAAATGTTGCGGAGACGTCAATGAATGGAAAGACAACCAGAAAGCAGAATAACACGAGATACAAATGAGAAAAAAAAAGAAACTAGGAAAATACAGCGTTCTTACATAAAGACCGAAACCAAATTTTTCTTATGTTGCAAAAAACGTACAAATATCTCAAATTTATGTACAAAAAGAGAAGTCAAGTTAAATTAAGAGCTAGCAAGAGCTTATCTGCTCCCAAAATAGTGGTGCTAAATGAAATTTGTATGCAAAATGTAGGATATTAAAACGTTTGATCATTTTTAACGTATTTGAGCGTGTTAGGTGTTAGACGATGGTTCTATAGAAATACATACTTCAAGCAATACACAAAATAAAAAGTTTGACTTGTATGAGTTGCTAATACATTCCCGAAGATTGCAAGATAAAAATAATGCTAAGTATCCCCATTATTTATTGGTTGAGCCAGCTACTTGTGATTGCATCAAGCGACGCCGTTAATTGATTCGCATAAGGGACATTGACTATAGAAATGTATGCAAGAAACATTTGCGAAAATGACCTAAACCTATTTTAAAGAAGCCACAGCTCACAGTTACTATTTTGGTAGCATTCATCGTGTTGTCATTACACTATAACAGTGACGAAGGGGTATTAACATGATGGACATGCTGACAATGCCAAAAGGGTACTTTTGGCGGATGGTAATAAATGAAGGCGGATGGCAATGGACTGGGCCCATATCAATGAATATTTGAAAAAGACACCCGTTAAAGTTATATTATCAACTTATCCGCACATAACTCTGGCTTGGACTACTTAAGCATACAGTAATCATGTCGTGCAAAGTGCCTGTGTCCTGGTCATCACGAAGTCTGTGGCATGTCAAATCCTGAGGCTGAAATGATAGTCTAGTATATTAGCATGATAAACTATAATATTTTCAATTATATTCAATATATATTTCGCTCCATTAGACCTTTATTTTCTATTTATTTGTAATTTTATGTGCCCACGTTTTGGCGTGTTCAAGCTTTAAAGGATATTGAGAGCATTTCCACGCTGGATGACTATATGGTCAGCCTTTCCACCTTTTCTAATATATATATATATATATATATATATATATTAAAACTAATTTAGAGTTAAAATAAATACTATACATTATATTATTGTTTAGAAAAACAGTACTTAACCGTTTTAGTTAAGTTTTTAAAATGTACCTCCAACTTTTCGAGGACGGCGTTGTCCCCGTTGTATTAGACTAGTGTGTAAGTCATCAATAACTCGCCTGTGTTCTGTGTTAGTACATACAAAGTCGATCACAGCATTCTTTCAGATCATTCGGAAAATCAATGCATCTTAGTAACCTATTACAGTGTTCCTGGTACAAAGCAATTTGACACGGTTTTCTTTCACCCCATACAATCTTGTTCGGTTCCCTTATATCGATTGTTGACTTAACTCTTAATACACTAAAATCACAGATAATTTCAAGAGGTAGATGATCTGACCAGAAGACATTGTATTGTATCCTAATGTTCACTATCATTTCCCACGCCGCTTCAGATACAATACAATGATCCAGCCAGCTCGTCGTACCATGTGCATCACTCACGTACGTATATGAGTTAGAGTCCAGTCCCAGCATCTCAATGTCCGCACAACGCCAGGCTTGGTCACCACAAAAATTCTTAAGCTCGTTACCAAACCTATTACCGGGATGCGCATTAAAGTCACCAATTACTAGCACTGAGTCTACCTTGCACTCCTCCACTACGGCCGCAATCTCGCCCATACCCTCCGTAAACTCCGCAACGTTCTCCGCGCAGTCTGCAGGCATCGCATGTAGACAGAGAATAACAGTAGCGAACGCCCAGCTGATTGTACTCTAGTAGCCGTTATACGCGCACTATTGCACTTCACAACCGATACCGCGTCAAACACATTTTTCCTCCACAGGATACCTACCCCACCATAAGGCCGCCCCCGCAAGAGGCCAATCTCACTGTCAATCGCAGATTTCCCTGTGAATTCAAAGTTCGAGTCGATGCTGCCCAAAAATCCTATATTTTCTGCCTGCAACCAGGTTTCTTGTAGCATAACAATGTCAGCTGATTGACATAACCGTCTCACACACTCCACTGAACGAGTGATCGATTTACAGTTAAAACTTATTATTCTTATCTGAGAACTTTTAGCCATAGTGTGTCTGATTCTTAAATAGGTAGTTGAGACTTGTCAGCTGATCGCACCGTTATTTTCTTATCATCATACACCTGCCTATCGAAGTAAACAAACTTACGACATCTAACTCCCGCCGGCCATAAATCATCTACAAGGAACAAAGACAGCTTGGTGTGTGGTACAAATATTTTAAATGCGCTATAGCGATTGTGTCTTTGTATATTTATTTTCTTGACTGTTACGAAAACCTGTGTCTTTTGCATAATATAACTGGCTATGTCGCTTTCACTGACTTCACTATCTACTCTGTACACAAAAAGAGGTGTTTGTATATCCGCGGCTCTAAATTTCGCATCCGATGCATCTATATTAGCTTTTCCCTCAACGCCAATAAACCTTTTCCTTTTCTTCCTCTCCGGAACAGTTATCCATTCTGACTGGTCCTTTTTATTTTTACCACTCATCTCGTCACTTTCTAGAGCGCACTCCGTTTTTCGCTTGGACCACACGTCAAACTCTCTGTTACGGGGGCTGCGTTCGGCATTCTCCGTCTCAGTCACTCGCGCTAGTGCATGTGATGCGCCCGCGCTCTTCTCGCGTTCAGGTGATTGTCGCTGCAACTGACGCACAGGTGATACTGGTTGCGGGGACGAGTGTGACAGGGACGGAAGTTTTCTGTAGTCATCTTGCGTGCGCTGATTCGCCGATGTCTGGGCACTGTGATTTGAATGTCCGTTACTTGCATCTTCTGATATGTGAGGTAGACCTGTAGGTCCACTATCATAACAATTACTTTCTAACCTACCTCCGCCGCCTCTTTTTAAATTTACGTTCAAATCACAATAGTTGTAATTTATAGCAGACGATTCCTTCAAGTCTTTAAGCTCATTTTTAATTTCGTTTAGTTGAAGTTCTGTAGCATAGTTTACTGTTTTTTATTTTTTCAATCTCATTTCGCATAATTACTAATTCTTTTAGCGTCCTAGTTATGTCAACGTAATCGAATGTAACGGGTGGGAGTAAGTGTATAACTCCTTAGCAACAAAAATTGGCATTAATTCAGCTTGGGTCTGTTTAAAAATCGAGATAATATCTTGCAGGTCCCTTTGTTCTTTGCCGACATTTTTTCTTGTGATTTTTCTAATGCTCGTCGAGATAGATGCAAACAATAGATTCTTCGCGGCCTCTATATCCTTCACCGAAAAAGCTGTTGAGCACAATCGCACTAAACTTTCCTCCTCCATTACGCCTATTTTATTTTGCACAAATGCAAGCAGTTCACATATCACAATATTGCACGTCGCACACTTAATTACGTTATTAGCCATTATAGCGGCAAAAAGTACACGTCCGGTCGGTATCGCGCTGCGTACGTACGAGACTGTTAAAGTGACATCTTTGTTTGTTACTGTTAAACTTAACTTCGCCATATTGTTTGACACGGATAGTATAAAGGCAGCGAAATGCTATACATGGAAGTATTCTGTCCGCTCAATTATGACCCAACGCAAACTACCCCGCGATAGGCGGTACTTACAAACTGCTCGATTGGCAATCTCAGTACGACCGAGATGACAGTCAGTGACAAATGGCTAAATTGATTTATAAAAACAACGTTTTTTTGTAATTAAAAATATATTCATGTGCCGTGAAGTGGTGCAGAAGTTATTTTAGTTCATACCAAGGACAGTGGAATCACTTTTCACTTGTAGTAAACAGATAACTTCAGTAGAATTTGGAAAAAACATGACGATTTGTTTTCAATACTACCGTGCTAAGCTAAAACGTAACAACTGCATACGACTTTCGTAACAACATACGACTTTTTAAATTGCGAGGATAATAGGGATGGTGTTATGCTAAATGAAGTAGACTATTTTATTAACTTGTGTTTGGTTTAGGTATTTTCTATATAATTATAAATGTAGTAATAAATTCCTTCTTACAGATTTGTATTTTCCTTTTTTATTTCATGAGATGGAGCTATAAAAAAAACTACCTAGTTATTTCAAATTAATAATCAAATTTGGTATTGACATTTTACATTACTTTCCATTCAGATTCCCACAAGATGCTATTCGCAGAGAACTATGGAAAAAAGCTGTCCAATTAGAGAGACATGAAATTGAGTGGATGCCTGGCAAGATATCTAGAATATGTTCTATTCATGAGATATAACCCGTGAGATAATCATACCCGGTCTCCTATATGTAGATACATTTTTCCTATCATGCTTTCACTGAATTAATTTAACAAATACACACATTATCTGCAAATGTTGATCATTTGAATCCACCCTCTACTGTCACATATATGTAGGTTCTCTCTCAAGCCATTTCCGTCAGTAGAAAAGAGCGGCAAACATATTAACTCACATTATAGACGGGTCTAACGCGAATTATATTCAATTACCTTGATTTACCGACGTAAATCAGTTTCGTTTCGTATAATGTGAGTTAATATGTGTTAAAAACGCGAAAGTTTAAAATATTATAAGAGCGGCAAATTTAGAAAATGTAAGCGCGTGAACGGCTGTGGTCCTATACAACATTTTAATTTTGCACCTTTTTCTACTGATAAACTTGCTTGACCGGCTATATACATATAAAATATTCTGAACTGAAAGTGGGAATTTATTGTGACTCCGCCTGTTCAAATATTTTTGACCCGATTCGTGTACCCATGTAAATTTTGCAGACTGTATAGCCAGTCCGATTTCTAAGATCAAGTTCGCCATACATTTACTATGGCGTACTTGATCTTAGAAAAACGGACAGACTATACCTGAACGTGACTTCGCACTGCCATGCAGATTGATAATAAAATATACAAAATACTTATTATAGCGGAATACATTTATTATACAACAATGACATATTTACTTATGTTGAGTTAGTCTGTCATGTCATAACAACATTTTAACTATAGACGGTCAAGCAAATCTTGTCAGTAGAAAAAGGCGCGAAATTCAAATTTTCTATGAGATGATATCCCTTCGCGCCTACATTTTTCAAATTTGCCGCCTTTTTCTACTGACAAGATCTGCTTGACCAAGTATAGTTATCTTTTAATCTGCATTAAATTATTATACGTGAATTATTTGACTGGTTCTTCACTGTATGGCATAAACCTATCCCTGTCCAAGTCATATTCTAATCAAATATAAACCGCGAACTCTCAGCGGCCAGTACGTACAGCAAGAAGGTTATTAGCGGATTAATGTCGCTGATTGGTAGTTATTGACATTATATGCATTTCATCTACACTTAGCTATGTACCATTAGTGTAATAAAGATGACTCTTATTTTGTTTACCAGCTTTGATTACAGGCTCTGTAAACGCGTCGTCTTATTTGAATGTAGGTGTAATTGTGTATGTGTGCTAATTTGGCCCGAGAATTTGAACGGTAATGTTCCTAAAGGCGGTATCCATGGTTATATATGATCGCAGTATAAAGGTAACTCACACAAACAAGCGTTGAGCAAAATTTTCTCAATTTTTGAATGAATATTTTATATAATATTATTGAATAACTGGTCATTATTTTTCAGTGGCCAATTCAAACGGTCCATATTTCCCTGAAGGTTTAAAGTGCGGGAAATCAAGTTATTAAGAGAAAATCTGTCAGTATAAAATTGTATGAAATTCGGAAGGTGGTTCTCCTTGCTCGATTTTCATACAAACTTTCTTGGCACCCTAGCTCCTATTGTATAGGGTTTCTTCACTTGTATATGTAATGTTTGGGTAGTATATATATTTCTGTCTTCGCTTAACGTAAAAAATACTAGATTTTGATTAAAATTATTAAGAAAAAAGCCTTTGAATATTGGTAAAATTTTGCCTCATTGCTTGTTTGTGTGATAGACGATAGTATAGGTGTAATTCTCACATGGCGACTTCATTTGACAAGTAATCATTTTTAATGTATCAAAGGTGTAACAGATGGCACTTTAAAACCGCAACACAGATTACCTGTGTATTTTGTTTTATTTTCACTCAATAGAGGGAGATATATTTACTTAATGCACAATGCATGACGTTACGAGTAGGTATACTCATTTAAGAGTCTCCTTTCTGATATAATTTCATTCCCAGATTTAATATAACTTATTACATTATACAATAAAATACATTTATATAACTATACATTTAATAGAAAGGTCAGTTCAAACAATCATTCGCGTAACGGTCGTCCACCGAAAAGCCTTGTGAATTCTGCTTTCGTTTCGGCAGAAATATAAATGTTCTCTGGAAAAGCCTATATTTATTGTAACAATGATTTTTAAACTAAAGTACCTAGCTATATTTTTCTCAAAAATATATAGGTATGTTGAGAAAAATGTCATCTTCTTGTAAATAAACAAGATTCTATATGTTCTGCTTGTGCATAACAATAACATTAGTAGATTGTTAACCAAGAGATCATTTCTTGATGATATTTTTTTCAAAAATGATGCCTTTCACCCGAGTTAAAACAGTCTGCTTTTCATTTCGCATACGAGGAAAGTAAAATGCACGTGTTTAAAAAAAAAAGTATAGTAGGTATTTTTGAGAGTAGGTAGGTACTTTCAATTAACAATTTAGCCAAAAGTATCGCTATTTATGGAATGGGGAGTCAAATATCAGAATGGAAATTTATAACAAATCCATTTATACCCCAATTTCTATTGCTTATTGTAAAAAAATATATAAAATCGTACTTGGAATTGGAGAGAACCTAAAATGCTCTAGTGCAGAAACGTATCATTTTCTGCACACCTTTTACAACAACAATGACCCTCTTTCATAGCATGAGAAATGAAACGGATATTTCTTGTTTTCTTTGCATTAGCATTTTTCTCTCGATAATTTAATCAATTTGCAACATAGAAGAATCGTCATAAATTCATAATCATAAATATCAAAATGTAAAAGGACATACATTTTTAGAAGATTTCCCCGCGCGACGTTGCCAAATGGTTTAAAGAGCAACATGCTCGCAACGTTTGGATGTCAATAAATTGACAATGAAAAATTCTATTTCAAATCAAATCAAACTTGATATTTTTGACAGTAATGGGTTACTTAAATAAGAAGGCATTTTTCGCCCGGATCTACTATGGTCAAATGGTCTAGTGGCTTTTAGCTATTAAGTATAAGTCTAATAAGTTTAACAGCATGGACAGAGTTCAAATCACGAACAAAGACCCATTTCTGTTTGTTTTCATTTATTTTATTTCATTTTTTGGCTTTTTATGACCTTATTTTTTTATCACACGATTAATTTACGATTTTTAATCATTATCAAACGGGACTTACCTAATCGCGTATAATTATGTTTCTAAAATTTACCTCCGAGTTCCAACGTTCCAACGGCGAAGTTCCCGTGGTTGTCGGGTCGGGCTCTTCTCTTAGACAACGGGGACAACGCCGTCCTCGAATCGAAACGTTGGACGTAAATTTTAAAAACTCAACTAAAATGTTTAAGTACCGTTTTTATAAATAATAATATAACATACAGTATTTATTTTAACTCTAAATTAGTTGTGATATAATTATGTAAATTAGAAAAGGTGGAAAAAGTGACCATATAGTCATCCAGCGTGGAAATGCTCTCAATATCCTTTAGCATTGCATTTTCTAAAATCCTATCTAGACGGAACAACATTAGGAGTTTATGTAAAACTAGCTGTTGCCCGCGACTTCGTCCGCGTGGAATCTTATCTTCAACATTTTACATCTTTAGTACCTATAATTTTCATATCCAAGCAATGTTGAAATTAAGTATGTACTTTTCTTTTTTAGCAAGTTGTATGAAGTTTTAAGTCAAGTGGATTTTGATGTTGGTTGCTGAAATTACTTTTCTTGTATTCTCATTATAGGTACCTATGCCCTTATACAAAGATTCAAGTTCCGCATTCCGCACTCACAAAATATCTGATCTCCATACAAACTTTCAACCCCTTTCTCACCACCTTGCGGGATGATTTTCAAAAATGCTTGAATTAGTTTTCATGTTTTTTAATTTATTACCTTTTTTTCCAAAAAGTTAAAGTTCCTAGCTTAAAATTAAATTTACACCTCAAGACAAATTTTCATCCCCTTTTTAGCCCCCTTAGGGATTGAATTTCCAAAAACGTTGGAATTACTTTTTTTGTAATCGGCTATTATGTCTTTCTAAGAAGTTTCAAAGCATTTGTAATGGATTCAAACTTTGAACCCCATTTTAAACCTGTTAGGGGATGAATTTTACAAATCACTGAAACTACTTTTATTGTCTTCTAATAATATCCCCAAATACAAAGATTCAAGTCCCGCGCTTGAAAATTTTTTTGATATCCACACAAACTTTCAACCCCTTTTTCACCACCTTGGGGGATGAATTTTTTAAAACGCTGAAATTAGTTTTCTTGTATTTGAATTTGGTACTTTTTTACAAAGATTCAAGTTCCTAGCTTAAAATAAAATTTGCACCCGCAGACGAACTTCCATCCCCTTTTTCACCCCCTTAGGGGTTGAAATTCCAAAAACGTTGCAATCACTTTTATTTGTAATCGGCTATTATGCCTTTCTAAGAAGTTTCAAAACCATTTGTCATGGATTCAAACTTTCGACCCCTTTTTAACCCTGTTAGGGGTTGAATTTTACAAAACGCTGAAATTACTTTTCCTGTCTTCTAATAATATAGCTTAAAATAAAATTTGCACCCGAAGACGAACTTTCATCCCCTTTTTCGACCCCCTTAGGGGTTGAATTTCCAAAAACGTTGCAATCACTTTTTTGTTACCGGCTATTATGCCTTTCTACGACGTTTCAAAGCATTTGTGATGGATTAAAATTTTCAACCCCTTTTTAACCCTGTTAGGGGATGAATTTTACAAAACGCTGAAATTACTTTTCCTGTTTTCTAATAATATCCCTAAATACAAAGATTCAAGTCCACCACTTGAAAAATTTTTTGATGTCCATACAAACTTTCAACCCCTTTTTCACCACCTTAGGGGATGAATTTTCAAAAACGCTGAAATTAGTTTTCTTGTATTTTAATAATATATCTTTTTACGAAGTTTCAAATTCCTAGCTTAAAAGAAATTTTAACCCCATACAATCTTTCATCCCCTTTTTAACCCCCTTAGGGGTTGAATTTCTCAAAATCGCTTCTTATCTCTTGTACTTACACTTTATAAATGCAATCTGGTGTGCAAATTTCAACTTTCTGGCTTTTGTATTTTCGGCTCTGCGTTGATGAATCAGTCAGTCAGTCAGGACACTTGCATTGATATACTAGCTGTTGCCCGCGACTTCGTCCGCGTGGACTCTTATCTTGAACATTATTTTACATCTTGAGTAGGTACGAGTACCTATAATTTTCATCGATGCAAACTTTATAATACAAACTTTTAATATAATGTTAATGCCCTTTTACCAAGTTTGAAGTTCCTAGCTTGAAAGCTTAAAAAAAATGTTTGATATTCATACAAACTTTCAACTCCTTTTTCACCACCTTAGGGGATGAATTTTCAAAAAAGCTGAAATTAGTTTTCTTGTATTTTAATTTAATACCTTTTTGCAAAGTTTCAAGCTCCTAGCTTAAAATAAAATTTGCACCCCAAGACGAACTTTCATTTTTAACCCCCTTAGTAACCCTTTAATTTCCAAAAAGGTTGCAATTACTTTTTTTTTTAATCAGCTAATACGCCTTTCTAAGAAGTTTCAAAGCATTTGTGATGGATTCAAACTTTCAACCCCTTTTTATCCCTGTTAGGGGATGAATTTTACAAAACGCTGAAATTACTTTTCCTGTCTTCTAATAATAACCCCAAATACAAAGATTCAAGTCCCGCGTTCGAAAAAATTTTTGATATCCATACAAACTTTCAACCCCTTTTTCACAACCTTTGGGGATGAATTTTCAAAAACGCTGTAATTAGTTTTCTTGTATTTTAATAATATATCTTTTTACGAAGTTTCAAATTCCTTACTTAAAAAAAACTTGAACCCCATACAAACTTTCATCCCCTTTTTAACCCCCTTAGGGGTTGAATTTCTCAAAATCGCTTCTTATCTCTTGTACACTTTATAAATGTAATCTAGTGTGCAAATTTCAACTATCTATCTTTTGTAGTTTCGGCTCTGCGTTGATGAATCAGTCAGTCAGTCAGGACACTTGCATTTATATATATAGATATAGATGGTAACTATGTATAATTTCAATAAAATGTAGGTAAGGTATACTTACTTACTTTAGTTAGGTATAGTTTTTAGGACTGACCAACAGTGACTACGATATTTACGATAGGTACAGAATGTAAGGCTGACTGCTGTATAAACGTAAGGAAACATAATTATAAATATGTACAACAATATATAAGGTACCTAAATAAACGAGTACGCATCCCATCATAATCACAATATTTTATTGTGTTTAAAGAACAATTAAATCATTTATTTACATTTACAGTGGTACAACTAAACGAAATTAATAACTAGCTTAAATCTAAAATAGGCCCCTGAGGCATTGTACCAAGGATATTTTGATTTTTTCTGTTTCTCATTACTTCCCCAAAACTGTGACTCACACCTCACACGCCAGCTTAGTAGTGTTACGTTACTACTAAGCTAACATTAAAAGCGTTTTTGTAATTTTAGGTAAAATAATTTGCGTCATTCTCATTTTCAATTGATAATAAGAATAACAATATATAAATTATAAAACTTTACATAAAATAAAAATAAAATATAAAAACAAAAAAATTAAGCACCGTCGTGATTTGAACCCAGAATCATTGTCACTAGCTTAAATTTATTCAAAACAGATGTTGTGGGTGCCACAAGCACATGACAATTAACGTCCGAAAATTCCAGTTGGTTCCAAGTTACTTGTCAATATCACAAATAAGAATTTAAATTCTAAATTGTTTTTACATAAAATAAAATTTCATGCGCTGCACTGCTCCCTCTAGGATACTTTATTGTAACATTCCAAATCTACTGACATTTGACACTGACTTTAGGTATGTAAGTGTGCATGAATGCAAGAAATTGCAATATTTTGCAGTTGGATTCCGATAATAACGAAATGAGACACTTTTCAGTTAAACATGTTTCGATTTGGATGTAGTATTTTTTTATAGTTTTCGCCCATATCAACACACTTTTGAAACTTTGTATTTTGGGAGAAATTGTGAAAATCCACAATTCGTGCACACTGACGCCATCTTTTGGCTGATAATCGGCATCCCATCCCTAGACATCCACCTTAAAGGAGAGCGATTTGAGCTAATGAATTAATTTTGTAAATATAGAGTATGCTTAAAATAAAACAAGTTTAATATTCAGATTTGAAGCTTTGTTTTAATTTTATAGTTATTTAAAACTAGGACACTTAATCTGCCCAACCCTGTAAATATTACTCGATAGGAATGTCACTTCTGCTATTATTTATTTGTCATAATCTTTCACTACTGTCAAATCTATGTTGCTCCCACGTACGATAACGACGGATTATATCGCGTATATTGAATTGATACTACACCCCGACGTTTGGAACCCTTTACAGCGTTCGTGGTCAACGGGTGAAGAACGCTGTAAAGGGTTCCAAACGTCGGGGTGTAGTATGAATTCAGTATACGCGATATAATCCGTTTCTATAGTTTTATTTCATAAAGCCATTATTATTTCAAGAAAAGGCGTATATAATGAATGACACTCCACACTTTGTTCTAAGCCGGTGCAGAGTAAGCTTAGACGGAGTATGCAAAGCGAAAATGTAGCCCCAACTTTACAATGCCATGTACAGACAGCGGCAAAAGTGTATTTACTAATTATATTATTATATTATCTGACCGACACAATAAATATTTAATTTTGTAATCGAATTTTAGACTAGTTTTAATGCATTTCATTATTTTTACTACTGACCCCTGTATGTTAGCCAATTTTATGGTGTTAGCCAGTTAGGGGCACTTTAAATAGAAATAAATTTTGGAAATATTTATTTTTTGTGTTTTTTTTCTTTCACACTTTTGGTGCTGGCTGTCCCGGGATCATTTTAACTTTATATTTTAGTTATTTATTTATTTGGTGTTTATCATAGACAACAAGAGTAAATCAGACAGTCAGGGTCAAAAATATTGAGTAAAAATAACTTAAATCTTTAATTTGTGAGTAGTTCAAAAGGACAGTAAATTATAGGGTAGTTCGCCAGTAACTGGCCGGTTTTAGTAACTGGCCGCCTTAAACTAAAAATGAATGCTAGTATTCATTTTAGTATAAGGTGGCCAGTTATTGAAATCTTATACTAAAATGAATTCTGTTTATAGATGAATATAGAATTCGTTTTTAATTTAGGGCGGCTAGTTTTTTTTATTTATTTGTTAAGCAATTTGAATAATTTTGTGTATTTTTATATTTCATACACAATTAATATTGTTCATGAATAAATAATGATGATGATGGAGTTACTAAAACCGGCCAGTTGTTGGCGGATTACCCTACTTCATATGAATTACCCTAGTTCATATGAATTACCCCAGTTCATATGAATCGGGTGATTTTATTTAAATTTTATTTTATTTGTAAAAAACACTTTCACCTTCCAGGGGTACTCAACTACTTTAAGGGCATGAGTGGGTAAAGATTTACCAGTAAATAATATTCGTTGACTCTTTGTTTTATACGAACGCAATTTAAAGGGAGCATGATTTTTTCAACACAGCAAAGGTTGGGAACCCCGTGATCTATAACTGTATAATCAGTCACATTAAGTGTCATGGATATAGAACTTGCTAACTATGTAAACAAAAGTCATTAGTAAATTCATCAAATCATCATCCAGAGACAATTTCAATATGGCAATTTGTTTACATAGTTAGCAAGTTCCATAGAATGTCACTTTAGTCAGCTTTTTAAATTATATATTGCTAGCGACCCGACCCGGCTTCGCACAGGTTACACAAAACTTAACAATTCATACACCTAAACATTCCTCAAGAATCACTATTGATAGGTGAAAACCGCATGCAAATCCGTTCAGTAGTTTTCGAATTTATCGCAAACATAGGTACATACACACAGACAGACGCGGCGAATGATTTGTAACTAAAAAAAAAACCGGGCAAGTGCGAGTCGGACTCGCGCACGAAGGGTTCCGTACCATAATGCAATAAAGGCAAAAAGGCGTTTGTTGTATGGGAGCCCCACTTAAATCTTCATTTTAATCTGTTTTTAGTATTTGTTGTTATAGCGGCAATAGAAATACATCATGTGTGAAAATTTCAACTATCTAGCTATCACGGTTCGTGATATACAGCCTGGTGACAGACGGACGGACGGACGAACGGACGGACGGACAGCAGAGTCTTAGTAAAGGGTCCCGTTTTACCCTTTGGGTACGGACGGAACCCTAAAAAGGCGCACTTATATTGAAAGCCAGCACAGAATAAGTAATCGTATTATCATACAGACCGGCCACGTACCTACCGCCCCGCCCCGACTCGCATTACCTCGCCTCGCGACAGCAGATTGAAGAGCTTTTGCTGAGCGCTCGGTTCGGTTAGCGACGCGATGAGGGAATGTTCAATATGCTGCTGTATTGTGTAATGTAGGGGAAGGTCGGGTAAAGCGAACACCCCAGGCAAAGCGACATCGGCCTCCCAATCCTAAACTATTCGTCTTTGTCACACCACGCGGCTATAGGATCTTCCACTCTGTGAGCAGCAAACGTCATAAGGAGCGGTCGCTGCGAGCGTCTGCGGTGACCATTCAGAAAGTGTTTTTAGTGTAAGATATTCGATTTTGAAAGGTAAGTACATTGTCTGTCATCTGTCATAGTAATGATCTCGAATTTTAATGCAAGATGTTTCTATTGCTTAATAAAATATCTTCCTTTTACAATGCATTTCTTTTTTTTTAATCAAAGCAACGTTATTTTTTAACTGGCTGACTGATTGCGCAAAGTGGATCGGGCAAAGCGGATAGCGTGTTTACGTTTAATTTATAACTTTTATAAGGTCAATTTTTTATGATATTTTGTTACAGATGGTATATAAATATCAAAAAATACCGATGGCTCTTGGCTTACAGGCGTCATAGAAATGGCAGTCATAACGTGAATTCTTTGTAAAAAAACCGTTAATATTTCCATGAAGACTTATGCTTATGAAATCAGTGAAAAATATACCAAAAGTTACTTGCCATAACTTTTTCTAATTATTGTCATTGAAATGATCTTTGTTGATCAAAATTCCCATAGTTATTGAGTTTACTAAGATTTTATGTCTGATATCTGCATTGCCCGGGCGCCTGTTTCACTTTGCCCGGCACCCTGGGCAAAGCGAATAAAATATCTTTTTTTTTTACGTTTTGCTAAAAATTACAGAAATTGTTAAACATAGGAGGCTAATGTTGTTTTAAATTAAAAGATTATTAAATAAAGACTCATTAGAGACCCTTTTTTTAATTTCTAACGTGTTATACTTTTCTGTTATGTTAAGTCAAAGGTAAAGGTGTTCACTGTGCCCGGACTTTCCCTACGGGTAAATTCTAGAAATATATCGCAATTCTTAATATAATATCGAGAGAAACGGCAAGTTTACAATAATTCCGAAAAGAGACTTTTATTGTGATGGAATTTTGGGTGATTTTCATCTGAATTTTGGAATTATCCGACATTCGGAATTACCCGAATACACCTTATATGAATATACCAAATTTATACGGCAGAGGTAATAAAAAAGATTTATTTTATTGAAACGACTATTTCTCGGAAAGACAAATCCACTACAGAACAACACAGCCAACCATGGACCTAGAATACTACGGACGTAGTTTTGCTAACTAAGACAAAAAGCGGCCAAGTGCGAGTCGGACTCGCCCATGAAGGGTTCCGTACTAGCAAGTAATATAATAAAATTGCGTTTTACGATTTATGACGTATTAAAAAAAAACTACTTACTAGATCTCGTTCAAACCAATTTTCGGTGGAAGTTTGCATGGTATATAATGTACATCATATATTTTTTTTAGTTTTATCATTCTCTTATTTTAGAAGTTACAGGGGGGGGGGGGACACACATTTTACCACTTTGGAAGTGTCTCTCGCGCAAACTATTCAGTTTAGAAGAAAATTATATTAGAAACCTCAATATCATTTTTGAAGAGCTATCCATAGATACCCCACACGTATGGGTTCGATGAAAAAAATTTTTTTGAGTTTCTGTTTTAAGTATGGGAAACCCTAAAAATGTATTGTTTTTTTTTCTATTTTTGTGTGAAAATCTTAACCCTTTGACCGCCGTTGTCCGGTATAGAAGACAACGATAGAACGATACGCTGGCGCCGTCGTCTTGTATACAAGACACAAATTCAACCACTGAGTTAATGGGAAAATAATAACAATTGCAATTTCATTTACACTCGTGTTCATATTTAAGGTCTTTGTTTTTTCATTTATTTGCTTTTTAAGCCGCTATATAAATCCCTTCTTTTATAATAAGGCATTTAAAAAAATTGCTCCAATTTTCAACATTTTTCATGTTCCTCGTCGCCGTTGTCTTGTATAAAAGACAGCTAGGGATGGGAATGTTAACTCGATATGGGAATTTTTAAAGTAAATATAAAGTCAGAAATATGTTTTTATCTAAATATTTGAACACTTGTTAATCGCCAATTTTTTTCAACGAGTAGTAGGTATAACTACTTACGAGTACTAGAATACGTAGAACGAGAGTCAGATAGGCATAACTATATTTAAAGTTCAGGCAGCTTCTTTAGTTCTATAAACTAGAGTCAGACAAGTAAATTTGCCCTTGTAGATTGTGGACTATTTAATTGCAGAAGAGATAAATAAAAAAAATAATTGATGTTCTTTTATAGCTTAGTGGGAAGGGATACACCGCAGCGACCGCTTCGCACAAGAGTGGTACAGGGACATACCTGTTTATCAGACTTTAGTTTTTTGTTATAACATTGAAGTTAATGTGTAATTTTTTTATAACAAGTCGTTGAACGTTTTTTTGATAAGAGTTTACCTATATTAATGTAAACCAAACTGAAATTTAATTATAGATTCTAATTCCGGAATAATATCTTCACTCATTAAAAATTCAACCCACGTGTAATTTTCACTAAAACAGTTCCGGTATATTGACTTTATCGACACATGATGCGCAGCTTTAACGTTACGCCAATAAAGTTTACGTACCGACAAGCGCTTACGCCGTTGACCTAGAGACTATTATTACTTGATCCGCGCGGAAACAGTCCTTGTCGATCTGCACTGCGGGCAGTCCATGCGCGCCGTTGTCTTGTATAAAAGACTTCTCGTACAGCCTAGTGCGGCGATATCACGTCTTGAATCGACATTGTTTAGTGGTTGTTTTTTATGTTAAATCCCTATATTTTAAAAATGTTCGGGTGTAAAACATATGTTTAATTTTGGCAATTTGGAATTAAATTAAAACAGGATAAGGACAAAGCTAAATTAAAAAGATTTTTACCATAAATTGTAAATATCGATATCACTATTTGCAATCCCTAAACTTTTTATTAGTTGTTTACTTAAAATTTGCTCTGGCGTGTGAGTGAGCGTCTTTGCGGACTAGGTCCGGCGGCCAAAAGGTTAATGCGGTTCACGGAATACATCTACTTACCAAGTTTCAACAGTATAGTGCTTATAGTTTCGGAAAAAAGTGGCTGTGACATACGGACGGACAGACAGACAGACAGACAGACATGACGAATCCATAAAGGGTTCCGTTTTTTGCCATTTGGCTACGGAACCCTAAAAACTGTGATTCCATCATCCACCACATTTACGCGTGACACACACACATTGACAGTTATCTCAATGCCCTCATCCACCAATTTGCCGTCCGACGGATCAAAACGTCAGTGAAGTAAATTTGTCCAAGAAAAAATGTTAATAAAATATGCGGCATGCGTAGTTAAATCCTGCAAGAATTGTACCGATCGAAAGAAAAAAGTGACGGAATAACTTTTCATACAGACTAGGCATAAAAATTCAAAATCGCTCTCCTTCTTGATGCGACTGGCAAATCATATTACTTTTTGGCAACCGGGTTTTTTAACCTAATTAGACCCCGCTGAATCTGAATTTGCCGGTTGCTCGATCGAAATCTTGACCGGATGTGAGATATTTGACATTAAAGTCCCTTTTTTTCGTTTTTCGTAAATAACTCTTAAACGGTGGCGCATTGCAAAAAATGTTATATCACATAAGTAATCTGCATAAAATTGCCTACAAGAAAAATTCAGTACAAATTTCGCTAGGATCAATATTCAAAGAGATTTTAACGCGGGAAATTTAATTATAATCACTTCTAAGGTCCCGTTTTTTAGGTTTTCGTAAATAAATCATAAACGGTGACCCATATAAAAAAATGTTGTTAGACGTTAATAATCTACACAAAATTTTGAACAAAAAAGATTCAGTACACTTTTCGCAGGGATCAATATTTAAAAAGACAATAAAGAGGGAAATTTAATTATAATAAATTCTAAGGTTCCTTGTTTTTATTTTTTCGTTAATAATTTGAAAAGTATGACTCATAGCAAAAAAAATCTTATACATAAATAATGAACGTAAAATTTCCTACAAGAAACATGTAGAACACTTTTCGCTAGGATCAATATTTAAAAAGACAAAGCAGCGGGTAAGTTAATTATAATCAATTTTAAAGTCCCTTTTTAGTTTTTTGTAAATAACTCGTAAACGGCGTCCCATAGCAAAATAGGTTTTTAAGAAAAAATTATCTTCATAAAATTTCCTCCAAAAAACATCCAGAACACTTTTCTCTAGGATCAATATTTTAAGCGATATTAAAGGAAGAAAGTTAATTACAATTAAGGCCTGATTCGAAACAAATTTGACAAATTCAGAGTGATTTTTCTTGGATATTTTCTAGCTTACTTTATATATACACTACGACATTATAATTATCAGAATCACAAAATTATTATACCAAAAAAATTTTTTTTTTATCAATTCTAAGATGATCAAAAAAATCAAATAAACGCCGCCGTCTTTTTAATTAGGCGCCAAATTGCTGTCAAAAACTTGATAAGTATGGAAGAAACTTGCACATAACTAATTTCCAACATAACCTGTTACCTAATATTATACCAATACTGAAAGGTAATTTCATTGCAATATCCATGAAACAATGAGGATCTAGACATATCTTCAAATATCTGGCGTATCAGGAATTTCGTCGATGTGGTGTCAGTTACCGGGCATTGGTTACTTTTCGACAGAGAAATCGACACCAACATCACTAAAAGAAACGGTTCGCAGCTTTAGTTTAATAATGCGGATTTCCAATATTACTTTGATAATATTTGGAGATGATCCACGATGTTTATGAGGCAATCAGCATGCTTAAGCCAGTACCCTCGAAATCGGACCAAAAAACTTGATTCAACAAAGTCCCACAGTATTGACCTATTGAACGGTATGGAGTGGAGTGTCCAAGGAATTAGTTCGTTAAAACAACAAAAACTATATGCAATATAATATTTCAAAATAAACATTGTTCTTGATAGGACTCAAACTAAGAAACTGTCAAAAAACACTGTCGGATGTATGATGGAGGGCATACAACAAAACTAACGACAGGAGCGGGAAGAAATGGAAAATGATGAATTTACTTATAAATAACAATTTTTAAACAAATTTTCAATAAATTATGGAAAAACAAATCTTGATTCAGCTAGCTTCAGTACCATTAATAGGGTTTTCAATTTGGCAGATTGAATTCGAATCAGGCCTTAGTTCACAGGTCACTTTTTTTTAGTTTTTCGTAAATAACTCGTAAACGGTGGCCCGGTGCAATAGTTATTTGTACAACAAGAGATCAAAGTTTGATATTTCTTCGAGTGCTTATTTTGAGTCCCGTGCAAGCGAAAGATTCTATAATAGATTCACGAGCGTAGCGAGTGAATCTAATTTAGAATCTTGAGCGTAGTAAGGGATTCAAAAGCGCACGAGATGTAAATAACTTTGATCTCGTGTAGTACGCAAAATTTTTCACCCTAAGCAGTGAGAACATACCTAGAGGGACAGAGATAATAGAACCCAACTATATCGAACTTGTATTAGACCCCGCATGTTGAAATGACATTTGACTATAAAGGTCACTTGAATGACATTTTGTCTCTCTCAGTGAGCAAAATGCGATTTTGCTCACTCATTTAATATCACTCAGTGAGCAAAATGCGATTTTGGTCACTGAGTGAGTCAAAATGACTCAGTGAGCAAAATCGCATTTTGCTCACTGTTTTTAAGAAGCAAAGTACCCTTGTTCGAACTGCTGAGGTGAAAAACAATATTCTACATAAATGTCATGTAAATGTTTAACATGTCGAGCACTAGTACATTTATTTACCTTATATTTATTTTTTGTTTAAAACCAGATATGTTACAAGTTAAATATCATTAGGCATTGAAAATAATATTTGCACAAAGTAATTGTGCAACAATGCCCATTTTCAAGACCTATAAAATCAGTTAGGTACACACTTTTTTTATCGTCTAACGTAAAACTGTACTATTTTAATATTTGAAAACAAGGACGATATTGAAAATAATTGTTTCACCATTAGGGGACAATTTGTGTTACATGGTATCACTCGTCTACACGCACACTTTCAAACCGTCCGCCATTGCAGTATCAAAGTTTGTCTTAAATGACAGTCCCTCTGTCAAATATATAACTCTATCATAGAATTAGATGACAAAGAACAACTGTCAATCTTCAAAAGTGTGACCAAAAATGAAATGCAAGTGTGTGCGTAAATTGTCTATGTGAGATCAAAAATAGTGATGTCATGTTACAACATATTAATAATCTGTCGATGTTTGATTGCTTTATCGACTACTTTTTCAAATGTGTTATTTTAAACACTAAAATTCTATGACATTATGACGTATAAATAACACTTGCACTGCGTTTGACATAAAAATCGTTGCAGACTTATCTTAATGTTACTCTTACTGTGGTGGAAAGTGAAGTTATCATGACACGCTAAACATGAACACCTTCAAAAAAGTATAACAATCGTTATTATTTGAAGCCGGTTATAAAAGATAATATCTTAATGATGTCTTGTGAAGAAATAATTACATAGCTATTAATATACCGACAAGTTATCGATACTGTCATATGAACATTTTGTCAAGCCCTAGCGTAAACTAACAGTTTATGTTTTTACACAAAATGTTGTTAATTTGACAAAATATCGCTATGAAAATTTCGCTCACAATATCATAAATCCTCTGAAATGAGTATTTGCTTGGATTATTTAGAATAGAATAGAATAGAATAGTTTTTTATTCGTAAACACACAGACAACAGACATACATAGAAAAAACATAGTGAAAAATAAAGTGTCACGAAATGGTCCCATCTCAGCATGTTGCTGGCGACTTCCAGCGCTGATCTTCCGATTAGACCATCAAGTGAGAAATAATCACGGAAGGTAACAGACAAAAAAAATTAGTAAAGAAACATAAAATAAACCGAAAAATAGATTACACACATTTTACACAGCTAATACAAAAAGAGATGAATTAAGTACACGGATTAACCGATCGAACTTGTACAATCCGGTCGGGTCACATCGTGGCGCGGCATTAAGCGCGCATAACTAGCGCCAGCGGTAGCTACACGAAATTAAATTCGATGACAGATTTGACAAACAATAAAGTGAGTGAATCTAATATAATATTATGTAAAATCTCAATCAGTTTTAACTTTTTAGTCATGAAAACAATGTTACAAAGTTGGCTAAAATATATAAACAAAAACAACACCAGAGTTAAACAAATAGAAACATAATGAAAATGACACAGATAAAAAGGATGGCGTGTCGGGAATGGTGTTGACTCCTATGGCTATATTTGGCCCTGTGACACTGCAATCCGGCACACTACAAGACACCATCTTCACTGAATTACTTTATGTAATACTTTTCGTCCTAATCCGTGTATATTTTTCGCTCTTGGCCGTCCGCGGCCGTCGTCAAACTCAAAAGTGGTTACGTTTTCTCATTGGTAGTCTGACTCTTTCGCACTCATGGGATGTTCATATACGTGATGGCTTCCCTTTCGCACACTTAAGCTGTCTGTCAAGCGTGAGCGAATTCTAGGTCTATGAACTCTATGCAGCCAACATTCAACTTTACACAGATATTCCACGCTTTTTCTTTACGGGTCGTCGTGTCACTTCGGCCGGCCTCGGCAAACTTCGGCTTCGCCTTCCCGCGTGCCGCACGAGTGTGTCAGTCCTAAGCGACCAAAGAGAATAGATATTATAGAGGGGTCCTGTCATAGTAGATTTTGTAGTCACCGTAAAATTACTGCCATCTAACGACACACGACTAAAACTCAAAATAAACACGTATACAATTATCAAAAAAAATTATATATATGGATAAATGATTTTATTATTTTTATATCATTTTTACCTATGTTCATTCCCTGATATCTATGTGTTAAAATTGTTAAATATGAAACGGTGTCGTCACGCCATCTAGCCGAGCATAGGCCAAAGATGTGTGCGCCATCTATCCGAGAATGACATTTTCTTGATTTCCGGGGCACGTTTTTTTCTTAGACTTTATTCATCGTGAGGAAACCTGCATACATCTGCGAAGAAGTTCAAAGGTGTATGTGAAGTCCCCAATCCGCATTGGGCTAGCGTGGGGACTATAGCCCAAAGCCCTCTCGCGCTCGAGAGGAGGCCTGTGCCCAGCAGCGGGACGTATATAGGCTGAATTATTATTATTTGGCTGCTATTTAACTGATCACCAGATTTAATAAAATTTAATACCAAAAAAATCTACTTTACTACCCTAAAATAATGAATGATCACCAAAATTATAACACCATTTTAATGTGAAATGATTACCAATTTTATTACATTTTACTATCCTATTAAAGGAAATGACACCAAATTAATCATTATTAACCCAAAAATTGTAAATAATTACCAAATTTCAATCCCCAATTTAATGTCAATTGATAACCAAATTATTACATCGTGCTATCCTATTAAATAAAATGACACCAAAATAATCATTGTAAACCCAAAAATAGTAAATGACCACCAAAATTAGAACTCCATTTTAATGTAAAATTATAACCAAATTTTTAAATCTTGCTATCCTATTAAAGCAAAGCAAAATTTTCTAGTAGCATTTCGTTTCTGTATGGGTTGCAGTTCAAACCTAACCTAACCCACTTTTCTAGTAACATTTCGTTTCTGTAAGGTTCGCAGTTCAAACCTAACCTAACCCACTTTTCTAGTAGCATTTCTTATCTGGAAGGGTCGCAGTTCAAACCTAACCTAACCCACTTTTCTAGTAGAATTTCGTTTCTGTGTGGGTCGGAGTTCAAACCTAACCTAACCCACTTTTCTAGTAGCATTTCGTTTCTGTAAGGGTCACAGTTCAAACCTAACCTAACCCACTTTTCTAGTAGCATTTCGTTTCTGTAAGGGTCGCAGTTCAAACCTAACCTAACCCACTTTTCTAGTAGCATTTCTTTTCTGTAAGGGTCGCAGTTCAAACCTAACCTAACCCACTTTTCTAGTAGCATTTCTTTTCTGTAAGGGTCGCAGTTCAAACCTAACCTAACCCACTTTTCTAGTAGCAATTCGTTTCTGTAAGGGTCGCAGTGTTAACCTAGCCCACTTAACTGATAGCAGTACAAACCTAACCTAACATACTTTTCTAGTAGCATTTCAGTATGCCTACCTAAGTTATGCGGTGCGGGGTACGGGGGTTGAGCGGGAGGGGCTAGTAATTTTGGCATCATTTTACTTTATTTGGTAATATGTATAAATTTTTTGGTATCATAGTGGTTTATTTAGGTGAAAATATCGCATTTATTTGGTCTTCAAGATTTGGTGATCATTAATGATTTTTGGTAATCATTCAATATATTTGGTATTCAAATACAATTTGAAGTGCAGTCGTAATTAAAATGGTGGTACATTTGTAATTTTAGGCCTTATTTTTTTGGTGTTCAGTAATTTTTTTTGGTAAGCATGATTTTTTTATTTAGGGTACCAAAGTATTTTTTGGTGGTCATTATATTTGTAGCCTTATTATTTGTATGTCTTTTCCATATCTCGGGACCATGGGGTCCCGGACCTTTGGGAGGCTTACGTGGGGCCGAAGCCAACAGCGCAGAGGCCCTTTAAGACACTTTAATCTAAAAGCAAGGGATACACGTGGCGGATACCATCCCCGAACGCACAATGTGATACATCCGGAGATGGTCCCCGCCAGGTGCAAAGACTATTGCAGTGCAGCACTTTTGTGCTGCGATGGGAACTAAGGTCATGGGCTATAGATTTGAAAGTTGGATGGACTGGATAATGGGCTATGGGAGAGACTAGCGGACACCAGCCGTGACAATCAGTCTCAAAATTGTATAAGACAGGTGGTGACTCGCCAACTCATTGAGTGGGCCCCGCAATGGCCGCACGCACAGTCATCATCATCATCAATCACAGGCCTTTCCGTCTATTGCAGACGATTTATACATTGCTGTGCAGACACCGGGTTTGGTGACTGTGGAGGCCGATGCGTGAGCGGCATGACCTCCCACATTTTTGGCAGAGAAAGCTCATGCCATCCGAGGTTCCAGTCCCGGTTTGCTTTCTGCGACACCTTCTGCTATCTAAAGCATTAAACCAGGCTTGGTCGCATAGCCTTCTCCCCTCCACAACACGCTTGCGCCATCCATCACGGTCTTCAGCTAAGGCTTCCCAGGCATGGTGGTCGATTTTAAATGCAGACATGTCTCGCTTGACACAATCTTTAAAGCGCAGCATCGGTCTTCCCACGTTCCTTTTAGCATACGCAACTGCACCAAGCAAGACACGTCGAGGTATTCTAGCGGGTTCCATCAGGTGCACATGCCCCAGCCACCGCAAGCGTCTCTGTTTGAGAAGAGCGGCAAGACTGGGCAGCTGTGCTTTTTCAAGAACCCTCTGATTGGTCACTTTGTCCTGCCAAGTTATGCCTAAAATGTTGCGTAGACAGCGCATGTGAAAAGTGTTGAGTCGTCGCTCCTGTTTTGCATACGTCGTCCAGGTTTCTGCTCCGTACAAGAGTATACTTAGAACGCAAGTCTGGTATACCATCATCTTGGTTCTAACAGTGAGATGTTTGTTGCACCACACCCTTGTACGTAGCCTCCCGAACATGGTCGCCGCTTTGCCAATACGAATATCGATCTCTGCATCAAGCGAGAGATTGTTCGACACGGTCGACCCAAGGTAGCAAAACTTATGACGACTTCCAGAGCTGTGCCATCCACCAGTATTTTGGGTGTTTCCGCACTGCCCTGCACTAACACGACTGTCTTTTTGGCATTGATGGACATGGAGAACAAAGTGCATGCCCGGGAAAACCTGTCCATGATGTTTTGCAACTCGGCTGCGGAGTTAGTCACAAAAGCTGCATCGTCAGCAAACAAGAAACTGTCGACGAAGAAGTCCTCGCGATGTTTTGCTGATTTGAGGAGAGAGATGTTGTATAACTTCCCGTCGTCTCTTGTATGCAAATGCACCCCCTGTTGGTTATTACTAAAAGCAGCCTTTAAAAGTAGTGAGAAGAAAATACCAAACAGTGTGGGTGCTAAAACACAGCCTTGGCGTACACCCCTCCGCATTTCAAATTGCTGGGATGCTTTACCGTCATAAACCACAGTGCCTTTCATGTCATCATGAAAAGATTTGACTAGATGCAAGAGTTTAGGGGGACATCCAATATTCTCAAGTGCAGTATATAGTCCTTCTCTGCTGACAGTTGCGACTCCACTCTGGCCGGCCAATCAAGGCAAGCACAGAGGCGAGGGCCAGATGACAGGGCCCTCTGGAATAGGGGTCCGCGGTGTCGCCACTCACCGTCAACTCGCCACAAGCTGCCCCCGCGGGTGAATTATTATTATTTGTATGCCTTTTCCATTTCTCGGGACCATGGGGTACGTGGGGCCGAAGCCAACAGCGCAGAGGCCCTTTAAGCAATTTATCTTATTCATCTTATACGAAGTTATATTATAATATATGTCTTTGTAAGCGACTTACTCACACAATGACGTGTGAAACGTGCCGTTCACACATAGATACGCAAACGATTTTTGATGTATGGCGTGTCCGGCCCCCGGCCCGTGGTCAAAGTAATAACAGTGCAGGCATACATAATTATACAGTGCCGGATGTAGACATTTGCCGCCCGTAGGCTATGCCGATTTTGCCGCCCCTATCCGCCTCGCTTATAGGTTTTTTTAACCGACTTCCTTTTCATAGAAGGAGGAGGTTCTGTATTCGGTTGTGGCTATTTTTAGGGTTCCGTACCTCAAAAGGAAAAAACGGAACCCTTATAGGATCACTCGTGCGTCTGTCTGTCCGTCCGTCTGTCACAGCCAATTTGCTCCGAAACTACTGGACCAATTAAGTTGAAATTTCGTACACATATGTAAGTCTGTGACCCAAAAACGGATATGTAAAGTCAACAAATGAATTTTAAACATAGGGGCTACTTTTGGGGGGTAAACCATAAAATTAAAAATCAAAGTTTTGCAAACTATGTCGTGTTACATATCAAACGAAAGAGCTCATTGTGAGAATCTCAAATATTTTTTTTTATAAATTTACGATAAAAATTTTAGAAGTTATTTAAGAAAATAGACAAAAAATGACCATTCCCCCCCTCTATCTCCGAAACTACTAAGTCTAAAATTCTGAAAAAAATACACAAAATAGTCCTTTACCTAAAGATGACAGGAAAACTTATTAGAAATCTAGAGTCAAGCGTGAGTCGGATTTAAAAACAAAAATGCGGTTTAGGTTTTTTTAGGGACACAGCCGCAATACTTTCAGTGAAACATGATGTAGACAGCTATTGCGAAGGCCCTAGGCCGATATCTGCATAAGGCCGAAGACCCGAAGCGTCCCGAAGAGGCGTGCCTTTAGCTTCAAGCGTGAGTTGGACTGTAGATAAAAAAATGCGACTAGGCTGTATCTGGCACACAGCCGCAATGGTACTTGTAGTACTGATTGATTAGGTTACTAGGTATTGTCACGTGTTTTAAAAAGCACTATACAGGGTGGCCAAAAAATAAACTAAGTGTATTCCCGTTGCCGACGTGCAACCCCGAAATCGCGAAGAAAAATTTGGCTGTTTCATACGTTTTGGCTGGTCCGTTTTCTATGGGAGGATACTTTTTTTTTCGCGATTTCGGGTCCCATAGTAAATGTTGCTCAGTAGGTATAATCTCAAAACCTCCCTGGCTACGGGAATGTGCGTATTTTTTGGCCACCTTGTAGGTATTATCTCTCTTCGGCCTTCGCTTTTAAAACACTTGCGGAAGTTGTAGGAAGCGCGACCCGTCGGACGCTCCGAGTTTTAAGCTCTACGCGGAGCCACAGAATAAATAATAGTACTAGGTACAGAAGACTCACTCTCTAACAAAACGCGTCTGACACGATCAGCACAGATATGGCCGCTAGGTGGCGACAGCGCCACGCGCGGCTTATGGCAAACCCCAAAATTGGGGTCGAACGGATGTACTTTTAGCTACCTGTAGCAAAGCGACGAAATCGCGGAGTGAGACACGCCTGGCGGAGCTCGGTCTTCAGTCTTCGCATTTAGACACTTGTACTATTGTTCGGCATTTAATTTCCTATCTAAGCTACTTTGCATATTTGCAGAGATATAAAGCCACCACGCCAGAAAACTTCATATTACATGTGTTGAAAACTTGATTGACTCATTCGGGTTTTTCAAGACGTTTCACTCACGTCACGTTACACGTACAAGAAAAATTGTTGAAAATTGTGTGATGTACGGAACCCTTGAAACGCGAGTCCGACTCGCACTTGACCAGTTTTTTTTCTTTGTACGTTCACCGATTACTCCGACATCCGTAGTCCGATTTGAGTAATTCTTTTTTTGTTTGAAAGGAGCTACCTCCGAGTTGGTCCCATTTTAATTTGGTTCTGTTCTGATGATGGGATCCATGAGAAATTGAGGGAACTCCTCAATTTTTAAAGGCACATGCATGGTGATTTGGGTATTTTCTTAAGCAACTCGAGCATTTTCTCCCGAAAACCATCACTTTGATGAAGTAGACCTGATGATGATGATTGTTTTGATGATAATGATGATGATTTTTAAATGCAGTATGTTCAGCGATTACTCCGGCACCTGTGATCCGATTTGAGTAATTCTTTTTTTGTTTGGAAGGAGTTGCCTCCAAAATGTTTTCGTATTATTTATGGTTCTGGTCTGATGATGGAATCCATGAGGAGTTGAGGGAACTCCTCAGTTTTTAAAGGCACGTGTAAAGTGATTTCGGTGTTTTCCAAAGTAACTCGAGCATTTGCTTCCGAACACCGCCAATTTGATGTAGTGCAAGTGTAGCCTTACCACGAGTTTGACATTGACATATTTGCTAAGTTCGTCGTTCGTCTTCGTAACTTACTTTTTTACTTACGCTCGCACTAATATGCCAGTACGAGCGAGATGCAAAGAAAGTAAGTTACACACACGCTAGCGAATAAATCAATGTCAACCTCTTGGAAAGCTAGTAAGGCTACTGATCGGGGGTTAGGGTTAAGAGTTAAGGGGTCGGGGATTAAGGGGTCGGGTAATGGTGGTTGAAGGGCTTGTGGTTCAGGGCCGAGGGGTACGTGGATCAGGGGTTGATGCGCTGTGAGGTAGAGTGATCGTGGGGATTGAGGGCTTGGGTCAGTGGCGGGGCGGAGGATGGATTTAGCGTGACAGGAATTATAATTTCCCAGACGGACTCGAGAAATTTCCTGATTACATATTTATTAAAGTAGGTTACACGAATTTAGTGTTAATCATGATGTTGTTTTTCATTCATGTGTCGCGCTCTTAACAATGCGTTAAAACTAAAAATGGAAAAATAAAAACTTAAAAAAAAGAGAAAACCGACTTCAAAAAGGATGAAATAAAAAATTATCCTTTTTAAGTCTATGCGTCACCAACTGATATGTTTGAAGTCGGTGCCAAGCCAAGTAGTAACACTACCCGTCAAAAATAATCAGCTTTATGACTATAAATCCTATTATAACTGTACTAATAACTATTGTAAATGTGTAAGTCATTCTGTCTGCCTCTTTGTCGCCTTTTCATGGCTAAACAACTGAACCGCTTTTGGTGAAATTTGGCAAGAAAGTGAATTCCTTGAATTGTTTTATATTTTGAAATGTAGTCCTCTGAATAAGGGACGGCAAATAACTTCAGACCCAATCCCACGCTTGCGTGCCGACAAACATGGTACGGACTGTGCCAAGAAGGTTCGATCGTGTGTTCTTAGGTACAGTCGACGTCAAAGATATGTTTACACTTTTGCACATTACTCATTACGTTCATTTCCGTCGTGTAAGGCAATCCAACGTACATCCTTATCGAATCGCACCAAAATCATGGTATGCTTCAAAAGTTGGCTTGGCACCGACTTCAACCATATCAGTTGGTAACGCATAGACTTAAAAAGGATAATATTTTATTTCATCCTTTTTGAAGTCGGTTTTCTTTTTTTGTAAAAAGTTTTTATTTTTTAACGTAGGTACCTTCCAATCAGAGGCGTTTAATTTTATAGTACAATACACCGTATTAAAATGCATATAAAGTGACGTCACTAATGTCACTATTCTAGATACAGATTTATATGGGCCGTTTTTGTCACTCAATGACGATGCGGCCTCGTTATATTTGCCGGATGATCTGCACGGTGACCGGTGGGTACCGTTGGGTTTTGGCCATTGAGAATCAAGGTGAGGCATTGGCAGTCAGGCTGGGTATAGCTAAGGAATTCAGTCGGGTATGGCATCGAGTTTGCTCGAGGGAATATGCTATACAAATGGATCGCTAGCTTTTTGTCCGGTAGACGCATATGAGCCTTACAGTAGACGGTAGCTGCTCTGATAGTGTGGACCTAGCGGAACCTAGCGGAACGCCAACCATTACCGTTGGCGTTGCGCTATTAGGTTCTGTGCTGTCATTGCTGCATATTAATGATAATCATTGCTATGCAGACGACAGTAGTAGGGATGCGTATGCCAATATCCCTCATTCTGTGGTGCTGGAAAGTCATGAAAAGCTTGTATCTGATTTGTATCAATCCTGAGTTTCGGCATGGGATCGGAACAGTTTAGTCAGATTCAATACCGCGAAGACCCAAGAATCGCCGATTATCCCAAACTCACAATGTAGTCAGATGGGTCCCAAATAATGTAGGTACCTAAATGACAATGCGAGCGTAGCGAGTGCGAAATTTTTTCGAGAAAAAAGTAGGTATATTTTTAGAGTTCCGTACTTCAAAAGGAAAAAAAATAGTGGTGTACGGCCAACCCTAAAATTAAAAAGAAAGACGTAGAACGTAAACGTTCGCAGTGCAATTGTTTTCCTTTGTGATTTCGATGTGCAAGACATTGCTGTTGTGAGTGACAGATGTCAAATAACGCAAATAATAATGCATAGGGTTATAAAGTCCAATACTGCTAGTGCACGAAAATACTAACGACCTTTTTTTCTACGTCCAGTTAACCTCAGTTTAAAATGTATAAATTGCGAAGTTTCTAATGACATTTGTCTACGTTTAGCTGACCTTAGTTTAAAGAGTAACGTACGAAACCATGGTCTCGCCGCACTGTTTCATTTCAAAAAATGTTTCCTTCACAACTTAACTAGATACGGACTGTTTTTGGGCGGTTTGCCCTTCGGGCATCTGAAGCTACCTAACCTAACGAACCTACTTACGCTGTTTTTCCAAAGTGTAATGTTTTCACAAGGACGTCACAATTTTTTTTTAATTATCGCTGCCATTTAGTTCTCTTAAACGTACTTAACCATACCCTGAAGTTAACGGAATTCAGTAAAAACACGGTGTATAATAAAAAAAAACACATCAGTTAAAAATAAATCATGGACATAAGTAGCATTGAAATATCCCTCCCAATGGTATACATCATATTGCAATCGCATGAGTAGAGCCGGAGCAACTAACAACTTTCGGATCAGCCGTCGTACAGTCAGCAGCAGAAGTCGCTATACACTCCAGGTGCTCAAAGAGAGGTAAACGTTTAAACTGTCAAAAAGTTGTTGACTGTCATGGTAGTATTTACTTGTGAGCGCTCAACGAGTCACAAATATGTTAACAGTCGCTATTCATTAATTTCTACACTTACAACAAGTCATTGATACCTTAGCTGTCAAAAAACCAATGGTATCTAAGCGGCCAACGTGTCAAATATATCTGAACAATATGGAAAAATATTTAACAGAATCGTCAAGACGAATGACACATAGCAAAATCTAACTGAAGCCGAATTTAGAGCCAATTGTCAAGGCACGTTGTGGTCTCAGTAACAGGCGTTTGCTTTTCAA
Organism: Cydia fagiglandana; assembly: GCF_963556715.1. Taxonomy (NCBI): domain Eukaryota; kingdom Metazoa; phylum Arthropoda; class Insecta; order Lepidoptera; family Tortricidae; genus Cydia; species Cydia fagiglandana. The sequence goes on along the minus strand of NC_085959.1, from coordinate 588,922 downwards.
AGTAGAGACCGCGGGTTCAAATCTCAGTCGTACGCACCTAGAGATTACAGCTTTTTATTTCTTTTGGGTTTCATTTTTATTATTAATTTGTGTCTTCAGGTTTTATGTTAATTTCGCATTAGTTTATATATTTTTTGAAGATATGTCAGATGTAGCGTAATATGTACGACTTTCTATCAGGACTTTGTAGGTTTGAACCCGCAGTAAGCGTTACTTAGATTACTCCTGTGCGGAATGCCATTTGATATTTACCTACTGCTAGGTTGGATACAATTATTTTCTCCTTCGTTCTTTGATCGATTCGGGGCATCGTATTTTAGTTAGGTACTACACAGGTTGGCCCATTTAGATCGGTCAGTATGGGAAAATCTAAAACTATAAGACATACACCGATCTCTTCTTAGGAACCATGTCATCGATTTTAGTAACAAGAAAAACTGCATTCATACATTAAAAAAAAAATGTATGTAAAATGTATTGAAAATAAAAACCGGGCAAGTGCGAGTCGGACTCGCGCACGAAGGGTTCCGTACCATAATGCAAAAAAAGGCAAAAAAAAAACGGTCACCCATCCAAGTACTGACCCCGCCCGACGTTGCTTAACTTCGGTCAAAAATCACGTTCGTTGTATGGGAGCCCCAGTTAAATCTTTATTTTATTCTGTTTTTAGTATTTGTTGTTATAGCGGCAACAGAAATACATCATCTGTGAAAATTTCAACTATCTAGCTATCACGGTTCGTGAGATACAGCCTGGTGACAGACGGACGGACGGTCGGATGGATGGACGGACGGACGGATAGCAGAGTCTTAGTAATAGGGTCCCGTTTTACCCTTTGGGTACGGAACCCTAAAAACCCTAAAAATCTTCGAAAACTTACTAGATGAAATTAAAGGACATGAAAACAATGCATTTTATTAATAGACATCATGTTTCATAGTAACATTTATTGCTTAAGACCTACACAATCGATATCTAAATAGAAATAGTCTTAGTTTTATTTTTCAAAACGTTCGGGGTTTGATTCCCGAGCTGAGTACACATTTTTTTTTAATGTATGAATGCAGTGTTTCGTGTTACTTAAATCGATGACATGATTCCTAAGAAAAGATCGGTGTATATCTTATAGTATCAGATTTTCCCATACTGGCCGATCTAAATGGGCCAACCTGTGGCCACCCTGTATAGTATGTTTTAGTACAATAAGCGGGCTAAATAAATATATTAACATAGGTATATAAGAGGTATATAATATGCTCTACTGTTTGGAAGAACAGCCGCATATGACAGTTAAAATTAAAAAACCGATCGTTCTCGTAGAACCTACTTATTTATTGTCTAAGTTTGACACTTAACGATAAAATACTTCTTTAAGAAAGGAGGTGTCAATTCGTAGTGTTACAGTATTTATTTAAAAGTTAAACAGATAAAATGTTGATGCTTAGTTACCATTGAAATAACAACTGCTTAGCAACTGGTGGCACCCTGGCTGCTGACGTACGTGATTGGCAGTGCGTGTAGGTATTAATGACAGCAGCTTGAATTTGAGTGCTTAGTTACCACTGACATTTTAACCGTTATTGTCATTGTGATTAAATAAGGGTGTATGTGTTAAAGAAAAACTCAGAAGTTAAGGTATATGTGACGAACTGAAAGCCTACGTGAAAATGACAACTTAGATGTCCTTATTTTTGTGACGATTGAAGTGTATATGTTTTCTTGGACACCTTGCCTGCTCAGGTATATCTGCTGCTGACTGTATTAGGACATGCATCTTTAGGAATTTCATTCATTAGACATCTTTGATTTTTGATGTTCTGTTTTTAGGAATTTCGTATTCAGGATATTTGATTTTACTAATTATGCTACATTACCATTTTATGTTCCTATCGGGATTTAAACTCAACTAGTGTCGGTCCAAGCTAACTCTGCACGACATTGCAATGCCTAACCTTGATCTGTTCGAGCCAGTGCAACGTTAGCTTATACGGACTCTTAGCCCTCGCGAGGCGCTCAGCGACATCTACCACAAACACAGTTAAAGATAAGCCTACTACGATTTTGATAGCACACGCAGTGCATGTGTTATTATTAAGTCATAATTTTATAGAAGTTTGACATTTAAAGTAACACTTTCATTGCGTGTGCTCTCAAAATCGTTGCAGACGTCTCTTGGTCTAATTCTATCGAATTTCGCGGCACCGCCGTCTAAAATCGTTTTAAATTAAAAATGTTACCTGTAATGAATAAATCTAATGAATGATTGTACCACGACTGTTCTAATATAGACTAAGAAACTATGCTAATCAAGTCGATCATTGGGCATTACAAGTTCCTTTTATTTAAGACTTTTTCAAACACTTATTTGTTGTAACAGAAGTTGAGCTGATAAATTAGATGCACGTAAGTAGTTTCCCCATCTTACACAAACAATAGATCTTTGCTTTCTTTGAGACTGAAGCATCGGTTTACGTTGCAAAGTATGTAGGTATTTTATTTAGGATTGCCCCAAAACATTGAATAAACTCTTTCAATAATGGGGGTAGTTTTCTCCCCTCCACTTCATATCCCGTTCAGGTTCAAGTATATTATACTTTGCCCACTAGTAGACTAAGAACAATCTGTCTTAGTGTTTAACTGAATTTGTATTCACAACTTACAACTACCTAAGTCTGGTTTATAAACTAAACTAATTTTAACAAAAATAATTTATTATAAATGAAGAGCAGGGTCTTGACAGTCGGTTTGTTATTTCAGGTTTAAATCGGAGGAAACGCTAAAAAGGGACCGGAACACTGAGGCAGATTAGGTAAATTAATATTGTATTTCCAAACTTTTAGTACAAAACATTTCATGTGTCAAAACTTGCTTTTGGATTTAACTACTCACAATCAGAAGCATTTCCCGAACAAACAAATTTTAGTTAGTGTAATAAAACTTTTTTTAAAGCCGATGGTTATTTATCTGGGTACATTTTGACCATTTGTTACAGAAAAAGAAACCCCCTATACACCTGCAAAATTATCAGAGCATTCGCGATCGTACGGGACAACGGTAGACAACTTACGGTGGTATTCCACCTGTCCAATGTCCATTGCGTTGGACCAAGATATTGAAGTACCTCGCGTCACGGCCACGCCCACCTTCTAAGCACCTATAGGTCCTATAGTGATGATACGAAAATTAAAATTTGAGACTTTTTTTGTCGACTAGATTAGCTAATGATTTTGAGTAAAAGACCAAACAAAGTAAGTTCTACAAAAAGTATTTTGTACTTTAAAAAACTTGGAAATCACTCTAATACTAATAATGAAAGTCTAGTTGTATATAATACTAGGCGGGCCCGCGGCTCCGCTCGCGTAAAAAGATAAAGAGTTTGTCTTATGTTTAGTTAAATATCGACATTTAATATTATGTATTCAACCCTGCCAGGGTTCATAACTCTGTGATAGGGACTTCTTATTTGTAACCGTTATTTGGATAACTTAATTCGCATATTTCTCAATAAATAATGTCATTTGAAAAAAGGCAAGATTGTATTTTTTTAAATTATTATTTATTTTTATAAGCTCATATCAGTCCAGTCATCAAAAACGTTCATTAGATTAATTTCCGCCTTAAAATGAATGTGGACGACCACCGCCCATAAATCGCCTTTTCATACAAACGTAGGTAATAGTCCCCATTTTCCTTTCCGGAGATGTCCAATCGGGTGTCTCTCATTTCGTTGTCCCAAGTACGCTCTCTTCACGGCACGATCCTCTCCCATTCTCTCTGTGTCCGAGCCACGGAAGCTCAGCCGCTTTGGTCTCTTCAATACCCAAATATATCGCCAAATAGTTATATCGAAACACATCCTTATATCTATGGCAACAAAGTTATATTACGATATATTTGGCTACTTTAGCCGTCACTATCTATTTCATACTGACTGTACATTTGCTTTATGAATGTGTAGTCGCCATTAGATATATATCGTAGCCACCAAGGTCGCTCAAAAATATCTGAACATGCACTTTAATTACATTATACATAATTTACATGGTTCAGATATTTGTGAATACCTCATCCTCTCCGATATATCTGATGGTGACTTTCAGCAAGAAGAATAGTACATTTCGATGCTAGTGCGGAAGGTATGGTATTACTTCACGAGTACCGAGATATGAAGTGGATGAGTGAAGAATGACATTTCCGCACGTGTATCGAACGACGTTTTTTAATACAGTTGCGAAAAAATAAGAAAAACATTGTTAATCGTACACTAAACAAAAGTGGTATCTACTAAAATCTTTTTAATACAGTTGCTCAAAAAGTGCTACTTTACGTAGCTGTTTAGCGTGCGGAAAGTTGGTTATCTCGAACTAGTGCTTTTTACTTTTCCAATTTTTTTAAATTTATACTGGTTCCAATTCACGACTACTTATTGATGAGTGTTAATATTAGTTTCCTTTAAACGTCGTAATCAGCATAAAAACCTACCGTTAATGTAAGAATACGAAAAATATTACATATTTAATTACTTACCTCTTCATCATTATAACACGTTTATTTTTTAATATTCAATATTGAAAATTCCGTTCTTAATAAGTTGACTGAATGGAACGGAATAGCTGCCAAACGCCCATAGATATAATATACTTAAAGACTACGTCTAACCGAGCTGTCACTGTTACCACTTTTGTTTAGTGTACGATTAACAATGTTTTTCTTATTTTTTCGCAACTGTATTAAAAAAAGTCCTTCGATACACGTGCGGAAATGTCATTCTTCACTCGTCCCGAGTCTTGCCACTCGCCTGCGGCTCGTGGCAAGATATCTCGGTACTCGTGAAGTAATGACATACCTTCCGCACTAGCATCGAAATGTACTATACCTGGTCGAGTCGTCTCGTATTACGCGAGAAAACAGTTCCCGAATTGTCATTTTCCCGAATGTAGGTATTTAGATTCATAAAGTTATTTAACTAAGGAATGAACATTATTTTTAGCTTTTCAGTTCGCTTTAAAATTCAGCAGTCGTGTTTTTAATTTTTTAATTAATTATTTTATTTTAAACAGCTTAGTGAAAAAACGAAGTATAAAACTATGATTTAAGGTAGGTATATAGATTTCCCCCGGCCATTTAGTTTGTCCACGAAGTTTTTTTTATGTGGATATTAGCTTCTGGAACTGGGACCTTTTAATTAAGCTCACCGTTCCGGAATACGTCCGGGCTTCTTTTCTGTGGACAATATAAATAAATAAATAAATAATAAATAAATATTGGGGACATCTTACACAGATCAACCTAGCCCCAAACTAAGCAAAGCTTGTACTATGGGTGCTAGGTGACGATATACATACTTATATAGATAAATACATACTTATATACATAGAAAACACCCATGACTCAGGAACAAATATTAGTGTTCATCACACAAATAAATGCCCTTACTGGGATTCGAACCCAGGACCATCGGCTTCGCAGGCAGGGTCACTACCCACTAGGCCAGACCGGTCGTCAATATGTGGATGTGTTCACAATTTGGGATATTCGACATTTTTAAATATAACTTCTTAGAAAGAAGTATAAATAAATCTATATTATATAAAGCCGCAACCCGACTGATTGATTGACATGATTGTTCTCCCAGAAGGAGGTTCGTGGGGTATTCGAGTTTGGTACGGTCGTATAGAGGGCGGTCTGGTGACCTCCAGAAAAATCCGACTTTTGGTCTACCGCTTCCGGTCAGAAAAATGTACGACGGCCCGGCCAAACGGTGGGAGGTAGGTGGGGGGTGCTCGACCAAATGTCATAGAGGGACCCTGGCAGTTTTTGAAGCCACCATTTTTTTTTCAAAATGGCCGACTTTTTTTTTTAAATTTTTTCAAGTTTGTCCTAGCGCGCTGAAATTTTGGTCACAGAATCTCATAGGCTCCTAGATTCCTAGGAAAAAAATTTTTTTGGAAAAATGCTCTAATTGTTGGAAAACTGGCCACTTTTGTTTTGTATGGCAACTTTTAAACGGTGCGAGATAGGTGGGGGGTGCTCGACCAAATGTCATAGAGGGCCTCGAGGCAAAACAAACTGCATTAAAAAAAATTCAAAATGGCCGACTTTTTTTTTTTAATTTTTTCAAGTTGGTCCGAGCGCGCTGAGATTTGGCATGGCGAGAGATAGAGGCCTCTAGATACCTACGAATAAAAAAATTTTTGGAAAAAATCCAAGATGGCGGAAATAATGGGCATTTTAATTTTGTATGGAAACTTTTAAACGGTGCGAGATGGATGGGGGGTGCTCGACCAAATGTCATAGAGGGCCCCGAGACAAAACAAACTGCATTTAAAAATTTTCAAAATGGCCGACTTTTTTTTTTTAATTTTTTCAAGTTGGTCTGAGCGCGCTGAGATTTGGTATACGGCGAGCTTGGGGGCCCAAGATTACCGTGTGAAAAAAAATTTTTGGAAAAATCCAAAATGGCGGCGGACACGGGCCAAATTCAAATTTCTAAGTAGGTTAAGCGAGCCCGAAGGGCGAGCTTCAGGCTGGGAGGCCGAAGGCCGACCTCGCGAAGGGCCGTCAGGCCCGGAGCTTCATCCCGAATATCCAAGCGTGCTCTACCCCCAGTAATTTTGGGCGAGGCCGAAGGCCGAGCTGCGGGAATGACGAACAAAGCAAATTCCTATACAAAAACTGTGTTAAGCGAGCCCAAAGGGCGAGCTTCAGGCCGGGAGGCCGAAGGCCGACCCCGGCGGAGGGCCGAAGGCCCGGAGCCTCCACCCCGACTCCCAAAACGCGAGGCCGAAGGCCGAGCTGCGTGAATGCAGTTCCTGCAAGCGTTCTACAAAGTCAACTGTCTTGATAAGCGAAGCCGGCGGGCCGAAGGCCCGACGGCGGAGCGTCGAGGCTCGCGAAGGCCGAAGGCCGAGCTCCGCGTAGGGCCGAAGGCCCGAAGCGTCACACGAGAGGGGGAAGTTGGAGCTTAAACACGACCCAATAGGAAAAGTGTCTTAGACAAGCGAAACGGCGGGCCGAAGGCCGAAGGCCGTAGGCCCGACGTGAGCTTGTCAAGACACTTTTACTATTGGGTCGTGTTTAAGCTCCAACTTCCCGCTTACGCCCCAAAGCAAAACCAATCCTCCAAGTGTTTTAATAAGCGAAGCGGCGGGCCGAAGGCCCGACGCTGAGCTTCGAGACCCAGCGAAGGCCGAAGGCCGAGCTCCGCGTAGGGCCGAAGGCCCGGAGCGTCCCTTTCGATTTCCCAAGCACGCGAGGCCGAAGGCCGAGCTGCGGGAATGAAGTGCTCGCATGCGGACCTTTTCTTTCAAGCAAAAGTACAACTTCATTTCTTTTTCGCTTTGGAAAACAAAACTACAGCACAAACAACAACAAAACAACAGCACAAACAACAGCACCAACAACAAAACAACAACAAAACAACAACAAGAAGACCGCGGGGCCCTCGGGCCCCGCGCACAACGCACAAAACTAGTCTATATTATATAAAGCCGCAACACGACTGATTAATTGACATGCTCGGTCTCCCAGAAGGAGGTTCGTGGGGTGTTAGACTTTGACAGTTTCGTATAGAGGGCGGTCTGGTGACCCCCAGAAAAATCTGACATTTGGTCTACCGGATTCGGTCAGAAAAATGTTGAACGGCCCGGCTAAACGGTTAGACTTAGTGGGGGGGGGGGGGGGGGTGCTCGACCAAATGTCATAGAGGGACCCTGGCAGTTTTTGAAGCCACCATTTTTTTTTCAAAATGGCCGACTTTTTTTTTTAATTTTTTCAAGTTTGTCCTAGCGCGCTGAAATTTTGGTCACGGAATTTCGGAGTCCCCTAGATTCCTACGAAAAAAATTTTTTGGAAAAATGCTCTAATTGTTGGAAAACTGGCCACTTTTGTTTTGTATGGCAACTTTTAAACGGTGCGAGATAGGTGAGGGGTGCTCGACCAAATGTCATAGAGCGCCCCAAGGCAAAACAAACTGCATTAAAAAAAATTCAAAATGGCCGACTTTTTTTTTATTTTTTCAAGTTGGTCCGAGCGCGCTGAGATTTGGCATGGCGAGAGATAGAGGCCTCTAGATACCTACGAATAAAAATTTTTTTTGGAAAAAATCCAAGATGGCGGAAATAAAGGGCATTTTAATTTTGTATGGAAACTTTTAAACGGTGCGAGATGGGTGGGGGGTGCTCGACCAAATGTCATAGAGGGCCCCGAGACAAAACAAACTGCATTTAAAATTTTTCAAAATGGCCGACTTTTTTTTTTTCAAGTTGGTCCGAGCGCGCTGAGATTTGGCATGCGGCGAGCTTGGGGGCCCAAGATTACCATAAGAAAAAATTTTTGGAAAAATCCAAAATGGCGGCGGACACGGGCCAAATTCAAATTTCCAAGTAGGTTAAGCGAGCCCGAAGGGCGAGCTTCAGGCTGGGAGGCCGAAGGCCGACCCGGCGGAGGGCCGTCAGGCCCGGAGCTTCACCCCGAATGTCCAAGCGTGCCCCACCCCCTGTAATTTTGTGCGAGGCCGAAGGCCGAGCTGCGGGAATGACGAACAAAGCAAAATCCTATACAAAAAGTGTGTTAAGCGAGCCCGAAGGGCGAGCTTCAGGCCGGGAGGCCGAAGGCCGACCCCGGCGGAGGGCCGAAGGCCCGAAGCTCCACCCCGACTCCCAAAACGCGAGGCCGAAGGCCGAGCTGCGTGAATGCAGTGCCTGCAAGCGTTCTACAAAGTCAACTGTCTTGATAAGCGAAGCCGGCGGGCCGAAGGCCCGACGGCGGAGCGTCGAGGCTCGCGAAGGCCGAAGGCCGAGCTCCGCGTAGGGCCGAAGGCCCGAAGCGTCACACGAGAGGGGGAAGTTGGAGCTTAAACACGACCCAATAGGAAAAGTGTCTTAGACAAGCGAAACGACGTGAGCTTGTCAAGACACTTTTACTATTGGGTCGTGTTTAAGCTCCAACTTCCCGCTTAAGTCCCAACGCAAAACCAGCCCCTCCAAGTGTTAATAAGCGAAGCGACGGGCCGAAGGCCCGGCGCTGAGCTTCGAAACCCAGCGAAGGCCGAAGGCCGAGCTCCGCGTAGGGCCGAAGGCCCGGAGCGTCCCTTTCGATTTCCCGAGCATGCGAGGCCGAAGGCCGAGCTGCAGGAATGAAGTGCTCGCACGCGGATCTTTTCTTTCTAGCAAAAGTACAACTTTATTTATTTCTCCCTTTGGAAAAAAAACTACTACACAACAATAACAACAGCAGGAATGGACTGCTACCAACAATGTGGGTTAGGTTAGGTTAGAACTGCGACCCTCACAGGAACAAACTACTACCAGAAAGGTGGGTTAGGTTAGGTTAGAACTGCGACCCTCACAGAAACGGACGGCTACCATAAAAGTGGGTTAGGTTAGGTTAGAACTGCGACCCTAATAGAAACGGACTGCTACCAAAAAATAGGGTTAGGTTGGGTTAGAACTGCGACCCTCACAGAAACGGAAACAACACGCGTACCGCGGGGCCCTCGGGCCCCGCGCACAGGGCAAAATCTAGTTTTTAATTATAATGGCCATGAGGGTTTGAAGGTCCAAATAAAGACTCATAATTTTGGACCGCGTGCAGCGCGCCACGTACGTTGGGCTACGTTCGACTCTTTTAGTATGAGAAAGTCGAAGGCACCCGGTTTTGCAACGCGTACGGCGCGCCACGTAGGTCGGGCTACGCCCGACAATTTAAGTATGAAGGCGCCCGGCTTTGGAACGCGTACAGCGTGTCTTGTACGTCGGGCTACGCCCGACTCTTTTAGGATGAGGGCGCCGATGGCGCCCGGTTTTGAAACGCGTACACCGCGCCACGTACGTCGGGCTACGCCCGACACTTTTAGTATGGGGGCGCCGAAGGCGCACGGTTTTGGAACGCGTCCGGCGCGCCACGTAGGTCGGGCTACGCCCGACGCTTTTAGTATGAGGGCGCCGAGGGCGCCCGGTTTAGGAACACATACAGCGCGCCACGTACGTCGGACTACCTACGCCCGACACTCTTAGTATGAGGGCGCCGAAGGCGCCCGGTTTTGCAACGCGTACGGCGCGCCACGTACGTCGGGCTATGCCCGACACTTTTAGTATGAGGGCGCCGAAGGCGCCCGGTTTTGGAACGCGTCCGGCGCGCCACGTAGGTCGGGGTACGCCCGACGCTTTAAGTATGAGGGCGCCGAGGGCGCCCGGTTTAGGAACACATACAGCGCGCCACGTACGTCGGACTACCTACGCCCGACACTCTTAGTATGAGGGTGCTGGAGGCGCCCGGGATTGGTAAGCGTACAGCGCGCAACGTACGTGGGGCTGCGCCCAACGTTTTGAGTATGAGGGCGCCGAAGGCACTCGGCTTTGGTAAGCGTACAATATTATACTAAAGGTAGGTACGCCTCTTTTGGACACTTCGGGCTTTCGGCCCTACGCGAAGTTTACCTTTGGTGCGCCTTTAATTTGGTGTTCAGACATAGAATGACAATACACTTCTATTGTTACAGTCGACCTATACAAGTATAGAAAGACATAATATGTATAATCATTGTCACTTAAATACTTCTTATTATTATGAAAATTAGTTTAGTACTAAAGTTAAGAAGAAATGATTGAGGTTTGCATGTACCTACCTACCTACGCACGTGTTAAATCAAAATCTGTTTTTTTACAGTCGGGTTGAATTAGTAGTCAAGTACGATTTTATTCACAAGAAATATAAGCATGCAATAAGCCATAAATTATTCTAACCCTACCGCTTAAATCGAGGTTCACAGGTTTAGATTTCAATAGGGCGATTTAGAACATGTTTGTGTTTAGTTCCTTTTACCTTATAAAAATATATACAAATCATATAGATGATTTGTATATATTTTTATGATCAGCAGTCAATACCCTTTCATTTGATAGCTCACTAAAGTAGATAGAAGGATTTATTTTTCTTAGCACATTTTGTAAATCCTTATTTAACCAAAATAAGACTTAAACGCGTATGCTGCATATATATTTTAAATCGTCTTTCAAGGCTCTTCATTTTGAGACCCCACTCGATAGGATTGCAAGATTTTTTTTCTAAACGTGACGCAATTTTGTGTATTACGTCCGCCATATTGGTTTTATAATAACGTCACATAGCCTATGTTAGTCGGGATGACGTAAGGATTCTAATGATGTATCATACATCTAAATCGGTTAAGGCATTCAGAAGTTATGGTGGAATAAAGAAACTCACATACATACAAACATGAACGCTGAAAACAATACACTCTTTTTGTTTGGGCAGTCGTGTAAAAAGGGCCGAAATCACTGCATACCAACATAACAAACATAATTTTGGTTATTTGAAGTTCAAAACGAAAGCAACCGAGAGTTTCCGAAAATGGACGATAGTCGTAAAATGAAGAATGTTATGGAAATTTCTTTTGCTTATTGTAAATTAAATACGCATCGAAAGCGATAGTTTTTATGATCTAGTTTTATTCTCATATGTAGATAATAGATTTAAACAGTTTTTTCTTATCATACGTGCGTTGTATTCGAGATACGTGTCAAAAAAATTTAAAAAAATTTGTAAGGCGCCATCTCTCTTCTTCGCTCGTTTTTTATCCCGTTCTGGTTTTTCAATTTTATATATATGACTAGACGGGCCCGCAGCTCCGCTCGCGTAAATGAAATAGTGTGTCAATTTAACCCTGCCAGGGTTCATAAAATTGTGATAGGAATTTCTTATTTGTACCCGTTATTTGGATAGCTTAATACGCAAAATATCTGAAAAAATGTGATTTGATAAAAGGCAAAATTATACTTTTTCATCTACGTAGTTATTTATTTAAAACTCGTTTCAACATAAAATTATTATTTATTTGTATAAGCCTAATTGCAAAAACGTTCATTAGATTAATTTCCGCCTTAAGACGAATATGGACGACCACCGCCCATAAATCGCCTTTTGGTAAAAAACGTACGTACTCCCCATTTCCCTTTCTGAATACTAACATTACTTACTACGGTTATGTGAATCCTGGCCTCCGAGAAAAGATCACACCATGTTTCTCGGTCTTGCGATAGCTCTCGCCAGTCCCCATGGCCGAGGATAAGCAGATCTCGAGCAAATAAACTTTTTGGAACTGTTCTTTGTTGACCGAATCGACACTTAGACGGGGCATTATGAAATTAATATAGCAGAGTGGAGAAATATATATGCATTCGTAGCATTTATCATTTGATCTCGATTTGACTTTACTTCTGTTGCATGTCTCGTATATTGGCCCGGCAAAATATACTGACCAAATAATGACCAAACTAAGATTAAATCTGGGCCAAAATTATATGTATTATGAAGTTAAAATAAGAATTCAATTCGACAATGAAGTTCAATAGTAGCTTTAGTTCGTATCTGTATCTCGTAAAACACGGCGTTGCGTGAGCAAAAGATTTCCTTTGGACGCAAGGAATTAACCTGTTTCAAAAATCATTCCTTGGAAATGTGAAAAGCGAGGTGGAAGTTTGTATGGGAAATCAATAACCGCTGAACCGATTTAGATGAAATCTATGACTACATATTTGTTTTAGTCGAAAATGATACCAAACTTGACTTAGAACCTAATCTTAAACAATTATGAACCACAAGAGCCTCAAAACCCCCTTACCTCCCCACCTGCATCATAAATCTGGGTGGCTCCACTTCATAAATAATACAAGTAGGACTGAACACAAAGATTCATTCTGCCAAAGCAAATCTTTTATTCAGACAACGCTGTATTTGACCTTTTTATGGCTTGTGCAAGTAGGTACAGTCACCTGCAATAATATGTTACTCTTCGAAAGCCGCAAAAATAAGTGACAGGCTCTTACGGTTGGTTCTACAAGTAAGATCCGCGTACAAAACAGAAAATGAACATTCAAAACGAATATTTATTTAAAAACTGTAGTCTTGTTTCTGGGTAAGCTTTATTTTATAAATATTGCTTAGAATAACAAACGTTAGTCCCTTAACCACTTGCTTATTAATTTATGTCGAGGACGTTTGAAATGATTTATTGACAATAAAGAATACTGGGAACTAGTATCATTTGCCCGTACTTCAAGCTCGCGTTTATACATGTACGGACAAGTACGATGATATGTACGCAGGAATGATAACAAAAGACAAGATATCATTTCGTCATCGATATGGTGTCAAAATTAGATCATCAAAAGATGCAATACTTTTTCACATTTACTTATATAATGTGACTTGTGAATTTTATTTCTTTGTGGATTGAAAATGATAGCAACGTCTAAATCAAGTTACAAATATCATCGGTATTCTGGTCCGCGAAAATCCAGGAAAAGAGTTCGCACCCAATAAAAGCGCAATCATGATGGTGTTGTAAATTACAGTTTCACTCCTTTATTGTACCTAATTTTCTAGTGCCCATCTTTAAGAATATTGTTCTCACTTCTTCCGTAATCTTGTTTATAAGAAAGAGTATTTTCTTATTGCCAGTTGTGTAGATGTAGCCCTGATAGCGGAAGCAGTTATAAAGTTGACCCAAAAAATTTTTATTAAGCTATGAGCTTCATCACATATGTTCCTTGAGTAATTCTAAGCATTTCAAGCCTGGGAGGCAATAAGAAATGTGTGTCTACTCGGATTTGTAATGGATTCAAACTTTCAACCCCTTTTTAACCCTGTTAGGGGATGAATTTTACAAAACGCTGAAATTACTTTTCCTGTCTTTTAATAATATCCCCAAATACAAAGATTCAAGTCCCGCGTTCGAAAATTTTTTTGATATCCATACAAACTTTCAACTCCTTTTTCACCACCTTAGGGGATGAATTTTCAAAAACGCTGAAATTAGTTTTCTTGTATTTTAATAATATATCGTTTTACGAAGTTTCAAATTCCTAGCTTAAAATAAAACTTGAACCCCATACAAACTTTCATCCCCTTTTTAACCCCCTTAGGGGTTGAATTTCTCAAAATCGCTTCTTATCTCTTGTACACTTTATAAATGTAATCTAGTGTGCAAATTTCAACTTTCTATCTTTTGTAGTTTCGGCTCCGCGTAGCAAAAATGTCCAACCAAATTTTTCACCTTTTTACGTTTTTCTTGTAAAATTACTATGAAATTGAAAAAACAAATATCAGCAATGAATTCTACGTCTTTGGTTTATACGAAAATGATACCAAACTTGCCCTAGTACCCACCAGGATCAGAGTAGATTTTTTTTAAAGATGACGGATGGCGGCCGTCTTTGTACCCAATCCTCCCCCCCCACTTCAGGCTAGAAATGCTTAGAATTACTCAAATATCAGATGTGATGAAGCTCATAGCTTAATAAAAAATTTTTGGGTCATGTATGGCAGCGTTACATAACTGACTCCAGTATGACGATAGGATAATAAGCAGTGACAATACCTAATGTGCAGTTGTGTAGATGTAGCCCTGACGGTAGGATAATAAGTTTATACAGAGCTCGGCAGGGGTGAGCCATTTTGACGTCACTTATGTCAAGTGTCGATATTAATATAGATACATCTTAGAAAGAAATATTTAAAAAACACTTTATTAATTATAAATAAACTAAAATGACAATGCCTTATGTACAAATAAACTTTAATAATAGCATTAATAGCATATGGATGGATATACATATTATTTGAAGAGGTTTACTAAAAAAGCTTGCTATAAAATTCATTTGATTTAATGGCGACGTAAAGATCGTAGCGGAAAGGCAGCCTAAATAAAATAATTTCTTTAGTTATTAAATTACCTCACATATACCCTCTAATGACAAGGCATGTCCATGTTGTGCAAACTCTGAAAACGGCTCACCCCCGCCGAGCTCTATAAGCAGTGACAATACCTAATGTGCAGTTGTGTAGATGTAGCCCTGACGGTAGGATAATAAGCAGTGACAATACCTAATGTGCAGTTGTGTAGATGTAGCCCTGACGGTAGGATAATAAGCAGTGACAATACCTAATGTGCAGTTGTGTAGATGTAGCCCTGACGGTAGGATAATAAGCAGTGACAATACCTAATGTATAATATGTAAATATCCGGGAGACCGACCAAAGCTCAGAAAACATAAAAATTCGAAAATGCACATTTTCCTAGAGATAAGACCAAGCTAGATCGATTTTTCGCCCCCGAAAACCTCCCTATAGCAAATTTCATCGAAATCGTTAGAACCGTTCTCGAGATCCCTAAAACATACAGGGTGTCCCACGGCTATGCCACATGGAGGGAAAGCACCCTGAATATTGTAGACAGAACATTTTACTGAAAGAAGACGTTATTTTAATTTGAAAAACAATTTAAACTGCATTCATAAATTTTTAAATAATTACATGGTTGAACCGGGAAAGAGCCACGTTACAAAATTCTACAATTTCACTGGATTAGTATGAAAGTGTCCACGAGCTAGAAGCAGAACTTAGACGTATTATTCTAAATATCCACCACAATATGATCAAAAAATCGACAGAGAGCGAAATAGTCAAAAGAGTGCGACTTTGTATTCAACAGAATGGGACTCCTTTTGAGTATTTGATAAATTAAATTGATTAACTTTGAATTAAAAATGTTGAAATTCATGTTCTTCCTTTTATTTCTGACACTATGTTAGTTAGCAAAAAATAATCCTTATGATGAAGCCTTTCGATTGGTATGATAAAGTTACAGGGTATTTTTTTTCTCGTGTAGCCGGTTCAATTCCCGGTTCAACCATTTCAAATTAAAATAATGTCTTCTTTCAGTAAAATGTTCCATCTTCAATATTCAAGGCACTTTCCCTCCTTGTGGCATAGCCGTGGGACACCCTGTATATGCATAGGTATGAATAAATATACCGGGGTGTGGCCTGTAATATGAGCTAAAAATTCAACTGCAGGCTATACTCCTCATATAGACCAACATTTGTTCAGCGACTTTTAAAAATAACTTGTGGTTTGATTTTTAATAAACTTTAAAGTTTATTCTAATACGCAATGTATTGCGAATTTTGTTATGTTTAAGGCGTGACAAGCAACGTCAATCACAAATGACATGGCATGGCGATGGCGTCCATTGAAGATAATATTTATTTTGTATGAAAAATAGGGAGCCTAAATACTTCATAATTTTTAAAAGTTGTTGAACAAAAGTGTCACCGTTTCAGGAGTACAATCTATGTTTCAATTATTTGCTCGTGTTACAGTCCACACCCGGTATAAGAACTTCTCGTTTAAAGGTATAAGATTATTATTCTTTTTTTTTAACTTAAGCAATTTTATTATATTATAACACAATAAATTAAACAAAATTGTAAACTACATTACTATCTAAAATTAAAAACTAAAGTTAAAAACTAAACTAATCTAAATTAAAATAAATCTAAATAAGGCCCCCACGGCATTGTGCCAAAGATGCTGGCAGCATTCCCTCGCTGAATCGCAATACTGATGCGCTGCGAGAGAAAGCTGCCAACTCTCTGGTCACCGGTGGTATCGACCGGTTACTCTTTTGGTTGCCGAATAGTCAGTGTGGCACTTACTCTAGGTTTTTTTAGGTATTGTGCAAAATGAAAAGGCGATCTTGGAAATAGCATGTTTTCCTTCATTAGCCAGGAACTATCAACTACTATCAAGACATCCTCACTATATTAAAAAAATAATGTATAAACTTTCCTGTGGTTGAAAATAATGGAACTTTGTCTATGAATGAAAAACACAATTATTACTAGTTCTTACCAGGTAAGTAAGTAAACTATAACTTTATAGGTAGGTTAGGTTCGTTAGGTAGCTTCAGATGCCCGAAGAGCAAACCGCCCAGAATTAGGGGCCCTGCGGGGCGGGGCTCTGTCTAGTTAATTGTGAACGAAATGTCTTTTGAAAAGAAACAGTGCGATGGGACCATCCAAGAACTCCGGATTTGATGGACACCCCAGCATTTTTCATAGTTTTGATGTGCAGAAGGTTGAAATGTAAGTTTCAGTTAAATTAATTTATGGAATAAATGATTGAATTACGTTAAAGTTTTTTTTTTGGAAACCATGGTCACCCTAGCGAAACCCACACTATTGACGTTATCGCTATTGAGCACTAACCTTCGAGCACCACAGAGAGACCACTGAGCCTTCGGCAATTTGCAAACGGTGAATCGTTTGTAAAATGCCGACGCCAAACGGCGGATTCTTACAAAATGCCTGCGACATACATATACCGAGTGTGGCCTGTAACATGAGCAAATAATTAAAACATAGATTGTACTCCTCAAACGGTGACACTTTTGTTCAACAACTTTTAAAAATTATGAAGCATTTAGACTCCCTATTTTTCATACAAAATAAATATTATCTTCAATGGACGCCATCGCCACGCCATATCATTGTGATTGACGTTGCTTGTCAAGTCTTA
Source organism: Cydia fagiglandana (assembly GCF_963556715.1). Taxonomy (NCBI): domain Eukaryota; kingdom Metazoa; phylum Arthropoda; class Insecta; order Lepidoptera; family Tortricidae; genus Cydia; species Cydia fagiglandana. Next base: position 571,540 of record NC_085959.1, on the reverse strand, counting down.
AACATAACAAAATTCGCAATACATTGCGTCTTAGAATAAACTTAAAGGTGTATTAAAAATTAAACCACAAGTTATTTTTAAAAGTCGCTTAATAAATGTTGATCAGTATGAGAAGTACAGCCTACAGTTAAATGTTTTGCTCATATTACATGCCACACCCGGTATAGCACTTTTGTGCGGCGATTTAAGCTAGTAGGGTCAGTAAGGTCATTTAGCATGCACTTTAGTCTCAGGCGATGCCGCTTGGCACGATTGTTCCTTAGGTCAAACAAAGTTGATCTGGCAGTGGCGGTAGACAGGAGATCGTACCATGCAGACCCCCCAAAACGGGGGGGTGAAAGAGTCGGCTCCCCAGGTCCAATCTATGCTATATTCCTTCCTAGTCTCAGCAACTAGGGCAAGTTATATATCATTTTCGTATAAATTAGGGACGAGGAATTCATTTTTGAAATAATTATTATGCCTTTCCATACAAAAAAAAAATGATTTTTGTACAAAACATGAAAATGTTATGTCATTTTTTGTGACAATTTTGGATGTTACAATCACAGTGTGGCGATTTGCACTAAATAAAAAATTGGACGATGTAGCCCGATTCTTTATTCTGGAAAATATCACTTTATAGTAGGCATACATATATTTTTTTGTAATAAAAAAATAATTTATAGCGCGTGGCGGTAACGATTTCCATACAAATGGAACTATGCCCAAAGTCAAAGATTAAAAATGTTTACTAAAACACTGAATTTGACATTTTAAAAGTTTAAATATAATGTTTTAATAATTTTTCCATGCGTTTTTGCCCTTTTTAACCGACTTCCAAATCCCAAAGGAGGAGGTTATCAATTCGGTTGTATGTTTTTTATTTTTATTTTTTTTATTTTTTTTTTATTTTTTATGTTTGTGACTCCATATCTCCGTCATTACTGGACCGATTTTGAAAAATATTTTTTGATTGTATGTATATGCATACAGATTGGTCCCGTTTTTGTCAAAATCCAGTTCTGATGATGGGATCCATGAGGAATCGACGGAACTCCTCAAATTTTAAAGGCATACATATGGTGATTTTTGTGTTTTTATCAACAAATCAAGCATATACATTCAAAAACGTGACATTTGAGGAAGTGGAACTGCTGATGATGATCAGAACGGAACTCTTCAACGACGCATAGTTCACCTTTGGCGATTTGTCCTCTTCGTTATGTTTGTTAAGCAAGTTAAGTTTTTAAGCCACAATTTTATCAAGCTTGAGTTTTGATGATGGGATCCATGAGAAATCGAGGGAACTCCTCAAATTTTAAAGGCATGCGTATAGAGATTTTTGTATTTTCATCAGAAAATCAAGCATTTTCATTAAAAACTGTCGTATTTGATGAAGTGGAACTGCTGATGATGATCAGAACGGAACTCTTCAACGACGCATAGTTCACGTTTGGCGATTTGTCCTCTTCGTTATGTTTGTTAAGCAAGTTTAGTTTTTAAGCCACATTTCTGTCAAGCTCGAGTTCTGATGATGGGATCCATAAGGAATCGAGGGAACTCCTCAAATCTTAAAGGCATACGTATAGAATTTTTTGTATTTTCATCATAAAATCAAGCATTTAGATTAAAAACTGTCGCATTTGATGAAGTGGAACTGCTGATGATGATCAGAACAGAACTCTTCAACGACGCATAGTACATGTTTTGTGATTTCGAATTTCGATTTTGACCCGGACTCGGACCCGGACTCGGACCCGGACTCGGACCCGGACTCGGACTCGGACTCGGACCCGGACTCGGACCCGGACTCGGACCCGGACTCGGACCCGGACTCGGACCCGGACTCGGACCCGGACTCGGACCCGGACTCGGACCCGGACCCGGACTTGGACCGGGACTCGGACCCGGACTCTGACTCAGAGACCCGGACCTTGACCCGGAAAACCACTATGATACCTAAACTAAATAAACCACTATGATTACCTACCATAAAATGTGGGTATGATGATGCCAAACCCCTCCCGCTCAAACTCCCGTACACCGCACCGCATGCGCCGTTAAGTGGGTTAGGTTAGGTTTGAACTGCGATCCTCACAGAACCGAACAAAAGTGGGTTAGGTTTGGTTAGAACTGCGAGTCTTACAGAAACGAAATGCTACTAGAAAAGTGGCCTTGATTAGGTTCGAACTGCGATCCTCACAGAACCGAACTGCTATCAAAGAAGTGGGTTAGGTTAGGCTAGATAACTACCTGGCGAGGTTGCGGAAGAGTACTTCGGCGTTCCTGGGACCTCGCCATATAGCAGCGAGGCGGCAACAGAGGGGTTTTAGTGGGTAAACCTGGGGTCTCATTAGCCCACAACAGGGAGTCCCACATAACCATCCCGGCCCGTCCCCGCGCCGGGTGGTATGCGTAAAGCATTTCCCCTCTTAAAAAAAAAAAGGCTAGATAACTACGACCCTTACGGAAACGAAATGCTACTAGAAAGTAGGTACTGGTTTTACCTCCTTTTCTACATAGTGCACCATCTACAATAATCTTTCACCGGGCCCCATAGAAGTCGGTTTTTTTTTCTTAAAAATTATTTGGTACAAATTTGTTGTTTTTATTTTTCTTCCATACAAACTTTCTCCCCCCCCCCCCCCCAATTCCCCCCTTAAGGGTAGATATTTTTAAATTTGTTTTTATAACTAACTTATACCTTTTGTAATTAATCGATGTTCAAACTTTCAGGTTAAAATGTTCAGTAGTTTAGGATCTACATGTGTTTCAGCTAAAGACATTTTATTTCATAATATCCCATACATTATAATATCTAACAAAACTCTGCTTACTTCCAGACATCATACAATCTAAACCCCTGAAGATATAAAGCTGAAATTTTCAACATCAATTAAATGCGACAGGTTTAAGTTTAAGATAAAATAGAATTTTATAAAATCAACGCTTAAGGGGGGGAAATAGGGGGGAGAAAGTTTGTATGGAAGAAAAATTTGAAACAACAAATTTGTACCAAAAAAGTATTATATTTAAACTTATAACATGTCTAATTGAGTGTTTTAGTAAACATTTTTAGGGTTCCGTACCCAAAGGGTAAAACGGGACCCTATTACTAAGACTTCGCTGTCCGTCCGTCCGTCCGTCCGTCCGTCCGTCCGTCCGTCTGTCACCAGGCTGTATCTCACGAACCGTGATAGCTAGACAGTTGAAATTTTCACAGATGATGTATTTCTGTTGCCGCTATAACAACAAATACTAAAAACAGAATAAAATAAAGATTTAAATGGGGCTCCCATACAACAAACGAGGGGTCAGTACTTGGATGGGTGACCGTTTTTTTTTTGCTTTTTTTTGTTTTTTTTTTGCATTATGGTACGGAACCCTTCGTGCGCGAGTCCGACTCGCACTTGCCCGGTTTTTTTAACTTTGATTTTGGGCATAGTTCCATTTGTATGGAAATTGTTACCGCCACGCGCTTTAAATTATTTTTTTTATTACAAAAAAATGTATGAATGCCTAGTATAAAGTGATATTTTCCAGAATAAAGAATACATGGGCTACATCGTACAATTTTTTATTTAGTGCAAATCGCCACACTGTGATTGTAACATTCAAAATTATCACAAAAAATTACATAACATTTTCATTTTTTGTACGAAAATTATTTTTTTGTATGGAAAGGTATAATAATTATTTCAAAAATGAATTCCTCGTCCCTAAGTTATACGAAAATGATATATAACTTGCCCTAGTTGCTAAGACTAGGAAGGAATATAGCATAGATTGGACCTGGGGAGCCGACCCTTCCCCCCTCCCCCCTTCTTGGGGGGTCTGCATGGTACGATCTCCTGGCTACCGGGCCAGATCAACTTTGTTTGACCTAAGGAACAATCGTGCCAAGCGGCATCGCCTGAGACTAAAGTGCATGCACTTCCATACATTTGTGTTCCTTACGGACCCTACTAAGCCTGGTTTTTGGTGTGAAGTTAGCTGCATAAGTTTGCACGAGCGCGAGATTCATGCGCGTTGACTTCAAGTGTATTATTATTTAGTCAAAAGTTCATTAGTGAATGTGGATTTTTTCGTGTGTTGTGGCGTTTATGTCTAATTCGTTAACAATGGATGAAGTTGTTAATTGTGACGGTATGAAATTCGTCCACGTATTACTCAACGAAGGCAAGGTAAAGTCGTCAAATTAATTTCGTGGATAAATTCTGTCTAGTAATACTTTTTTTTTAGACAGAATTTTTTTATTTAACACCAGATTGAAAAATATTTACAGGCAATGCTACAAATAGTAATACTTAGTGCGTAGTTAATATTATAATTACATTATAGTAATTATCATCATCATCATCATCTCAGCCATAAGACGTCCACTGCTGAACATAGGCCTCCCCCTTGGACCTCCATACGTGCCGGTTGGAAGCGACCCGCATCCAGCGTCTTCCGGCGACCTTAACAAGATCGTCTGTCCATCTTGTGGGTGGACGTCCTACGCTGCGCTTGCTAGTCCGTGGTCTCCACTCGAGCACTTTTCGACCCCATCGGCCATCTTCTCTGCGTGCAATGTGGCCTGCCCATTGCCACTTCAGCTTGCTAATCCGGTGGGCTATGTCGGTGACTTTAGTTCGTCTACGGATCTCCTCATTTCTGATTCGATCACGTAGAGAAACTCCGAGCATAGCCCTCTCCATAGCTCGTTGAGCGACTTTGAGTTTTGAGATGAGGCCGATAGTGAAAGACCACGTTTCGGAGCCGTAAGTCATCACTGGTAACACACATTGATTAAATACTTTCGTCTTGAGGCACTGAGGTATGTCGGACGAAAAGACATTACGTAGTTTCCCGAACGCTGCCCAACCGAGTTGGATTCGGCGGTTGACCTCTTTCTCGAAGTTGGACCTACCTAATTGGACTACTTGTCCTAGGTAGATGTACGAGTCAACAACTTCGAGTACCGAGTTCCCAACAGAGACTGGGATGGGCACAACATTGGCATTTGACATAAGTTTCGTCTTGTCCATGTTCATTTTCAAGCCCACCCGTTGTGAAACTCGGTTGAGGTCATCGAGCATCATGCTGAGTTCCTCCATCGACTTTGCCATGACTACGATATCGTCGGCAAACCGAAGGTGAGTGATGTATTCGCCGTTGATGTTGATGCCAAGTCCTTCCCATTCCAGGAGCTTGAAGGTTATAGTAATTATATACGCATTTTATTACTGAAAAAGATATAATATTGAGTAAAAATACAACGGGTATTAGAAATACATAATTAAAAGACATTATATTATTCATTTCCGTAAATCAATGTATAATATTACCAAAAGCCTTGCCGTCGTCAACATCTTTATTAGCATTGACATAACGCTCAACTTCACACAAACCGTGAGATTTGGATATGGTGGGTATTAAGTGGCTAGTGGGTATTATCAGCTATTATTAAAAATTTGCTAATCGTTAGTTGTCAAAGTGAAACGTCGGCGAAATGTTGGTTGGCAAATGAAATTCCGCCAAAAATAGTTCTGCGAAAAGGCAGAACACCGTTATGTATGCAAGCAAAAAACCAATTTATTCCACCGCTTTCCCTATCATTATTTGGAACAGTTGGAACTATATCGCTGCATCGTCTCTAACTAATACGAAGCCATTTGTATACAGTAACAATAACATATGTAAAGCGACATGGTACTAAAATACTCTTGGGATCGTGCAATTAGTTTTTATTCAAGCTTCTGTTGGCTGATGGCGTGAAACTCGACACTTTTGGAACAGTCATAAGTACCATCGAAGGCTTATTTGAATTGAAACCTTAATGCGTTGAGGTAAAGTCTGATATTAAAAATCAAGCTTATACAATTTTTTTTACATAAACACGAAACTAGTAACGTGATACAATGTGTAAATAAAACCCGACATTATATTACATTGAACGGCTTAGGCTTAGCTTATTTGGCACGGTACCTATTATTATTGCTATTGTTTTTGATTAAAGGCCCGATTCGGATTATGAAATAGACATCTATTAGACATCTTTTAGACATCACCAAGATACGATAACGATATGTTTAAGATCTAACCTGTCAAATTTGACATTTGCACGATTCTGGAGATACTCTTGAACGATTTCCACAGGATATGATTTAGAGATCTAATTCACATCTAATAGATATCTTAACTCTATCTAACATAAAAGTGACATTAGTTGCCCGAATTGCGTTGCAAAAGAGAACTAGTTGATATCTAAACTATAACGTATCTAGAATGGATCTAGAACGTGTCGTCTCTTGTGAATATCTTGAAGTTCGAATACATCGCGACGGCATCGGCATGAAGTTAAACAACTTCGCTACCGAGTGAAAGACATTTTTTACTACACTAACCCGAAGAAAATACTAACTGAAAAAAACATTACAAAAGAAACTCCAAATGAACGTTATTATTTAAATATTTACCTTTCAACATCATTACTTAAAAGTCAATTTCACTGGTATACGTGAGGAAACAACTCTTGCAACAAATTACTTTGCCACTCTTGTGTGTTTTGGAAGAATAGAAAGAGCCTTTACGAGCTGGTGTGGTGAAAAAAATCGGCCAAGCGCGAGTCGGACTCGCGCACGAAGGATTCCGTACCATTACGGAAAAACGGCAAAAGAAATCATGTTTGTTATATGGGAGCCCCACTTAAATATTTATTTTATTCTGCTTTTAGTATTTGTTGTTACAGCGGCAACAGAAATACATCATCTCAGAAAATTTCAACTGTCTAGCTACCACGGTTCATGAGTTACAGCCTGGTGACAGACAGACGGACAGACGGACAGCGAAGTCTTAGTAAAACATATGTAACTTAGTATAAGATGAATAAAGTATAAGAAAAAAAACCTGCCTCAGAAATCAAGAAATCAATGGTGGGATAAGTCATAGCTGACATAAGTGCGTTTCGATCAAAGAATATAATACTCACTAAGGTTGCCTCCAGAAACTCGCGAACTAAATTGACAGGTCAATGTGCACAAATGATACCACAGTTTGGCCAGTGCTGTTCATATCGATATTTTCAAAAAAGTTTGAATTAGAGAATATCGCGAGAATTCACCGCTAGCGGCGCTACTGTTGCGCGGTCAGTTAAAATGTCTTTAAGTAATTTAAATTATTTTACAAATGTTACTTGGTATTTCGAAAATTGTGCAATTTTATAGTAATAAATACAGGAATATTGGATAAACATTGTAGGTAACTAAATAAATATTTTATTATATTTATTTTATTTTATTTGTTAGGAAAACTTACAGCTAGAGTAACAAGTTGTAGGTGATAACATAGAAACAGTGATTTTGGCTCAAAATACAAATAAGGCCGACCCAGAAGGGAAAATAAGATTAGGTCAGAATTTAAATACAGTTAGACCAAAAAAGTCTGCAGCAATTTTAATAGCCCACGCAGTGTAAGTATTATTTTAAACGTCAAAATTCTATGTAATTATGACGTATTAAATAACAGTTGCACTGCGTGGGCTATCAAAATCGCTGCAGACTTTTCTCGGTCTAACTTTAATTATCGATCAATCTCATCTACCGGTCACGTTGTATAAAATTAAATCACCAATTTTAGATTTATGGCGACAACCGCGAGCTCTTGATATAAACAACTTGCCCCCAAACCTGCATATTAATGAGCCAACAGGAGTGGTCATATCTTGATACCAACGTACTCGACTGTTTCCTCCGTGGGTTTTGATGCTAGAGCAATGATTTGTCGGACCGTTTTGCTTTTTTTTGATATTTTTGTTTTTTAAGGCGCTAGAGCCTTTCAAAAATGGCCAAAATGGCCTCTTTGACTATGCCGCAATGAGAGACGTAGTATTCAAAACGGATATCAATTAGCCAAAAAAGCAAAACGGTCCGGCACAGATAATTTCATAATAATTTAGATTTCCAAATTTGGTTACGATTGGTTAAGTTTTGGAGGAGGAAACAGTCGAGTACAAAACCTCGATTTTTGAGATTTTTAAGGATTATATTATAAGGATTTTTCGCCTTGTCCTTATCGCACTAGTTATAGGAGCCGCTTCCGTTAGTGAGATGTGTATATTTACCTAAAATCAGCTCCTGTTTCGTCTTAACATTGAAAATTGTCAGTTTCACATCCGCACCTCCTGATTTGATTGGTAACGTCACAATCTTACAATCGAATCAACCACTTTTCTAGGGGGAGGCCTATGTTCAACAGTGGACGTCTTATGGCTGAGATGATGATGATGATGAACCACTTTTCTCGTCACATTCATACAAGTCGAAATCGTTTGTGACCCCTTTATAATTAATTATCACATGGGTAGTAAGTGCATCTTACTTATCGATATCATTTTATCGACATATACCCCTGACTATTTTTTCTTTGCTATTCCTGGTATCATTTTATTTGTCAAACTCATGTCAATTTAGTTCGCGAGTTTCTGGAGGCAACTGTAGTTTCGATACTATTCAAAATATCAGTAGTGTCATTCATTATTTATTTAATATAATACTTACTTTTAAATTCCAAATACCGACTATAAAAATGCCTAAAATAAGTAGTTAGAAAGATACTAATTGGACTTTATTAGTTGCATTGTTTGGAGATTTAAACGAGTTCAGAATACGACGATATCATGCTACATTTATATAACGAAACTCAACCAATTTTTATCAACCTGTCAAATATTTTCAAGTAACGTCAACCTTAAATAAACCTTACTTCATTGAAAGAAGATTTAAAATGGTCAGATGTCAATCTGTTCAGTCTCCGTAGAAGTAACAATGAACTTCCGAACAAGATCAAAATATAACTTTTTATTGAATGAGGCTATGATTTCAGTTTCATCTAGACACGCGGCAGCGTGTCAAGCCAAGTTCAAGCAAAGGAACTGGCTAGCCAGCGCCGAGTGTAATATTACACGAACCACTTGGTGCCACTTTTGACCCTTCTATAACTCAAAACATCTTTAACGTAAACACATAAAACTACGTGTGTTTAATTATATCCATAAGGATATCTAGAAGCCCAAATTTCATGACGCTAGCTCAAACGGTTATAAAGGTATGAAGGTCAAAAAGTCGTAAATTTTAAGACTGACTTATGACTTATAGTACCTAAACCTAACCTACTTCCAGGTGACCTAGAAGGATGAAATTTGGAATCCAGCATGGTTATTGTGTGTAACCGTAGGAAAAAATCTAAAAATAAAATAAAGTTAAAAAATAGGGGGGGGGTCCCCATACAAAAAAACCACTTTTTATTGGGACTGACATATAAGTACCTAAACCTAACCTACTTCCAGATGACCTAGAAGGATGAAATTTGGAATCCAGCTCGGTTATTGTGTGTAACCGTAGGAAAAAATCTAAAAATAAAATAAAGATTAAAAATAGGGGGGGTCCCCATACAAAAAAACCATTTTTTATTGGGACTGACATATAAGTACCTAAACCTAACCTACTTCCAGATGACCTAGAAGGATGAAATTTGGAATCCAGCTCGGTTATTGTGTGTAAGCGTAGGAAAAAATCTAAAAATAAAAAAAAGTTAAAAAATAGGGGGGGTCCCCATACAAAAAAATATTTTTTTATTGTAGCGTTGGAACCGTTACAAGCAGATATTTGAAACTACCCCAATATATGTATTATTATATTTGCTATATTAAAATAAAGTTAAGTCAAAAAATAAGTGGTGTCCCCATACAAAAAACTTGTAATACGCTCTAAACAACCGGCCAACGGTGTGTCGTCGGCGGCGCGCGGCACCATATAATTATACAAAGAACAGAAGTAAAAACCATACAGCGGAAACAAGAAAAAACATTAAATCTCAATACCTGCCTAGTTTTCTTTACAAAAAGTATTGATATCCCACCAAAAACATAAATGTAAAAAAGGAGAGCCAAGTTCAATACAAAAATTATGCTTGGCTGTGGGGCTCGCCGCAAAAAGAATGGAGATCTAAATGAGTGCCACTGCCAAGTTCTATGCAAAATCCAAATATGTATTTATAGGAACAAAATAACATTATAAACAAGTATTAAACTCTATTTCTTTGCTTTATTGGATACCTATAACAATAGCTGTTATTTAAAAAAATGTGAGATCTTAAAGTAGGTTAGATTTGGCTTGGCCAGGTTTTATCAGAATTACAATAAATATATAATGATTGATATAATGAAAACTGGCCAAGTCAAATCTAACCTACTTTAAGATCTCACATTTTTTTAAATAACAGCAAGGGAAACGGTCGCAGAGATAGTTCAGAGCCGGAAACCGCTACCAACTTTTAGTATGTTGTTGGGCATAGCATTGGGTCTCCAAAACTGCCGGGAGACGGCGGCGCCGGCCATCTACTTCAGCGGAATGACGTCATCAAAATGACTCCCGCTTCGTTGCGAATATTGCATACTGCACCCAAATTATGCATAGCACATACACGTGTGGGGTATTAAATGAAAGCCAATTAAATAAACTATATTTTATTCATACAAAGTGTATCAAAATATGCAACAGTTTAAGAAAAAATTACAAAATAATAAAAATTACGTAAAAAAATATTCGATTATTTGGGTTTTACAACCAAACCAAAAGTCGGACTATAAAGCAATGTACCTACAACATTAAAGATGACGTCTCAAGCCATACACTGATATCAATAATATCAAAATTGAACCAAATATGTGGAAATTACATAAGTATTATTGAAATACGCAGCTTTATCAAGCCTACAATTGACTGGTTATTGAATCAACGTTTTCCAAGTGGCAATTTTCCATCGTCAATGGGTAGCGGTTCTGGCGACAGATTGGTGCAATGGTGTCATGGAGCACCTGGTTTTGTACCCTTGTGTACCCTTCAACGGCCAAGTCACACAACATTAACTATAATAATAAAGAAATCGCAGTAAGGAACCTTAGACTTGGCACGACTTTGTCTAGATTTCATTACTTTTAGGGTTCCGTACCTCAAAAGGAAAAAACGGAACCCTTATAGGATCACTCGTGCGTCTGTCTGTCCGTCCGTCTGTCACAGCCAATTTGCTCCGAAACTACTGGACCAATTAAGTTGAAATTTCGTACACATATGTAAGTCTGTGACCCAAAAACGGATATGTAACGTCAACAAATGAATTTTAAACATAGGGGCTACTTTTGGGGGGTAAACCATAAAATTAAAAATCAAAGTTTTGCAAACTATGTCGTGTTACATATCAAACGAAAGAGCTCATTGTGAGAATCTCAAATATTTTTTTTTATAAATTTACGATAAAAATTTTAGAAGTTATTTAAGAAAATAAACAAAAAATGACCATTCCCCCCCCTCTATCTCCGAAACTACTAAGTCTAAAATTCTGAAAAAAATACACAAAATAGTCCTTTACCTAAAGATGACAGGAAAACTTATTAGAAATCTAGAGTCAAGCGTGAGTCGGATTTAAAAACAAAAATGCGGTTTAGGTTTTTTTAGGGACACAGCCGCAATACTTTAAGTGAAACATGATGTAGACAGCTATTGCGAAGGCCCTAGGCCGATATCTGCATAAGGCCGAAGACCCGAAGCGTCCCGAAGAGGCGTGCCTTTAGCTTCAAGCGTGAGTTGGACTGTAGATAAAAAAATGCGACTAGGCTGTATCTGGCACACAGCCGCAATGGTACTTGTAGTACTGATTGATTAGGTTACTAGGTATTGTCACGTGTTTTAAAAAGCACTATACAGGGTGGCCAAAAAATAAACTAAGTGTATTCCCGTTGCCGACGTGCAACCCCGAAATCGCGAAGAAAAATTTGGCTGTTTCATACGTTTTGGCTGGTCCGTTTTCTATGGGAGGATACATTTTTTTTCGCGATTTCGGGTCCCATAGTAAATGTTGCTCAGTAGGTATAATCCCAAAACCTCCCTGGCTACGGGAATGTGCGTATTTTTTGGCCACCTTGTAGGTATTATCTCTCTTCGGCCTTCGCTTTTAAAACACTTGCGGAAGTTGTAGGAAGCGCGACCCGTCGGACGCTCCGAGTTTTAAGCTCTACGCGGAGCCACAGAATAAATAATAGTACTAGGTACAGAAGACTCACTCTCTAACAAAACGCGTCTGTCACGATCAGCACAGATATGGCCGCTAGGTGGCGACAGCGCCACGCGCGGCTTATGGCAAACCCCAAAATTGGGGTCGAACGGATGTACTTTTAGCTACCTGTAGCAAAGCGACGAAATCGCGGAGTGAGACACGCCTGGCGGAGCTCGGTCTTCAGTCTTCGCATTTAGACACTTGTACTATTGTTCGGCATTTAATTTCCTATCTAAGCTACTTTGCATATTTGCAGAGATATAAGCCACCACGCCAGAAAACTTCATATTACATGTGTTGAAAACTTGATTGACTCATTCGGGTTTTTCAAGACGTTTCACTCACGTCACGTTACACGTACAAGAAAAATTGTTGAAAATTGTGTGATGTACGGAACCCTTGAAACGCGAGTCCGACTCGCACTTGACCAGTTTTTTAGAGATAAACAAGCAGCTCCATCGAGACTTGGCTAGTTTTTTACAGAATGTTTTTGGTGGGATTTCACTTCTTTTTGTAGAAACGTGGGCATATTGATTTATTTTATTAGATTTTCTTATTTAACACATTTTTTTTCTTTTTAGGAGTAGTTTTTTTATTATTACTAATCTTTCTTTTCTTTTTTTCCGGTTCTGATTCTTGTACAGTAGCAACAGTTTTTCGTATTGCCCATTCATTAAATCTAATAATTAAATAATAATCAGTAATCCGTCACTAATCATCATATAATGACTTGGCAATCGCACATAATGCTTTACTCGTACCGTACTCGTAAATATGTGTAATGCTCAAACTGCAATTAGCGCTAGCGTTATGTTCAATTAGAATTATTTTTAATAGGTGACGATGATCCTTTTGTCATTATGCAGCCGTGCGATGGCCAAGTCATTATACGTATTACAAATTAAAGATATCTTATTGATACGGTTTTAACACCCCCTGGCACTGATTAAAATAACCGACTTGGTTTCACATTACATCTCAAAACTTTTTTGTAGTAAAAGCGTTGCGAGACTTGCACCTTTTTACATGTAATGTTTTTGATGGGATCTCATCTCTTTTTGTAGGCAGTCCTTCTTTTCGGGTACTCATACCCATACTATGTATACACATATCATAACTAAACATATCTTCATTCATACTCACATCGTACATCGTAGTGTACCTTTACTTTACTTTACCTACTATTTGTAGGAACTGCAACAGTAACTTTGTAATATCATATATTTATATGGGATTACAAACTTACTTATGCAGTTCTTAGATCTTTAAAACGTGACTGATACTGCAATATTTTTAGGTTTTCCCTTTATGTGGCCATTAAACCCTAACTCTGTACCAAATTTCAGCTCTCTGAGTTTATGGGAAGTACTAGTTCTATTCTGATGATCATGAGTGAGTTTCATAAATGCGAAACTTTGCTTTCGCTTAACTTCGGAACTAAATGACCTACAGACTTGAAATTTTGGATTTTAAGTATGTGATTATAGCTTACTGGATGACCAAAATTTCTGCGTTCTGGTCTTATCCAGAGGTTCTCAAATAGGGGCTTGAAAATGCGGCGAAATGGTTCCAGTAAAGGATGGTACGGCAGTGTTTGCTTCGCGCTCGACTTGGCGGGGGCACTGCCGTGCCCCCCGATGATTAGTCACTCGTCACTCGCCAACCTTAAAATAATAATCGCGCGCGTACTAAGGTTAAAAAAATTGTTTTCGAACCGGGAATATTACGAAGTGGTACGGTGTTATTTATTAAGTGGTGAGTGTTTACGTGGTGCACAAAGATTATACGAAATGGAATCCGTTCCACGCCTTCGCAGACAAGGATTGAATCCAAGAGTACCATCTCGTGGGACTTTCGTTAATTGCGTCGATTTTTAATCAGATGTACGTAAGTTGATTCAATTTTTTAAATACGCCTGAATGCAAAGATTCCTGACCTAGTTTTTACTCATTGTTTTTAAGCCACGGACGTTTTGTTAACACGTTCGCGGACGCGGATTGCATAGCATCCGTTTTTGCACTACTCCTGGTGACGCGTATGCTATAGCATCCGTTATTCGTTTTAAATTTCTGCATTGAAATGCTTATCAATCCGCTTTACCACAGTATAATATTATTCACCAACTTTTCCTCTACCAGTCACCAGATTCAAAGTTTGCATACTGCCATTTTACATACTTTTATCGAAGTTAAAAATTATCCTGTGACGTCTCCAATTGGGCCCCCCTTTCTGTGACGCAGATGTTATAGCATTTGTCTTTGTATGGCAGCTCCCTTAGTAGCCCGGCAGGTGCGTCTGGGAGTAGACACGTGCAATTTGGGTGATTTTCGTGCGCGATAGCCATTTTTACGGATTGTTTATAACATCATAATTAATGTTTTTCTTACAATTGCTTTAAGTGTTTCAATGTGTTTTAATAAACAAACATGTTTACTTGTGGTTTATTGTGCTACACTCAAATTTTGATAACGGTGAATGTGAAAAAGTGAAGCATGAATGTGTATACCTATCATTCAAGTAATTACGTTACTAGTCATAGTTTTGATGATATAATTGTGAATTATAAGCCTGCTGGCGCTCGATAATCACCTCTTACAAGGTAAGAACGTTTATGACAAGTATTGTGGCATAATTCTTGTATATTTCACGTCTTATATTTGGTGCAGATGCATCCGAAAAAGAATATGAAATTGGGTGAATCATCGCTTGACAGGAAAAGTGGTGGACGCTTTACGTCCAGAACTTAAAGCGGCGGTGACTTACAGGGAACTCAAAAAGTGTAATGCGGTAGAGATTGACGATTTTGAAAGTGGTGGTGGCGTAAATGCTGCGTATACCTTGGACAGCTGGAAGAAAAAACCTCTCTCTTTTATGAGAGCTCAACCGGCTCCACTCGGCTCTCTGCAACATGCCATGAGTGGGCATTTAGATTCTTCAGACATATTATGCGGTCTCCAACGCATGATGTGTAGTATCACATAATTTTAGGTCCAATGAATGAGGAACGTGCTTGGGATGGGGCATGTATGAGAAGGACATAATATTACAATGATAAGAAATGGGGGAACAAAACAGAAGTAGAAAAATGTTTGAAGAGGTCAGCAATGAGTCTTTAGAGCAAAAATCTCGCCTCTATGAAGTCAGAAGTCTCAGCCATTAAGTCCATCGAGTACGATGAATGAATGCTATAACATGCGATGTCATATAAGATCAGATCTTGACCACGTCATGTGACGGAGATGCTTATGCATCCGAATTGTATAGCATTTGTTATCACATAGCGTATAAAAAATATACTTCATATTGACGCGGATTGCATAGCGTCCGCCTTGCATAGCATTACGCGTCATATACAAACCTAAAAGATATATTTGTAGTGACAGATATGCTATAACAGTCGCAAAATTTCCATACAAAATTTAGGTGTCCAAATGGTGTGACTGAGCGTCCGCGAACGTGTTAATAATCATTATAGACTGGTCATATTTTTCATAAAATTGATTTCGACTGGCAAAGCATATTACTTTCTGGCAACCGGGTTTTTTAACTTAATTAGACCCCGCTGAATCCGAATTTGCCGCTTGCTCGATCAAAATTTGGACCGGAAGTGAGATATTTGACATTAAAGTCCCTTTTTTTCGTTTTTCGTAAATAACTCTTAAACGGTGGCGCATACCAAAAAATGTTCTATTACATAAGTATTCTGCATAAAATTGCCTATAAGAAAGATTCAGTACAATTTTTCGCTAGGATCAATATTCAAAGAGATTTTAACGCGGGAGGTTTAATTATAATCACTTCTAAGGTCCCGTTTTTTAGCTTTTCGTAAATAACTCATAAACGGTGGCCAATATCAAAAAATGTTGTTGGACGTTAATAATCTACATAAATTTTTTAATAAAAAAGGTTAGTACACTTTTCGCAGGGATCAATATTTAAAAAGATAATAAAGAGGGAAAGTTAATTATAATAAATTCTAAGGTTCCTTTTTTTATTTTTTCGTTAATAATTTGAAAAGTATGACTCTTACTTTTCAAATCATTTTATGTAGATTATTAACGTCTAACGACATTTTTTGATATTGGCCACCGTTTATGAGTTATTTACGAAAACCTAAAAAACGGGACCTTAGAAGTGATTATAAATAAATTTCCCGCGTTAAAATCTCTTTGAATATTGATTCTAGCGAAAAATTGTACTGAATCTTTCTTGTAGGCAATTTTATGTAGAATACTTATGTAATAGAACATTTTTTGCTATGCGCCTTTGCGCCACCGTTTAAGAGTTATTTACGAAAAACGAAAAAAAGGGACCTTTAATGTCAAATATCTCACTTCCGGTCAAGATTTCGATCGAGCAACCGGCAAATTCGGATTCAGCGGGGTCTAATTAGGTTAAAAAACCCGGTTGCTAAAAAGTAATATGATTTGCCAGTCGCATCAAGAAGGAGAGCGATTTTGAATATTTTTGCCTAGTCTATTAGTCAGAAATAACATTTTAGATTAAAAATGGGTTGCCTTTGCATTTTGACGGTTCTAAGCCCGTTAATATGAAAGGAAAAATTAGCAACTTATGTAGGTAATCTCGCTGCAATAGGGTTCATAATTGGTGACGCGATTGCAAACAGCGGGAGGGGCGGGGTGTCAATGACCTTAACTGATAAGAGAGAAGCGGGTGTAGTGGGTAGTTGTCGGTTCACCATAACGTACGAGGTTTTTAGGACAACTTGATGATGAGTTATTTCGAAAAAAATGTACTGAGCGGTATTAAAAGAAAAAACATGTGTTTAATATTTTTTCGAGTTCTTTCGGTTGTTTCAATTTGGCCAGTGAATTAAATTTCACCCTGTATACTAAATTAAAACTAAACAAAGCCACAACTTCGTCAAACAACTCGTCCCGCGCTCTTCCAGACGCAAAGGTGGGCACCTTGCCGCGCTGAATCGCAATAGACCATAGGCCTCTGCATCAGAAATGACCCGGAATGAGGGTCGTGACCTGTCTCCCTCAACCGCTGCCCCAATACGCTCAAGAATATTTTGGCCTCGGCCCACCAATACCCAGACGTCTCCACCGCTAATGGGACAAAAATATACTTGGTCAGCAGCGCCGTGTACTTATCGCGCTTCCGAAATGCCGCTAATTCAGCCGCCGCTCCTGCAGTCCGAACCGTTCTGCCAATGTGCGAGGTGGCAAAAGTGCTGACACACGTGGCATACCAAAGTAGAGACTTACCCTTTTCCCACGGAATAAGCAGAGATGTGAAAAATACTTTAAAAAAAGTATTTAAATACAAAATACAAATACTTCCTTGATAATACTATTTCAAATGCAAAATACAAAATAGTTTTTGAATTTGTATTTAAATACAAAATACGAATATAGGTATTTTCAAAATACTTTTTTAAAATACAAATACTTTGCGATAAAAGGTACTCTGAGTAGTGAATACCTAGTCTGAATTAAAAAGTATTACTCGGAATTTCCGAATTGAAAAGACTCTTTATTCTTTGAAATCAATCTTCTATCTAAAGTGCAAATTTCTAGTTGTTTGCTCATATCATACTTGTTTCATTATACCGGTTACGGTAGGATGTAGGTATGGATGATGGTTTTAACGGCCAACTTTTAAAGCATTAATTTGTAATGTTTTACAGCTAGTATAATGCCTCTCGTTAGTGTGATGAAAACGTCTCGTTTATTGTGTTTCACCAGGGAAGAAAAGTTTGTTCTCCTCTTGTGCCTTGAAACTCTCGCAACACTCAAGATTCCACTTTTTTAACCACTCGCTACGCTTGTGGTCATGTGCGACGTTACTAAACAGATTCAACAGTTCCATGTTAAAAGAATGAGAGAGTTGCCAGGATTGTAACATCAGAAGAGATTGTATCTCCTACCTACTTACCTACCTACTATAAAGTATTTTGTATTTTGAAAATAGAAAATAGGCCCCTAAAACTATTTCAAATAAAATACAAAATAGTTTTCTTCAAAAGGTATTTAAATACTAAATACAAAATAGGTATTTTGCATTTTGTATTTGCATTTTAAATACAAGTATTTCAAATAAGTCACATCTCTGGGAATAAGTGTCAGCCCGTCAGGTCTTTTGCCATCGGACCGGCTTAAGCCTGGAGGTTCCAACATGCATGGCACATTTGCAGACAAAAGTGCCCTTCACACAATGTCGAGAAGGGTACCCATGTGCCTATTTAACTATTTATAATATAAAATATTGCCCTCGGTTACCTCGATAGTTCCTACTCTTGAAATAAAACTACCCCCTGTCACCCGTTCACCACAAACGCTGTAAAGGGTTGAAAACGTCGGGATGTAGTATAAATTCACTATACGCGATATAATCCGTTTTCATATTTTTCGTTATATTAGCGGCTTCGAAACCTTCCACTGAGCCAAGGAGCTATGAGCTCCCATTGGGAGCCTCCCAATGTGTTTTTGGTCTGTATTTATGACCTTTCGAATGATTATCTTTCAGACTGATGAAAACATTGTTATTTTCATGATGTCGTGACTTATCCCACTTTTTGTGTTTACAGTTTCCCCAAAAATCCGAAATTAAGGAATCTATGGAAAGAATTTTGCAATAATAAGCGAATCTGGGATCCCAAAAGAACTAGCACAGTTTGCTCAGTGCACTTCCAAACATCGGATTATCAAAATCTTGCGAACAGGAGGAGAAAATTAGTGGAGAATGCAATTCCAAAATTAATACCAAATTGCATTTGCACCGTAAGCAGTAATGTACAAGTTGCAGAACGTTCTCAAAAATTCAGTAACATTATCGGGAATTTCCGGAAACTTACATGAGAATTTCAATTAAATTTCCAATGAGAACATTCCCTATGAAAATTATCAAAAAAACCGGGCAAGTGCGAGTCGGACTCGCGCACGAAGGGTTCCGTACCATAATGCAAAAAAAAGCAAAAAAAAACGGTCACCCATCCAAGTACATACTGACCACTCCCGACGTTGCTTAACTTTGGTCAAAATCACGTTTGTTGTATGGGAGCCCCATTTAAATCTTTATTTTATTCTGTTTTTAGTATTTGTTGTTATAGCGGCAACAGAAATACATCATCTGTGAAAATTTCAACTGTCTAGCTATCACGGTTCGTGAGATACAGCCTGGTGACAGACGGACGGACGGATGGACGGATGGACGGACGGACGGACGGACGGACGGACGGACGGACGGACGGACAGCGAAGTCTTAGTAATAGGGTCCCGTTTTACCCTTTGGGTACGGAACCCTAAAAATTACTATTAGTATTATTTTAATAAACTCGTAAATATTTAAGACAGTCAGTTAAAATAATTGATAACGGCGGTGTTCAGCGACTTCCTGAATAATTTTTATGGTTCGTAAAATTTAAGTTCTGAGAACATTCCGTATAGAAAATTTCGCAACTTTGGAAACTATTTGCGTTTTCTTTGAGAAATAAGTATCTCTTCGTAAGAACTATTATGTAATGTGCTATGGGCCTGTAAAAAGTAATAAATACTGTATTTTAGGTTGAAAATGTTTCAATTAGTTACCTTTATTCCTGCCTCCTTAATACGATAAATGCCCTAACTTATCGATAATATTTGATATTATTATGTCGACACAAGCACATCTCTCAAAAAGCAATAAAATTCAAATGTGTTAGCGTGCGTGTTGTGACAGGTTATGATACTTGTGACTCGTCCGTACACAAAAACAGATCGAGGTGTGTAAGATTTGTCTGTGTAGTGTGTTATTTGCTACGTATTTGTGTCGTCATTACAGACTGGATTTTGTATGTAAGTGTGTGAGAAGTACGACTGTGTGCACGTTCCCCCCCCGCGAAAAATGGCAGAATGATTTGCATGTTAAGATATCGCTTGGGCCCCTCCCTTCCGATGTGTCGGAAGCCGGTGTTGCTCGAAGGCTGCGGCCCGCACCATACTATAAAAACCGGGCAAGTGCGAGTCGGACTCGCGCGAAGGGTTCCGTACCATAATGCAAAAAAAAAAAACAAAAAAAAAGCAAAAAAAAAAACGGTCACCCATCCAAGTACTGATCACTCCCGACGTTGCTTAACTTTGGTCAAAAATCACGTTTGTTGTATGGGAGCCCCATTTAAATCTTTATTTTATTCTGTTTTTAGTATTTGCTGTTATAGCGGCAACAGAAAAGAAATACATCATCTGTGAAAATTTCAACTGTCTAGCTATCACGGTTCGTGAGATACAGCCTGGTGACAGACGGACGGACGGACGGACGGACAGACGGATAGGGTCCCGTTTTACCCTTTGGGTACGGAACCCTAAAAAGCATTTTCAATTATAAGAGGGAGAGCAAAAACAATTAGGATGAACAAGAAATAAATATGATTGTTTAAATATTTTGTTTAAGTATGACTCCAGTTCGCCTCTTAGTCCGTCAGTTCGTAAAATCAGAGATATATATAACTCCGTATAAGATAAATAAAGTCAAAAAAAAAACGTGCCTCGGAACGGCCAAGGAAAAGTCATTCTCGAATAGATGGCGCCATTACCTTTGGCCTATTCTCGGCTATTGGCGTTAACGACACCGTTTGGTATTTAACAATTTTAACACATATCAGTGAAAGAACATGGGTCAGTATGGAACAATAATAATTAAGAATCATTTATCCGTAAACATATTTTGATTATTAATTTATACATTTTCAATTTTATTTAATCGTGTGTCGATAGATGGCAGTAAATGTACCGTGACTACAAAATTGACAATGACAGGACCCCTCTATACTATCTATTCTTTTTGGTAAAATACAGTATTTCCAAGTTATTTTAATTTAAAATCGTTTTTGTTTTGTTGCTAAATATTGCAAATAATATTTATTAGTACAGTCTTGAAGTTCATTTTATATGATAATAAGATATAAGACTTTTCGTAAATTCAAAATTAATTATATTAAAAGTTGTAAGTACATTTCTTATTGGCAGATACACATGATTATTTTTAATTTTTACATAAATAAAATATTTAACATCTATGTATAAAAATATGAAAATGTTTTAGTTAGGATATCCACAACGCAGGCTTCGTCAGGTGGCCACAAATGCACATCCGCAACATGCTTCGTCCAAAACAAACCAATGATGACATCCGCAACAGGCTTCGTCATTTTTTTTATACAATAAAGCAAAGTTAAACAAAGCAATTGTCACGAATCGTACCTGGCTCAAAAGTCCCCATCACACTGGCAGCGTTACCACGTTGAATCGCCAATGAGATTTGTTTAACCAGGTACGATCCGGACCGAGGGTCACACCCCCTGTCCCTCAGCCGCCGGCCCAAAGCCCCCACGAATTCCTTGGCCTCCAAAGCCCAAGGTCCCGTAGTCTCGACTGCAACTGGCACAAAGTCGTACATTGGCTCCAGGGCAGAGTACTTAGCATGTTTCATTTCAGCCGCATACTCCGCGGCTGAACCAGCGGACCTCACCGTGAGATTCAAGTGGGACGGCGCAAACGTACTGACGCACGTTGCATCCCACAGGAGGCACCGACCCTCCTGCCACAAAAAAAATAATTAGATTAAAAAATATACATTTCTTACTGACAGAATACATTTGATGAAAATGTACCTATTCGAGAAAACTCACACATACATTGTAGGTAATTTTTACTACATATATACTTATAGGACTTATATTTACAGCTTATTAAAATATAAGAAATGTTTAAAAATGTGTGTTTAAATAAAAAAATCATGCTAACCAAAAAAAATTACTGAACACCAAAAAAATAAGCCCTAAAATTACAAATGTACCACCGTTTTAATTACGACTGCACTTCAAATTGTATTCGAATACCAAATATATTGAATGATTACCAAAAATCATTAATGATCACCAAATCTTGAAGACCAAATTAATGAGATTTTTGCACCTAAATAAACCACATGATTACCAAAAAATGTATACGTATTACCAAATAAAGTAAAATGATGCCAAAATTACTAGCCCCTCCCGCTCAACCCCCGTACCCCACACCGCATACCTACCTAACCTCACCTACTTTTCTAATACTGAAAAGTAGGTTAGGTTAGGTTTGAACTGCTATCAGTTAAGTGGGCTAGGTTAACACTACGACCCTTACAGAAACGAAATGCGACTAGAAAAGTGGGTTAGGTTAGGTTTGAACTGCGACCCTTACATAAAAGAAATGCTACTAGAAAAGTGGGTGAGGTTTGAACTGCGACCCTTACAGAAACGAAATGCTACTAGAAAAGTAGGTTAGGTTAGGTTTGAACTGCGACCCTTACAGAACCAAACTGCTATCAGAAAAGTGGGTTAGGTTAGGTTTGAACTGCGACCCTTACAGAAACCAAATGCTACTAGAAAAATGAGTTAGGTTAGGTTTGAACTACGATCCTTACAGAAAAGAAATGCTACTAGAAAAGTGGGTTAGGTTAGGTTTGAACTGCGACCCTTACAGAAAAAAAATGCTACTTGAAAAGTGGGTTAGGTTAGTTTTGAACTGCGACCCTTACAGAAAATGAAATGCTACTAGAAAAGTAGGTTAGGTTAGGTTGGAACTGCGACCCTTACAGAAAAGAAATGCTACTAGAAAAGTGGGTTAGGTTAGGTTTGAACTGCGACCATTACAGAAACGAAATGCTACTAGAAAAGTGGGTTAGGTTAGGTTTAATCTGCGACCTATACAGAAACGAAATTCTACTAGAAAAGTGGGTTAGGTTAGGTTAGGTTAGCATACCTACCTAACCTCACCTACTTTTCTAATACTGAAAAGTAGGTTAGGTTAGGTTTGAACTGCTATCAGTTAAGTGGGCTAGGTTAACACTACGACCCTTACAGAAACGAAATGCGACTAGAAAAGTGGGTTAGGTTAGGTTTGAACTGCGACCCTTACATAAAAGAAATGCTACTAGAAAAGTGGGTTAGGTTAGGTTTGAACTGCGACCCTTACAGAAACGAAATGCTACTAGAAAAGTAGGTTAGGTTAGGTTTGAACTGCGAACCTTACAGAAACAATTGTGGTTACAATTTTGGTGGTCATTTACTATTTTCGGGTTTACAATGATTATTTTGGAGTCATTTGCTTTAATAGGATAGCAATTTTAAAAATTTGGTTATAATTTTACATTAAAATGGTGTTCTAATTTTGGTGGTCATTTACTATTTTTGGGTTTACAATGATTATTTTGGTGTCATTTTATTTAATATGATAGCAAGATGTAAAAATTTGGTTATCAATTGACATTAAAATGGGGTTTGAAATTTGGTAATCATTTACTATTTTTGGGTTAATAATGATTAGTTTGGTGTCATTTCCTTTAATAAGATAGTAAAATGTAATAAAATTGGTAATCATTTCACATTAAAATGGTGTTATAATTTTGGTGATCATTTATGATTTTAGGGTGGTAAAGTAAATTTTTTTGGTATTAAATTTTATTAAATCTGGTGATCAGTTAAATAGCAGCCTTAATGAATTCGATTATGAAGGTCCACTTGCACCAATCACTAACCCGGGGTATACCGGTTAAACCAGCAGTTACCATAATTACCAGTACAACCTGACACTGGGTTAACGGTTTAAACGGCTAACCTCGAGTTAAAGGGATGGTGCAAGTGGCCCTTAGTTAATTCACTATTAATTTACATTTAAGTATGTACGTCACATGTGACATGAACCGACAAGGAAAGCAAGATAAAATCTATTGTTTCTGTTCCTTCTTTTAATGGAACTTCTTTAGAGTTTATCTTCCTCAAAGGAGGCCAGTGATTAACATGAAACTCAAAATACTCTCATTTATATCTTTAAAAAAAACCAGAATGGGTCAATGATCGGTCCCAGTAAAGTGAAGTAGGTGCGTGAAGTGTGCTTGTATGTGAAATCTGAAAATTTTCCTCGGGCATACCTCGCCAATAGTACCTAACTGAATAACTAGCCTCTTCTGAAATAATGAAACAAGCATGTCAAAGTGATGCACATTGACTTAGTTATGCTCTTATTGTAACTGTACCTACATATTTCATATTTTATTACTTACATCTTCATCATTATAATACGTTTATTTTTAGGGTTCCGTACCCAAAGGGTAAAACGGGACCCTATTACTAAGACTTCGCTGTCCGTCCGTCCGTCCGTCCGTCCGTCTGTCACCAGGCTGTATCTCACGAACCGTGATAGCTAGACAGTTGAAATTTTCACAGATGATGTATTTCTGTTGCCGCTATAACAACAAATACTAAAAACAGAATGAAATAAAGATTTAAATCGGGCTCCCATACAACAAACGTGATTTTTGACCAAAGTTAAGCAACGTCGGGAGTGGTCAGTACTTGGATGGGAGACCGTTTTTTTTTGCTTTTTTTGTTTTTTTTTTTTTGCATTATGGTACGGAACCCTTCGTGCGCGAGTCCGACTCGCACTTGCCCGGTTTTTTAATATTGAATATAGAAAAACCGTTCTTAATAAAGCTTATGTAATCATAATTATGATTAATAAGTTGTCGGAATGGAACGGAATAGTTGTCAAACGCCTGTCAAAGAAGAGGCGTTCTTTCTTACTGCAAGCATGTTATAAGTTTCCAAAGGCAACAATCGATATTGTTTTTATAAATAGAATACACAAATAATCGTAAATAACGATACGAAAAACTTTCATTGAAATGGGTTCTATAATAATAACAAAATCACCGTGAGGGCGAGTCACCGTCTGCCGGAAATAAAATTGCATACCGTTTTATTAGACGGGCGTTCGGTTTTTTACCCCATAGCTCATTACTTAGTCCATCGCTTTCACCCAATAACCTAGTTCATTTTAGATTTCATCAACTCTCAATAGCCCTTACACTCTGGCGGGTGCTGCCTCTGCATGCGTCCCATGACACGGGTAAGGGCAGCATCCGCTCGGTGTACCCCTTACATTTCATTAAAGTGTCAAAAGGGCCTCTACGTGTTGGCTTTGGCTCCGCGCACGCCTCCCAAAGGTCCGGAACACCATTGTTCCGTGATGGGAAAGACACAAAATCCATTCTAGTCGAATCAAAGCTAAAAAAGACACCTTTTCATAACCTCAAAAAATTTCACTGCGAAAGATCGAACTTTCGAATTCCTTACTTGTTGTTTTCTTATTCTTTCGCAACGGTATTAAAAAACGTCATTCGATACATGTGCGGAAATGTCATTACTTCACGAGCACCGAGATATCTTGCCACGACCCGAAGGCGATCTTCGCTTTTCTGTGTCTACATGTTCTAACTGCTGTCATAACTATTATTTCGGAATCAGATGGGTTAAATCAGCCCCCCTTTTTGACATCGGAAGTGGCCTTTTTTTGTACTTTCGGCAAGTTCCGCCGCGGCAGCAGACTATAGAATTCAGACTTAGCACTTTTATGGGAAACCATTGTGCATTTCATTGCGGTATCAAGTCGGTTCGACATTTTGCAGTCGGCTCTTCTACCAGATTGTCATCTTGGCTAGCGCCCACGCGCCCAGGTCATTGTTAGGTGAGAATACCTATTCTAACCTGCACCACACCAACGCAAGGAAAATTCTTACAGTAAAATATCAAACAAAATCAAGCCAAGGTACAAAATAAAAAAAAATATGTTATTAAATATTTATTATTTACAATCATCAATTTTCTGTGAAATCTTGGTACATACCATTCAACATTAAGGAAACAACTCAAAATTGGCAGTTGACTACTTTACCTCACATGTGCCTTTGCCAGCTGGCGCGGTGAAAAGATCTGTAACCTAACCACTAACCTTAGCGATAGATAACCGTGGGCGACTGTGGCCGTCTTTGACGGTCAAATGGTTACAGATCTTTTTACCACGCCAGCTGGCAAAGGCTCTCTTGATTGTTCAAAAACTGATGCGAATGTTGCATTTTATCCACATGTGAGGTAAAGTAATCAACTGCAAATTTTGTGTTGTTTCCTTATGTTGACTGGTATGTACCTAGATTTCACTGAAAATTGATGATTGTAAATGATAAATATTTAATAACATTAATTTTGTATTGATTCGGCTTGTTTTTGGTTGATATTTTACTGTTAGAATTTTACTTGTGTTGCTGTGGCGAAAGTTTAGCTTACTCGGGTATCAATAGGTATTAGCACGAGAGGTTAAACAACATCTTTGCCCCCTTGAGTAAAACAAATAGGTATTGTCCTTTAGTAACGGTTTCAAACGGGGCGTTTTGCAAATGAGACTAAGCTGAAACAAAAGTATGTAAGTTACTTTTGCAAAGGGACACAAAAGTACCTAAGAGGCTACCTAGACCTACCTGTTAAAAAACACTAAAACCTAGGTATTTAATTGTTTTCTTTTACTCGGAGTCAGACGGCGAATCACTCCAAGTATTATGGTTCAGCGCTCGCGCCTTCATGAACAAGTATTTCGACTGCATATCCCTCAGGTCTCCCACTCTTTCCAACGGCTTCATCTCTCTCTTACGCGGGACCGACGCCGGCACGCCCCACACGTCTATGACGGAACGTATTTCCTGGCTAGACTCCGCATGCAGAATGATCAGAACTGATGACGCGTCAATGCCTCCCCTCTTTAAGGTCGCCACAGCTCCGCACGTTTTCTGGGCGACATTGTCGACGTGAAGGTATTTTATTGTGTGTTTCGGGAACGTGTTTTCGTAGACGTAGAACTGTCCCTCTGCGACTGAAACTGGGTTGTTTTCTATGGTCGCCGCGTCGAGGTGTTGGAGGTGTCCGTTCCATGCTCCTAGCTCAAAAGGCGCCTTTGCTTTGCCACAGTTCTTGGCTGCAATAGTGACGGCTTGAAGTATAAGAAAGTACGCGACTAACGCCATTGGGACACATGGGTGGACTGCACCTGGTTATAAACAATGGCTCGGTAACAATGCTTTTTTACTTTATGTAAGTTGGTTTTTTTCTATTGTTCCTTATGTTGGCAGACCTTGATTCATGCAAGGTTGATAAATCTTCTTGTACAGTCAACATCAAATTAGCGAACTAAAATGTTTTAGGTGATACAAGATATAGATATGCGACTGTACTTATTAGCACCCTTAAACGATTTATGCGACTCTATCGCAAAAGAGAGGTGGTAAAAATATTTGAAGACGCACTTAACCCAACGAACTAGAATAACTAATTGACTTGAGCTAAAAAACCGGGCAAGTGCGAGTCGGACTCGCGCACGAAGGGTTCCGTACCATAGCGCAAAAAAAAAACGGAAAAAAGCAAAAAAAAAACGGTCACCCATCCAAGTACTGACCACGCCCGACGTTGCTTAACTTTGGTCATAAATCACGTTTGTTGTATGGGAGCCCCATTTAAATCTTTATTTTATTCTGTTTTTTAACCGACTTCCAAATCCCAAAGGAGGAGGTTATCAATTCGGTTGTATGTTTTTATTTTTATTTTTTTTATTTTTTTTATTTTATTTTTTATTTTTTATGTTTGTTACTCCATATCTCCGTCATTACTGGACCGATTTTAAAAATATTTTTTTTGATTGTATGTATATGCATACAGATTGGTCCCGTTTTTGTCAAAATCCAGTTCTGATGATGGGATCCATGAGGAATCGACGGAACTCCTCAAATCTTAAAGGCATACATATGGTGATTTTTGTGTTTTTATCAACAAATCAAGCATATACATTCAAAAACGTGACATTTGATGAAGTGGAACTGCTGATGATGATCAGAACGGAACTCTTCAACGACGCATAGTTCACCTTTGGCGATTTGTCCTCTTCGTTATGTTTGTTAAGCAAGTTAAGTTTTTAAGCCACAATTTTATCAAGCTTGAGTTCTGATGATGGGATCCATGAGAAATCGAGGGAACTCCTCAAATTTTAAAGGCATGCGTATAGAGATTTTTGTATTTTCATCAGAAAATCAAGCATTTTCATTAAAAACTGTCGCATTTGATGAAGTGGAACTGCTGATGATGATCAGAACGGAACTCTTCAACGACGCATAGTTCACGTTTGGCGATTTGTCCTCTTCGTTATGTTTGTTAAGCAAGTTTAGTTTTTAAGCCACATTTCTGTCAAGCTCGAGTTCTGATGATGGGATCCATAAGGAATCGAGGGAACTCCTCAAATCTTAAAGGCATACGTATAGATTTTTTTGTATTTTCATCATAAAATCAAGCATTTACATTAAAAACTGTCGCATTTGATGAAGTGGAACTGCTGATGATGATCAGAACAGAACTCTTCAACGACGCATAGTACATGTTTGGTGATTTCGAATTTCGATTTTGACTCGGACTCGGACCCGGACTCGGACCCGGACTCGGACCCGGACTCGGACCCGGACTCGGACCCGGACTCGGACCCGGACCCGGACTTGGACCGGGACTCGGACCCGGACTCTGACTCAGAGACCCGGACCTTGACCCGGAAAACCACTATGATACCTAAACTAAATAAACCACTATGATTACCTACTATAAAATGTGGGTATGATGATGCCAAACCCCTCCCGCTCAAACTCCCGTACACCGCACCGCATGCGCCGTTAAGTGGGTTAGGTTAGGTTTGAACTGCGATCCTCACAGAACCGAACAAAAGTGGGTTAGGTTTGGTTAGAACTGCGAGTCTTACAGAAACGAAATGCTACTAGAAAAGTGGGTTTGATTAGGTTCGAACTGCGATCCTCACAGAACCGAACTGCTATCAGAGAAGTGGGTTAGGTGAGGCTAGATAACTACGACCCTTACGGAAACGAAATGCTACTAGAAAGTAGGTACTGGTTTTACCTCCTTTTCTACATAGTGCACCATCTACCATAATCTTTCACCGGGCCCCATAGAAGTCGGTTTTTTTTTCTTAAAAATTATAGTATTTGTTGTTATAGCGGCAACAGAAATACATCATCTGTGAAAATTTAAACTGTCTAGCTATCACGGTTCGCGAGATACAGCCTGGTGACAGACAGACGGACGGACAGCGAAGTCTTAGTAATAGGGTCCCGTTTTACCCTTTGGGTACGGAACCCTAAAAATGACCCCACGGCTACTGTGCCGAAAACGAATCGACTGTGTCGGGCGGAATTTGACAGCTATAGTACGACAGCGGCGTTCGTGTTATAACATGACTAAAGCCGGATACTCATTAGCGAGCCGTAACCGTAACCGTTGCATGTACCTACTCGTACGTAACAAATAAACATAGTGTGTACGTGGTTCGCAGGTTTGCGATTATTGATTCAGAAAGCCACATAAAAAGCCTTCTTATGCGGTAAAATGGTGCCGCAATAATACAATAAATAAAACACAAGGAAAAGGATGGAATTAATTGGTTTGAGTTACCATGGATGTTGGAAAATGAAATTTATGAATAAATGCAGTAAAGAAATATACGTAAGTATGATAATTACTTAAATCAAAAAGTGTTAACATCTTACTTCTAATAAATAATAATGTTTTAAATACATCTTCAATGCAATAAGTACTATTGTTTTGATTGTCAATAAACATAAACTCTAATTTTTACTTGAAAACTGCGGTTGGTTGTATAGTTCGTTTTTTTAGCATTAGAAAGAACTAGTGAATAGAACCATCAAAAACATAAATGTAAAAAAGGAGAGCCAAGTTCAATACAAAAAATTATGCTTGGCTGTGGGGTTCGCCGCAAAAAGAATGGAGATCTAAATGAGTGCCAAGTTCTATGCAAAATCCAAATATGTATTTATAGGAACAAAATAACATTATAAACAAGTATTAAACTCTATTTCTTTGCTTTATTGGATACCTATAACAATTGCTGTTATTTAAAAAAAATGCGAGATCTTAAAGCAGGTTAGATTTGACTTGGCCAGTTTTCATTACATCAGTCATTTTATAAAGTTATTCAACATATATATTTTGTAATTCTGATAAAAACTGGCCAAGCCAAATCTAACCTACTTTAAGATCTCACATTTTTTTTTAAATAACAGCAATTGTTATAGGTATCCAATAAAGCAAAGATAGAGTTTAATACTTGTTTATAATGTTATTTTGTTCCTATAAATACATATTTGGATTTTGCATAGAACTTGGCACTCATTTAGATCTCCATTCTTTTTGCGGCGAACCCCACAGCCAAGCATAATTTTTGTATTGAACTTGGCTCTCCTTTTTTACATTTATGTTTTTGATGGGATATCAATACTTTTTGTAAAGAAAACTAGGCAGGTATTGAGATTTAATGTTTTTTCTTGTGTTTCCGCTGCATGTTTTTTACTTCTGTTCTTTGTATTAATTATGTGGTGCCGCGCGCCGCCAACGACACACCGTTGGCCGGTTGTTTAGCGCGTATTACAAGTTTTTTGTATGGGGACCCCCCTTTTTTATTTTTAGATTTTTTCCTACGCTTACACACAATTACCGAGCTGGATTCCAAATTTCATCCTTCTAGGTCATCTGGAAGTAGGTTAGGTTTAGGTACTATATGTCAGTCACAATAAAAAAGAAATTTGTATGGGGACCCCCCCTATTAATTAACTTTTTTTTGTTTTTAGATTTTTTCCTACGCTTACACACAATAACCGAGCTGGATTCCAAATTTCATCCTTCTAGGTCATCTGGAAGTAGGTTAGGTTTAGGTACTTATATGTCAGTCACAATAAAAAATGTTTTTTTTGTATGGGGACCCCCCCTATTTTATAACTATTTTTTATTTTTAGATTTTTTCCTACGCTTTCACATAATAACTGAGCTGGATTCCAAATTTCATCCTTCTAGGTCATCTGGAAGTAGGTTAGGTTTAGGTACTTATATGTCAGTCACAATAAAAAATGTTTTTTTTGTATGGGGACCCCCCCTATTTTATAACTTTTTTTTATTTTTAGATTTTTTCCTACGCTTTCACACAATAACTGAGCTGGATTCCAAATTTCATCCTTCTAGGTCATCTGGAAGTAAGTTAAGTTTAGGTACTATAGGTATGTCAGTCAGTCTTAAAATTTACGACTTTTTGACCTTCATATCTTTATAACCGTTTGAGCTAGCTTCATGAAATTTGGGCTTCTAGATGTCCTTATGGATATAATTAAACACACGTAGTTTTATGTGTTTACGTTAAAGATGTTTTGAGTTATAGAAGGGTCAAAAGTGGCACCAAGTGGTTCGTGTAATATTACACTTGGCGCTGGCTAGCCAGTTCCTTTGCTTGAACTTGGCTTGACACGCTGCCGCGTGTCTAGATCAGGCGTTACTTTGCGGAAATCCATGTTAATTAACACCAAAATATTACTTTGCTAATCCGCGTATAAGGATAACGTGCTAGTCAATCAGTGCCAACCCGTTATATAGGTCAGGAAATGAATGCTCAAAAAACGTTGTAGAGGGAAATGCGAGGAACAGAATTTTTGACTGCGTAACTTTGTTTAGACTAGTTAGGAGGTGAAAATATCAAAAGTCCCCGGCTGTAGCCCCGGTGCTGGCGGGTAGAGGGGGGTAAGAAGGTCGAATTTTTCGGTTTTTCATTGATATCTTGGAAACTTTGCGTCTAAGCGAAATGACTACTAAGACAAACCGAAAGCTGATAAAATTAGTTACAAGTTTTATCCAGTCAAGTTTTTCGATATCTTGAATAGTTTTTGAGATAGCCGCTCTTGAAAGTTTATTTAGGGATTTTAATTGTATCTTGATATCTACATCGGTGAAGCTGTTAGGCCATGTTTGGTATCATTTTCTTATAAATCGGGGGTTCTGAATTCATTTATGGTATCATATTGACACTATTCCGAAGTAAATACAAAATTTAAAAAGAAATATTTTGTTAAATCCCTCTTCACGCTTAAACCGCTGAACCAATTTCGTTGAAATTTGGTATAGAAATAGTTTCAGTCTCGAGACAGGATATAGAATAATTTTTATAACCAAAAGCATCTTTTGAGGGTGTGAAAAGTGGGGTGGAAGTTTGTATGGGGAGTCAATAACCGCTGAACCGGTTTAGATGAAAGTTAGGATGGTATACATCTGTGATTTAGATGAAAATGATACCAAACATGACTTCAAACCTTACCTTAAGCAGTATTAACCTCAGGAATTCAGTTTCGTCGACGAAGTTGAATTCCCCCCATACTCCATTTCACAACTTTAAAGGATGATTATTGAGATAAAAAAGTATCTTATGTCCTGTCTTGGGACTCGAAATATCTGTATACCAAATTTCAATTAAATCGGTTGAGCGGTTTAAGCGTGAAGAGGAATAAAAAAAAAGGTATTTGTTTAAAGTTTATGTTTTTTCTTAGGAATGGTGTCAATGTGATACCAAAAATGAATTCAGCACCCCCGATTTATACGAAAATGATACCAAACTCGGCCTAGCAGCTTCACTAATTTAGATATCAAAATAAACTTGAAAGTCCTAAATAAACTTTCAAGAGCGGATATCTCAAAAACTATTCAAGATATCGAAAAACTTGACTGAATAAAACTTGTAACTAATTTTATCAGCTTTCGGTTTGTCTTAGTAGTCATGTCGGTAAGACGCAAAGTTTCCAAGATATAAATGAAAAACCGAAAAATTTGCCCTTCTTACCCCCCTCTACCCCCCAGCGCCGGGGCTACAGCCGGGGACTTTTGATATGTTCACCTCCTAACTAGTCCAAACAAAGTTACGGAGTCAAAAATTCTGTTCCTCGCATTTCCCTCTATACCTTCTTATTGCTTAGGGGTCATCCATTAATTACGTCACACGTTTAGGGGGAGGGAGGGGGTCAAGAAAATGTGACATATTGTGACATGGGGGAGGGGGGAGACACAAACTTTGTGACGTCACTTTAACTTCATCAGTAACCGAAAATTTATATAAATTATTTAAAAATAGTTTCTAATCGTTTTATTTTCTTTCCTAAGCAGTTTTGGGTTATAAAATTACTAATATTTATATCGTCAAAAATATTTTGATAAAACAGAAAACCAATTTTATTAAGAATATACAGGGTACATAAATAATCATACAAAAGTAACTTAAATATATCTAAATATTAAAATATTTTAATCTAAAAGGCCTCCGCGGGCTGTACCGGGTGCAAAGGTGCCCATTATACTTGCCGCGTTACCACGTTGGATAGCGATGGCCAACCTTTGCACCAGGTACGAACCCGCGCGAGCGTCAGAGGTCCTCTCCCTGATTCTACCTCCCACCTCCCTTATAAAAGCTATGGCGTCAGACCCCCAACACCCCGTTACCCCCTTTTGATAAAATATTAATAATACTTGCCAAATGTGACTAAGTGTGACAAGGGGGGGGGGTAAAAAAACCTAGAAATTGGTATGACGTAATTAATGGATGACCCCTTAGCCTAATACTTACTTGCGTATTTTTTACATGCAATTAATGTTCCCACCCTCCCACCGCAAAAATAAATACCTACGCAAATAAATATAACAAACCACCACCAAAAGAATAATACTCGACACGTGTTTCGCCTCTCTACGAGGCATCCTCAGGAGCTGTTGACGGTCTGACGTCCGGCAACGGAATGACGTGTCCAGAATGGTCGGCCATATTTATACCTTGACCACTCCCCCCACTGTGCAAGTGTGAGTGAGATGGAAAAATTCGTAATAACGGCGATGACGCAACATTCAATTGTTCGTTAAGAGTCATGCCCGTATTGTTGTACCTAATTATTTCCAGTTGTTCCAGAACCCCCAAACGCAATCCCTTCTCGCAAACATGTAAAATATCAAAAGAATGACTCTCAGATAAAGTGTGGCCTGTATCTAATAAGTGCTTAGCAAAATTGGATTTTTCTGGATGGTTATGTCTATATTACGCAACATGCTTATACCTAGTAATGAA
Source organism: Cydia fagiglandana (assembly GCF_963556715.1). Taxonomy (NCBI): domain Eukaryota; kingdom Metazoa; phylum Arthropoda; class Insecta; order Lepidoptera; family Tortricidae; genus Cydia; species Cydia fagiglandana. Next base: position 537,662 of record NC_085959.1, on the reverse strand, counting down.
ATTACGGCCCGTTTGCCCCACATACACTTTATTACAATCGTCACAGGTAAGCTTATAAACTCCAGACTTTTTCCCATTCTCGATCTTATCTTTGCCATTGCAAAGCTTTGAGTGCAAAGTGTTATTTGTCTTAAAGGCACAGGAATGTCGTTAGACTTTAAAATATCGTAAATTGCATCAGACAACTTGCCAACATAAGTTATGCTCGCTTTATATTTCTTAATCGGTTCAGAGGATCGTGCCGCATACAACATAGTGTTGACTAAGGGATGTGCAACCAACAACTCACCATGATTTCCATCCTCGAGTCAAGAATTTAACTAATGTGGATTTCACAGAAAATGAAATTGTGCTTTTAGGTAAAGGTTTGAAGTATAATTTCCAGACAAAAATTACTCAGAGAACGTTAGAAAATTTGGCAGTGGATTCTGAGGTTGCAATAGTGCGGGGCCGTGGTGATGTAAAGTCTATTTCAATAGAACTTGCTAACTATGTAAACAAACAACGTAACTTTGTTTTATCATTGTTTCTCTTTGAATTTTCACACCACCTCATCAAATACCATTGAAACCATACACATATACACTATTGAAACGGTTCGTTCCGTAAAATACATAAATATATAACTGTATCTTGGATATTTAATTAAAAGTTTAAAATGGTTTCATAAGTTAGGTTATTAGGACCTGATGGAATGACGGTTTTGTTTCTTTTAAATTCTATAATTGTCTATGATGGGTAGTGTTGTGACTAAAGTTTGTGATATAAACCCGCTACACACTACCCAACCCACGCTCTGTACCTACCGCCGCGGTTATAAAATACATCAATACATTATTCTTAAGTACTAATTTGTCTTCTAATCGTGATTAAACAAATTAAAAATAAGTAACTACTTGTTTTTTACTTTTTGTATTTTATTATTCGATGTGGTTTGACATTAGTAAAGTAGTAAGTCTTGCCCATCACTAGTAAATTCATCATTCAGAGACAATTTCAATATGGCGGTTTGTTTACATAGTTAGCAAGTTCTATTGAAATAGACTTTAGATACAAAGACCATGGTAGCTAATGTTATTAAGAGTACTGGTCTAGCACAGAGTGGGAGTATTGATTCTGATGTGTTGCTGCTGAGATCTATACAACAGAAAGTGCAAGACAGTACGAGGGTCGCACTGAAAGATTCGGGAATGGGACACTTAGAAATAACATAATAGAAAGAGGCATATAATTTTTAAAAATTTAACTCTTTATAAAACTTTTAAGGTATATTCCATTTGGTTGTCATTTGTATTTAAGAATTACTGGTAATTTGAAAATTGTATGTCGAACATTATTTGAATTTTTGGCCAAGTGATTTTTCGGATCATATTTTTAAACGGTTTTCAATATGCCCTCAGCGAACAAATAAAAGTTACAACGGGCTTCTGTTATTTTTTTATGAACTAGAGTTCATCGTACATACGCTCGTTTGCAGTTAAAATTAAATATGAAAGTCACTTTCATTTTATCCCATGGGTGATCTTAAGAACGCGACGCTTTTTTTATTCGCGATTCTTTTAGATCTAACAGGGATTTGTATGAAACAATATTATTTCAGATTTGGGGGACAGTATTATTTGCAAAGTGATGGTTTGGCTATGGATTCACTAAGTCCTTTAATGGCAGATATTTTTATGGATAATTTTGAGAACCAGCATATTGTGGGCAACAATAATATATTATACTATTTTAGATACGTGGATGATCTGATTATTTGTTTGTTGGACGGGTAGTATGGGCCTGCTGGATGCATTTATTGCTGAAATTAATAGTAAGCATCCAAAAATTAAGTTTAAAAAAGAACTAGAGCAAGACAACTCACTGAATTTTCTGGATTTAACAATCGGTAAAGTAAACAACAGGCATCAGTAATATTTTGGTGTTAATTAGAAAGAACTTGCAAGAAAGTAAGCGATCTTAACATGTCTTTTAATTGAAGAACGCTTTTAAAAAATCAAAAACGATTACTTATGAAAGCAGAAGAAAAATGATCGTATTAGATTCATAATTGTTACATATTTGCCGTAACTTATTTTTAAAATGTGTTTTTCAATTAAAAGACACATCAAGATTGTTTCCCTTATTTCTAATGCTAAAAAAACGAACTAGTCGCGAGTATAGTTCTATTATTACTACATGTTAACAATTACTTGTTAAAAAAAGTATACTTACTGAAATTTGGGCATCATACACATTCGAAATTCTTGTTAAGGCCACGATTTCGCCATTAATTTTTGCAGTTTTATCTGTGTTTACCTTTTCAGTCACATCCAAAACATGGCCCGGCTGAAATAATTTGAGGCTTTTCATGGTATTCTGGCAACGCTGGACTCGCTGGAGGTCGTTTTTTATCGAAAGAAAGCCGTATTTTATTATTATTTTTTAAATTCTCTTATTTTTCCGTTTGAAACATCGGTTGTGATAGTTTGACAGAATTTTAGCCTTAACGTTCCATTTAATCCACAAAGTGTCGCTTTAGTTGGCTCAGTTCTGCCCCCTATAGTCTATAGTTAATGCACGTTCCCTATTTTCTATGGAGAGCGTCTATGTGGGCGTCGACTTTTTGAAATTTTGAAAATGATAGCGACGGCACGGGGGAAGAAAAATTTTTCCTCGCATCAATTCCTACAGTTCCGAAAGCTTTTTCTAATCAATATTTAGGGTTTACAGATGCCCACGGTACGATTATCCCGAGTGCCCTAATTGAGCCCTTCAGGAAATTAATATCAATGTCTAGAACGCTATACCGACAAAGTCGTACAGTCGGGAGGATGTATAAATTACATTTCTTAAGTTAGTTCATGATTAAGAACAAAGAAATCCCGAAAATTTCCTGTGAGCTGTGTAAAATAAGCTCAATCTATAGTTTATTTTCAAACAATCGAGATAAATGTAAATTAGAAAATCTTACACAATTCGAAAATTTGATGGTTTGTCAAAATATAAATCTTTACTTATATGGAAACTATTACCAACGGGATACAATGAGATCTATTTATTATGGCGTATTTTTAATTTTTTATGTTGCGTAAAAAACTAGTTTACTTAAACGTACACTCCAGATCAAAATATTTCTACAATCGTCCGTTTATTTAACACACCATACCAAAAAATTATTGGAAATAAAACAAAGTGCTTTGTGCGAAATTAAAATAAATTTATTTATACAGACCTGGTGTCTCTGGACGCCTACCACCCACCGCTAGATATAGATATCACATTTATTGCCAAGGCAAGGTGACGACCGCAGGATCCTAGTAACGTAAATGTAGATCGCGACTACAATTTCAAAAACCGGGCAAGTGCGAGTCGGACTCGCGCACGAAGGGTTCCGTACCATAATGCAAAATAAGGCAAAAAAACGGTCACCCATCCAAGTACGTCCCGTTGCTTAGTTTCGGTCAAAAATCACGTTTGTTGTATGTGAAAGATTTAAGTGGGGCTTAAATCTTTATTTTATTCTGTTTTTAGTATTTGTTGTTATAGCGGCAACAGATATACGTCATCTGTGAAAATTTCAACTCACTCAACGGTTTCAATCAACGGTTCGTGAGATACAGCCTGGTGACGGACGGACGGACGGACGGACGGACGGACAGCAGAGTCCTTTGGGTACAGAACCCTAAAAAAGGAGACTATTCACGTCTTTATGTTCTTATTTGTTATACTTGGTGTCTAATGTGGATCTATGTCGCTCTTTAGCTATTTTGTATACGGCGTTTTCATCAGGGGCATTTTCCAGTCTTTCATAGAAATTATTTCTTGATACCGCTCTTGACTGTGCTACTGCTGATTTAGTGATATTTTTTAGTGACTTATAGTTCTCCCGGTCCTCTTCGAGACCAGTTCTTTGCCATAGTCTGAATGCCTCTCGTTTGGTTCTTTGAATTTCTTTTATATCACTATTCCACCATGTTGTATCTTTAGTGATGCTCCTGTATCCTTTAGATATCCCTAAAGTCTCCCTGGCGCTATCTTGACAGAATAATTCAAAGTCTGCCCACATTTGACCAGCTGGTTTATCTCTGGTGATGTCCTGTGCTAGGTATGTTCTGACTTTCTCGATGAATTGATTACCTTTGTGACTGCATCTATCTCCATTTTATGCGCTCGGTTTTATCGATAGGAGTCCATAAGGGTCTCGGCAGGTCCAGGGCCGCCACCAACAGCCTATGTTGTGCGGTTAGTGCCTCCCCGGGTATAACTTTACAGTCCCGATACCTTTTACTCAATGATTGGAATGCAACTATGAAATCTATTTGGGTTGATGAGTTTCCAGATTTGTACGTTATTAGGTGTTCCTCTTTTTTCTTAAACAAGGTATTCTAATTATTTTAAAATTGTATTTACTAGCAAAATTCAAAATGTCTATCCCTGCCTGGTTCCGTGTACCATAACCAAACCTTCCGTGTATATCCCTATGAACCCCACTTGCATGTGGCACTTTTACTTTCATACTGTTTTGCACAAGAAGATCTGATTTGGTTATAGTTTTTACGGCCGGTTACCACCTGACGCCAAGACCGTCGCCTTCACAAGGCGTGGGCGCCGCTGTTGTCTCTCTCGAGTTCTTCCGCCGCCATCCCTTCTGTAGGCTTGGCCGAGCCTCCAGTACTATCGCGACCTTTACTCCAAATATGTTAAAGCAGCTCTCGACAGGGGTTTGATGCGGAGTGTCCTTCTCCGGCCTGTTGGTCCGCGGGAGGTATTTTATTTCCCTCCTACCCGACTTATCTACCGAGCGTTCCCCTATCCGCCACCTGGGGACGCGTTCTCTAGGGGTGAGGCTCCCCCGAGAAGAATGTGTCTTATATCTGTGTCATCCAATAGTTACTTCTGTGTATCTTCCTGTCTATAGGCAGAACCGAACTAACCCTGTTTCTACTTATTACCATATCAATATGTTATATTTAATGGAACTAAAGGTCTTATTTAATTGTATATCTACAAGATTAAACATATTTGTATGTGACTGTTTGTTTCCTAAATAAATAAATAAAAATTCTTTGGGCTTCGCATTCTGCATGTTTTCCTTTTTTAGGGTTCCGTAGCCAAATGGCAAAAAACGGAACCCTTATGGATTCGTCATGTCTGTCTGTCTGTTTGTCTGCCCGTCTAAGAACTACATATTGTTGAAACTTGGTAAATAGATGTATTCTGTGAACCGCATTAAGATTTTCACACAAAAATAAAAAAAAACAATAAATTTTGGGGGTTCCCCATACTAAGAATTGAAACACAATTTTTTTTCATTAAACCTGACCGTTGTCTGTCTGTGTAATCAAAACTTGCAAGTTAAATTTGATCCACTTCCCGGTTTACGATTGAGCTAAAATTTTGCATACATACGTAAGTCAGGTGTCAATGCAATATTATGGTGTCATCGAGCTGATCTGATGATGGACACCGGAGGTGGCCATAGGAACTCTGTGATAAAACAACGAAACCTAATTGTGTTTGGGGTTTTTAGAATTGTCTCGATGAGTATTAGTTGCCTGTGGAAAAAAAAAGTACAATCGGCGATAAAAGCTTGTACCAAAAATGAAATTATTGCCAAAACCTTATTCATTAAATTAAAGGTCTTCAAAAATGATATTGAGGATTCTAATAACATTTTTTTCTAAACTGAATAGTTTGTGCTTACCACTTCCAAAGTGGTAAAAAGTGTGCCCCCCCCCCTGTAACTTCTAAAATAAGTGAATGATAAAACTAAAAAAAATATATGATGTACATTACCATGCAAACTTCCACCGAAAATTGATTTGCAAGAGTTCTAGTATGTATTTTTTTTAATACGTCATAAATCGTAAACCGCAAATTTATTGTTACTTGCTGCTACATGCTTGCTTTCATGGGCGAGTCCGACTCGCACTTGGCCGCTTTTTTATTCAGAGTCAAGTGATAATAAACTTAAAAACAATGACAATAGAGTAGATATTGACTTACTGACTTAAATGCCAGTAGTAACTCTCGTTAGTACATTCTTGTTACGTACGTACCTACTTTAAATGAGGGATTAGAATGATGCGCTCCACTCACTATCAGTATAAAGTCATTATTTTGTTATCACTTCAAAAATATCAAAAAAATAGTTTAATATAGTTGCACCAAACAAAGTCTGCAGCGGATTTGATAGCCCACGCAGTGTAAGTGTTATGTATACGTCATAATTTCATAGAAGATTAGCGATGTGACGAGTCCACTTTTTTTCGATTCGAATCATTCGAATCGATTCGGCCACTGATCCGAGTTGAAATTCGAACTGACTCGACTCGACGGTTTGCGTGGTTCGCGACAAGGTCACGGGCCGCGGAGCCGCAAACGAGTCAAGCGGCAGTTGTTGTAAACAGAACCTTCAGGACACCGAATTAAGGTTTATTTTTCAATGGCCATACTACCAGTGAACTCGACTCGGGATTGCGAATCAAGCGGCAGTTGTTGTAAAAAGAACCTTCGGGCTACGGAATTAAGGTTTATTTTTGAATGGTCATAGTACCAGTCAACTCTGATTGAAACGGCGAATCAAGCGGCAGTTGTTGTAAAAAGAACCTTCGGGCTATCGAATTAAGGTTTATTTTTGAATGGCCTTAGCGTAGCGTTGACTCGGCTCGGAGAGTTGGTGAATTGGCGATTCATTCGCCGAGTCAGCGGATCGGATACCAAGTTACCAGTCAGTTTAGTAGGCGAGTTGATTCGGATTGCCAATAGTCTTGATTCGAATCAACTCATCTGTAGGTTGATTCGGATTATTCGAATCAGATAACTCGACTCGCCCATCGCTATAGAAGATAGGCGTTTAAAATGAATACATGAAATAAAATGAAGAAACTTGTACTGCGTGGGCTATCAAAATCGCTGCAGACTTTTTACGGTCTGACTATAACTTTATTATCTTCCGTCATTGTTTCTGTCATTTCTGATTCTATAATTTTTATCATCAATTTACTGTCAGTAGTAGGTAATGTCATTTCTAGTGTCATTAAATTGACATAACTCTAATACTGACGGAAATTATTTAATTTGGCTTCATCTTGCCTTCATTCGTCAAAGTATTGTCATTATTCATGATAGTGTCCGGCCCATAAAATAATGACCCATATCTGATAGGTTCTTCTTGCCTAGCTCTAAAGTTACGAAGGACTTTTTTTCGAATAAATTCAATATTTTTCTTGTCAGCTCCCCATGTTAGCATATAATTGCATTGTCATCGGAATTAAGGAAGTACTTACTCAAAGTTTCAGCTGAACCGAGGAAGTGATTCATATTTAAGTTTAAGATAATGACTCAAAAAATATGTCTACAGGGCAAGCTCGCAGGGCAAGTTAAATAAATGTGAAAACGGAAGTTGACTGACTGTTTATTATAAATGACAGTACGCAGTTACGTTTGCACAATTCAGCATTTATTGAACAGGGGGCTCCACGCGGCGAGCTCCGTGGGGACCTTCCTGTGGACCTGCACCTTCAAGCCCCGGTTGGCGGGGTCCTCGCAGAGCTCTGGGCTCTGCTCGGCCGGGGCCTCGCAGAGCTCTGGGCTCTGCTTGGCCGGGGCCTCGCAGAGCTCTGGGCACTGCTTGGCCGGGGCTTCGCAGACATCTGGGCTCTTCTTGTACGATGAGTCGCTACCTGTCACACATACATAAATGAATAAATTTTAATACAATCCCCAAAATTTAAAAATTGTAGTAAATAGATAAATCTTTATTGATAAAAATATAAAAAATTTACATGTCATTTTCTTATTCTATAAGTAGGTACTATATATTATTATTAATTAGGTACATTTGGTATTATCACAGATTACAATATTATACAATGCGGCTGTTTCCTCTGCTTAAAATAATTTATTTAACAGTTTTATTGTGTAGATGGGTCAGTGACTTGTAGCAATTAACGAATTCGTCAATACTGTAGCACGCCATGTCCAACAATATCAGTTTAAGTTTTTTCTCAAATATCAAGTCCGAAGTAGCTTTTAACTCTTCGTCTAGAGTATTGTAAAGTTTTATGCCTACTATGTGTAAGGATTTTCTAGACTTTGCCAGACGTCGCGGGGGCAGGTATAGGAGGTTGCGTCTACGCGTTACAGTCTGGAGTTTTTGGTGATTAGAGGGAATCCGTTCGAGATTGCGTCGTATGTACTTGCATGCTTCGAGTACGTATACAGAAGGTAACGTGAGAATTACCAGCTGCTTAAACAACTCCTTAGCATGGTAGTCTGAGGGTTTTTTAGCCATGATACGGATTGCACGTTTTTGTAGTTTAAAAACTTTTTCACGTTCCGCACATGTTGCCCATAGGTCCACACCGTAGGGCGTAGACCAATATCGAATGAAAGTACCTAAAGTATGCTGTTTTTAGAATGTCTTCAGAGACGCTGTGGGTAAGTCTAGACAAGGCAAAACATGCCGAGGAGAGTTTTTTGCAGATTGCTTCTATGTGGGGAGACCATGTTAGACCAGCATCAATTTTGAACCCTAGGTATTTAACCTCACTTACTTGAGGTACAGGCGTGTCATTTACTGTAATATTGACTAATATTGAATCGCTCTTTTAAGTTATTTTTGAGATGGAAGTACATTATCAGTTCGATTTGGCACTTGATTACGTAAGGACGTGTTTACTAGTGCGTTTTACCTGCATTGGTAGATAGCTACTTCGTTATCGCGCCGGCCGGCCGCCCGGCTATTGTTTGCGTGCGGATTAGAAGCTATCGTGTGGGAATATGAGTGATAATAGTTTATCTAGTGAGCGTGTTGATGATGTGCTTAAGGAAAATAACTTGCAAGAGGATGCTATATCAAATTGGAATGCCGAGAATAATTCATTGCCCGATATTCAATCACCTATTCTTCGTTCCCAAAAAAGGGCTAGAAATGACAGTGAGGATACGGACGAAACTGAAGAAAAAGGGGGATTTAAGTTGGTCGAAAGAAAAAGAAGATCAAAACGTTTGATTCGGAGTCTCTCTCGAGATAATTTACCGCGCATTTTGTTTACGAATACAAAAGCCACTACCAATATTAGGGAAAGGCACTCCGTGCGGCAAGAGACTATACAATCCACCGACAACACCTGGGAGGTTTGTCTTACGTCTAAATATGAATTGCCTAAACAAGTCGGCTTGGCAAAATTACTGAGATCGGAAGGTATACAGAATATTCAAAAAATCACATATAAAAATTCATCCAAGGTATTGATAAGATTTAATGATAAAAAGGGCCTGAACACCTGTTAAAATCAACTAAATTTAATGATTCGGCATATAGGTGTCAGCTAACGAGCGAGTTGAACTTCACGTATGGCATAATAAGACAAATAGAATTAGACGTCACAGAGGAGGAAATAAAGAATACCTTTGAGTGCGAACACAAAATAGTGTCAGCGAGAAGACTAAAGCGCCTAGACGAAAATGGTACCTGGGTGGACAGCGAAACTGTCAGATTGTGTTTTATGTCAGCGACTTTACGAGCACGAGTATTTGCCTATGGATTATGCATTACAGACTCTATTAAACCAGGCTGAGAATTTGACAAAGAAAACTCCTGAGAGCAAAGCCGAATTCATAGCCGATCAAATTCATCTCACACCAGGAACATCCCATTCTTCATCCACAAAATACAGAGACGTTCTTGTAAATGACGGGAACAGAACCAATACAGACTCAGAAATGGAGCATGATGGGGATGAACCGGAAAATAATATAGCAAAGAACCGAAAGCAACCTGATACTAAACAAAAACAAAAACAGAAACCTGCGAAACCAACTTTATTAGAACCAAGTGTATATGACCCAAGAGCAGAAATACACGGAGAAGCTGTAAGGGAAGAAAGTAACACGAAAGAAATCAATACTACACGTCAAGAAAATAGGAAAGAAAATATAGATTCGTTATCATGGGTTTTATTTCTCAAAAAGGTTAAAGATATTTATATGTCACAATCATCGTTAGAGGAAAAGATGGAAGAAGGTTTGAAGTTGGTTATCGAGGGCATTAAAATGTTCATTTTATAATTTCTGAGAAATAATGATATTTTGAGCAGTATTGTTCCTAATCTTTTTAATGGGTAAAGAGCTCACATTAAATATTGTTCAATGGAATGCACAGAGTATTCGACCGAAACGATTACAATTCGAAGCAATTTTAAATCAAGAAAAGTTCATATTGCGATTTTAAGTGAAACGTGGTTAGAGGCCGGATCGGAGCTGAACTTTAGTGGCTACAACGTATTTCGCTGTGACAGAGACGATGGGTATGGACGCGTAGCTATTGTAGTACATAAGTCCATTCAATCATATTCAAGTACCAGTACATTTATTAGTTTTATTACCAATAATTTGGAGGTTGAAATTTTGCATGTGAGGGTTTTAAATTGTAAACTCCTCAAATCTTAAAGGCATCTTTAAGATTTGAGGAGTTTCCTTGGTTCCTCGTGGATCCCATCATCAGAACTGGGTTTTGACAAAAACGGGACCAATCTGTATGCATATACATACAATCAAAAAAAGAATTTTCAAAATCGGTTCAGTAATGACGGAGATATGGAGTAACAAACATAAAAAAATAAAAAACATACAACCGAATTGATAACCTCCTTTGAGATTTGGAAGTCGGTTACAAACAAAGAGTTGTCTATTTCACCGAGGGCACCGAACACAACGCATAGATTTGACATATAAAAATTATGTTATGAGTTCAGTAGTAAAAGTGAAATACTTGGGATTCTGGTTAGATAAATCGCTTATTTTCAATATCCACATAAATGAGATTAGGGCTAAAGTATCTAAACACCTAAACATACTTAAAGTTTTAGCGGGACCGTCGTGGGGAGTACACCCTACGCATCTAAGGAGGCTGTACATAGCGTTAATTAGAAGTAGGCTTGATTATGCGTGCTTTATTTATGATTGTAGTGCCATGTAGAAAAATTAGATAGGCTACAAAATCAGGCATAGTAGACTGAAATTAGGCATGTAGAGATGGGTCTGTATGGAAATACATCTAGTGACCAGGAATCTGTAACTTTCGCCCTGCAACCCCTGAAAATAGGGGTACCTAAGAATACCTATGAACCTGAAAACATTGGTACCTGAAGTCCTAGAATCGTGAAATTTTGAGGGGTAGCACAGCAATGATTGGAGTTAAAAAAAATATATAAAAACAGTTTTCGAAGTGCAAATTTGAACAACGCCCTATTGATATTTTGAGAAAAAAAGCGGCCAAGTGCGAGTCGGACTCGCCCATGAAGGGTTCCGTAGCAGCAAGTAACATAATAAAATTACGGTTTACGATTTATGACGTAGGTATTAAAAAAACCGGCCAAGTGCGAGTCGGACTCGCGTTCCAAGGGCTCCGTACATTACACAATTTGTAACATATTCGCTGCGTTACGGGAAGCATTTGACCGTATTTGACTTTCCGCCGGTGCGGCAGCTATCAGCGCTTGTCTTACCCCCAGTGTGGCGGTGGTTTTTCTATCTTCTCGTGTGAGTAAGAAAAAGATGACCTGTTGAGTCACTATACTCTCGATATTCGTACTTCAAGTATATTCTATTTCAAAAGAAAAATGTACGGGAAGTATTTTTGCGTAACGCACTGAAAGGTATTTTTTTTCTTTAGCGCGGCACGGGTACTGTTTGTCCGTATTCCATCACCCTGTACTGCACCGAAAGGCGGGCACGCAGCGCTCAGATTGGTCATGTCATAGTGCTGCGCATTGTTCACGATTCCGCGTCGATACATTTTATTAATGCGCCAATTAAATCTATGACATCTATATTGAAAATTTCCTACTCTAAAAGTCTGACCCCTATTTATAATTATACTAGACGGGCCCGCAGCTCCGCTCGCGTAAATGAAATAAAGAGTTTATCTTATGTTTATTTAAAAACATTCTATTCTATTCTAAATACCGACATTATTATGTATTCAACTCTGCTAGGGTTTATAACTGTGATAGGGATTCCTTATTTAATTGTAGCCGTTATTTGGATAACTTAATTCGCAAATTTCTCAAACAATGATGTGATGTGATTTCATAAAAGGCAAGATTATATTTTTTCATCTATGTAGGTATTTATTTAAAACTCGAAAAAATAATTCATATTTATTTCAAAGAAACGGTTAATGTAAACTACATATTAGGGTACAGTATCTTAAATTAAAAACTAAAATTAAAACTAAAATTAAAAACTAAAATTAAATCTAAAATTAAAAACTATACTAATCTAAATTAAAATAAATCTAAAATTGGCCCCCGCGGCATTGTGCCAAAGATGCTGGCAGCATTCTCTCGCTGAATCGCAATACTGATGCGCTGCGAGAGAAAGCTGCCAGCTCTCTGGTCACCGGTGCTATCGACCAGCTTTTTGGATAGTTCTTCAAAAAGAATATGTGCGCTTGGACCCCACGGCCCCAGTGTCTCGACACCGAATGCCACAAAATGGTATTAAATATTAAAACTTGTTTCTACATAAAATTATTATTTATTTTTATAAGCCTATAGTTCGTTTTTTTTAGCATTAGAAAGAACTTGCAAGAAGGAAAGCGATCTTGACATGTCTTTTAATTGAAAAACGCTTTTAAAAACTATCACTTATGAAAGCAGAAGAATACATATAAATGATCGTATGAGATTCATAATTGTTACATATTTGCCGTAACTTATTTTTAAAATGTGTTTTTCAATTAAAAGACACTTCAAAATTGTTTACCTAATTTCTAATGCCTAAAAAAACGAACTATAGTTGCAAAAACGTTCATTAGATTAATTTCCGCCTTAAGAATTAATATGAACGATCACCGCCCATAAATCGCCTTTTCATACAAACGTAGTCCCCATTTCCCTTTCTGGATATTAACATTATACTTACCTACTACGGCTACGGTGACCAAAGTGAGTCCTGGCCTCCGACACCGGATCACGGCATGTTTCTCGGTCTTGCGAGAGGTCTCGCTAGTCGGAATGGCGGAGGTTGAGCAGGTCTTGAGCAACTACGTCGTTTCAGCGGTACCTAATAGGACATCCATCGGCTGTCTCTCATTTCGTTGTCCCAAGTACGCTCTCGGCACGATCCTCTCCCATTCTCTCAGTGTCCGAGCCGCTGTGGTCTCTCAATATTTCGCTACTATATCCTTATTTCTATGGCAACAAAGTTATATTACGATATTTGGCGGACTGCTGACTGTACATTTGCTTATTTTCAAAAAAGGACGAAGCCCCAAAATGTGCAACATGCTCGCACTACAAAAAACAATGCAACCACCAAACAGGTGACGCCGCATGCCCAGCTAGACAAATGGCCGAAAAAAGGTATCTAAACTCCATAGATTATGATGGCGCCTAGGAGCGCCAACTTTTCACATATTTTTATAGCACTTCTTGTTTTCTTTAGTTTAACTACCTATGAATAATAGCATATTCTCTGACCTAGATAGTTTCTCTGTATCAGAGTCCAAAGCATGCGATGTCGAAACATGTAAACAACATATTCGACTCTGTCAAAGTCCTTTATCAATTCTAACACAAAACATACGCAGCATTTCCAAAAATTTTGATAATTTTAATGTGTTTCAACAAAGACTGGATATTACTTGTGACATCATTGTCTTGACTGAATGTTGGATTGGTACCCATACCAATCTCCCAAATATGCCCGGCTACAGTTCGTATAGCACTATATCTAATTATAACCAAAATGACGGGGTTGTAGTTTATGTAAAAAATAATTTAAATATCACAGTTGTCGAACCCCATATACTAGATTGTTATCGGCTCTTAATTAAAATCGGATCAGATACGGCAATACTAGCCCTTTATAGACCCCCTTCCTTTAGAGATATTAGTAATTTTATCAAATCCCTAGATGAAAATTTAAGTCAATTATCATCCTTTAAAAATATAGTATTGATAGGAGATAAATATTAACATTAACATTCTACCTGAAAGCAGCGAAACGTCTTTGACAGCCCAAAGCTACCTTAACCTATGTTCTTTCCATGGCTTACCCCCAGCACACACGCTTCCTACACCCCAAAGCGGGTCATGCCTAGATCATATTATGGTAAAATCAAATTTTTCGGCATTAGCACTTGTTACTAACTCTACAGTGACCGACCACAGAGCTGCCCTACTAACCCTCTATCGTAAATCACGTAATACATGCACGCGCACGCAATTTGTCAATAAATTAAATATTAACAAACTTGGAGATGATTTACGCAATACTGACTTTGGCCCAGTTTATAATTCTGCTGATGCAGAAAATAGTATGCTGTACTTGATTAAAAATGTCCAACAAGCAATCTTACTTAACACCAATAAGACACGTCTTAATAGCAAGAATTATAAAAAAAAACCATGGTTTACCCCGGGATTACTTCGATCTAGGAGACACAGGGATAAACTACACTTAAAAGCTAAAGCGAACCCAGACAATCTTATATTGCAATTGTCGTATAAAAGATATCGTAATTTTTGTAACAACTTACTGAAAACCGTTAAAACACACTACGACAAAACACAGCTGGAAATTGCTGGAAAAAACAGTAAATTAGTATGGAAATATCATAGAAACGTAACACACACAGCAAAGCAACGTGAGTCATCTGCAAGTTTGTTGCAAATAGGTCCGTCCAAATTGTTGGCTGCAAATAACACAAATGAGTTTTTCGTTAACATAGGCAAAAACCTGGCTGAAAAGGTCCTGGGACTTCAGGGCGATTCGTCGTCACCCCCTTTAAGAATACTATCCGAAACAAACAAATCTTCCAAATCATTTGTGTTACTTAATACGGATGAAGCTGAGGTTGAAAGAATTATCATGACCTTTAAAGAAGATTCCGCGGCTGGTTGGGATGGTATCTCGAACAAAATAATAAAGACCTTCAGACACATCCTGGTTCCACCGCTAACACACATTTTTCAAAAGTGCATCTCTGAAGGAATATTCCCGAAATGTCTGAAGAAATCCATTGTAATCCCTATCTATAAATCTGGTAGCAAAGCTGAAGTAACAAATTATAGACCGATTTCTCTGTTACCAGCAACCTCAAAAATCCTAGAAAAAAATATTTATAATAGACTTATACAATATCTGGAGAAGCATGCATTATTGGCAAAGACACAGTTTGGTTTTAGGCCAAAGTTATCAACCGCAGATGCTGTACATGAATTGACTATTTAGTTCAGGAATTAGACAAGGGAAACAAGATAATTGGAATCTTCTTGGACCTCGCAAAAGCTTTTGACACTGTTTCTACTTCCACTTTACTGCACAAACTTGAAGCACTAGGTATTAGAGGAACACAGCTCAAATTAATCGCGAGCTACCTAGACGGACGTACTCAATGCGTAAAAATAGATAACACTATCAGTTCCGATTTAGAAAACACAGCTTTTGGCTTGCCGCAAGGCAGCGTATTGGCCTCGACCTTATTTTTAATTTATATTAATGACCTATGCAATCTAAAAATAGATAGTGGCAAATTCTTTTCCTATGCAGATGACACTGCCCTACTTTTTTCCGCAAAGTCAATAAACGAGGTCTACGAGTACGCACAACGCGGATTTAATGCTGTAACTAACTGGCTTAAACTTCACCTACTAACACTGAATTCTGACAAAACGAAGTTTATAAGATTCTCCATGCGGAAAACAGAGCCGGACGCACATAACATCAAACTTTACGCAAATAACTGTAAGGAAAAATCGAATAATCTCTGTTCATGTCAATCTCTAGCTAATACTGACAAAATTAAGTATTTGGGAGTCATGATAGATGAAACCCTCTCCTTCAAAAATCACATTGAAACATTGTGCAATAGAGTTCGAAAGTTAATGTTTGTTTTCAAAAAACTTCGTTCAATCGCTAACCCAAATTTAATCAAGCAAGTATATTTTGCACTATGTCAATCGATACTAACTTACTGCATTTCTTCCTGGGGTGGCACAGCGAAAACTACACTCCTAACCCTAGAAAGAGCCCAGAGAGCCTTACTAAAGGTAGCTTCTTATACCCTACTGACCTCCTTTATAAATCATGTGAAGTACTAACAGTTCGTCAATTATATATATTAAGCACAACACTAAAGCAGCACGCCAGAACTCCTTTCAACTCTGAATATAGATATAAAAGGCGCAAAGATATTATATGGATCCAAACAGTACAAAGAAAACACTTTTTTAATACAGTTGCTCAAAAAGTGCTACTTTACGTAGCTGTTTAGCGTGCGGAAAGTAGGTTATCTCGAACTAGTGCTTTTTACTTTTCCAATTTTTTTAAATTTATACTTGTTCCAATTCACGACTACTTATTGATGAGTGTTAATATTAGTTTCCTTTAAACGTCGTAATCAGCATAAAAACCTACCGTTAATGTAAGAATACGAAAAATATTACATATTTCATATTTAATTACTTACCTCTTCATCATTATAACACGTTTATTTTTTAATATTCAATATTGAAAATTCCGTTCTTAACCCTTTATAAGGCCCGTTGACAGGGACGTGCTATCGCAGAATTTGTTGCAGCTATCAGAAGCCTACATTTCAAAAATCTATTTTAAAAGCAAGTTGAATATTCAATTAATGCAAACGATTTTGAGCCCTATTATTAAAACAGTATGGTTGAATTTCTGATTGAGCGTATGTGGTCGATATATCGCCTCTGCCTTATAAAGGGTTAATAAGTTGACTGAATGGAACGGAATAGCTGCCAAACGCCCATAGATATAATATACTTAAAGACGACGTCTAACCGAGCTGTCACTGTTACCACTTTTGTTTAGTGTACGATTAACAATGTTTTTCTTATTTTTTCGCAACTGTATTAAAAAACGTCGTTCGATACACGTGCGGAAATGTCATTCTTCACTCGTCCCGAGTCTTGCCACTAGCCTGCGGCTCGTGGCAAGATATCTCGGTACTCGTGAAGTAATGACATACCTTCCGCACTAGCATCGAAATGTACTATTTTTCATCTAGATTTTTTGTCTTTTTGGGCCCATTTTTGTACAACAGGCTAAATGCAATACTAGACTTATACCCACAAAGCTATGCGTGTTGTAAGAACACACTACGACGCGCCCTTCAAAAAATGACGTACGATGATACAGAGAACCTACTAATAGTCGTAAAATGATTACCTAATTCTGTTCTGTGATTTTTAATACTTAAGAACCTACTTCTTTGTTAAGGTGATATACAGTTGTTTTGTGTAATAAATATAGTTCATAATTAAGTGAATAATTAAAAATAAATAAATTTAATACTGTCCTTCGCTGCCTGAAACACAGGGAATCCTAGTTCAGGCATCTGTAAACCACGTGTCTCTATGTAAATTATTAGTCTTTAAGAACAATCATTGTACTAATCAGTTTTCTCATTAAATTATTTGTATTTGTATTTTCATCTAGTCGCTCAAAAATATCTGAACATGCACTTTATCTACCTATGTTATAACTTGCTATCAACTTTGTATATTTGGCCCATCTCGGCAGCCCGTTCTCCGGACGAATGACAATGTTTGCCGAAGCTATAAAAGTCATTCTGAATAGGTAATATAACTCAAAAAGAAATTTAATACAACAAAATACAAATTATTAATGGCCTTCTTTACGGCTCAAGACATAAGGGCGGCTAAGGATTTGCTGTTTTTATCCGTCCCGGTACGAAAAAGGAAGATAAACCGTAGAAGAGAGGGGCACCAACGCCGTGATATTGACGATATTATCGACCTGGCGCGAGAGACAGATCCTGACAAGTTTCCAGTTTTTGTGGCCAGGGATTTACACAAGCTACCGCCGATAGACTCTGTGGACCTAACTTCGCTTCTTAAAGATATGGTAGTGCTTAAAAATGAACTGCAAGCCATAAAAGCGCGGTATGTCACGCAGGAGCAATTTGAAAATCTGGAAAAGATTGCTATGGAGTGCCGTAGGATTCCCAACGAAAGTGACCTATTCTATAGAAACGTTAGTCATTCAAATTTAAATGTTAACGTTAGACGTGGTGCATATTTAAACAGCGGACCAATGGGCTTACACATGTCATCGCGCAGTATAGAATATGACGACGAAAATAACAAGACTCTCCTGTCTCAGTCGAGCCCGATTGGAACCGGTATCTCGCCATCCCGCTCGTCGAATCGAAAACCGGCCGAACATACGAACAGCGTCAGCGCTGATCAAGAAAACACATCCGCGCATGCGCTGAACCTTGCGCCGCAGCCATCACCGCCGCGCTCCTCACCCCCGCCGACCTCCGCCATTGCAACTAAACAGTCGCCGAGTAAACAAGTGTCGTGCACCGGTGAGCAAGTTGAGACGATGACAAAAAACCAGTTGGTTAGTGTACCATTAGTAACAGAAAGTCAGGAGTTACCGAATCCAGTGACTTTGGACCCTGTTATGAGCTTTGCTGATATAGCGAAGGAGGGAGAATGGAAGAAAGTAGTGAAGAGGTCAAAACCTGCACCGAAGAATCGTCGTGTAGGCATGATGGGCAAGGCCGATGCCAAGACAAACTTCAAAGCTGCCGATCCGAAGATTCCTATTATGATTACGAACGTACACAAGGACACGTCAAAAGATGACATAATAAACTACATACGTGAGAAAACTAGTGACGTAGTGACTCTAGAACAAATAGTGATGAAAAATAAAAACAATAACTATAACGCCTATAAGTTCTACGTATGTCAAGAAAAAGTGAGCATGTTTTTAGATGAGTCATTGTGGCCGAGTGGCATAATATTTCGCCGGTTTATTACATCTAAGCATGTACTTGTAAACACCGGCCGCGACACCGCGCCGAGCAATACTACCAGTGCTACGCCAAGTGCTACGAGTGCTACGCCGGGTGCTACGAGTGCTACGACGATCTTAAGTAAACAAACGTAATCTAAATTATGGGATTAAGTGAAGTTACACTTTGTTCATTTAATTGTCGAAGCATTAAACGATCCATTGACGATATTAGAAGACTGTGCAATACGGTGGATATAATAGCCATTCAAGAGCACTGGCTTATACCAAGTGATCTTGCATATTTAAACACCATAAGTGACGAGTTTGCGTGCACCGGGACCTCAGCGGTGGACACGACAGCGGGAATGTTGCGCGGCAGGCCGTACGGCGGCACTGCACTCCTGTGGCGTAAGAAGATGTTTCCGTCTACGTCGGTTATTCAGTGCGATAACGTTAGGATTAGCGCGATCAATATAACGTTGGGTGATAAACACATAATAGTGTTTAGCGTGTACATGCCGAATAATGGTATCGATAACTTGCCGGACTTCGTACAATGTGTCAGTACAATGGACGCTATAGTGAAAGAAAGTTGCGTGGAAACAGTTTACTTATTAGGAGACTTCAATGCGCACCCATATGAACTATTTTGCGACGAGCTACTTAGTTTTTGTGCGGAACGGGATTGGATTTGTGCTGATATCGTTAAACTGGGCATAGACTCGAGCGCGCACACGTACCTAAGTGAAATGCACGGATCTAAGCGGTGGTTGGATCATTGCGTAACCACGTCAGCTGGGTTAGACGCTATTGTTGATATTTTTATTAATTACGATGTCTATTGTTCTGATCATTACCCTCTTGTAATTAAATGTAATTTAAATTTAGTTAAGCCTAAGATGTATAAAAGTAATAACTGTGCAATATTTAATGGGAAATGTGTAACTTGGGGGGAAAGAACCTCGGATGAAATTGAAAAATATGAAAATAAATGCAGTGAACTTTTAAAATTTATTGTTTTTCCTTCCGATTTAAGGGACTGCTGTGGCAGCTGCTGCTTAAATAACTCTGACCACTGTAAGATAATTGATCAAATTTACTTAAAATTAATATCATCATTATGTATAGCTTCTGTGCACAGCAAAGCTGCCACGGGAGGTTCCGGATGCCGAAAAAAGATTGTCATAGGATGGAACAAACATGTAAGCGATGCGCACAGGGCAGCCAGGGCTAGATTCCAGGACTGGGTTTCGTGTGGCAAGCCTAATGGTGGGTCCGTTTTTTGATGCTATGACTCTTAGTCGTAAAATGTTTAAATCTAAACTTAGATGGGTCCAACAACATCAAGAGCAAATAAAAATGGACCTACTTGCCGCACATCACACGAAAAATGATTTTCGAAATTTTTGGAAAATGACGAAAAAGTTGGACACTAGGCCTGGACTTTCTGTAAGCGTGGAAGGAATTTCAGATCCCAAGGGCATTGCGAATGTATTTAAGGACCATTTTAACGTTAAACCCGCTGTCTCGCCCGTTGACGGGCGGCGGCAGTTGCTCGATATTGGGGTATCAGATGGGAGTGACTTTCAGATCCATTTCAGTGCAGATGACGTAAGAAAAATAATAAAGGATATGAAGAGAGGAAAGTCGCCCGGTCATGATCACTTAAGTATCGAGCATCTGCTGTTTGCTGGTCCTCACCTGCCCCGCATATTGGCAATGTTTTTTGACCTTTGTATATGTCACTCGTACCTGCCATCTGATTTGACGAAAACCATTGTTGTGCCCATTGTCAAAAATAAAACGGGTGACATATCCAACAAGGCTAACTATAGGCCTATATCTCTAGCAACAATTGTGGCTAGGGTGCTCGACGGCTTGCTCAATTTGCAATTGGACAAATGTATAAAATTACATGATGCACAGTTCGGCTTTCGAGCCGGTTTATCTACCGAAAGTGCCATCATTTGTCTAAAGCAAGCTGTGGAGTACTACACACGCAGAAATACACCTGTTTATGCGTGTTTTCTCGATCTTTCCAAAGCTTTCGATCTTGTTAACTATGATTTACTTTGGAATAAGCTTGATGAAGTGCATTTTCCTAAGGAGCTCACGCGCATATTCAGGTGTTGGTATGCTGGCCAAAGAAATTGTGTTCGCTGGGGTAGTGTGTTGTCGGACGAGTACGGCCTTGAGTGCGGGGTGCGGCAGGGGGGCTGACCTCACCTAAACTTTTCAATTTGTATATCGATGCCTTGATCGGCGAGCTCAGCAGTACACGTGTGGGCTGTCATATAGATAGGGTATGCTTCAATAACATAAGCTACGCCGATGACATGGTACTGTTGAGCCCGTCGGTCGGTGGTCTGAGATTGCTTATTGAGAGGTGTGAGTCATATGCCCTAGCGCATAACCTTAAATATAATGTAAGCAAGAGCGAATATATGGTTTTCAAAGCGGGAAGCAAGTGCCCATCACACATCCCACCCATTTGTTTGAATGGCATGCAACTGAAAAGGGTTACCTCTTTTAAATACCTTGGGCACTTGGTAACCGACGATTTCCGTGATGACGCTGATATCGAGAGGGAGCGGAGGGCCTTGGCCGTGAGGGCCAATATGATAGCTCGCAGGTTCAGCCGGTGTACAGCGCAAGTAAAAATAACATTATTTCGAGCGTTCTGTACATCGCTGTACACCTGCAGCCTGTGGACTCGATACACGCAAAGGGCTTTTAATGCCATGCGCGTACAATATAATGACGCGTTCAGGGTACTGTTGCGGCTGCCTCGGTACTGCAGTGCGTCCGGCATGTTCGCTGATGCTCATGTGGACGGATTCCACGCGACACTGCGCAAGCGCTGCGCCGCGACGCTCCGCAGGGTGCGCGACAGCCGCCACAGTCTCCTGGCCGTCGTGGCTGGCAGATGGGACAGTGGCCTGATAAGGCACTGGTCCTCTCTGCATTTGTCTTTAGTACCTAAGATAGTTATTTAAGTTTTTATTTTTAAGTTAACCTTAGCTATAAGTTTTAAATTGTTAAGATGTACTAACAAAATATGGACCATGTTTGTCTGAAATAAACGCATTTTATTTATTTATTTATTTATTAATAATATAATATTAACTTGATTCATCATCATCATCTCAGCCTATATACGTCCCACTGCTGGGCACAGGCCTCCTCTCGAGCGCGAGAGAGCTTGGGCTATAGTCCCCACGCTAGCCCAATGCGGATTGGGGACTTCACATACACCTTTGAATTTCTTCGCAGATGTATGCAGGTTTCCTCACGATGTTTTCCTTCACCAAAAAGCGACTGGTAAATATCAAATGATATTTCGTACATAAGTTCAGAAAAACTCATTGGTACGAGCCGGGGTTTGAACCCGCGACCTCCGGATTGCAAGTCGCACGCTCTTACCGCTAGGCCACCATCGCTCTCATTAACTTGATTGATAAGTCATAAATGACACTTGCACTGCGTGGGCTATCAAATCCGCTGCAGACTTAATGGTGTAACTCTAGCAACATGCTATTTTTCCGAAGGCCATGTGCGACTGTGCGTCGTGCTAAAGTCGCATCGAAGGTAATTGGATCAATAACTTTTTAGTGGGAGTTTAAGTTATGAGTCTTTATTGTGGACCTTCAAACCCTCATGACGACATGTTAAAAACATCTACTTCTTTTTAAGAAGTTTTAAAGGTAAAAACAATGAAATTATATCGCGGTAGACCCGTTTGTGTAATTGAATATGTGTACAAAACGCGAGAGTTTAAAGTGTTATAAGTTTTAAGAAGCTACATATATGTAAAAATGTCAAATGTCTCATGTCGCGTGCACATATCCACATATTACCTATCCACAGAAAAGACGCCCGTATCCGGAACGGTGAGCTTAATTAAAAGGTCCCAGTCCCGGGAGCTAATATTCACATAAATAGAACTTTGTGGACAAACTAAATGCCCCGCGTACCTACAGTCACGGTCATAAATGTGCATGACCCCTTATATTTACTGTGAATGACCGTGAGTGTACATTTACATTCCAATTTAGATTCATAAAGTTATGTAACTGACATATCTACATTATTCCTAACTTTTCGTTCTACCATTATCTACATTAGTTCACTTTAAAATTCAGCAGTCGTGTTTTTAATTTTTGAATTAATTTTTTTTATGCGCAGGTATTAAAATGGCAGATGGCGCTGGCTAATATACGGCGTTGCATGAACAAGAGATTTCCTTTGGCAGGATTGGTCCTTAGGACCCAGGGATGGATTCAAGAAGTGGAACCACCGAGATTTTTGATGTAAATTTTTAGGGGGGGGGGGCTCTCAACTTGACCTTGATATCTGTATCATTTAAGCTACTAGGTCAAGTTTGGTATCGTTTCCGTATAAATCGGGGGTGCCAAATTCATTTCTGATATCATAATGACACCATTCCGAAGTGAAAACACATAAAATATGAAAACATTTTTTTTTTTTAATTCCTCTTCACGCTTAAACTGCTGAACCAATTTAGTTAAAATTTGGTACAGAGATAGTTCGAGTCCCAGGGAATAACATAGCATACTTTTAATCTCAATAATCATCCCTTAAGGGTGTGAAAAGGGAGGAGGAAATTTGTATGGGGATTCAATAACGGCTGAACCGATTTAGATAAAATTTGGTATAGAGATCGTTTGAGTCCCAGGGAAGAACATAGGATAGTATTTATTCCAAAAAAAAAACCTTAAAAATGAAAGGTAAGGTGTAGGATTGTATGGGAAATCAATAAACGCTGAACCGATTTCGATGGAATCTATGTCTACATCTTTGATTTAGTTGAAAATGATACTAAACTTGACTTAGAACCTAAACTTAAAGAATTATTAACCTCAAACGTCGCAGACGCTTAACCCCCCCCCCCCCACCTGCATCAAAAATCTAGGTGGCTCCTCTTCTTAAATCCATCCTTGGGTCCTAAGGACCAATCCTGCTAAAGGAAATCTCTTGTTCATGCAACGCCGTGGTTGACCTTTTTTCGCCCTTAGCAAACTCAACTAAAACGGTAGGTATTTGCGTTTTCTTTGAGAGATTAGTATCTGTTCGTAAGAACTGATATATAATCTGTGGCAGTATATTTTTCGTCAGTAGCGATACTTGTAACATCTGGTGACTAGTAGGGGTATTGATAAACCCGCTACTTGACGCTAGATGTCGACTAGGAAATAACTCGCGTTATAGTAAGAACACGGATGTATGGAGTTACCACTCTCTCTTTACTTTCTCTATGGTAATAGGTACGACTTGTACAGAAGAACAACCGGAGACAAGAAGATATATTTCGCACTTGCTTGGTCAATCAAATATAGTACAAATTTTAATTAAAAACAAATTACATGTTTTTGCATCGAACTCGAAACATCGCAGTGTAGTAAATAAAGGTAGTGGACCCCGCAGTAACTCCTCAGCCAGAAAAAGCTTTACAGTATGATAAAGTATCAATAAATAAAAAGTGTTGTATAAATTTCCAAAGAATAATAATAATAGTATTTATGTCTAGTAACAGCCACTGGGTAGAAAGCGGCACGCAACGCATGCCTTTTTACTCGCTGTGGAAAATTTCTCTATCCATTTTATTTATTGAATTAAGTTCACAGTTTTCTTTCCATTCAACTATAAAAACATCCAAAAAAATAACGAGCGTATTCAACACTAAACATATCGGGAGCAGTGTATAGGGAGCGGGGTGTACAAGGGATGACAGTTCTTTTGGATATTTTGGATTTAAGTATATACGTGACTACTTAGTATACATATATTTAAAAATCAGGCTGAGAAATTTTCCACTCTTAGTTTTTTATAGTTCTAAAATACATAAACTTGGGCATGAATTTTTTTTTTGATTTTCTTATACCCACTACGCCAAATTATATTCTAAGATCATATAAGAAGGAAAAAATGGCAAAGCAATTTTCCGATGAAAATGAGCGCCAAAAAAGGAATTATCGTAAAAAAAATATTCTCATGTTTGACAAAAGTTTTAGATTTTTTTCTAGTATCACATACTGATACAAATAACTCATTTGGTAAAATAATTTTGGACGGAGGAATTACTCGGTTCAATATATAAACAGATTTGTATTTTTACGTATAAATACCTAACTTAGGAGTGGTTTTTTTTTTGGATATTTATATGTTAGTTTCGGCTCAATACTATACAATAACCAAGCAAAATTTCATCGACTGAGAAATTAATGCATGGGTCTCCATACAACAACTTGCTTCGTTTACTATACTACTACAGAGCCGCGGTTTTCCAACAGCACCACGATAGCACGTAGGCAATATCATGTATTATGTATTCTCCCCAGGCATGTGTACCAAGGTATCTCCGGTGTACTTTTGCTACCTACTTATTCTCTACTATAGTTCGTTTTTTTTAGCATTAGAAAGAACTCCGCAGAAGCAAGCGTGCAGTTTCTATCAGGCTCGTTAATTGTTAATAATTATTGAATTGTCTAATGTAGCATGGTCAATACATATAATTTACTTCAAATTGTTACCGCTAAAAGTGCCAGATTTAGTACTACAAGCGAACTTCTGCGAAGTTCTTTCTAATGCTAAAAAAAACGGACTATAGCTGTGCCCGCGGCTCCGCCCGCGTGGAATTCGGTCTGTTCTATTTCTCTCCCTCTCCCCTGGAGGCGGAACTTGAAGTAAAGTTTACAGATGGATATGCTAGAGGACTGTAGTCCAGATAAAATATTTTACAATTAGGTACCACTAAATAAAACTACACTCCAAAATCAATAGCTTTTTTCGCCCTTATTCAAATTTTACACGTGATTTAAACAACAGAGTAGTAGGTGTATATCGGACGATACAGTAAGGTATACGCGCGCGAGCAAAAGCGAAGCGGCTTGCCTGGCTAAAGCGCCACTCACCGTGGTCTTCTTCAGACTCCTGAGGAAAACCACGTGCCCTTTGTAACATCAATGCGTTGCGAGACTTTCACGAAACATTCGATTTTTTTGGGGAAGGCATGGTAATGCGTATAAAATGCGAGTCCCAAATCGTTTGACTCCGCAAACGACCAGTGCCGGATTAAGATACTTTGATGCCCTAAGCATTTCTAGACCATGGTGCCCCCTCTCCCTAGGGTCGTCAAGATTATATTGAATTTTTTTTGATCAATTTAGTGACGTTCATTGCCGCATTACAGCTGGATATGGAAATCAGTCACATCATTTTATCACGAAAATTAACAGTCCTGCAGCAATAACGTTGCAACAGAGTAATGCTGCTGCAGTCGCCACCTGAATATCACCTTTATCATATCTTAGAATGTTATTGAAAACGCGAGCGAAGAGAGCGCGAAAATTTTTCGATATTAAAACGCAATTTAATAGACAGTTGGTAATTTTTACTTTTAGTATGGAAATCAGTCACATCATTTTTGCACAAAAATTGACATTGCTGCAACACAGTAATGCTGCTGCAGTTGCCACCCGAATATTACCTTTATCGCATTTTAGAATGTTATTGAAAACGCGAGCGAAGCGAGCGCGAAAATTTTTCGATATAAAAACGCAATTTGATAGACAGTTGTACATTTTTACTTTTAGTGTAGAAATCAGACACATCATTTTATCACGAAAATTGACAGTACTGCAGCAGTAACGTTGCAACAGAGTACTATTTTCGATATAAAAAACGCAATTTGATAGACAGTTGTACATTTTTACTTTTAGTCCCAACCAGGCGCGAATCCAGGATTTCATAGATTAGATTAGATTAGATTTATTTATTTCACAACATATGATTACAGTACAAATTACATTAATGTCAATTTATAAGAATCTATATTGTGATCGTCAGAAATAAATTTAAATAATAGCAAAATAGTCCAAATTAATTAATTTCATTAATAATACATAATATGAAAACTTTCACCTGAGAAGGATCGTCAAATAATAACAATAATAAACAAAGACAATGTCAAGAATAGGAATGCGAATATAAATTATACAGTTATGTCAAAAAATTCACTTATTGAATATAATGGGTTGTCCAGTAAAAAGTTTCTCAATCGACGCTTGAATGTTGTATCAGATGTTTCCGTCCTTATTTCTGCAGGTAATCGCTCATAATAAGTCGGACCGATAACACGCGGGTTCTTTGCTGCTAGTGCCATGCGACGTGGAACTGTTCGTAATCGACCTGTAGTTCTAATGTTTATACCAGATACCTCAACGCGTTTAAACAAAGATAAGTTATTTCTAACGTACATAATAATTTCGAATAAATATAATGAGTAGTGTGTCATTATTTTATGCGTTACAAAAAGGTCTCTGCATGAATGTCTACGCGTATACAGAGAAGGGATGTGACAGTTATCTATCAGCCTAGCTTGGCATAGGGCTCGATATTTAAGGGTCTCAGCGAGGTTGTATTCATACAGAAAAGATGCAAGAAAGCAGAGCTTGGAATTGACCAAGTGAATTGTATTGGCGAAATGTGAGCAAGGCAGAAGGCCCAGCTGCGAAAGAGGAAAGCTTGGATTTGGATCCACGCCCAAGTGTAATTAAGGCAGAAGATCAACTTTGCCGTAAGGGAGAATGCCTTGCATAAGACCTCACGCCGAACTGCAAAAGAGTGGCTTGAAATCGAATCTATGCATGTAATCACGACTCTTCTACTGCTCGCTCTTTGGCATCACTTGAAAGCGCTACTTGATAGGATGATTTTAGTTTTCGGCTTTCACTGGGCCCCTGAGACCTAACTGCCAAAGTGTATCTTGACAGTTAGGTCTCAGGATCGCGGCTAAGTAGCAACACGCCTTGGCCGACAAATCTGCCGTGCAAGAGAGCAAAATTCGCTATAAAATCGGTAACCTATGTCGAAAAAATCGGCTGGCCGCAAGCCCGAAAGCAAGATTTTTTCCAAGACTTTAAGGGCGTCCGCGTAAGGTCAAATCGAATGCCTACGTTGGAAATTTTCATATTTACGTTGCAACAGAGTAATGCTGCTGCAGTTGTCAACCGAATATCACCTTTATCGTATCATAGAATGGTTTTGAAAACGCGAGCGAAGCGAGCGCGAAAATTTTTCGATATAAAAAACGCCATTTGATAGACAGT
Organism: Cydia fagiglandana; assembly: GCF_963556715.1. Taxonomy (NCBI): domain Eukaryota; kingdom Metazoa; phylum Arthropoda; class Insecta; order Lepidoptera; family Tortricidae; genus Cydia; species Cydia fagiglandana. Next base: position 509,742 of record NC_085959.1, on the reverse strand, counting down.
TGTACATTTTTAGGGTTCCGTAGCCAAAGGGTAAAACGGGACCCTATTACTAAGACTCTGCTGTCCGTCCGTCCGTCTGTCACCAGGCTGTATCTCACGAACCGTGATAGCTAGACAGTTGAAATTTTCACAGATGATGTATTTCTGTTGCCGCTATAACAACAAATACTAAAAACTGAATAAAATAAAGATTTTAGTGGGGCTCCCATACAACAAACGTGATTTTAGACCGTAATAGTTAAGCAACGTCGGGCGGGGTCAAGTACTTGGATGGGGGACCGTTTTATTTTTGCCTGTTTTTGCATTATGGTACGGAACCCTTCGTGCGCGAGTCCGACTCGCACTTGCCCGGTTTTTTTACTTTTAGTCCCAACCAGGCGCGAAAAAGTTTGCCCCTCCTTCCTAAGTAGCGCCATAAGATTCAGGGGCAAACTTAAATCAAGCGAGTATTGTGGCTACCCCCCCCTTATATGGGTTGAATTTTTATAGCCTATAACCTGGCCGGAGATTTTCTCGACAGATTAGTAAAGTTTTCATCAAAATCCGTTCAGCCGTTTTCACGTGATGCGCGTTCAAATAAACAGACAAACAGATAAACAGACAAACAGACAAAAATTCTAAAAACTGTTGGAACGTGTTCTGTTATCGATTCTAAGTATCCCCAGCCAACTTTTTTTCAAATATCTTCCATGTACAGACTTTCGACCGTCTACAGCTTTATTATATGTATAGATAGATTAAGAATTAAAAATCTCAAGCATATAGATAGAACACATGTCTTAATAAAAACTTTTTACAAAAAAAAGAAAACCGACTTCAAAAAGTATGAAATAAAATATTATCCTTTTTAAGTCTATGCGTTACCAACTGATATGTTTGAAGTCGGTGCCAAGCCAATTTTTGAAGCATACCATGATTTTGGTGCGATTCGATAAGGATATACGTTGGATTGCCTTACACGACGACAATGAACGTACTTTCTGTAGGTACAGTCGACGTTAAAAATATATTTACACTTTTCGTCTTATTACAAAGGAGTAAGGTGCAAAAGTGTAAACATATCTTTGACGTCGACTGTACCTAAGAACACACCTCAGAACACACGATCAAACCTTCTTGGTACAGTCCGTACCATGTTTGTCGCCACGCAAGCGTGGGGTTGGGACTGAGTTATTTCCCGTCCCTTATTCAGAGGAATACATTTCAAAATATAAAACAATTCAAGGAATTTACGTTCTTGCCAAATTTCACCTAAAGCGGTTCAGTTATGAAAAGGCGACAAAGCGGCAGACAGAATTACTAACACATTGATAATAGTTATTAGTACAGTTCTAATGGGATTTATAGTCAAAAAGCTGATTATTTTTGACGGGTATTGTTACTACTTGGCTTGGCACCGACTTCAAACATATCAGTTGGTAACGCATAGACTTAAAAATGATAATATTTTATTTCATCCTTTTGAAGTCGGTTTTCTTTTTTTTGTAAAAAGTTTTTATTTTTCCATTTTTAGTTTAATGCATTGTTAAGAGCGCGACGCATGAATGAAAAACAACATCATGATTAACACTAAATTCTTGTAGTACCTACTTTAATAAATATGTAATCAGGAATTTTTTCGAGTCCGTCTGGGAAATTATAATTCCTGTCACTACACTAAATCCATCCTCCGCCCCGCCACTGACCCAATCCCTCATCAACCCCCCGATCACTCTACCTCACAGCGCATCAACCCCTGATCCATGAACCCCTCGACGCTGGTTCAGCCCAGGCGCGGATCCAGCCCTCAAAAAAGGTTGTGGTTACAGCAACTCCAAAATCGGCCAAGGGCGAGTCGAGGGTACCTGATGATAGTATATCTGCGTATCAATCAACTGACTACTCTGCGTATACCTAATGAAATTCTGCTAAATGTTCCTTTGCCAAGGCGTCTGCAAAACAAAAATCGGCGTAATTCTACTCGGGGAATCAATAGGGCACCCTATCAGGGTTGTGGGCATGCCCACCGTGCCCACAACGGTGGATCCGCGCCTGGTTCAGCCCTTCAACCGCCATTCCCCGACCCCTTAACTCCTAACCCTAACCCCCGATCAGTAGCCTTACCAGCTTACCAAGAGTTTGACATTGATTTATTCGCTAGCGTGTGTGTAACATACTTTCTTTGCATCTCGCTCGTACTGGTATATTAGTGCGAGCGAGATGCATAAAAAGTAAGTTACGGAGACGTTAGCATCGCTAACTTAGCGAATATGTCAATGTCAAACTCGTGGTAAGGCTACACTTGCACTACATCAAATTGGCGGTTTTTGAAAGCAAATGCTCGAGTTACTTTAGAAAACACCGAAATCACTTTACACGTGCCTTTAAAAACTGAGGAGTTCCCTCAATTCCTCATGGATTCCATCATCAGATCAGAACCAAAAATAATACGGAGACACCTTGGAGGCAACTCCTTCCAAACAAAAAAAGAATTACTCAAATCGGATCACAGGTGCCGGAGTAATCGCTGAACTTACTACATTTAAATAATCATCATCATTATCATCAAAACAATCATCATCATCAGGTCTACTTCATCAAAGTGATGGTTTTCGGGAGAAAATGTTCGAGTTGCTTAGGAAAACACCCAAATCACCATGTATGTGCCTTTAAAAATTGAGGAGTTCCCTCAATTCCTCATGGATCCCATCATCAGAACAGAACCAAATAAAAATGGGACCAACTCGGAGGTATCTCCTTTCAAACAAAAAAAAGAATTACTCAAATCGGATTACGGGTGTCGGAGTAATCGGTGAACGTACATAGAAAAAATAAAATAAAAAATATAGCCACAACCGAATACAGAACCTCCTCCTTCTATGAAATGGAAGTCGGTTAAAAAGAAAAAAAATGTCTATTGATAACGAAATAGCTTTGTCAATAACGCTCATTTCGAGGCTTAACGCTTCAAAGGCGGCAAAGAAGATTTGTTACATCCATACGCGTAAAATAAATAAATAAATAATATTCTCAAATATAGTCGTCTTCAAGACTTACGAGGTTACGAGTCCTGAGGGCTCTCCGTAATCGGTATGATAATCATGTTATTAACCTGAATCTGGAGCTAGACATTGGCAGACGCCAGATTTCTTCGGACACTTGGAAGACTCTGAAACGAAGAAAGTTGCTAGTAGTACAGTCACTATAGTTCGTTTTTTTAGCATTAGAATAAGACTACGCGATCTTGACGTGTCTTTTAATTTAAAAACGCTTTTTAAAATCAGTTCCTAAGTACGAGTATTACTTATCAAAGCAATAACATGTAAATAATCGTAGGTATATGATTCAAAATTGTTACATATTTGCCGTGACTTATTTTTCAAAACTGTTTTTCAATAAAAAGACACCTCAAGATTGTTTACCTTTTATCTAATGCTGAAAAAAAAGGGAACCGCCTTCAAAAACCAACCCACTGAAAAGCATTAAATAATTTGTATATACCCAACCACTATCCTTATCCATTCATTATCCCGTCCTAAAGCAAAATTCTGCCAAAAAGTAATTAATATCTAATAATAAGCAAATTAATAACCATCCGGGTAATTACTTAGTTTTTGAAGGCGGTGCCAAACCAAATTATAGATATTAATAATTGTTTGGCAGAATTTTGCTTTAGGACGGGATAATGAATGGATAAGGACAGTGGTGGAGTATATAAAAATTATTTAATGCTTTTCAGTGGGTTGGTTTTTGAAGGCGGTTCCCTTTTTTTAAAAAAAGAAATAAAATTAAGTCATTTTGGTTTTGTTTGTTATTTTATTTTTATTTTTTCCTTTTTTATTTATTTTTTACTTTTTAGTGCCAGGTACTTTATTTATTTTAGGTTTTGATGTAATATTAGTTTGGCTATACTTAGATCGGCTCTCCATTTAGGTTTGAGCTAGTACTAGTGTTGGCGATGGTTATCCTATCGGATAATCGCGACGAAACTTTGACGTTTCGGTGTTAAACGTAAATACAGTTGCCTCCAGAATCTCGCGAACTAAATTGACACGTCAATGTGCACAAATGATACCACAGTTTGGCCAGTGCTGTTCACTGTCGATATTTTCAAAAAGTTTGTTTTAGAGAATATCGCCATAATTCACCGCTAGTGGCGCTACTGTTGCGCCGTCGGTTAAAATGTATGTTTAAGTTATTTTACAAATATTACTTGGTATTTCGAAAATTGTGCAATTTTATACAAGGATATTGTAATTTGTAATGTACTTAAACATATTGTAATTAAATAAATATTTTATTTGTTAAGAAAACTTACAGCTAGAGTAACAAGTTAGTTGATAACATAGAAACAGAGATTTTGGCTCAAAATACAAAGAAAGGGCCTGTCCAAACGGGGAAATTTTTCATACAATGCGATTAATTTCTCATTTAATTTGTGTCATCTACCGGCCACATGTATACTCGTAAAATTAAATCACCAATTTTAGATTTATGGCGACAACCGAGCTCTTGAAATACAGGGTGTTTGGTACATCGTTTGCCAAATTAAAACGGCAGATAGGTTGAGTCATTTGCTATCTTCTCAGGCCTAGAAGTTTTTAATTTGGTGCAAATTTTTTTTTTTACTTCTATGACAGTTTTTCGTCAATTTCAAATTTTTACGTGCGTGGTAGTAAAAAAAACCATGGCCATTTTTGTTTTTCTTAGCATGAGAAGTTAGCAAATGACTCAAGCTATCTGCCGTTTTAATTTGGCAAACGATGTACCAAACAACCTGTATACAACTTGCCACCAAACCTGCATACTAACATTGAAATTTGTCAGTTTCACATCGGCACCTCCTGATTTGATAGGTAACGTCACAATCTTACAATCCAATCAACCACTTTTCTCGTCACTATCATATAAATCGTAATCGTTTCTGACCCCTTTATAATTATATATAGGTAGTAAGTGCAATAACTTACTTACCTTCTTATCGATATCATTTTATCGACATATACCCGTGACTATTTTTTCTTTGCTATTCCTGGTATCATTTTATTTGTCAAACTCATGTCAATTTAGTTCACGAGTTTCTGGAGGCGACTTTAGTTAAGTAGGTATAGGTAATATGTTTGCCTGTAACTTAGTTTGTCTAGGGTTAAATTAAATATATCTCAATACATATTATAAAATAAAACAAACTCCCCCACCTCGTCTGTCTGTATGTTCGCGATAAACTCAAAAACGACTGAAAGGATTTTTACGCGGCTTTCATTTTTCAATAAAGTGATTCTTGAGAAAGGTTTACGTGTATAATTTGTAAATTAGTTAAACTACCCATGCGGATCCGGGGCGTATGTATATTATATATCTGCCCAAATTGGTTAAGATTTATAAAGAAAAAGTTAACTCTCAAAAGACTCGACAAGATACGAATATACTTAATAGTATACTTAATAGTTAATTTTTCGTACTTTTAATTTTTCTTGCACCTATTACTACTTGTTCTCTGTTTGGCCCAAAGGTTAACTGGTAGAGAATGCCTTCTGGCATTAAGTTCGCCTTTTGTACAATTTTTACTGTGCAATAAAGTTTAAATAAATAAATAAATAAATAAATATAGGCATATAAATGATAGACCTTACTCCCACTCCCACTCCACTCGCAAACTCGCAATCGCAATCCCGCGCCCACTACCACTTGTTTGATATTTTACATTTAATAATTATATGCTTCGGGTTGGTGTGGTGAAAAATTTTGTGTTTCACTCGGAGGCAAATTTTGTTTAACCCTCGTGCTTTGAACCCCTCGCAACGCTCAAGATTCCATTTTTCGAACAATTTCAATTTTGGAATCTTTCGCTTGCTCTGGTATCAATATTAGCACGAGCGGTTAAACAACAACTTTGCCCCCTTGTAAAACAAATAACTATTTTTTCACCACACCAGCTCGGAAAGGCTAACTTTGCACTTCAAAAACTAATAGCAAAGTTGCATTTTATTCACATGTGAGGCAAAGTAATCAAATGCAAATTTTGAGTTGTATTCTTATATTTGCTGGTAGAATTGACTTTTAAATGATGATTTTGGAACATTCATTTCGATTTGATTTGGTTTGATTTTGTTTGATATTTTACATTTAATATTTGATTAGGGTTGGTGTGGTGAAAAATTTTGTGTCTCACTCGGGAGCAAATTTTGTTTAACCTTCGTGCTTTGAAACCTTCGCAACGCTCAAGATTCCATTTTTCGAACCACTCGCTACGCTCGTGGTTCAATTTTGGTATCTTTCGCTTGCTCGGGTATCAATATTTGCACGAGCGGTTAAACAACAACTTTGCACCCTTGTAAAACAAATAACCATTTTATTCTAATAATATTCACATATAAAAAGTTTCAAGCCCCACACTCGCCAAAAATTTTGATCTCCATACAAATTTTCAACCCCTATTTCGCCACTTTAGGGAATGAATTTTCAAAAACGCTGAAATTAGTTTTCTTGTATTTTAATAGTATACCTTTTAACGATGTTTGAAATTCCTAGCTTAAAATAAAACAAGAAACCCCATACAAACTTTCATCCGCTTTTTAATAGCCCCCTTAGGGGTTGAATTTTTCAAAATAGCTTCTTACCTCTTGTACACATTATAAATTTAATGTAATCTGGTGTAGGTACTCAACATTCTAGCATTCCTAGTTTCGGCGGATAATAGTAATAGTTGAATAAAAAAATAGCACACCGATTGTGAATTATTCGTCAATATATTTTTATTCTATTAAACTGTACATCAAAGGTCTCAAAAATGAATTCCTCATGCCCGATTTATCTGGAAATGATACCAAACTCGAGGTGATAGGTAAATACACGGTGTAACATGAGTAAACCGAATAATTTTAACAGCGTATTCCTGATCATATTTAGAGACAAAAATGTCCTATAAACTTTTTTGATATTCGCCTAGTTTCAGAGATATTATTAATGTAAATATGTTTTTATTGTTACATAGTGGAAAAGGCCTTTTTAAACCGACTTCCAAATCTCAAAGAAGGAGGTTATCAATTCGGTAGTATGTTTTTTTTTTATTTATTTTTTATTCTTTTTATGTTTGTTACTCCATATCTCCGTCATTACTAGATCGATTTTGAAAATTCTTTTTTTGATTGACTGTATATGCATACAGATTGGTCCCGTTTTTGTCAAAACCCAGTTCTGATGATGGGATCCATGAGGAATCGAGGGAACTCCTCAAATTTAAAGGCATATATATAGTGATTTTTGGGTTTTTATCAACAAATCAAGCATATACACCCAACAAAGTGACATTTGATGAAATGGAACTGCTGATGATGATCAGAACGGAACTCTTTAACGACGCATTGTTCACGATTGGCGATTTGTCCTCTTCGTTATGTTTGTTAAGCAAGTTAAGTTTTTAAGCCACATTTTTGTCAAGCTCGAGTTCTGATGATGGGATCCATGAGGAATCAAGGGAACTCCTCAAATCTTAAAGGCATGCGTATAGAGATTTTTGTATTTACATCAGAAAATCAAGCATTTTCATCAAAAACTGTTGCATTTGATGAAGTGGAACTGTTGATGATGATCAGAACAGAACTCTTCAATGACGCATGGTACACGTTTGGTGATTACGAATTTCGATTTTGACTTGGACTCGGATCCGGATTCGGACCCGGACTCGGAACCGGACTCGGACGCGGACTCGGATCCGGACTCGGACCCGGTCTCGGACCCGGACACGGACCCGGACTCGGACCCGGACTCTGACTCGGACTCGGACCCGGACTCGGACCCGGACTCGGACCCGGACTCGGACTCGGACCCGGACTCGGACCCGGACTCGGACCCGGACTCGGACCCGGACTCGGACCCGGACTCGGACCCGGACTCGGACCCGGACTCGGACCCGGACTCGGACCCGGACTCGGACCCCGACCTTGACCCAGAAAACCACTATGATACCTTAACTAAATAAACAACTATGATTACCTACCATAAAATTAATGTAGGTATAAAGTACGATGATGCCAATCTTACTAGCCCCTCCCGCTTAAACCCCTGTACACCGCACGGCATGCGCCATTAAGTGGGTTAGGTTAGGTTTGAACTGCGATCCTCACAGAACCGAACAAGGATTAGGTTAGGTTAGAACTGCGAGCCTTACAGAAACGAAATGCTACTTGAAAAGTGGGTTTGATTAGGTTCGAACTGCGATCCGCACAGAACCGAACTGCTATCTGAGAAGTGGGTTAGGTTAGGCTAGAACTACGACCCTCATGGCTCCTCTTCACGATGGGCCAACGCCGGCCACTCCAAGGGACGCATTTATTCGTTAGAGGGAGCAAGTGATATTGCTATCTCATTCTACCGCATGGCTGCGTCCCTTGGAGTGGCCGGCGTTGGCCCATCCTGTAGAGGAGCCATTATACAGAAGCGAAATGCTAGTAGAAAAATGGGTGGTTTTACCTCCTTTTCTACATAGTGTACCATCTACAATAATCTTTCATCGGCCCCCATGGAAGTCGGTTTTTTTTTCTTAAAAATTATTGATGGTGGTGTTGCTGCTATGGGACGTAGTCTAAATATCCTTATTGATAGATGTCAAAAAGTGACAAGTAACACTTTGCAAAACGTATGATTTACGAAAAAAAAATGTAAAAATCAATTTTAAGTGACAAGTTTACCAATAACATTTATTTTTTATGTACAAATACATTAAAAAATTAAAAAAAAAACAAAACAAAAAAAAATCTTTTTTGCGAAATTGACTTAAACTCATATTACATTTTTTACTTCTTTTGACCTCAGAAATGCGTGGTTAAAATTATTCGGTTTCCTCATGTTACACCGTGTAGAAGCCGATATGCGGCGTGTAACTTTGGACGCCCCCTGTCTACCCACCGGGGGGTGGCGGTTGGCTACTGGGCTGGATTGGCTTAGCTTTACGTAAGTATACTCTGTGCCAAGTGAATTCATCCGATACCAAAATTTGCACGTCCCATACATTGGGTGACACTACTTCCGTCACTAGTAGTCGCCCATTCTAATCTGATTTCTGTATTTTGCGCAAGTTAAATATTGACAAGGAAATTAATAGAACAATGTGAGAACAATTTTACAATGTATCTTACCTGGTATCGCACACTTGCATCTAATGATAGCACCTTTAACTGCTCTGGACACTGAAAAAACCAAAATTCATCACAGACCAGAGTAATTTAAGTAAAGAAAGAGTTTTAACTCCATACATCAGTTTTCGTTACTATAACGCGCGATATTTCTTAGTCCACATCTAGCATCATGTAGCGGAATTTATCAGTAGAGTGACGGCACCAATCATGGACATGTTAAGCGCACTAAATTAGAATTTCGTTTAAAAATGGGATGTTTTTTGACGATACAAAAATGGTGATTTTTTTTTCGGCACTTAAATACATGAGGAACATTTAAACAAAACCAAAAATTCTGTATGTTTAATACATAATTAATAAAAAATATATAAATTGAAATTTACGAAATCACCATTGATGGACATCAAAAATTCAGTAATGGACACCCAGTCATGGACATGGACCCAATTATGAACATTCATTAATGGACACTTTTGTATTGAACACATAAATGAAACAAATAATGTCACAAATCAACTTTTATTAACGCTATTTGAACTTTCATTTAGATTTCTAAGTTATACTATAAGAGTTTTAGGACTAATCCGGTTGCCGGCTGCATGAAACAAACCTGATCAAAAAATAGAATATACCTACCCTGTAGAGGTACCTGACATTTAGTACCTTCCAACGCACTTGGTCGGCCTAGGCTTAACCTGGCAGATTTTGTACAAATGGCAAAAACGTTGGACAAAAAAACATCAAAAAAATACCTCATCGAAAAATGGAATTAAACTTGTATGGTAGGATACCTGACCTTGGGGACAGTAAAAAAAAAAGTGGTCGGCCTCACCTTAGCCTGGCAGTTTTTGCAGTCCGACCAGATTTATTGGACCACATGACACCTACAATTTACCTCATAGCAAAATAGAATTGTTGACGTAAAGTCCATTCCAATAGAACTTGCAACCTATGTAAACAAACCGCCATATTGAAATTGTCTCTGAATGATGAATTTGCTAGTGATGGGCAAGAGTCTTACTTAGTCCTTTACTTAAGGCCCTAACACACTATCGCACTGCATCACGAACTTGGTGCGTCGCATCCATAAGTGAGAGCGAGAAACAGATATCTCTTAAATTCAATAACAAAGAAGTAAGATACGCGTACATGCCAAGAAAAACAGTGAACGAGTAAAATAATATTGAAACCGTCAATCATTCAAACTGTTGAATGATTGACGGTTTCAATATTATTTTACTCGTTAAACATACATCGTCTCGTCTATGATGGGTAGTGTTGTGACTAAAGTTGGTGATATACTCGTAAAGCCGCTACACACTACGCGACTCACGGTCTGTACCTGCCAACGCGGTTATATACACTACGCGGTAGTTTGACAATTTTAATTTCAATAAATATGTAAACTCAGATTAATCGTTTTAATTCCTTTTTTTTAAATAACCTTTTCCATTCTTTCGCACCATTTTTAAACATTATTTTTAAACTACGGAAAATTATAACTGGTCGTTTTGGACTGTTCATAAATAAAAATCTACCCTACATTTGACAAAATAATGACTGCATTATTTTGTCAAATGTAGGGTAGATTTGGCAGGTACAGACCGTGAGTCGCGTAGTGTGTAGCGGCTTTACGAGTATATCACCAACTTTAGTCACAACACTACCCATCATAGACAATTGTAGAATGTAAAAGAAACAAAAACGTCATTACATCAGGGCCTAATAACCTAACTTATGAAACCATTTTAAACTTTTAATGAAATATCCAAGATACAGTTATATATTGTTGTATTTTACGGTAACGACCGCTTTAATAGTGTATAGTGTATGTGTTTCAATGGTGTTTGATGAGATGATGTGAAAATTCAAGGAGAAACAGTGACAAAACAAAGTTACGTCTTTTGTTTACAAAGTTTGCAAGTTCTATTGGAATGGACTTTATGTCTTGGTCGGCCTCACCTTAACCTGACAGCTTTTGCAGTCCGACCAAATTTATAAAAAAAAAACATGAAAAAGACCTATCGAAAAATCGTATGAAACTTGTATGGTACGATAGCTGCCTTTGAGGACAGTAAAACAAAATGGTCGGCCAAATCCTGTATTGGCCGGCCGATTGGCGATTGGGTCGATCAAATTTGTGGTACCACGTGAGAGCTACAATTTACCTCATCAAGAAATAGAATTGGCAGTTTTTGCTGCCAGGCTACGAGTTTTTGCAGTCCAACCAAATTTGTGGTACCACGTGACAGCTACAATTTACCTTGTCGAAAAATAGGATGAAAAAAACGGATTATAATAGCTAAAATAAACCTGTTGACGTATGGTTTGATCGGCCTCACCTTAGCCGGGCAATTTTTGCAGTCCGACCAAATTTGTGGTACCACGTGACAGCTATTATTTGCCTCATCGAAAAATAGGATGAATAAAAAACGGATTATAATAGCAAAATAAACCTGTTGACGTATGGCTTGGTCGGCCTCGCCTTAGCCTGGCAGTTTTTGCAGTCCGACCACATTTATCCATCCATCTAAGACAAAACAAAGAGCCCAATTATGGACAGCTAAAAATACCCAGTTATGGACATCGTCTATTATTGGAAAATAAAGAGCAATCACAAAATCAACCCAACTCAAATGTTTAGTGCAATAAATTAAATAATTTAACACAATAAACTAAAAAAGAAATAAAAAGCTTAAGCTTGGACACTTGTCCATTACTGAATTTCATAAAATATCGAATCCAGTAATGAACAAACCCCACAAAAAACTTATTGCTGTGATTGGACATATTCAACTTAGCTCAATTTACTTGCAATATAGTATTATTCAGTAAAAATAACATTAAATCTCATTACAACATAACACAAGATAACACCATGCACAAATATGTACTCACCTTCTTAACGATTTCAACAACAATAACGGATTTTTATGACCACCGCCCGCAACGAGATTTTACTTCGCAGCCATCTTAGAACAAAACGGCTGATTTTGGTGACATGTGTCAAAATGACAGCTCAAACGTCTATTGGTTATGCTTTAGTGTTGCCAGTTGAAAAATGTTGGGACAGTTGCTTAATAAATTCGATCAACGTAAAAAATGTCCATAATTGGTGCCGTGTCCATTACTGGTGCCGTCACCCTACTGCTAATTGACAATAGATTTTTCGGCGTACGAAAACTCTAATACTCAACAATTTTCAGCTATTAACCGGATTAACAGGAAGTCTATTTTCAACCCCTTCTGCTTATAATATTATATTAGTTGTAAATTGTTTTTGTATTACATTTTTCTTCAATAGCTACACTTGTGACATCGTAGGGGTTGTTAGTTCCACTACTTGAGTTTAGATGTCGACTACGAAGTTACCACTCTTGCTTTACTTATATTAAGCCGACCACTGACTAAAAGGCCGCCGGACGATATCGGCCGGTCACTTGTTCGGGACTGTCAAATTTTTATTCTAACTGACAGGCCGATATCGTCCGGCGGCCTTTTAGTCAGTGGTCGGCTTTACTCTATGTCACAGACCGGAAGACCGAGTCATACCTATTATCAAAGCAAATTTATACTACGTTAAGCAGCAGTCACCCACACGACACGACTGACTAACCCCCTTATTCACAAAATTTTAGCGCGTTTATAAATGAGGCGGTTAGTCATCACTTTCTGTTCTGATTCTCAGCGAAAGAAATCGAATCGCCTACTTGGTTCTTCGATCATTTATATTCGGTTCATATATGTACAAGGTTATGGCGCAAAACAAATGCCAAACAACAAATACAATACAAATGCATACAAATGCCGAAACATATAGCTAACTATAAAAAGTGGTGCCTCGCAAAGTATAATTATTTTTTCATATCTCATGCTCTGAAAGCGTTGTTGTTCTAAAAGGTGCGCAGAAAGTGATACGTTTATGGTCTAGTGCAGAAAAGTGGTGTACTCCTCTGCGTCCTCGTCCCACGACCAACTGGGTGGAAACAAAATGGAAATCATTGATGAAAATGGTCTTTATTTCCTCGCCTGGAACTTGGTAATTGTTTAATTTTAATAATCCCAAGTTGATCCTTTTTTTATAAAAAAATATGTAAGTTATTCTTGACTTCTTTCGTTGAATTCTATTTACTCCATTTCATAATGCGGGTACCAAAAGGAATACACCAAAAATATTTTAAAATCCTTACACTTGCGTAAAATAATGAGCAATGATTCGGTCAAATTGTGTTTTATGAAAAACAAATTATAGCTAGCATTCAATGAAGGGAGGGGTTGCGTCAGGAGGAGGGGATGGGACACTAGTGTGCGTAAAGCACCATACCCAAAGGTATCATACCACATTCATTTAATGCTGGCTATAATTTGTTTGTCTTTTCCATACATTAGAACACAACTTGACCGTTTGTACGACATTAAATTGGTTTTTAAAGTTATTTAGCACCAGAGATGTGACTTATTTGAAATACTTGTATTTAAAATGCAAATACAAAATGCAAAATACCTATTTTGTATTTAAATACCTTTTAAAGAAAACTATTTTGTATTTTATTTGAAATAGTTTTTTGGACCTATTTTCTATTTTCAAAATACAAAATACTTTATAGTAGGTAGGTAATGTAGGTAGGAGTTAGAATTTCTTCTGATGTTACAATCCTGGCAACTCTCTCATTCTTTTAACATGGAACTGTTGAATCTGCTGTTTAGTAACGTCGCACATGACCACAAGCGTAGCAAGTGGTTAAAAAAGTGGAATCTTGAGTGTTGCGAGGGTTTCAAGGCACGAGAGGAGAACAAACTTTTTGCCCTGGTGAAACACAAACGAGACGTTTTCATCACACTAACGAGAAGCATTATAATAAAACATTACAAATTAATGCTTTAAAAGTTGGCCGTTAAAAACCATCATCCATAATTCCATACCTACATCCTACCGGTTAATATGAGCAAACAACTAGAAATTTGCACTTTAGATAGAGGATCCGATTGATTTCAAAGAATAGAAAGAGTCTTTTCAACTCGGAAATTCCGAGTAATACTTTTTAATTCAGACTAGGTATTCACTACTCAGAGTACCTTTTATCGCAAAGTATTTGTATTTTAAAAAAGTATTTTGAAAATACCTATTTCGTATTTTGTATTTAAATACAAATTCAAAAACTATTTTGTATTTTGCATTTGAAATAGTATTATCAAGGAAGTATTTGTATTCTGTATTTAAATACTTTTTATAAAGCATTTTTCACATTTCTGTTTAGCACTACGTACATACTAATACAGTGTACATGGAAGATATTTGAAAAAAAGTTGGCTGGGGATACTTAGAATATATAACAGAACACGTTCCAACAGTTTAAGTTTAAGATAAAATTATAAATTATCTCCATCATGAATTCATGAATTATACCTAATCGTCATTATATCGCATCCATATCAAAGCCATATTCATACGTATTAAGCATTTAATAATGGCCACGACAATGGGTAGGTACTTTGAAAAAAAACATTGACCTCTGTCATTTGCAGTGCTTGATTAACCCTTTTAAGCCTGCGTCGAGCAAAATCAGCGAAAAAGGCAGTCACCGTTTAGTCGCTAGCGTTCACATCTCTTGATTAAAAAAAAACATAATTAATGACATTATTATCCCAAAGAGTGTGTTTACAACGAATTACCCTTGAAAATCTGAAATCTTTTACAATATAATAAATACACTTATGCAAAGTTGTACCTAAAATGAGATGAACGAGTGTCACGGTTTAGTAAAATTTGTATAAAAAAATCGCTGCTCAAGCTATAATATCGAGTGATTTTGAAAGCCAGATAACTGGTCTACAATGAATCATCCTTTTCCTATTTTTCCTCTTAAAGGCAACAGAGAAATTCAATCGTAAATTTCCATACATACGCCATATCTGTCAAAATTCTCCTTTCAGTCAGATGCTGGCTGGGGCTCGTGAGGAGTGGTCGCGTACCTAAATCTCCCATTTTGACATTTCGTTTATGACATAAATTCATGTCCGTATACGAATGATGATACCAGTGAAAAACTGTGTTCAAAATAATTAGGGTAAATGAATAATGTCACACGAAGATCTAGATCATCAAAATTTTGATTTGTTTTTATTCACAAGTCATAAATGTCATAATACTTTAAATATATAACAAATTATTTAAAAAATATACGAACACAACCAAATCAGTGTAATTAGTTTCTTCTTAGTTCACTAAAAATTAAAAAAGTTTGAAGATTTATTTTATCTTATTGGAATAAATTTTCATTGTGCTGGCATTCATATTACGTCATTTTAAAAACATATATGACATAATGTATACTAGATAGACAATTTATCAACAAAATTCTTCACATTTTAACGTAAACAATATTAATTATTAAAACTTTATTTATGAAGACGAAGCAATGTTGTTCACATAATTTCAGCAGTAAAATTGTTAGTTTCACCAGGGGGGTGTCACTACGCAGTTTAGGTACATTTGGCCGGCGCGCCGTGTGTCCGGTGTAGTCCGGTGGCCGGCTGCATGAAACAAACCTCATCAAAAAATAGAATATACCTACCCTGTATAGGTACCTGACATTTAGTAGCTTCCAACGCGCTTGGTCGGCCTAGGTATAACCTGGCAGATTTTGTACAAATGGAAAAAACATGGGACAAAAATTCATCAAAAAAAACCTCATCGAAAAATAGAATGAAACTTGTATGGTAGGATACCTGACCTTGAGGACAGTAAAAAAAAGTGGTCGGTCTCACCTTAGCCTGGCAGTTTTTGCAGTCCGACCAGATTTATTGGGTCACGTGAGAGCTACAATTTACCTCATCGAATAATAAGAAAAGAATAAAACAAACGGATTATAATAGCTAAAATAAGCCTGTTGACGTATGTCTTGGTCGGCCTCACCTTAACCTGGCAGTTTTTGTAGTCCGACCAAATTCATAAAAAAATCATCAAATTTTTTTTATCGAAAAATCGTATGAAACTTGTATAGTACGATAGCTGCCTTTGAGGACAGTAAAAAAAAGTGGTCGGGCAAATCCTGTGTTGGCAGGTTCCTGTTGCCGACCAATTTTGTGGTACCACGTAAGAGCTACAATTTACCTCATCGGAAAATAGAATGAAACAAATGGATTATAATAGCTAAAATAAGCCTGTTGACGTATGTCTTGGTCAGCCTCAAGTTAACCTGGCAGTTTTTGCAGTCCAACCAAATTTATTAAAAAAATCATCTAAATTTTTTATTCAAAAAATCGTATGAAACTTGTATGATACGATAGCTGCCTTCGAGGACAGTAAAAAAAAAGTGGCCGGCCAAATCCTGTGTTGGCAGATTCCTGTGTCCGACCAATTTTGTGGGTACCACGTGAGAGCTACAATTTACCTCATCGAAAAATAGAATGAAACAAACGGATTATAATAGCTAAAATAAGCCTGTTGACGTATGTCTCTGTCGGCCTCACCTTAACCTGGCAGTTTTTGCAGTCCGACCAAGTTTATAAAAAAATCATCAAAAAAAATTTATCTAAAAATCTTATGAAACTTGTATAGTACGATAGGTGCCTTTGAGGATAGTAAAAAAAAAGTGGTTGGCCAAATCCTGTGTTGGCAGGTTCCTGTGTCCGACCAATTTTGTGGTACCACGTGAGAGCTACTATTTACCTCATCGAAAAATAGAATGAATCAAACGGATTATAATACCTAAAATAAACCTGTTGACGTATGGCTTGGTCAGCCTCACCGTAGCCGGGCAGTTTTTGCAGTCCGACCAAATTAGTAGTACCACGTGACAGCTACAATTTACCTCATCGAAAATAGGATGAAAAAAAACGGATTATAATAGCTAAAATAAACCTGGTTGACGTATGGCTTGTTACGGACGGCTTTCATTAATTCAATGTGGCAGTGTGCGGAAGAATCCACTTGCATCAAATTTGATGCAACACATTGTGGCTGGACATTAAGAGATGAAATGTATAAGAATAAATGGTTTGAAGGACACATAACGCATTTGTGAGTCGAAGAAATAACAATAGATAAGTCGGAGTCTGGGGAAAGTTCATCAGACTTCGACTTCGAAGATGATTATGATTAACAGTAATTATTAACAATAAAAGGGTTATTCCCACTAGTTGCCACCAAGTTCTTATCAGTGGTAACTACTGGGAATTATTTTCCCACCTTTTACCAAACTCGGTTTGGTGGTACCTACTGGGAATTTTTATTCCCAGTAGTTACCACTGGTAAAAGGTGGGAATTTTTTTTCTACAAACCGAGCTTCGAAGGAGAAATGCTACAGTTGATGGAAAAAAGGCTGATTTGATACAAAGATAAACACTTAATATATGTGAGGTTATCTTGTGTATTTTACCATTTATTAAAATTTTGGAAGGCTCACGTGCAGTTTTTCCTCTTATATTACAAGTGTTCGATTGAAAACTAAGCTTTGGTGTATACCTGGATCACCTGCATGTACAAGAAGGCGTTTCATATACGCCCGCCCATCAGATAGGTACACAAAGTCATGATGTGTATGGAATACAGCATGTGTGGCCAAGCCATTATGCCCTAAATTATGCACTACTTCGTTAAAACTTAGCTTACCTGTGTATTTACTCTTTCCAAAATATTTATCTTCCTTAAAATGCAGCCTACACAAACGGTCTTTGTCATTTGCCTTAGTTTTTGACACTTAAAGCTTTTTCTCACCGATTTATGCATATCGGGTCCTTGGAAAAAAGGGAGATCCTATAGGTATATTTCCACAATTTGTCGCACACTATTGCAGTATTGTGGAGAAAAAAAACATACAACCGCATTGATAACCTCCTCCTTTGGGATTTGTAAGTCGGTTAAAAAAGGAGAATGTTTACAATTTATTGGAAACAATGTAAGTGATTTGACAGTGACAGCAACTCCACTATGGAGGCGCCACCTGGCGTGATAAAATGTCAGTTATGCCTCCTCAGTCTATCTGTAGTGGAAAAGTAGGATATACGATTCAAAACTTGTCAAAAATCGATGAAAACCTTTTTATTTTTGACATCTGTGAGACATCATCTCAACGTAAGTGTTACTCTGAAACCACGTCGGTAGTTAGAAAACGTTATTTAGATATTAGATAGATTTATGAATAAAATTTGAACTGAATGTTTTCTTTTTTTTTAAAGC
This sequence comes from Cydia fagiglandana, assembly GCF_963556715.1. NCBI lineage: Eukaryota > Metazoa > Arthropoda > Insecta > Lepidoptera > Tortricidae > Cydia > Cydia fagiglandana. The sequence goes on along the minus strand of NC_085959.1, from coordinate 491,445 downwards.
CCTCTAAGACCTCCATGAACTCATTTACTTATGACTTTTTTCAGTTAGCATTATTAAGTTAAGTTCAAGCTGCGAAGAAACCATATTTTCAGTATAGAAATTATTATTCTTTATAAATGTGGTCGGACTGCAAAAACTGCCCGGCTAAGGTGAGGCCGACCAAGCCATACGTCAACAGGTTTATTTTGCTATTATAATCTGTTTGTTTCATTCTATTTTTCCATGAGGTAAATTGTAGCTGTCACGTGGTACCACAAATTTGGTCGGACTGCAAAAACTGCCAGGCTAAGGGGAGGCCGATCAAGCCGTACATCAACAGGTTTATCTTAGCTATTATAATCTGTTTGTTTCATTCTATTTTTTCATGAGGTAAATTGTAGCTGTCACGTGGTACCACAAATTTGGTCGGACTGCAAAAACTGCCAGGTTAAGGTGAGGCCAACCAAGCCATACGTCAACAGGTTTATCTTAGCTATTATAATCCGTTTTTTTATCCTATTTTTCGATGAGGTAAATTGTAGCTGTCACGTGGTACCACAAATTTGGTCAGACTGCAAAAACTGCCAGGCTACGGTGAGCCTGACTAAGCCATACGTCAACAGGCTTATTTTAGCTATTATAATCCGTTTGTTTCATTCTATTTTTCAATGAGGTTTTTTTTTTTTGATGAATTTGTGCCATTTGTACAAAATCTGCCAGGTTAAGCCTAGGCCGACCAAGTGCGTTGGAAGCTACTAAATGTCAGGTACCTCTACAGGGTAGGTATATTCTATGTTTTGATGAGGTTTGTTTCATGCAGCCGGCCACCGGACTATATGGCAGTGGGCTGCCGCATGCCGCTCGGCTCGCACGATAGTCGTGTCACGTGGCGCTCGCGCAAAATTGGAAATACACAATGGCTTCGAAACCTATGTCTCGATCTAATCCGTATAAAAGATATTGTTCTGTCTGTCTGATGTCTGAAGAACAAGGAAGCAGAAATAACATTTTATTAAATTCCTGACGATATTGAAAGGTGAATTTAAAATTTAAAACATAACATAAATATTTAGTAATCAAATTCGATAACTAATTCGTTTTGTTTGCATAAAACTAAAGCGCTTTAGACTAATTTGAAATGATTATTAGTTGCCCAGAAACAATATTAGGAACTGACCGACATATTTTCAAAGGAATACGGCTGTGGCATACCTACCTACTTCCGTAAGAATCAGACATACTATCTCCGGATAAAAAAAATATGTTTACAGAATCAACGTTTGTAATTCCTACATATTAATCTTAAAAATAATAAATCGGTAGGTTTAGGTACAAAAACTTGTCAAGTTTCAACCCTGTGCCGACACTCACAGCTCGGTGATAAAACTGCGGCGCGCAAGGAAGATATTCACGGTTCGTGCGCGGTTACGTAGGTATATAAGTTTCAATTTTGCTTGCAGGCGGCGGGTATAGGTATAATTTTATACCTAAATGTTACTTTTGTGAACGAGTGAATTTTGTGTACACTACGAGTATTACTTATTCTGTGGTTTCACCCAGTTTTACTATTCTAAAGAGCTATCATGTGCTTTGAGTTAAAGTTAATTTAGTGATATTTACATATTACCAAGGAATTGAAATCAAGAGTCGACCTGCAGTCTCTGCGAGTTTTAGTGGCTATATTATCAGTTGAAAGAACGATATTTAAAGCCAATCCCATCGGAGGGGTCTGCTTTACGAATATGTTGGTTAAATGTGACGATTCTTATAATATATAAATGTATCTATCAAATAACAAGGTGCTTTTATTTTATTGATATTCGGTGCAAAACGATAACTCAGAAACAAAATAGAATCATCAGGAATGCCTTTGGTTTTCTTTCAGTGAACGTTTATATGACGAGGTCTTAGTCTTATCAGCGTGGCTTTGGCCTTTGGACATTTTTGTAATGATCTGATTGTGTTTTACTAATAATTTAGTTGAGGTATTATCCCTATTGTCGAACGAGCGAGCGAAGCGAAGCGAAGCGAAGCGAAGTTCTTACATTCGACTTGGATCACGCGGCTGGCTAGCGGCACGTCCCGGCATTTCGATGTTTTTAAGCTGAACTGTCAGAAGATAGTTTGATACTCAAGAACTTAAGTAAATTTGTTATAATTTAAATGAAATTGGGTAAACGTGTAGTTGAGGGCATTATATTTTAGTCATTAAATTATGAGCATGCTCGATCAAGGGCTAATTGAGGTAGAAGAGCTTAGAAGGCCAAAAAGCTGTTTGTGAGAGGTCTAGCTTTTCTGGTAATTTTTTTGCAAGAAACATGGTCAAGTTTAGTATCAAATGCAAGTGCTCGACTTACACTTTTATAATATCGTTTTTAAATTTACCATTTTGAAATAATTAGCAAGATAAAAATAAAATAATATAAACATAATATAGGTATTTGACATTTGACAGGAAATATTTCGGCCTAGCACAGATACAGTTTATTTTAATTTTTATGGTGACTTAAATCCAGGGGAGGGACAGTCGTATATATAAAGCCCTATATTCGAAAAAAATAGCGCCATCTATATTACTTAACGCTATACTTTTTTAGGGTTCCGTACCTCAAAAGGAAAAAACTGAACCCTTATAGGATCACTCGTGCGTCTGTCTGTCCGTCCGTCTGACACAGTCAATTTGCTCCGAAACTACTGGACCAATTAAGTTGAAATTTGGTACACATATGTAAGTCTGTGACCCAAAGACGAATATGTAACGTTAAAAAATGAATTTTAAACATAAGGGCTACTTTTGGGGGGTAAAAGATAAAATTTAAAAACAAAGTTTTGCAAACTATATCGTGTTACATATCAAACGAAAGAGCTCATTGTGGGAATCTCAAATATATTTTGTTTATAAATTTACAATAAAAAATTTAGAAGTTATTCAAGAAATAAGACAAAAAATGACCATTCCCCCCCTCTGTCTCCGAAACTACAGGGTCTAAAATTCTGAAAAAATTATTCATAATAGTCCTTTACCTAACGATGACAGGAAAACCTGTTAGAAATCTACAGTGAAGCGTGAGTCGGATTTAAGAACAAAAATGCGGTTTAGGTTTATTAGGGACACAGCCGCAATGGTTTAAGTGAAACGTGATGTAGACAGCTATTTGCGAAGGCCCTAGGCCGATATCCGCATAAGGCCGAAGGCCCGAAGCGTCCCGAAGAGGCGTGCCATTCCGACTCATGCTTGAAGCTAACTTCAAGCATGAGTCGGAATGACGACAAAAAATGCGACTATAGTTAGACCGTAAAAAGTCTGCAGCGATTTTGATAGCCCACGCAGTGCAAGTGTCATATTAAACGTCAAACTTCTATGAAATTATGACGTATTAATAACACTTACACTGCGTGGGCTATCATATCCGCTGCAGACTTTTATTGGTGTGACTATAGGCTGTATCTGGCACACAGCCGCATTGGTACAAGTGTAGTACTGATTGATTAGGTTACTATTGTTACGTGTTTTAAAAAGCACTAAACAGGGTGGCCAAAAATTAACTAAGTGTATTCCCGTTGCCAACGTGCAACCCCGAAATTGCGAGGAAAAATTTGGCTGTTTCATACATTTTGGCTGGTCCGTTTTCTACGGGAGGATACATTTTTTTTAGCGATTTCGGGGTTGGGGTCCCATAGTAAAAGTTGTAAAGCTCAGTATAATCCGAAAAGCTCCCCGGCTACGGGAATGCACTTATTTTTTGGCCACCCTGTAGGTATTATTTCTCTTCGGCCTTTTAAAACACTTGCGGAAGTTGTAGGAAGCGTGACTCGTCGGACGCTCCGAGCTATCAGTCCTAGGCGGAGCTCGGTCTTCAGTCTTCGCATTTGGACACCTTGTACTACTGTTCGGCATTTAATCTTCCTATCTAAGCTACTTTGCATAGTTGCAGAGATAATATAAGCCACCACGCCAGAAAACTTCATGTTACATCTGGTTTTTGATTGACCCATTCGCGTTTTCCAAGACGTTTCACTCACGTCACGTTTGATGTACAAAAAAACATTTTTGAAAATTGTGTGATGTACGGAACCCTTGAAACGCGAGTCCGAACTCGCACTTGTTTAAATATGGCTTCACTTTATTTCGTCAATACGTCTAAAAAGTCTTGTATCCAGGGCATGAAACAAACAAAAAACATCTGATAGAACAGATTATTTATAGATGGTCAAGCAAATCTTCTCAGTAGAAAAAGGCGCGAAATTCAAATTTTCTATGAGACGCTATCCCTTCGCGCCTACATTTTTCAAATTTGCCGCCTTTTTCTACTGACAAGATCTGCTTGACCAAGTATATCCATCGTTGCCATGGAGGCGATTGTCACATAAAACAACTTAGTCAAATAAAACTGAAAATATGAAAACACCGTATTTATTGTCTGTACTACGACATTCAGAAAATTCAGAAAAAATCATGGCGGGTAGGTTCACCACCTGCTGGTGTGGTCAATTGTGTGTTATTCCAGCCGTGTATGATAGGTACCTACTTTATTTACATCAACAGTCAAGTTAAAAGTACCTAATCTGTTTCCGTGTATCGGGGGGCACGGCAGTGCCCCCGCCAAGTCGAGCGCGAAGCAAACACTGCCGTACCATCCTTTACTGGAACCATTTCGCCGCATTTTCAGGCCCCTATTTGAGAACCTCTGGATAAGACCAGAACGCAGAAATTTTGGTCATCCAGTAAGCTATAATCACATACTTAAAATCCAAACTTTCAAGTCTGTAGGTCATTTAGTTCCGAAGTTAAGCGAAAGCAAAGTTTCGCATTTATGAAACTCACTCATGATCATCAGAATAGAACTAGTACTTCCCATAAACTCAGAGAGCTGAAATTTGGTACAGAGTTAGGGTTTAATGGCCACATAAAGGGAAAACCTAAAAATATTGCAATATCAGTCACGTTTTAAAGATCTAAGAACTGCATAAGTAAGTTTGTAATCCCATATAAATATATGATATTACAAAGTTACTGTTGCAGTTCCTACAAATAGTAGGTAAAGTAAAGGTACACTACGATGTACGATGTGAGTATCAATGAAGATATGTTTAGTTATGATATGTGTATACATAGTATGGGTATGAGTACCCGAAAAGAAGGACTGCCTACAAAAAGAGATGAGATCCCATCAAAAACATTACATGTAAAAAGGTGCAAGTCTCGCAACACTTTTACTACAAAAAAGTTTTGAGATGTAATGTGAAACCAAGTCGGTTATTTTAATCAGTGCCAGGAGGTTTCTACAAAAAGAAGTGAAATCCCACCAAAAACATTCTGTAAAAAACTAGCCAAGTCTCGATGGAGCTGCTTGTTTATCTCTAAAAAGTAATGAAATCTAGACAAAGTCGTGCCAAGTCTAAGGTTCCTTACTGCGATTTCTTTATTATTATAGTTAATGTTGTGTGACTTGGCCGTTGAAGGGTACACAAGGGTACAAAACCAGGTGCTCCATGACACCATTGCACCAATCTGTCGCCAGAACCGCTACCCATTGACGATGGAAAATTGCCACTTGGAAAACGTTGATTCAATAACCCAGTCAATTGTAGGCTTGATAAAGCTGCGTATTTCAATAATACTTATGTATGGGCGAGCCTGAAAAACACTTTTCCTTTTGGTGCAATGGCAGATTGGTGCAATGGTGTCATGGAGCACCTGGTTTTGTACCCTTGTGTACCCTTCAACGGCCAAGTCACACAACATTAACTATAATAATAAAGAAATCGCAGTAAGGAACCTTAGACTTGGCACGACTTTGTCTAGATTTCATTACTTTTTAGAGATAAACAAGCAGCTCCATCGAGACTTGGCTAGTTTTTTACAGAATGTTTTTGGTGGGATTAATAAATACCCAGAAGCCTTTTATCAAAGTCGAAGTTTTTTTACGTTCGCAACATACTTAGACGGTATTTATGCCCCTCCCCCCCCTGATATTGACGTTGATATTTCTGGTTAATATTTTCCCAAGGACCCGGATATGCATAAATCGGTGAGAGAAAGCTTTGAGTGTCAAAAACTAAGGCAAATGACAAAGACCGTTTGTGTAGGCTGCATTTTAAGGAAGATAAATATTTTGGAAAGAGTAAATACACAGGTAAGCTAAGTTTTAATGAAGTAGGGTACATCGCCAATTATTAGCCAGTTTTCAATTACTGGCCACCTATACTAAAATGAATTCTGTGTATAGGTGAATAGAACTCATTTTTGTAAGAGGCGGCCAGTTATTGAACGAGTGGGTTGTGGATAAATTTCAGTTACTGGCCATTTTCCTTATACTGAAAATGAGTTTTATTTATCTGTAAATAGAATTCATTTTTGGAATAGGTGGCCAGTAATTGAAAACTGGCTAATAATTGGATTTTCGTACCTTATATACTAAAATGAACTTTGTTCACCTATAAATAGAACTCAAATAGAAGAAAATAGAAAGAGAATATAAATCAAATTAAGTGGCCAGTAATTGGGGGGTGGCTAGTAATTGGCGATGTACCCTAGTACATAATTTAGGGCATAATCGCTTGGCCACACATGCTGTACTCCATACGCATCACGACTATCTGATGTGTGGTAGGGCGGGGGTATATGAAACGGCTTCTTTTACATCCAGGTGATCCAGGTATAGACCAAAGCTTTGTTTTCGATCGAACTCTTGTAATATAAGAGGAAAAACTGCACGTGAGCCTTCGAAAATTTGAATAAACGGTAAAATACACAAGATAACCTCAAATATATTATGTGATTATCTTTGTATCAAATCAGGCCGCGTAGCCAAGGATCCAATCGCTAACGCTCCGTAGCGATCGAAACGCAACTGTCACTGTCGAGCTAATATGGAAGAGTGATAGAGAGACATGATGCTTTTCGTTGTCGAAGCGATAGCGATTGTAACCTTGGCTAGGCCGGCAGCCTTTTTTCCGCCAACTGTCGAATTTCTCCTTCGAAGTTTTTAGTTCCCGTACAGTCCTATATGAATACATTTTTCTTGATAAATCGCAAGTATTAGTAAAAAAAATCGCAACCATACGCTTGTCACAAATCGTAAACAGTGACGGATAACAGAGGCGACATCTGTCCTAATCTTTCAGTGTGCCTCCTCATTATATTAGGTATAGGTACATACTACTCTTTGCTTAAATCTATCGGTTAAGGGCAAGGGCAGACCTTGCAATAAATCCACGTGATTTTTGATCCATTGCCGCCTATATAGTGCGACATAAAATAGTAGAAATTAAATAAAATGGAACTCAAAAATGTCCATACTAAATTGTTGCTATGTCGCACTATACGAGTACCTAAGTTGGCTCAGAGTAAATAACTAATAAGTAGGTGCTACAATGAACAAAGTCAATCGCTCTATATAATTTTTGGTTAACCGCGAGTTCTCAGTTCGGGGCGAACTACTAGTAATAATCCAAATTTATCGAACGAGCGAGCGAAGCGAAGTTCTTACATTCGACTTGGGATACGCGGCCGGCTAGCGGCACGTCCCGGCATTTCGATGTTTTTAAGCTGAACTGTCAGAAGATAGTTTGATACTCAATAACTTAAGTAGATTTGTTCTAATTTAAATGTAATTGATTAAACGTGTAGTCGAGGGCATTATATTTTAGTCATTAAATTATGAGCAGGCCCGATCAAGGGGTTATTGAGCTAGAAGAGCTTAGAAGGCCAAAAAGCTGTATGTGAGAGGTCTTGCTATTCTGGTCATTTTATTTGCAAGAAACATGATCGAGTTTAGTATCAAACGAAAGTGCTCGGTTTGCACTTTTACAATATCGGTTTTAAATTTACCATTTTGAAATAATTAGCAAGATAAAAATAAAATAAAATAAACATAATATAAGTATTTGACATTTGACAGGAAATATTTTGGCTTAGCACAGATTCAGTTTATTTTAATCTCTAAGGTGGTGACTTAAATCCAGGGGAGGGACAGCCGTATACAATGCCCTTTATCCGAAAAAATAGCGCCATCTATATTACTTAACGCTAAACATTTTTTTTTAAATTATGGCTTCACTTTATTTCGTCAGAACGTCTTGTATCCAGAGCATGAGACAAACAAAAAAACATCTGATAGAACAGATTATTTATGGCCATCGTTGCCATGGAGGTGATTCACTTCACGAAAAAAATCAACTTTGACAAATAAAACTCAAAATATTATACTTAACACCGTATTTATTGCCTGTACTACGACATAATTTAGACAAATAAAAATACTTTCGGTTTTACAATGTTAAAAGAAACAAAGTTTACATACGCCATAACAATTGCTGAGAACTTTACTATCAGAAAATTCAGAAAAAATCATGGCGGGTAGATTCACAACCTGTTGCGTGTAATTGTGTTTCGTGGTCAATTGTATGTTATTCCAGCCGTGTATGATAGGTACTTTATTTACATCAATAGTCAAGTGAAAAGTAAATACATGTTTTAAAAAGAAACCCGAGCATATCATCATATCGACGGTGGAAAGGAGAAACCCATTAAGCGACATTTTGAATGTAGTTGAGTTATATATACCGTTGGAATCAGCTTTTTTTTCTGCGTCTTTTAAGCCGGGTTAGGGTCTCCCCAAATATATCGACGCGCATTCGGCAAAAGCCGATAGGAAAAAGCTTTATGTCCGCGCAATAAGAGCGAAAAAGTCGTCGTTCGGCTCGGCTCGCATCGGCCGGCGCCGGCCGACGCGTCGTCGGCTTCTTCGCTCTTATTGCGTGGACATAAAGCTTTTTCCTATCGGCTTTTGCCGAATGCGCGTCGATATATTTGGGGAGACCCTTACGTAGCGATCTGATGACTTTGATGTCGGTTAAGTTAGGTTATTAATAGTGGACACATTTAAAAACCCCCCCTTTATGCGACACATAATTTGATTTAAATTTGAACTACGTCACTTAAACTACACACAAATTTATACTTGATCGCTTAAAGTGATTTTAAATATTGCTTGAATTTGTAGTGATGGCGTTAAAGTGTTTATTACAAATACTAAATATATAAGGTTAGGCGCTTAATCGTGTCTTTTGGTATTATGAACAACAAATGCTGTCGGTTAATTAGTTGTCACAAAATTTATGACAGAATTTGCTCCTTTAAGCGACACGTTGAATTTTAGCATTTATGTCGCTTAATGTATTTATTATAACTTGCTTTAGTCGTTTAAGTGAAAGATCTAAAAGGTATCCTGGGGCTTAAATTATCGGTTTTACCTGTCGATCGTCGCATCAGTGTACCAATTTTAGTGTAATACCTATACCTGTATTTTATGAACACGAAGTAACCAGTCGGTCGCTTCTAGTCATGCTTGTTATGAAAAAAAAGCTGCACTTTAGGAGGAAAGCAAGCCGCTTTGCACGATGATAGTGGAGGCCTATCAAAACATTTTTTTTCGAAGAACCAGTAATTTCGTCCTTTAGGAGCCGAGGTGAGCCGAGGTGAAGCGAGGTCCATTAAAAACAGAAAAAAAAATCTTCAAGTTTCACTGATCATCCGATTTCGTTAAAGTTAGTGTCCATTGAAAGAAAAGTACATTTAAAAAAAAAAAAAAAAACAAAATATTTTTATAAAAAAATAGTGTGAAAAGAGTGATAACCTTTTTTTTTCTTTTACGGTTTATTTGTGCAAATAGTGTCTTCCACATTGTATAATATTTAAATAAAAGTACTATACCATAAAATTAAATACATTTTTCATAATATACTGAAAACCGCATCAAAATCGGCTAATCAAATCACAGGCAATCAGTCATTAATTGTTAAAAATGAACTCTTCAAGTCTAATGTAGATGTGCAAACTCGACCTGACCCCCTATTAGGTAACTCTATGTCCCTGTATAGACAAGGATCCACGAGTGCCAATGTTGCTGCTGTTGTGCCTTTTACTGGGCACAAGCATTTAGGTGTGAACCATGGTATGTCTGTACTAGGTGGAGGGCATGAATGTTGTGTCGTATTTCAGGCTGAAGACGGCGTGATGGCTCGGTGCATTGCCTGCCTTACTTGGAACTTCCATATTAGCATACTTCCAAGTTGGAAGATGTATGAAACATCGTTTCTGAGGTCAAGTGCAGAGCATGCTGCCAACCTTCTGCACCTGGTGCTTTGTGACAGTGCCGGACTGGTTCTTATACCCAGCTGGGGCGGAGCTCAGTATTTGCTGACATCTACCAATGACAAATTAAGATGTATCTTCAGCTGCCTTCTGAAGAAAAAGTCTGAGGTGAGTTCTAATTTTGTTAATTTTAAAACATTTGTTGAAAGCCAAACTAGGTTGCATATTAAAGTTTTGTGTATTGACCAGGGTACTATATGTTCCATTAAAAATTTGTCCAATTACCTTAAAAAGGAAAGCATTATTCACCAAACTATTTTTGCTCATTCTCAAGTTGGTACTAGTGAGAGATTTTGTCATATGTTTTTTGCTCGAGCCATGATACAAGAATCTCAGTTGCCTGACTGCTATTGGGGCGTGGCTAATATGACAGCCACTTATTTGTCGCCTACCAGTGCATTGTCAAGTAGATTTCATAATTGTGTACGGACCGGATCTGATTGGTTAGATCTTCGTCGGCTACACATTTTTGGCTCTATAGCATACTCTCATGTGCCTAATCAGAAGATATGTAGGCTGTATGATAAGGCAAAACAGCATGTTTTTGAAGAAATTGGTGAAACGTGCAAAGGGTTTCGCTTAATAGATTCAGTTAATCCTAAAAGGGTTATTAATTCTAGGAGCGTTGTTTTACTTGAGGACAAATTCAAATGCTGACATTAGAGGAGCCAATTTTATTATTTTTGATAATCTTATGTATAATTTGAATGTTAATGGTCATTTTAAAAATAATAATAGACAAATTGAGATTAATTCTTGCTGCAATAATGTTTTAAATACTAACTGTGATATTAGTATAGGTAGTAATGACTGCGATATTAGTCATAATATTCCAAAAAGCCATGATGATTATTTAAATTATAATATATCTAATCAGGACTCAAATGGTTTCAGAGGAGGATGCGTGCTCAACAGTGCAGTCCCTCTGTCTGGCCTGTATCGCACATTTGAAGATACCATCGAGGATAGCGGCGAGGATGTGGTGCTGTGTAGCCCCGTCACCTTTCTACCGCAACCTTCTGCATCTTCAGAATATATGAGCCGATGTTGGCGGAAGCGTTTCTTGTTCCGACCAAATCTCGCCCAGTGTGGAGTACCTGAGGTATTATCCCGAAAAGGTTTGATAATTTCTCACATGTCATCTCTTGGCTGCAGCAAGTTTATCAGATTCATCATAGGAGCCGTCTACTTTCTCCGGCCGTGTATTCACATAAAATACATGAGTGGATACGGTGCCATGGAAGGTATTAGCTCTGTGGTTATAATCAATGTGTAGGAGTTAGTCAACCGCTCACACAGTTAGTTGACTGCCCTCAGAGTTTGTTGACCATCTGTTGAATGTTATTTTTGGTGGAAACATTTTTTTTTTATGTTCTTACAGCCACTAGGCACTTGTTGTTACTTATCAGGTTATAGTCAAAAAGAGGAAATTGATTATTTTGATACCTATTTGCCTTGTGGTTTAGACATTCAACATCAAATTTGGATTACTATTGCAAATCAGTTGGTTCTGAGTATGAATCTTATTGATGTTACCACGTTTTTTTTGGTGAGTTAGTTAATGATCTGGAGCAGCCAACCGATTTCTAATATTAGTAATAAATATTAGTAACAGATAAATATATAAAAATAAAATGTATTTGTAGTTAGCCACAAACACAACTAGCTTGAGCCCAATGTTAAATATTAAAATTTCCACATGTTGCTCTCAAAAACAGATACCTAATGTACATACAAAAAGGAATATGAGCTATGTGTATGTCAGCTGTTACCTATAACATGCTATTATTGGCTTATGTAATAAGACTGAGTACACAATTATAAGGCTGTAAATAATATTTGTCAATGATTTTTATGTTTTTTTTAATAATAATTGTATTCAGACAGTTACATCATTGCAAAAACTGCACCTTGAAATACGTCATCTAGTAATTTAAAAAAATTGTTTAGGGATGAACGTTATTATGTACAATAATGTAACTATTTTAAACTAGCATGATTATATATACATAGAGGCTGCTTGAGTGCTACAAATGTAAATTAGAAATGAGAAAAGTCTACAAGCATGATGCCAATGTTTATACTTAAATAGTTGCCTATACGACTACTAGGCTCACTTATGTTTTGTGTCTGCTGTACTCGCCCAGACATTTTATATCTGTGTAGCCAGTCAAGTCAGTTCAGTACATGTTTATGATAGGAGCCATTGGCGGACTGCAGGGCGAATATTGAGGTATTAAGCCGTTACAATCAATTGTGGTCTTTATTTCGAAATCAGATAATACCTTGAAATAAACGCTTTTCAGACGCCAATTTTATTTGTGACATAACTGACCGCAAGTTTTATACTTGCTTTGTAGTTCAACTTTATAATAATGTCATCATTTAGGAAGCTAGGAAACAACTATGTGTTGCGCTTTCCTGTACAAAGAGTAAATTCTTTGTTTTTCTATTGTATGCAAGGGCATGTGCTTTATCAAGAATTTCTTGTTAGAAATAATTGGTAAACAATTCAATGTCAGTGAATTAATGCATGAAGTAAAAATTTGTGTAAAATGCTCATGTTAGTACTGATGAAATTTGTAAGTCTGAAACTGAAATGTATGACTAAATACTCGGAGTCATAGCTGTTATTACTTATGTATAGAGTCACCCTTTTTTAGTCTGTCTCTGTTTTTCTTTTTATTCAGTACAATTGTGTAATATGATGACTATGCTATGATAGTATCATGTTATAACATTATCTAATGTACAGCATATGGAGGCGTGTTGGAAATATATTGTCTATGCCGTACATAATCTGTGAATATGTAATCTGTGGTCCGTCTCTCTTTGTCTATGGCTCCCCGATCAAGCAGCCGCTTCGAGCAACACGGAAGGGAGGCGGCATTCCCACTATTTCCCCTCTGCCGAGGTACAAGATTAGCGCGTCAATATAATCTACCGCGGGTAATAAAACTAGTTGCACTTGGATTTTTCACTAGACCGAGTCCAGGCGCGCGCGTGAACACTGCTGCACAAAAATGCCTGTTTGCTCGGTTTTTTGTTATAAAAAGAGGTCGGGGACGTCAAATTTACAAAAAGAAAGTGTTACATTTCACATGTAATATTTTTTTTTACATATCACACGTTTAATTACATTTAAATACAATTATTATATTTTAGTCTCAAGTAATTGTTGGATTTATCGATTTTGCTCGCTCAGTACAAATTGCGGATCGGTCGAGCGACAAATACTTCAACGGAAATGTGTAAGTTTTTTTTTTTTTTTTTAATTATGAATGGGCTTACTCATGGCCACAGACTAGCCGAGGCGTAGACGTGGCCTACGATGGAGCGAGCTCGCCCAGAAGGTGCCTGTTCACTCTTGATTTGAAGGTTGCCGGGTTATAAGAACACGGAAATATAGACGCCGGCAGGGAATTCCATTCCTTGGCAGTTCGCATAAGGAAAGTAGAAGCAAAGCGCTTCGTGCGAATTGGTGGAATATTTACCATGTAAGGATGGAAACCGGCCGTGCGTCTAAAAGTCCGATGGTAGAATGGGGACGGTGGTATAAGCTCGTGTAGCTCTTGGGCACACTCCCCGAAGTGCAGCCTGTAGAATACCGACAGGCTGGCGACTTTCCGCCGATGGGCCAAAGACTGAAGCTTAGCCGTTAGCTTCTTGTCGCCAATCATCCTCCTGGCTCTGCGCTCCACTGAGTCCAAAGCGGCGAGTTGGTATTTAGCTGAGCCATCCCACAGGTGGCTGCAATACTCCATACACGACCGGACTTGAGCTTTGTAAAGTGTTAGAAGCTGTCCAGGTGTGAAGTATCGCTTCACCTTATTTAGGACGCCCAGCTTTCTGGCCGCAGTTTGAGCTTTAGACTCAATGAAGCTGCCGAAGCTGAGGACTGAACTCAGCTCCATGCCGAGGAGTTCCAGACTGTCGGCAATAGGTACAGATGCACCCCGGAAAGAAGGAGTCAGGTCGAATGGACTCCGTTTTGCGGAAAATAGACACGTCTGCGTTTTGGAGGCATTGAACGTGACCAGATTGTCATCACCCCACTGGGAAACGAGACTAAGGGTCAAGTTCATTCGCTCAACCATGGCCTCTCTCTGTGAACGTATATCCTCCCTGCTGTCCCCTGCACTAGCCAAATATCTTTCAACAACCGTACTGTCATCTGCATAACCTACAATGCTGGGTTGCAGCATGTCGTTAATGTGGAGCAGGAAAAGGGTTGCGGAGAGAACAGACCCCTGAGGAACACCAGCGTCAATGGCCATGAGGTCCGAAGAGCAGCCATCAAGAACTACTCTGATCGACCGTTCACTCAAGAAATCAGATAGCCAGCTACAAAAGTCAGCAGGGATGCCGTATGCAGGAAGCTTGCTAAGGAGACTTGCGTGCCAAACCCTGTCAAAGGCCTTCGAGATGTCCAATGAAACAGCAAGCGCTTCACCGTTCCTCTCGATGGCCTCGCCGCAGCAGTGCGTGACATACGCTAAAAGATCCCCAGTAGACCGACCTCGGCGAAAGCCATACTGACGGTCACTGAGCAGATCATTTGCTTCGAGGTATGCCAGCAGCTTGCCGTTAAGTACCCTTTCCATGACTTTACAGAGCATGGAGGTAATGGCGATTGGTCGGTAATTGCAGGGATCAGCACGACTACCCTTCTTGGGTACTGGCTGCACGTTTGCAAGCTTCCAGGATTTCGGCACCGTTCTTGTTTGGAGAGAGAGGCGGTACAGGCGTGTCAGTATAGGAGACAACTCAGGCGCACACTGCTTTAGTACACGTGCAGGTATACCGTCTGGTCCATTGGCCTTATTCACGTCAAGATTCTGCAGAGCTCGGCGTACCTCTTTTTGATGTATAGCAATTCTCTGCATAGAGGAACTGCATTGAGGTAGCGTAGGTGGAAGTTTTGAGCCTGCATCTAGACGTGAATTGCTCGCAAACAGAGAAGCAAACAAGTTAGCTTTCTCTGTCGCGGAGTGGGCCAGTGTCCCATCAGGTTTCTGCAGAGGTGGCAATGTGGGTCGGCAGAAGTTGGATTCGACCGCTTTCGACATGGACCAGAACCGCTTGCTACCAGGAGGGTAGGAGGCGAGTTTGGCCCCTATTCGACTGACGTGGTCGAATCGAGCCTTTTGAAGCACCCGTTTGCAGGACTTGGCAGCTGAGTTAAAGGCTTTTTTCCTCGCGCGAACCCTCTGTGCTCCAGCTTTGGTATCGCGGGCTAATACCCAAGCCTGGTATGCAGACTGCTTAAGGGCCTCGGCTCTAGCACAGTCCGAATTGTACCATGCTCGGGTCTTGTGATCGAGCGATAGGTCGGAGAACGGAATGAAATATTCCATTCCCTGCCGAATCACATCAGCAACAGCCTCAGCAGAACAAGAGGGGTCACCCGAAGAAAAACAGACCTGCTGCCAGGGGAAAGACGCAAAGAAATGCCGCATCTCATCCCAGTCCGCTGACTCGTATCGCCATACTCTCCTCGTGCCCCTAGGGCAGAGATCAGGAGGAGAGTGGATCGACACGGATTTCACTAGACAGTGATCGGACGATCCTAGCGGAGCTGAGACCGAAACCGAGTGCCTGTCTGGATCAGTTGTCAGCAGAAGGTCAAGGCAATTGGGTGTATGGTCAGTAACATCCGGTATCCGCGTCGCAACATTTACCAGCTGGGTAAGGTTTAGGGATACAGCAAATTTGCGCGCTTCCCTCCCAGCGTGGCAGGTATTCTTGAACGGGAGCAGCCACTCCAGTGTGCGTGTTGTGACACTAGTCACTCGTCCGTACACAAAAAGAGATCGAGGTTTGCAAGATTTGTCTTTGACGTGTGTCATTTTGTATGTATTTGTGTCGTCATTACAGAGGGCCTACCGCGAACCACGTTCGACGTGTTGCCTCCCTGTCACACTTACGTATGAATTTACAAGTGCCATAGAGAGGCAACACGTCGAACGTGGTACGCGGTAGGGCCTCTGATTGGATTTTGTATGTAAGTGTGTGAGAAGTGCCACTGTGTGCACCTTCCCCCCGCGAAAAATGGCAGAAAGATTTGTACGGTGAGATATCGCTTGGGCCCCTCCCTTCTGACGTGTCGGAAGCCGGTGTTGCTCGAAGAGCAGCCGTGTAAGATTGTGTCGTCCCCCTATTATTTTATTAATCAATGTTTTTACATATAAAACTTATTTTAAATATTTGCTTGCTATATCAAAGTAAATCGTACGATAGTACGATATTAATGTGATATTAATATACGCACTCATATGCCATTGCGTTATTCATTTACCGTGATCTCGGTTGTAATCCAACGCCTGTTTCCCTGTGCTCTTGCTCCTCATATTTCTAACACCCCCAGTGTGGCGGTGGTTTTTCTATCTTCTCGTGTGAGTAAGAAAAAGATGACATGTTGAGTCACTATACTCTCGATATTCGTACTTCAAGTATATTCTATTTCAAAAGAAAAATGTACGGGAAGTATTTTTGCGTAACGCACTGAAAGGTATTTTTTTTCTTTAGCGCGGCACGGGTACTATTTGTCCGTATTCCATCACCCCGTACGTGCACCGAAAGGCCGGCACGCAGCCAGGCCTATGGAACTCTCCGCGCGAGCTCGGATTTATACCTACGATTCTGCTCCCGTTCACGGTAGAAAAGCGAGCCAGTTGGTTGCCACACGCGATCACGCACGCACGTCACCGCGCGCCGCAAGTTACAAGCTACGTAGGTACTATTGAATTACTTTAATTAAACATGTAGTGTTTATTACGACAAATGTACTTATAGTTAGATATATATTTGAAATAGGTAGCTAACTTGGTAAATGTTACTTTTATCGACAGTAAGATCTTAATTTTACACCGGAAAATAGGTAGGTACTCATTTTTTATGCTAGGGTTATCTTATAATGAATTGCCTGTAATCATGGGTTCTCTGTTATTTTTCTATATTGTGTTACATTAATCTATATCTGATTTTAAATTACACGAAGTTTTAAAACTAATTCATTCTGGGTTCATTGCGTGGTTTATAAGACGGCGTAAACACTGCGGTCACTGCAGGAACATATGACCTTTTAACATGAGTATTTCGCAAACACTACCCTAACCTAACGCATAAACGGAATCCCACCAAAAACATTCTGTAAAAAACTAGCCAAGTCTCGATGGAGCTGCTTGTTTATCTCTAAAAAGTAATGAAATCTAGACAAAGTCGTGCCAAGTCTAAGGTTCCTTACTGCGATTTCTTTATTATTATAGTTAATGTTGTGTGACTTGGCCGTTGAAGGGTACACAAGGGTATGGAAAATTGCCACTTGGAAGACGTTTATTCAATAACCAGTCAATTGTAGGCTTGATAAAGCTGCGTATTTCAATAATACTTATGTATGGGCGAGCCTGAAACAAACACTTCTTTTTGGTGCAATGGCAGATTGGTGCAATGGTGTCATGGAGCACCTGGTTTTGTACCCTTGTGTACCCTTCAACGGCCAAGTCACACAACATTAACTATAATAATAAAGAAATCGCAGTAAGGAACCTTAGACTTGGCACGACTTTGTCTAGATTTCATTACTTTTTAGAGATAAACAAGCAGCTCCATCGAGACTTGGCTAGTTTTTTACAGAATGTTTTTGGTGGGATTTCACTTCTTTTTGTAGTGAAAGCGTTGCGAGACACCTTTTTACATGTAATGTTTTTGGTGGATCTCATCTCTTTTTGTAGGCAGTCCTTCTTTTCGGGTACTCATACCCATACTATGTATATGTCGCAGTAAGATAGATATAGCCGTTATATAGTTTTAACCCTAGGGATATAATTATATGTCGTAACATAGTTATACGAAAGCGATACCTTACTATGTTACTAGGAATATAACTATAATACGTCTTAAGTTTAGTGATATAGTTATATTACTAGATTAAGTTTAGTGAAATAATTGTAGGTAGGAGTGCAGCGGTGCGGCGGAGGTATAGTTATATCCCTAGGGATATAGTTATATGCCGTATAGTACGTATTATAATCATATTCCTAGTAAGATAGTAATTGCAGGTATTAGGAGTGCGGCAGTGCGGCGGAGGTTTAGTTATATCCCTAGGGATATAGTTATATGCCGTATTATAATCATATTCCTAGTAAGATAACTATAATACGTTTCTGGTTTAGTAATATACAGGGTGTTTGGTACATCGTTTGCCAAATTAAAACGGCAGATAGCTTGAGTCATTTGCTATTTTCTCATGCCTAGAAAAACAAAATTGGCCATGGTCTTTTTTACTACTACGCAAGTAAAAATTTGAAATTTACGAAAAACTGTCATTAAAGTGAAAAAAATTTTTTGCTCTAAAGTAAAAATTTCTAGGCCTGAGAAGATAGCAAATGACTCAACCTATCTGCCGTTTTAATTTGGCAAACGATGTACCAAACACCCTGTAGTTATATTACTGGAATATGTTCAGTATTATAATTGTAGCAGTGTATTATTGTATATTGCTAAAAAGTATTACAACTAATTGCAACCAATAAAGTTGATTTTGTAATAAAAATAAAAACGAATATACTTACTGTTTTCTTTGATTCCCTGGCAGATTTATAACCATTTAACCACATTAGTTTAGTCAAATACCGTATTATAAGATATTACTATCTTACTAGGATTATGATTATAATACGTATTATACGGCATATAACTATATCCCTAGGGATATAACTATACCTCCGCCGCACCGCTGCACTCCTACCTACAATTATTTCACTAAACTTAATCCAGTAATATAACTATATCACTAAACTTAATCCAGTAATATAACTATATCACTAAACTAAAGCCGTATTATAGTCATATACCTAGTAAGATAGTAATGAATCGCTTTCATATAACTATGTTACGTCATATAATTATAACTATATAACGGCTTTATCTATCTTACTGCGACATATACACATATCATAACTAAACATATCTTCATTCATACTCACATCGTACATCGTAGTGTACCTTTACTTTACCTACTATTTGTAGGAACTGCAACAGTAACTTTGTAATATCATATATTTATATGGGATTACAAACTTACTTATGCAGTTCTTAGATCTTTAAAACGTGACTGATATTGCAATATTTTTAGGTTTTCCCTTTATGTGGCCATTAAACCCTAACTCTGTACCAAATTTCAGCTCTCTGAGTTTATGGGAAGTACTAGTTCTATTCTGATGATCATGAGTGAGTTTCATAAATGCGAAACTTTGCTTTCGCTTAACTTCGGAACTAAATGACCTACAGACTTGAAATTTTGGATTTTAAGTATGTGATTATAGCTTACTGGATGACCAAAATTTCGGCGTTCTGGTCTTATCCAGAGGTTCTCAAATAGGGGCCTGAAAATGCGGCGAAATGGTTCCAGTAAAGGATGGTACGGCAGTGCTTGCTTCGCGCTCGACTTGGCGGGGGCACTGCCGTGCCCCCCGATACTATAAATGATTGCAACTTAACTTGCTTTAATGTAGTTATTTAACGCTATGCTGTTATATACTTTATGGCAAGTTCTAATGTTACCTAGTTTGATAGTTTGATCAATAGAATTAGAGACCGGTCTTCACAGTATAAAAATTTCTAAGCGTCGCAACCCTAGCGTAGTGCCGGTGCCCGCGGTGCGGGGAGCGGCGCGCTGAAGGTCACTCCATTGTATTTTTGTTTAGGTATCAAACCAGTAGGTATTTGCGTTTTCTTTGAGAGATAAGTATCTGTTCGTAAGAACTATTATATAATCTGTAACGCAGCGCTCAGATTGGTCATGTCATAGTGCTGCGCATTGTTCACGATTCCGCGTCAATACATTTTATTAATGCGCCAATTAAATATATGACATCTATATTGAAAATTTCCTACTCTAAAAGTCCGACCCCTTTTTATCATTATACTAAACGGGCCCGCAGCTCCGCTCGCGTAAATGAAATAAAGAGTTTACCTTATGTTTATTTAAATACCGACATTAATATGTATTCAACTCTGCTAGTATAACTGTGATAGGGATTCCTTATTTAATTGTAGCCGTTATTTGGATAACTTAATTCGCAAATTTCTCAAACAATGATGTGATGTGATTTCATAAAAGGCAAGATTATATTTTTTCATCTATGTAGGTATTTATTTAAAACTCAAAAAAATAATTCATATTTATTTCAAAGAAACCTTCGAGCAACACGGAAGGGAGGCGGCATTCGCACTATTTCCCCTCTGCCGAGGTACAAGATTAGCGCGTCAATTTAATCTAGCGCGGGTAATAAAACTAGTTGCACTTGGATTTTTCACTAGACCGAGTCCAGACGCGTGCGTGAACACTGCTGCACAAAAATGCCTGTTTGCTCGGTTTTTTGTTATAAAAAGAGATCGGGGACATGAAATTTACAAAAGAAAGTGTTACATTTCACATGTAATATTTTTTTTTACATATCATACGTTAAATTACATTTAAATACAATTATTATATTTTAGTCTCAAGTAATTGTTGGATTTATCGATTTTGCTCGCTCAGTACAAATTGCGGATCGGTCGAGCGACAAATCCGACTTCTCATCTCTCAGAATACAATGACATACTTCAACGAAAATGTGTTAGTGTGCGTGTTGTGACACTAGTCACTCGTCCGTACACAAAAAGAGATCGAGGTTTGCAAGATTTGTCTTTGACGTGTGTCATTTTCTATGTATTTGTGTCGTCATTACAGATTGGATTTTGTATGTAAGTGTGTGAGAAATGCGACTGTGTGCACCTTTCCCCCCGCGAAAAATGGCATAAAGATTTGTACGGCGAGATATCGCTTGGGCCCCTCCCTTCCGACATGTCGGAAGCCGGTGTTGCTCGAAGAAAGAAACGGTTAATGTAAACTACATATCCCACCAAAAACATAAATGTAAAAAAGGAGAGCCAAGTTCAATACAAAAATTATGCTTGGCTGTGGGGCTCGCCGCAAAAAGAATGGAGATCTAAATGAGTGCCACTGCCAAGTTCTATGCAAAATCCAAAAATGTATTTATAGGAACAAAATAACATTATAAACAAGTATTAAACTCTATTTCTTTACTTTATTGGATACCTATAACAATTGCTGTTATTTAAAAAAATGTGAGATCTTAAAGTAGGTTAGATTTGACTTAGCCAGTTTTCATTATATCAATCATTTTATATAGGTATATTGTAATTCTGATAAAACCTGGCCAAGCCAAATCTAACCTACTTTAAGATCTCTCATTTTTTTAAATAACAGCAATTGTTATAGGTATCCAATAAAGTAAAGAAATAGAGTTTAATACTTGTTTATAATGTTATTTTGTTCCTATAAATACATATTTGGATTTTGCATAGAACTTGGCAGTGGCACTCATTTAGATCTCCATTCTTTTTGCGGCGAGCCTCACAGCCAAGCATAATTTTTGTATTGAACTTGGCTCTCCTTTTTTACATTTATGTTTTTGGTGGGATATCAATACTTTTTGTAAAGAAAACTAGGCAGGTATTGAGATTTAATGTTTTTTCTTGTGTTTCCGCTGTATGGTTTTTACTTCTGTTCTTTGTATAATTATGTGGTGCCGCGCGCCGCCGACGACACACCGTTGGCCGGTTGTTTAGAGCGTATTACAAGTTTTTTGTATGGGGACACCACTTATTTTTTGACTAAACTTTATTTTAATATAGCAAATATAATATACATATATTGGGGTAGTTTCAAATATCTGCTTGTAACGGTTCCAACGCTACAATAAAAATTTTTTTTTTTGTATGGGGACACCCCTATTTTTTAACTTTTTTTTATTTTTAGATTTTTTCCTACGGTTACACACAATAACCGAGCTGGATTCCAAATTTCATCCTTCTAGGTCATCTGGAAGTAGGTTAGGTTTAGGTACTTATATGTCAGTCCCAATAAAAAGTGTTTTTTTTGTATGGGGACATTGGGGACCCCCCCTATTTTTTTACTTTATTTTATTTTTAGATTTTTTCCTACGGTTACACACAATAACCAAGCTGGATTCCAAATTTCATCCTTCTAGGTCATCTGGAAGTAGGTTAGGTTTAGGTACTATAAGTCATAAGTCAGTCTTAAAATTTACGACTTTTTGACCTTCATACCTTTATAACCGTTTGAGCTAGCTTCATGAAATTTGGGCTTCTAGATATCCTTATGGATATAATTAAACACACGTAGTTTTATGTGTTTACGTCAAAGATGTTTTGAGTTATAGAAGGGTCAAAAGTGGCACCAAGTGGTTCGTGTAATATTACACTCGGCGCTGGCTAGCCAGTTCCTTTGCTTGAACTTGGCTTGACACGCTGCCGCGTGTCTAGATTAGGGTACAGTATCTAAAATTAAAAACTAAAATTAAAACTAAAATTAAAAACTAAAATTAAATCTAAAATTAAAAACTATACTAATCTAAATTAAGATCCCCGAAATATATATATACAAGACTTTAAAGGTATAAGATAAAATGTACCTTTGACACAGTCAACTACTTGATATTGTTCCTTCTTATTTTTCTTATCTTGGCGACAGATCGGCAAACACATATCTGTGGACAGTTGCTTAGTTTTCTTCTTCTTTCTTTTATTTTTCTCGTATTGCTCTACGCTGATCACTCCTTCTTGGTCGGGCTTGTAACTGCCAGGATCTTTTAATTTGACTACGGTTCTACGTATAGGTTTAGGTGCGTCTCCAGGTGAAATAATTGGAGGACACTTTACTTTTGATGAATTCGCCGACGTTGCTGATATTGAATGAATTGAACTTTCGGAAGACATTAATTTCTGCTGACAGATACCACATGGAAATTCAACCGATTTAGGTGGTTTTGATGGGTTTGAAACTTTTGCTGGTTTTGTTGATTCTACCGACGTTGCTGATATTACTAAACTAGATGAACTGTCGGAAGACATTATCTTCTGCTGACATACACCACATGGGAATTCAGCCGATTTAGCTGGTTTTGAAACTTTTGCTGATTTAGGTGACTTTACTTTTGCAGATTTTAGTTTCTGCTGACAAATAGAACACGGGGTTTTAACTGATGTAGCTTGATTTGATTTTTTTGGAGCTTTAGAAGCTTTTGATTTTTTTGGTGGCTTTACCTTAGGTTGTTTTGCCGAATTAGCTGATTTTAAAGAGCTGACGCATTCTGAAGAATTCAAACTTGACGCGCTGCTGCTGGGTGCCATGTCATCCTGGCAGACTTGAGCACACGGATAATCGGTTCCTCGTTCTATTTCTTTCCTTTTGGTTAGGTTTCCTGATACTTTCTTCTTCTTTGCCCGTTTTTCTGGTTTAATTTCTTCGTAAGGGTATTCAGTTTGAGCGAATGATCTGGACAGTATTGCTGGCCTGTTTACATCACGTTCTGTGTATGGCGGGCCTACTGATTTTTGGCAGCGATGTGGACAGTCGGGGTCGCATCGTGGAGTGGTGAGGTAGCTCTGCATCCCGTGTAAACGTGAGGCGCCATTTTGAGCGCAAGTGGAATAACCCTGTGGGCACTCAGGGTCGCATCCTGGAGTGGTGAGGTTACCTTGTGGACGTGAGGCGCTATCTTGAGCACTAGAGGAAAAACCCTGTGGACTCTCAGGGTCGCATCCTGGCATGGTAACGTAGCCTTGTGGACGTGAGGCACCATGCTGAGCGCAAGTGGAATAACCCCGTGGACACTCAGGGTTACATCCAGGAGAGGTGAGGTGGCCGTGTGTCCCTTGTGAACGTGAGGCGCCATTTTGAGCGCAAGTGGAATAACCCTGTGTACACTCAGGGTCGCATCCTGGAGTGGTGAGGTTACCTTGTGGACGTGAGGCGCTATCTTGAGCACTAGAGGAAAAACCCTGTGGACTCTCAGGGTCGCATCCTGGCATGGTGACGTAGCCTTGTGGACGTGAGGCACCATGCTGAGCGCAAGTGGAATAACCCTGTGGACACTCAGGGTCACGTCGTGGCGTGGTGAGGCAGCCTTGTGTCCCTTGTGGGCGTGAGATGCCATCTTGAGGAATCGGGGGTTCGCAATGTTGGTTCACATGGTAGCGCTGCAACTCCTGCGGACTGGTGAGGTAGTCTCCTACCTCCTGCGAACTGTGAGGGTAGTCTCTTACTTCCTGTGGATTGGAGGGGTAGTCATTTACCTTCTGCGGTCTAGGAGGGTACTTTGGTCTAGAGAAATAATTCAGTGTCTTCTGTGCAACTGGCCGGAAGTTCAAACACATTCCCTTTCGACTTGAATGTTTGGATGGGTATGGATGTACGGGCTTGTAGTGTGATTCCAGCGATCGGGTCTGCGATTCCTGTGGACAACACTTATCGTTACAGTAGTTTTCGTCGTAGCGTTTATCATCGTTAGTCTGATATGATTGTGTATCAGCACTAGGGCATGAGTTTGTACATGGCGGGTGTTCGTTAGTTTGTGAAATTTCGAAACAGCAGACAGATTTGCAATTGGTTGGGCATCGCTGTCTCGAATAGCATGTACATTGCGAATTAGCTTTACTATTACGAAAACTATTAGCCTGGAGGTTTTCCGGTTTGCTTTGGAAGGTGTTATTACTACTGCAGGATTTAGCCCAGTGGGTTTTCTTGTTATTGTAAAGCTGCCCATTATTTTGTGACGTTTCTAACGTCCTGCGAGAGGTTGCGCTGTTCTGTATTTGTTGACTTTTTAATCGACAGCAAGGATCTCTACAACTATTTGTAGGCTGTGTGTCACAAAACTGCGTAGCAGGCTGATTGTTGTTAGCCGGCGTGTCATGATAAGGACAAATACTCTTCGACCTTCTTCTGGATGAAGTTTTTATGTTTGCTTGAGATTCTCTACTAGGACAGCAAGGATTGTCGCACATTTCTACGGGCATAGTTTGATTTTCAGCCGTCTGTGAATCTTTAAAAGGGCAATCAGTATTTGCGCAGCTTTCTATGGATGAAATCTGATCTCGGTCTGTCTGTAAATCTCTGAAAGGGCAATTGGGACTTCCACAGCTGTCAATGGACGTGGGTTGATTCTCACTCGCCTGTGAATCTTCAAAAGGAAATTCAGGATCGCCATAGCTCTCTACTGACATTCGATTATCAGACAACTCTGAACCTTTGAAAGGACAACATGGATTTTTACAGCTCTCTACGGATGTCGTTTGACTTTTGCTCGTCTGGGTACGGTTCTTTGTTTGACTTTTGCTCATCTGGGTTCTGTTGTTTGTTTGGTAGGATGTGAATGGACAAGAAGGATTGATGCAGCGTTGCATTTGGGTTTCGATGTTCTGTGCTTGGCTTCTGGGTTGTGTCTCATTATGTAATTTGGAGCCGTAGGATTTCTCACGACATGACTTGTTTTCACACGCAGGTTGGGTAGCAGGCTGGCTTTTAATTGCCTGTGATCGGTCACCAAATCTCAGGCCGGACGGGCACGTGTCACTTGTAGCTGGGTTCTGATTACTCGGGAAAAGGGGCTTATCACAATTAGATTCATTCTTTGATGGAATCCTGTCGGGACTCATTTCTGTAATAAAATGAAAAGTAGATGTAGTTTCACGCGATGGACACAATAATAATTAATTTAGGTATATTATTTCTAAAAACTTACTTGAACGGCGTTCACAACAACTACAACATTTAGCGCAAAAAGCTTTGCATTTATCGCGCATTGTATTCGTAGTTTTTTTTCGTTTAGCCACTTCCTTAGATGGTATGATACACTTTTTGGACATTTGGGCTTCTTCTGTTTTGCAGCATTTAGTATTTACTGGGACTGGATCGATGGCACCCTGGGGTGAATTAATTTGGGTTTCTATTGTTTTACAGCATTTAGGTTTTACTGGGTCTGGGCCGATGACACACTTGGATGTATTCGTCGAGGCACTACATGCTGGTCTCTCCAGGCAAATCTTGGATCCGACGCCAATGCTACTACTCGAAATGTTGGCTTTTGCCTGCACCTCTGCTGTGCAGCTGCAGCAAGATCGTAAAGTGGATTTTTTGGTTGCTGTTCTTGTTTTATGTGCAACTGATTGAGATATCTTTATAGCGGGTCTCTTCGATACATTGTCAATAGATTTCCCTGTACATGAACATTTTTTTTCTTTGGATTTTCTCAGTCCTTTATGAGCACAACAAGGACGTAATAAGCCAGTTTTGGTTCTCTTGAATATCACATAGCATGAATCTGATTCATCAATTTCACCGGATTCTAATTCGGGTCCCGGATCAGTTCCGCGTTGCTGGATAATGATCAAACCTAGGTCCCCACAGCACGATCCGAGCCCGGTAGCGGTACTAGACTTTAATTGCCCTGTGTTTGTGTGTCGTTCTTCAAGATGTTTCGCAGATGTAACACATGCGCAGCAGTCAACAGTATCAACCGACTTTGTTGCAGTGGTTTTGCATCTTGATGTGGATTTCTCAACTGGTTCTGGTTTTATTCCAGAGGTTATATACTTTGCGGATCTGCCAGATTGTGCGCAAGCAGCTAAACATTTGGTTTCTTTAGGCATATAGTCATCACCACAAGCCTGCGTGGCATGGACGATCTCGGGTCGCGTGCCTGTGCCTAGTGTTGACTGCGCAGGTCGCGAGAACGAACAACATGGACCGCAACATTGAGAATTTTTTGCGTCACTGAGAGGCCGGTTGGCTCCTACGCCAATGTTTCGCAAGTTTTTTGGAGTATTTTGCTTATGCCTAGATTGTGCATGTCCCCGGATTCTTGTAGAAGAGAACGATAGAGCGGGGCTGGGCAAGCATGACCCGGTGCGTACGTTCCGCGTTTGAACCTCTATTTTTAAGCCTTTTAATCTTCTGCTTGGAGGTACTTGAGATGGTGGACAACGTGAAGACAACGAAACTGCACTTGGCGAAATCGAAGGGCATTGCTGATCAAAGGTCTTAAAAGTGTCCTTGACTTTACGAGCACCTGGGCAACTGGTTAGTGGGTCAAGGGATTCGTTTATGCACTTGCTGGGCCCGGGCCACGGGCCCTTCAGTACAATGGTCGCTGGACTCGCATCTCGGGCTTGTAACACCCGTGTCTTGACTCTGCAATTCTCAGAATCTGTGCAGTAGTCTTTTAATAATGGCGGTACAAGGGGCGGTGTTTGTGTTTCTGCAGGGCTGGGAGCCTCGGAAATGTTAACTTCCATAGGAGTGTTTTTATTCAGTTGCTCGTTACATTTGTAACGTTCGCCACAAAGTAACCCTATGCAGGGCGGCTTGCAAAGTGGATGATCTTGAGCATTGGAAATATTTTTATTCACAGTACTAGTGACATCTTCGTTAAAATAAGATTTTTGTGCCACAGATTTGTAGCACAATGCACCTGGGGAGCTATTGTTATCGTTTTGCTTATCACTCATTGATTTATTTTTGCATAGAGGGTCTTGGCACTTTGTTCCGCATTCTTTGCCCACACTGGACTGACAGTCGCACTCACAATTGCACTTACGATTGGAAGTGCCTGAATATAATAGTGCTTGTAGTTTCGCTGCCAACGCTTCGCCCAGTGACTTTGCGGCCGCAGTGACGTCTAAGGATGGACAGCCCGTGGAGTCAGATTGGTCGAGGACCGGCTGGGACCTGGAGGCCCACGTATGCGCGTGGCACCGGCGGACGTAGCTCCTGCTCTGGTGGCGGTGAGTGATGGACTTGGCCGACCTAGCAGTGACCTTGGATTTAACATGTCCTCGATTTTTCGAAGCCTCGTTTTGAGATGTACTCGCCGTGACACGGAAGTGATCGGTGGAAGATATTGTTACGGCGTCGACTCCCGTACTTTCACTAATATTACCAATGGCTGTACAGTCAATAATCTGGGCATGTGTACTGCTTTTATGTGAACTGGGGGTAGCATCAATATTAGATTGTGACTCTTGGTTAACCTTTATTTTTCTCTTAGGGTGTACTGTGACTGAGCGACAAGGGTTTGTTTCTGAAACAATCAATTATTGGTACTAGGCGTAGAATGTAGATAATTCTAGAAGATATCACAGGATGCCTAATTTGAGTCGTCGTGTTGATAAGATATACCTACACCTACACGGTGTAACATGAGGAGACCGAATAATTCAGCGTTTTCCTGGTAATATTTAGAGACAAAAACGTCCTATACACTTTTTTGAAATTCGCCTAGTTTCAGAGTTATTTCAGAAAAAAAAAAACAAGTTTTAATTGTTACCTACATAGTGCAAAACGCCTTTTTAATGTCGATGTTGCTACTATGGGACGCAGTCTAAAATATATCCTTATTGATAGATGGCAAAAACCGGCCAAGTGCGAGTCGGACTCGCGTTCCAAGGGTTCCGTATATTACTAAATTTTTAACAATGTATTTTTTATATTTATTTATTTATTTATTAGTCAAATAAGTAACACAGCATTACAGTAAAACCAAGGCACTGTGAAACTACAAAATAAAATACAATAAATACAAAGAAACTACAAATAAAAACCAAAGACAAATTAAACATTAGATTTGGGCGACGACGTAACAGCGTGGCTCCGTTGCGTCGTTTGACTTGGTGTAGGATTCGGCAGGTTGCCCCGGTACCGCCGAAACACCACACCCTTCGGCCAGAAGTCTGCGCTTGCGATGGTGTCCTGCAGCGGCCGCGGTACGCGCACCACAAATGAACTGAAGTGCACATAGTGACGCGACTGTAGCTGGTGCACCCTCAGCGTGTAGCCAGTCTTCCGGCGGACGTACTCCACCACCTCGTCGGCCCCGGCGGAGTAATGCAGGCGAGACACGTAGAGCGCCTTACTCGGGGTCGCAATTCGTAAACCAGAATTAACCGGTTCCGCACTGCCACACAGAGTCTTACGGGGCGCCCTGCGCGCCTTGCTCTTCCTTTCCACCATTGTGAATCCCTCCTTATCCACATTGGTGCCACATTGGTTTATATGTGAAACGCGAGTGAATTGCCATTAAAAAACCCGTAGGGGTCTGATCAAAAACTAAGTAATTAGTCCGACTAACGCTTGACTACATATTTCTAATAGGTTTTCCTGTCAACTATAGATAAAGACCTATTTTATGTATTTGTTTCAAAATTTTAGACCCAGTAGTTTCGGAGATAAAGGGCGGAATGGTCATTTTTGCCTATTTTCTTGAATTACTTCTAAATTGTTTATTTCGAAATTATAAAAAAAAATATTTGAGATTCTTACATTGAGCTCTTTCATTTGATGTATAACACGATATAGTTTGAAATACTTTATTTTTTAATTTTCTCATTTGCCCCCCAAAAGGGGCCCCAATGTTTAAAATTCATTTGTTTACGTTACATGTTCGTCTTTGGGTCACAATCTTACATATGTGTACCAAATTTCAACTTAATTGGTCCAGTAGTTTCGGAGAAAATAGGCTGTGACAGACGGACAGACAGACAGACAGACGCACGAGTGATCCTATAGGGGTTCCGTTTTTTCCTTTTGAGGTACGGAACCCTAAAAACGCATTTAACTGATATGCAAGACCGAAGTGATCCCATAAGTGTTCCGTGAACAAAGTTTTGTACGGAACACTAGAAAAGTAAAAATCCATCCAAATCCAAGTGACAAGTTTATCAATAACATTTACTTTTTATGTAAGTACAAATACATTTGAAAAAATGAAAAAGCAAAACGAACAAAAGTTGTTTTTTTTTTGGCGTAATTGACCTAAACTCATCTTTATCCTTCTTTTGACCTCAGAAATGCGTGGTTAAAATCTTTCACATTCCTCGTGAGCACTTTGTATTTACAAACCGGGCATTTACCGACGGACTAATCAAGGCGCCATCATCAATGACCATCATTGTTATATTTGTATACTTAATTTGTAGGTAATAAACTTCCCATATTACAAAAACATGGCAACTTCTTACATTTTTGTATGGCAATTGAAAGTTTTCATTTCCAAAATGAACGTTTCCTTTGTGTCCTGTAATTTTTCCTCGAAATTTCCTAGAATATTTGGAACTTTATGGAAACTTTCCGCAAGTAGTACATTTGTACATCTAACATCCGATAAGTAGGTGCGCGATCGGACAGTGTGAGGAGTCTCAGGCACAGGCCTGAGAGTGGATACGATACCTTGTTCCAAGTAGTCATTGATAAGGTCCTGAGCAGTTTTGCTAACACTGAACAGCTGCTGGCTCCCTATGGAGCCTCTACTGGGTATAAAGTCGGTTGGCATCCGTGCGAGGGGCGACGTGGTCTCGGAGTTCTGAGACAACTTACTCGCACCGCCGAATTTCAGGCAATTGTCCGGTAAATCTGAAATGATTATACATATTGATTATGATTACCTATGCATATTTTGATTACTACTGATTAGATGATTTATTTCATGACAATTACACTCATCTATCTAGGTATATAAATAAAGGATATACGGAAGGTTTGAACGGTGAGAAAATATTGAAAAATTCAGAGAAAGATAGTAAAAACAAACAATTTTGTTTTCCCATACAAACTGCTCCTACCAACGTACCTGTCAAACATGATACCTAGCCTTCGAGCAACACCGGCTTCCGAACGTCGGAAAGGAGGGGCCCAAGCGATACCTCGCCGTACAAATCTTTCTGCCATTTTTCGCGGGGGGAAAGGTACACAGTCGTATTTATCACACACTTACACACAAAATCCAATCTGTATAATGACGACACAAATACATAGAAAATGACACACGTCAAAGACAAATCTTGCAAACCTCGATCTCTTTTTGTGTACGGACGAGTGACTAGTGTCACAACACGCACACTAACACATTTTCGTTGAAGTATGTCATTGTATTCTGAGAGATGAGAAGTCGGATTTGTCGCTCGACCGATCCGCAATTTGTACTGAGCGAGCAAAATCGATAAATCCAACAATTAGTTGAGACTAAAATATAATAATTGTATTTAAATGTAATTTAACGTATGATATGTAAAAAAAAATATTACATGTGAAATGTATCACTTTCTTTTTGTAAATTTGATGTCCCCGACCTCTTTTTATAACAAAAAACCGAGCAAATAGGCATTTATGTGCAGCAGTGTTCACGCGCGCGTCTGGACTCGGTCTAGTGAAAAATCCAAGTGCAACTAGTTTTATTACCCGCGCTAGATTAGATTGACGCGCTAATCTTGTACCTCGGCAGAGGGGAAATAGTGCGAATGCCGCCTTACCTAGCTGTCCTGTCGGTACAGTACACACGAGTTCCTCAAATTGAAGATTATTAAATCAAGGGTTTTGAATCGATAACAAATATCCACATCATTCGAATTATCACGCATTTAGATTTTAACACTGCAATCATAGATGTAAGTAAATTGAGGTAGATATGGTACAGTCAGCATCAGATATACCTGAGCGGGTAAGGTGTCCAAGAAAACATATACACTTCAATCGTCACAAAAATAAGGACATCTAAGTTGTCATTTTAGCATAGGCTTTCAGTTCGTCACATATATCTTAACTTCTGAGTTTTTCTTTAACACATACACCCTTATTTAATCACAATGACAATAACGGTTAAAAAGTCAGTGGTAACTAAGCACTCAAATTCAAGCTGCTGTCATTAATACCTACACGCACTGCCAATCACGTACGTCAGCAGCCAGGGTGCCACCAGTTGCTAAGCAGTTGTTATTTCAATGGTTGTTTAACTTTAAAAAAAATACTGTAGCAGCTACGAATTGACACCTCCTTTCTTAAAGAAGTATTTTATCGTCAAGTGTCAAACTTAGACAATAAATAAGTAGGTTTTACGAGAATGATAGGTTTTTTATTTTAACTGTCATAGACAGCCGTTCTTCCAAATCGTAGAGCATATTATATGTTAATATATTCATTTAGCCCGCTTATTGTACTAAAATATACTATATAGTACTAAAATACGATGCTCCGAATCGATCAAAGAACGAAGGAGAAAATAATAGAATTGAAACTTAACACGTTCTCTGTCCCAATCTGACATGTAAACCTTATGGCTTTGTAATAGAGGCTAGCCGTTAAAACCATCACTGCCATGCATATACACCTACGTAATATGCTAACTGTTGACCATAGGAATGACGAATTTTGTTTTTACAACTTAGCAGAGAGGATAGAGTATACGGAGTTATATACAGTATGTATCAGAACGAAAGGCCAAGAAAGAGACCCATTAATGTTTAGGTCATACTGAGCAACTTTTACTATGGGACCAACCTCGAAACCCCGGAAAAAAATTACTCTCCCATAGAAAATTTCAACATCAGACCAGCAAAATGTATGAAACTTTCAAGTATTTTTCCGAGTTTTCGGGGTTGGTCCCATAGTAAAAGTTGTTCAGTATGACCTAAACATTAATGGGTCTCTTTCTTAGCCTTTCGTTCAAACTAACGTTCGTATAACCAGTATAACCTAGCAGTAAACATCAAATGGCATTCCGCACAGGAGTAATCTTAGGAACGCTTACTGCGGGTTCAAACCTACAACGTCCTGTTAGAAAGTCGTACATACTCTACATGTGACATATCTTCAAAAAACATATAAACTTATTAATATAAAACTACAAATTAATAATAGAAATGAAATCCAAAAAAAAAAAGCTGTAATCTCTAGGTGCGTCCGACTGAGATTTGAACCCGCGGTCTCTGCTTTGAAAAGCAAACGCCTTAGTCACAAGACCACAACGTGCCTTGACAATTGGCTCTAAATTCGGCTTCAGTTAGCTTTCGCTGTGTCACTCATTCGTTTTGATGATTCTATTCAATAAAAGAAATAGTTTTCAGTAAGCTGACTGACAGGCCTCTGTCAATGGTTGAAGGGCAAAACGTGAGATAGATCCCATCAAAAACATAAATGTAAAAAAGGAGAGCCAAGTTCAATACAAAAATTATGCTTGGCTGTGGGGTTCGCCGCAAAAAGAATGGAAATCTAAATGAGTGCCAAGTTCTATGCAGAATCCAAATATGTATTTATAGGAACAAAATAACATTATAAACAAGTATTAAACTCTATTTCTTTGCTTTATTGGATACCTATAACAATTGCTGTTATTTAAAAAAAATGCGAGATTTTAAAGCAGGTTAGATTTGACTTGGCCAGTTTTCATTACATCAGTCATTTTATAAAGTTATTCAACATATATATTTTGTAATTCTGATAAAAACTGGCCAAGCCAAATCTAACCTACTTTAAGATCTCACATTTTTTTTAAATAACAGCAATTGTTATAGGTATCCAATAAAGCAAAGAAATAGAGTTTAATACTTGTTTATAATGTTATTTTGTTCCTATAAATACATATTTGGATTCTGCATAAAACTTGGCACTCATTTAGATTTCCATTCTTTTTGCGGCGAACCCCACAGCCAAGCATAATTTTTGTATTGAACTTGGCTCTCCTTTTTTACATTTATGTTTTTGATGGGATATCAATACTTTTTGTAAAGAAAACTAGGCAGGTATTGAGATTTAATGTTTTTTCTTGTGTTTCCGCTGCATGTTTTTTACTTCTGTTCTTTGTATTAGTTATGTGGTGCCGCGCGCCGCCAACGACACACCGTTGGCCGGTTGTTTAGCGCGTATTACAGGTTTTTTGTATGGGGACCCCCCCTTTTTTTTAACTTTTTTTATTTTTAGATTTTTTCCTACGCTTACACACAATTACCGAGCTGGATTCCAAATTTCATCCTTCTAGGTCATCTGGAAGTAGGTTAGGTTTAGGTACTATATGTCAGTCACAATAAAAAACCGGGCAAGTGCGAGTCGGACTCGCGCACGAAGGGTTCCGTACCATAATGCAAAAAAAAAAACAAAAAAAAAGCAAAAAGAAAACGGTCACCCATCCAAGTACTGACCACTCCCGACGTTGCTTAACTTTGGTCAAAAATCACGTTTGTTGTATGGGAGCCCGATTTAAATCTTTATTTTATTTTGTTTTTAGTATTTTTTGTTATAGCGGCAACAGAAATACATCATCTGTGAAAATTTCAACTGTCTAGCTATCACGGTTCGTGAGATACAGCCTGGTGACAGACGGACGGACGGACGGACGGACGGACGGACGGACGGACAGCGAAGTCTTAGTAATAGGGTCCCGTTTTACCCTTTGGGTACGGAACCCTAAAAAGAAATTTGTATGGGGACCCCCCCTATTTATTAACTTTTTTTTGTTTTTAGATTTTTTCCTACGCTTACACACAATAACCGAGCTGGATTCCAAATTTCATCCTTCTAGGTCATCTGGAAGTAGGTTAGGTTTAGGTACTTATATGTCAGTCACAATAAAAAATGTTTTTTTTGTATGGGGACCCCCCCTATTTTATAACTTTTTTTTATTTTTAGATTTTTTCCTACGCTTTCACACAATAACTGAGCTGGATTCCAAATTTCATCCTTCTAGGTCATCTGGAAGTAGGTTAGGTTTAGGTACTATAAGTCTGTCAGTCAGTCTTAAAATTTACGACTTTTTGACCTTCATATCTGTCGTAGTTTGTGGTGGTTTCTCCAATAAAAATGGTCAAATTATGAACTATACTTTTTATTTAAACTATATAGAACAATACACAGTACATATTAGGATAATTAGCGAAAAGAAAAATAAATGAGCAAATTAACGTCCGTTCGATATGACTCGCATTCGGATCTCTGCTTGGTGGGGTCCCTGCCCCGCGCGCCCTCACCCCGAGCGCTCGGTACTTGTCGGCAACATCCTCCACCCCAGTGCTGCTTAGCAGCACTCACCATCTATTGGTATACGGGCTACGCGTGCAGCCGATCGGGTAAGTACACCACTCTTGGTTTTAATCCTAACGGCTCTTACTCGGCCGTCTTTGCCTGGCAACAGCTGTTCTACTAAAGCCGGGTCTCCACCAAGCGCACGCGCTCGCGAGGCAGCCTCGGATGTGTGGCTCGCGAGCCTGGCCTCGCGAGGCAGCCTCGCGGTTTAGCTCGGAGACACTGAGGCGAGCCTCGCGAGGCAGACCGAGCCATCAGAAGTCCGAGGCAATTCGCGATGGATAGTTGTGTTATTTCTGCTGGTGCTACTTTTCTACTGGCTTATTGTTTAAAAAAGAGGAACAATGTTCTGGTTGTTTGGGTCTGTCTGAGGAACAATGGGGGCACGTGCATCTGTTGTTACTAGCCGGTCAAGGTCAACTGACCTGGCTTGTGCAAATTGTTCTGTTGTTCCTTCCTGGTTATTTATTTATGGTTTTGTTTTATTCTGCCACGGTTTTTCTTTTGTTCGTTAATATCATATATATTGTTTTATTCGTTTTATCGTCTAAATAGTCTTTAGTTTTATTTAAGTTTATAAAATACATATGTATGTTAGTCTGTAAGGTATTTGTAATATGGGCCTTGTTGCCTGAATTAAATTTCTAAATAAATAAATAAAATAAATAAATAAATATCTCACGTGTGCATAGTTGAAACCAGCAAACAGTGTCTCTTTATTTGTTAATGTCCTTTTCTAGTTTAATGATAAGGAATTGGTTGAGGACCCATTTCTAGTGAAGTGCACAATGTAGTAAAATCACATTTGTACTGTTTTTACTTTTGTTGGTCGTTACCAACAGCACTGTTTTTGTGTTGGGTTAGGACAAAGCAAAAACATAAATGCAATGAATAATATCTGGACTTTTTTTTAGAAGAAGAGTTGCTAGATATATCGGAAGAATTTGAGAATAAATGGAATTTCCCCCATGTTGGAGCAATGGATGGAAGACATGTTATGTTACAAGCACCGATTAATAGTGGGACTGATTATATCAATTATAAGCAATTCCCCGCGTACATTTATTTAAATGTTTTGGATCTTTGGGATCCAACATCTTATATGTTCACCATATAGTTGAATCAAACGGATCGACTGCTCTTAAGAGTTCATAATTATTTAAAACTATTTGCGCTCGCGAGCCAAAACCACCACCAGTCCACACCGAACGAACAGCGCACACTGAGGCACCTTTGAGCATGTCACATTTACCGACAGCGGACGGCTGGACCCCGAGGCACGCTCGGCCGAGCCAACGTGCGCCCGAACGGCCCCGAGGCACGTCCACACAGACCGAGCATTTGGCTCGCGAGGCTGCCTCGCAGGTGCGTGCGCTTGGTGGAGACGCGGCTTAATCCTTTTGGCCAGGCGCAGCGAGGTCCATCTGGGTCTACAATCAGGACGAGGTCTCCCACTTGTAAGGGCCTCACTTCTTGTGTCCATTTTTTACGTGGTACAGTCAGCAGCAGAAGTCGCTATACACTCCAGGTGCTTAAAGAGAGGTAAACGTTTAAACTGTCAAAAAGTTGTTGACTGTCATGGTAGCATTTACTTGTGAGCGCTCAACATGTCACAAATATCTTAACAGTCGCTATTCATTAATTTCTACACTTACAACAAATCATTGATACCTTAGCTGTCAAAAAACCATTGGTATCTAAGCGGTCAACGTGTCAAATATATCTGAACAATATGGAAAAATAGACGTTTAAAGCATACATGTATGGTCGTATATTGAATGAATAATAGCTATGCTAATTTCAGGTAAAGCGTTTTGACAATCATCGAAAGCAGTACAGTCTTGTCATCACATACATCTATCTCACGTTTTGCCCTTCAACCATTGACAGAGGCCTGTCAGTTAGCTTACTGAAAACTATTTCTTTTATTGAATAGAATCATCAAAACGAATGAGTGACACATAGCGAAAGCTAACTGAAGCCGAATTTAGAGCCAATTGTCAAGGCACGTTGTGGTCTTGTGACTAAGGCGTTTGCTTTTCAAAGCAGAGACCGCGGGTTCAAATCTCAGTCGGACGCACCTTAGAGATCACAGCTTTTTTTTTGGGTTTCATTTATATTATTAATTTGTAGTTTTATATTAATTTCGCATAAGTTTATATGTTTTTTGAAGATATGTCACATGTAGAGTATGTACGACTTTCTAACAGGACGTTGTAGGTTTGAACCCGCAGTAAGCGTTCCTTAGATTACTCCTGTGCGGAATGTCATTTGATGTTTACTGCTAGGTTATACTGGTTATACTAACAATAAGTTCAAAGATATACAG
Organism: Cydia fagiglandana; assembly: GCF_963556715.1. Classification (NCBI taxonomy): domain Eukaryota; kingdom Metazoa; phylum Arthropoda; class Insecta; order Lepidoptera; family Tortricidae; genus Cydia; species Cydia fagiglandana. The sequence goes on along the minus strand of NC_085959.1, from coordinate 454,263 downwards.
TATGTTGATACATACTGTACATCTTTGAACTTATTGTTAGTACGAACGTTAGTTTGAACGAAAGGCCAAGAAAGAGACACATTAATGTTTAGGTCATACTGAACATTTGAACAACTTTTACTATGGGACCAACTCCGAAAACGCGGAAACATACTTGGAAGTTTCATACATTTTGCTGGTCTGATGTTGAAATTTTCTATGGGAGAGTAATTTTTTTCCGGGGTTTCGGGGTTGGTCCCATAGTAAAAGTTGCTCAGTATGACTTAAACATTAATGGGTCTCTTTCTTGGCCTTTCGTTCTGATACATACTGTATATAACTCCGTATACTCTATCCTCTATGCTATGTTGTAAAAAAAAAATTCGTCATTCCTATGGTCAACAGCAGGTAGCATATTACGTAGGTGTATATGCATGGCAGTGATGGTTTTAACGGCTAGCCTCTATTACAAAGCCATAAGGTTTACATGTCAGATTGGGACAGAGAACGTGTTAAGTTTCAATTCTATTATTATCTCCTTCGTTCTTTGATCGATTCGGAGCATCGTATTTTAGTACTATATAGTATATTTTAGTACAATAAGTGGGCTAAATGAATATATTAACATATAATATGCTCTACGATTTGGAAGAACGGCCGCCTATGACAGTTAAAATGAAAAACCTATCATTCTCGTAAAACCTACTTATTTATTGTCTAAGTTTGACACTTGACGATAAAATACTTCTTTAAGAAAGGAGGTGTCAATTCGTAGCTGCTACATTATTTTTTTAAAAGTTAAACAGATAAAATGTTGATGCTTAGTTACCATTGAAATAACAACTGCTTAGCAACTGGTGGCACCCTGGCTGCTGACGTACGTGATTGGCAGTGCGTGTAGGTATTAATGACAGCAGCTTGAATTTGATTGCTTAGTTACCATTGAGTTTCTAACCGTTATTGTCATTGTGATTAAATAAGGGTGTATGTGTTAAAGAAAAACTCAGAAGTTAAGATATATGTGACGAACTGAAAGCCTATGCTAAAATGACAACTTAGATGTCCTTATTTTTGTGACGATTGAAGTGTATATGTTTTCTTGGACACCTTACCCGCTCAGGTATATCTGATGCTGACTGTAACAGGTCTGGGAGAATTTCTTTCACCCATCTTCTCCAGTATAAGTCGGCCAGTCGTTGGGCGATTCTCCACTGCTTTTTCAGAAAATATTCAGTCATTGTAAGCGCCCTAGGTGGGGTAAGACAGAAGAAGAGCCAAGAAGAAAATGGTTAGGCGTTAAAGTTTCTGTGCTTCCAGGTTCTACGGAGACGTGCGTGAGTGGCCGGCTGTTTACTATGCTCGACCTCTGCCAAAAATGTACACAGGGTCTCTTCTCGAGGGGCTCTCTCTTTCAGCACGATCTTCATGCATTCTTTAACAGTTCTGATCTGCCTTTCCCACGCTCCACCCCAATGTGGACTTCCGGGTGGGATAAATGTCCATTTAGTCCCATAGTTCAATGACTCACGCTTAAGGTACTCCTGGTCCAACTCCTGAATTGACTTTCGTAGTTCTGCATCAGCTCCTCGAAGATTGGTACCTACCATTATCAGAGTATAGGTACTGCGGCCAGCCGCGTCGTGCTCCCATTCGTCTGAGAGCCATTATAAATGAGTCTGAGGTAAGTGAGTTCACTAATTCGATGTGCACTGCCCTCACAGTTAAACATGTAAACAAAACTCCGTACCTCTTTTGTCTACCTCTTCCCACAGTAACTTCTAGAGGCCCAAAGAGGTCAGCGCCAGTGTAGGTAAAGGCGCGCTGATGATGAGCAACACGGGCAGGCGGTAAGTCCCCCATTCGTGGGATTTCTTGTTTACATTTTCTTATTCTGCATAGCATGCATTTTTTTGTAACATTTTTAACTGTCGGTCGTAATCTTAATATCCAATGCCTTTGTTTCAGGTTATTAACGACAGTTTCCTGGTTCCCGTGGGCTGCGAGAACGTGGTGATGCTTCACTAGCAGCCTCGCTATGTAGTCTCGTCCGTCCAAGATCGAAGGTCGTTTTGTTTCAGGTCCGACTTCAGCAGCGGCGTCGATGCGGCCCCCGAGGCGTAGGACTCCGTGTTCGTCGAGGTACGGCGATAAGGTAAGTAATCTACTTGTTTTAGGTAAGTATAATCTATTTTTCAGTTTCAGGATTTCTTCGGAGAACGTCTGCACTTGAGAATATTTTATAAGTAACCTTTCAGCCTTCTCCATTACAGCGCCGTCCTCTTCATTCATATGTTTACATTTGTTTATAAACTTTAGCATTATAAAAGTAGCCCTGAGTAATCGTAACCACGATGAAAACCTTGTAGGCTCAGGTATACTAGGTATAGGTATGTTTTCCTTATTGCACGACGTCATCGTCATAACACATTCTAAGTCGTCATTGTTTACGTCGGCATTCAAAATGTTTTGCGGCCACTCGTTCTCACTTTTTTGTAAAAATGCAGGTCCCTGGATCCACTCGGTAGGCAATACACAACGGTCGTATGATTCTCTGGTAGGTATATCGGCGACATTCAGGTGCGTAGGTACATATCTCCACTCGCTCGCATGTGATAAATCATCTATTTCACCAAGCCGGTTCGCGATGTAAGGTTTGTATGTACGCGCATTGTTTCGTATCCAGTACAGAACCACTGAGGCATCACACCAAAATATACGACGATCTGGTTCTATTCTGTGTTCCTTAATTATTGTTTCGGCTAATCGAGCTGCCATAACTGCCGAATTCAATTCTAATCGAGGCACAGTCGATTTCTTCAGGCCTGCAATACGACATTTACTGACTATAAATGCCGTGCGAACTGTGTTGTTTTCTTGCCAGCGCCAGTATGCTACTGCGCACATAACTTTCATTGACGAGTCGCAAAATAAATGAAGTTGTGGATCTTTATAACTATTCATAGTTATTAAATCTTGTTTTAGTGCAGGCGCATCGCCGCCCGCTGCACTGATAACAGGTACTAGCCGCGTCCCGCTCGCTCTCGCGGTATCTGTGGCTGTCTCGCTCTCACTCGTAGACGCTGTTGCCATCTCGCTCGCACTTGGAGACTCTGTAACTCTCTCGTTCGCACTTGTAGCGGCGTGATGATAATATCTAGGTAGACGTATCTTGCGCATCAATTCTAATTGATTGATCCATTTTAACCATTTTTCGTAGACGACGTCAGGTACTTGTTCATCCCAAGTAACGCCTAAATGCCACGTTAATTGAACAATTAATCTTCCATTTATGGTGAAAGGCGCTAAAAATCCATACACGTCAAAAATCGACATTACTACTCGTAAAATGTCTCTTTTTGTAGGTCTTTCTTTCCCGTGGATTATATTTTCAGATAACTTTTTCAGTGAGACATCGAACCCGAGCGTATCTTCATTAGGATTCCACAACAATCCAAGTGTTCGCTCGCCCTCATACTGTTGTCCGACTTTGAACGTTACTGCACTATTACCGAGAGTCTCTTTTGGAATGCTGTTGATGACGGTTTGACTGTTGCTATTCCAATTGCGTATATGAAAATCGCCTTGCGCATGTATATAGGTGACGTCACGGACTAGCTTCATTGCAGTTTCTTCATCAGGTAAGCTGTCGATGTAGTCGTCGACGTAGTGTTGCGTATATATGTCACCGTTAAATTGTAAAAACCGTTAGTTTATAATCTAACTAGCGAGATTGTAAACTGACGAAATATTGTGTACCTTAACATACTGCTTACAATTTAACGCTTTATTTTTCGTTAGATTATAATCTATCGAAGTGAAACCGTCATATTGTGAACTGGCGTACGAAGGAACGCGCCTCAAGCGCTGATTGGTTGAACGTTGTGAGCCGCGCGCCGCCATATTTTAATGTCGATAAATACATAGATCTGTTGTCGAATGCAAACAAACAGTGTTTTGATTACTGATGTAAATTGATTTCGTGTTAGAAATTACTAAAAACTTTAAAATTAGTTACCTACATGACATTGTTGCTGAATGGTGAAGTAAAATTCATCTGTGATTAACCAAAGAAATGCACTTCAAATGATAAAAAACCGGGCAAGTGCGAGTCGGATTCGCGCACGAAGGGTTCCGTATCATAATGCAAAAAAAAAAACAAAAAAAAGCAAAAAAAAAAACGGTCACCCATCCAAGTACTGACCAGTCTCCCGACGACGTTGCTTAACTTTGGTCAAAAATCACGTTTGTTGTATGGGAGCCCCATTTAAATCTTTATTTTATTCTGTTTTTAGTATTTGTTGTTATAGCGGCAATAGAAATACATCATCTGTGAAAATTTCAACTGTCTAGCTATCACGGTTCGTGAGATACAGCCTGGTGACAGACGGACGGACGGATGGACGGATGGACGGACGGACGGTTTAAATCCTGCATGGCCCATACCAATGAGTTTTTCGTAACTTATGTACGAATTATCATTTGATAACTATTTACCACTAGCTTTTCGGTGAAGGAAAACATCGTGAGGAAATTGTAGGTGTATGTGAAGTCCCCAATCCGCATTGGGCTAGCGTGGGGATGATAGCCCAAGCCCTCTCGCGCATAAGAGGAGGCCCGTGCCCAGCAGTGGGACGTATATCGGGTGAATTATTATTTGTAACTCCGTTTTAAAACACCCGGGTCTTTCGAGCCTGGTCATTTATAAGGCGTACGTGGGGATATAGATCCAACACGTAGAGGCCGTTTGGAGAGATTTGATGTCATATAGAACGCCTTCTGGAACCCATTCACCACATCAATAGATACCCGTGAACCGGTTTCAGCAGGCATTGTAAGCTATTGTAGAGAATATGGACAGAGTACTGGTCTATGGTTTAAGTTTGGGTGAAAAAAGACTGGGCTATTGCAAAGAAGTCCGGACACCTGCCATAACATTGCTTGCACAAGTTATCGAGGCAGGCAGTGACTCGCCACTCGTTAGATGGGCACCTGATGCGCCATCGTAAAGACGGCCAGGCGCAACATCGGTGTGAGCGGCTCAGGGGTGTCGAGAGGTGTGCGCAGCTTTCTACCCAGTGGCTGTTACCAGCCACTGTGCCAACTCGCGTCTTATGCATCTTTCACTTCCACCCCTGGAGCATATAGCTCTAGCGACTCCTCTCTGGACGGCCAATGAAGGCAAGCCAGAGCTGAGACTCCTGCGGGTCCCCTTGAGGTCCACTCCGACCAACGAAGACACGCCGGAGACCCTGACCGATTCTCTTATTATTATTGTCTACCTCTCTGCCTGCGAAGCCGATGGTCCTGGGTTCGAATCCCAGTAAGGGCATTTATTTGTATGATGATACAGATATTTGTTCCTGAGTCATGGGTGTTTTCTATGTATTTAAGTATTTGTATATTATATATATCGTTGTCTGAGTACCCACAACACAAGCCTTCTTGAGCTTACTGTGGGACTTAGTCAATCTGTGTAAGAATGTCCTATAATATTTATTTAATATTTATTTATTTATTTTATTTATTTATTTATTGTATATTTTATTTTGTTTCACGAGAAAGTGACGTTTCTGATTTTATTATTATGTTACTATGTTTTCATATAATATCAGAATGATTGATACTCTTCTTAACTAATAACAAATACATAGGTACTTGATATCACAATATTTGAAGCGTATTTTATTAATATGACAGACACCCGTGTTTGATTCTTAACTCTATGGACACAGAACGGCGTACTGTAAGACGGACCAATCAGCATGCGAGGTGCGTTTCCTCGTGTGTCGGTTCACAATTTTACGGTTTCTTGTCGATAGATTATAATCTACCGAAAAACAATCCGTAAAATTGTAATCACTAAGTTACGGTACACAATCTTTCGACAGTTTACAATCTCGCTAGTTAGATTATAAACTAACGCTTTTTACAATTTTACGGTGACATATATAGCATTAGCATTTTCATTTATGGCTTGCGAAAATATGACCACGTCTCCTATTACCGTTCGGAGCTCAAGTTGCTCCCCATACGTTTGCGACGCAATTTTCACATTCTTGCTCACCTGTACGGTATTCTCTTCAACCCCTCCACCCCTATCTACTTGAAGGAGCGATTCAGATACCTCTCTTCTTTAAGATGCTCCCAGAACTATCTGCTTGCCCAAATTTCCTCTTCTTCTAAATTCTATAACGATTCTTTTACTTTCCAAGCGATTCGGTTGTGGAATGCTCTGCCGTCTGAGCTAAGACATGCTAAATCGCTTCCCATTTTTAAGGCTCAACTCAAAATTCACTATCTGTCACTTCCTCAAACTCGTTAATAATTAGATTATGTCTGTCTGTCTGATTCTGTGTTGTGTGATATATTTATGTATATATGTATTTATTTATATATTTATTTATTTAGCTATATATCTTATTAATGTATGTATTCATATTGTTATATATTTAGTTGTGCTGGTTTTATTTTTTTCCTGTTCTTGCACTTCATTTATTTTTTGCTACCCTTATACTTATTTCTTCCCTTCGATAATTTCTACTACCCGAAGGTTGTCTGGAAGAGATCGCTCTTTAGCGATAAGACCGCCTGTTGTTGCTTAGTTTTTTTTTATGTTTGTTAATTTGCTGTATTCAATCATTGTGCACAATAAAGAATATTATTATTATTATTATTTGTATGTCTTTTCCATATCTCGGGACCATGGGGTCCCGGACCTTTGGGAGGCTTACGTGGGGCCGAAGCCAACAGCGCAGAGGCCCTTTAAGACACTTTAATCTAAAAGCAAGGGATACACGTGGCGGATACCATCCCCGAACGCACAATGTGATACATCCGGAGATGGTCCCCGCCAGGTGCAAAGACTATTGCAGTGCAGCACTTTTGTGCTGCGATGGGAACTAAGGTCATGGGCTTTAGATTTGAAAATTGGATAGACTGGATAATGGGCTATGGGAGAGACTAGCGGACACCTGCCGTGACAATCAGTCTCAAAATTGTATAAGACAGGTGGTGACTCGCCAACTCATTGAGTGGGCCCCGCAATGGCCGCACGCACAGTGCGACAACAGGGCAACACTTTGGAGTGGCTATGAAGTTGTTGAGAGGTGAGTCTGCGGTAGCCAGATCCCGGTAATCCGTTCAAGGGCCGCCGGCGTTATGACATTTTACACTTCCAACCTGGAGCATAGGTCCCGCTCTTGCGAATCCACTCTGGCCGGCCAATCAAGGCAAGCACAGAGGCGAGGGCCAGATGACAGGGCCCTCTGGAATAGGGGTCCGCGGTGTCGCCACTCACCGTCAGCTCGCCACAAGCTACCCCCGCGGGGTTATTATTATTATTATTTTGGAATTCACGGTACCTACAAATCCCGGTCTTTTGATAGGCTTGCGTGGGGATATAGATCCAACACGTAGAGGCCCCTTGGAGAGCTTTAATGTCATGTAGAACGCCTGCTGGAACCCGTTCACAGGCGCAACAATAAACACCCATGAACCGGTCGCAGCAGGCATTGGGACTATTGTAGAAAAGTGAATAGTATACCGGTCTATGGATTGAAGTTTGGATGGACAATGAGACTGGGTTATTGTAGAGAAGTCCGGACACCTGCCATAACAATGCTAAAACATGTTATCGCGGCAGGTGGTGCCTTGCCGCTGACTAGATGGGCCCCTGAAACTGCCGTCGCGAAGACGACCAGGAGCAACATCGGTGTGAGCGGCTCAGGGGTGTCGAGAGGTGTGCGCCGCTTTCTACCCAGTGGCTGTTACCAGCCACTGTGCCAACTCGCGTCTTATGCATCTTTCACTTCCACCCCTGGAGCATATAGCTCTAACGACTCCTCTCTGGACGGCCAATTAAGGCAAGCCAGAGCTGAGAGTCCTGCGGGTCCCCTTGGGGTCCACTCCGACCGACGAAGACACGCCGGAGACGGAGACCCTGACCGACTCTCGGGAGCACTCGGGTCCGTGGGGTCGTTACTCCCCAACAGCTCGCCACAAGCTGCCCTGCGGGCTTATTATTATTATTATTAGCCGCCTCCGGATATGTAGATTCGAAGCGTCGCACATTTTTATTTTTGATGAATTGTGCTATGAACGGCGCACAATTGGCTCCGAATATGAGTGACGTCATCATGTAGGTATCTATAGGGTCTTCGGGCTTATCTCGGTATAGAAAGCGTAGGGCTTGCTGATCTTCGGGTTTTATTTTAACTCTGAGAAACATATCCTTGATATCGCCAGAGATCGCGACCTTGTTTTCGCGGAATCGCCACATGATTCCTATTAACGGTACTAGTAGGTCGGGACCTTTATGTAGGTAGCTATTTAGACTAAACCCTTTTGTTTTAGCTGACCCATCAAATACCAGACGGAGGCTTTTCTTATTTGGATTATCCACGCCATGAGTAGGTAAGTACCAAGTTCTAGTAGATGTGACTGGATTCTTCAGTTTTTCAGCGTATTTATTGTCCAACAAATGTTGTATGCGTTCTTTATACCTTCGTGCATACTCTTCACTCCTTTTCATTTTTAGCTCAACTCCTTTCAGTCGTGATAATGCATTTGGATACGAGTCGACGGTGACACAGTGAGGATCCTTCCAAGGTAAGCCAACTTGCCATTGGCCATCGATAAGTTCAGAGGTTTGTTCCAGGTGCTCCTGGGCCAGTACATCCTCCGAGTTCTGCCGAGGGTTAGCAGATATGCCCATTGAATCGATGGAGAAAGATCGACGCATGTCTTCTTGCAGTTCACGTAGAATTTGATTATTTTCAGTTGCAATATCTTGCTCATAGTTGTGACTAAGATGTAATGAAGTATGTATTTCCCTTTGTTTCATTACAGCTGCACGTTGACACGGACCATGCACGCACCAGCCCAGCGGGGTACGAGTCGCATAGGGTTCATTTTCGCCGCCCTCCACGACCTCTAGTGGTACATGCAAGTGGTAGTTGTCTTGTCCAATAAGAATTTCAGGTTTCTGATTTTCAGCACACAAGTAGTTTTTTATACGGTCTAGGTACTTGTAGTTACCGCACTTAACCAGTCCTATGTTTTGTACAGGTAAGTCCAGATTGTTTGTACTACGCGCGGTTAAGTTGAACATTGTCTCGGCACTAGTAGATATCGAGCAATCGATCAGCTGTGTTTCGCACTTTAGTTCTGAATTGACCCAAGCGCCGCGCACATTTAAACACTGACGGCGCCCGCGCAACCCCGCGCGCTCCGCGAGTTCCGTGCTTATGAAAGACACGCTGCTTCCATCATCAAGCATACCGGTCGTTTTAATTTTACCGTTAGGTCCATGAAGGTATATCGGCACGACTTTTAATAGCACTTCGCGCTGGTTGACGTTTATATGCGTAACAGTTTCTGTTTGAGCACTAGTGTCCGACACTTGTACAACGTTATAAGGAGTCGAGCGCGAACTTTGACCCGATACGTAATGCAGGAGCCGGTGGTGAGCCTGCCCGCACCCCTCCACGTCACACGCCGCGGCCGTGCATGATTGTCTATCACGATGCGATAATAAGCACTTATAATACAAACCGAATCGCTTCATATACTGCCAACGGTCCTTGCGTAGTGATTTTTTAAACTTTTTACATTCTGGTAACTTATGATTTCCTACGCGGCAAAAGCGGCACTTATCAGTACTGTCCGTTTGCGCACTTTGCACTAAAATAGTTTGGGGTTTATAGTCACTGTTTTCACTATAGTTTTTACGTTTATAGTCTGATCGCACTTGCATAAGAGAAGCACTGCAGGTTGACACTTTCATAGCTTCCTCGTGAAGAAACTCAGAGAGGATATCAAGTTTAGATTTAGTTCCTTCTTTAATTAGCGCGTAACTGTAGTCATTCCACTTGGGTAGCAACACCGTAGGTAGCTTAGATAAGATAATGCCGACTATGCTCATTTCTTGCAGGTACTCTCCGCGACCTAGGGCACGAACAGCTGTGACGTAATTTTTTATCTTCACGGAAAACGTAACTATTTCTTTGTGGTATTCCGGTGGCAGAGCGTGTAGTTTTTTAATTTCTATTAACATGCGCGATATTATTAATTCCGGATTTCCAAATTGTAACTCAAGAGTTGACATTAGAGTTTCAGTTGATGTGCCACTAATAAGCAGCGCGTTTACAGATTCTTTGGCGGGTCCACGTAGGCACTTTCTTAAACGCCACATATTTTCAATATCGCTGAAACTACACACTCTGGTCGATTCTTCGAAAGCTTTTTTGAATTGTAACCACTCCATTGGTTCACCGTAGAACAAAGGCAATTCCTTCGGGGTGCTGATGCGGCTCAGCAGTCTTGCGTTTTGGTTATTGTTGGATGCAGATACGGTGGCCAATTCCTTCAGTGCGCTGGCCAACTCCTGAACTGGCAACTCAGTGCCGGTGACTACTGCCGCCGACGAACACAGCGCGCCCGGGTTATTTCCAGTTTCGGGGACGTGCTGTGACTCCAGTTCCAGCTGGCTGCGCTCGACCCACATCACTTTTAACCAACCGACTCATGGTCTTGTTCTGACGGTTCAGATTCTTCACATGGACTGTATTCATCAAGGTTGGCGAGATCTACTTGTAGTTTTTTATCTATCAAGTCCATTTGTATGCGAGCCTTTGCTTCAGCCGCTTCCAGCTCCAGCTTCTTCCTTTGTGCCACAATAGATGACGATGACCTTTTAGAACCGTGGTAGCTAGTTTTGCGAGAACGATGACTTAGCGGCTTCGCGATCTTCCTTTGTTCGGAATGTTCGGATTTTATCTGACTACCCGTTTCTAAAATAATAGTCTTGTCGATCGGTTTCTTAGGTTCTTCATCTTTTACAGGTGTCTGCGGCTGCTGGATTGAAGCCTGTTTACGTTCTTCTTCTTTTCTTTCCATTTCACGTCTCGTAGTACTACGTGTGTTGACCATCTTTGGCTTTGGTGTATGGAACATCCGGCTCGAAGACCACTTTGTCTTAGTTTGTGGTGGTTTTCTCGAATAAAAATGGTCAAATTATGCACTACTCGTATACTTTTTATTTAAACTATATAGACATTACACAGTACATATTAGGAAAATTAGCGAAAAGAAAAATAAATGAGCAAATTAACGTCCGTTCGATATGACTCGCATTCGGATCTCTGCTTGGTGGGGTCCCTGCCCCGCGCGCCCTCACCCCGAGCGCTCGGTACTTGTTGGCAACAATATCTTTATAACCGTTTGAGCTAGCTTCATGAAATTTGGGCTTCTAGATGTCCTTATGGATATAATTAAACACACGTAGTTTTATGTTTTTACGTTAAAGATGTTTTGAGTTATAGAAGGGTCAAAAGTGGCACCAAGTGGTTCGTGTAATATTACACTTGGCGCTGGCTAGCCAGTTCCTTTGCTTGAACTTGGCTTGACACGCTGCCGCGTGTCTAGGTGTATGTGATGACAAGACTGTACTGCTTTCGATGATTGTCAAAACGCTTTACCCGAAATTAGCATAGCTATTATTCATTCAACATACGACCATACATGTATGCTTTAAACGTCTATTTTTCCATATAGTTCAGATATATTTGACACGTTGACCGCTTAGATACCAATGGTTTTTTGACAGCTAAGGTATCAATGATTTGTTGTAAGTGTAGAAATTAATGAATAGCGACTGTTAAGATATTTGTGACATGTTGAGCGCTCACAAGTAAATGCTACCATGACAGTCAACAACTTTTTGACAGTTTAAACGTTTACCTCTCTTTGAGCACCTGGAGTGTATAGCGACTTCTGCTGCTGACTGTACCAGGCGCACGATCGTGAGCCATTAAATATAGGTTCCGGAACCTATATTTAGTTAGTCGTATGGGTGACGCCAACATGTCAAGTTGTCAAAATCGATGGATCAAATTTTAGTTTTGTCAACTATGAACGGTATACTCTTGGGTCGTCCCATTAGTTTTTTGTCAAGTTCTTAAATTAGTCCCATTCTGCTTTCGTCACCCATTCTACATTCGTTAAGTTCATCGGTGGTCTTTTTCATATTTGGTTATACTTGGTTGTTTGCCTTTTTCTTATTTCGGCTTATTCCGGTATTCGTCATCAATGTCATCATCTTCTTTGGGCGTGTTCGATGTTAGTCAATTTCTTTTTTTAGTCTCATTCGTTATTCGTAATATCGTCTTTGGTCTTATTCTAATTTCGTATTTTTATTATTTAGGATCTTTTGAAATTTGGACACATTCTCTATTTGTCACGTTAAATATTCGTCCCGTTCGATATTCGTCCCATTCGATATTCGTCCCATTTACTATTTGTCTTGTTTTTTGTTTTGATTCCATAAACAATAATCCTTATACTTAAATATTAATTAAATGTATCCTTAACAATACACATGTAGGGGAGATTAATTCAAAACGGGGACACGGGGCTTACTACGTCGTGCCGTGCCTGGTCTTAGACCAGGGCACAGTAGTATGGCTACTTAGATAGTTTCAGACTGATTAAAGCTTTGGTAACTGCTGTCAGCCTTCTTCAGGGCGACTTCTATGACGCTCACGGGAGGGAAGGGATGATGAAATTGATAACCACACTGGGAAAAAGACAATCAACAAATATGACAAAGACTACCAGCGAAAGTGACGAATGAAGAATATGACAGAATACAGAATAAAACAAATTAAGAACTTGTCAATAACCGAATGGGACCAATATCGAACGTGTCGAAGAAAAATGACGAATAATGAATGAGACTGAATACGAGATAGACTAACATCGAACAAGCCCAAACAAGATAATGAAGAATACCGGAATGGGTCGGAATAAGAAAAAGGCAAACAACAAATATGACCAAAGATGAGAAAGCCCACCGACAAAAGTGACGAATGTAGAATGGGTGACGAAAGCAGAATAGGACTAATTTAAGAACTTGGCAAAAACCTAATGGGACGACCCAAGACGATACCCTATGAACGTCACCTGTCTACATAAATAAAAGGTCATTGACTGCAATATTAACCTGTCATCGAGTTTTTGAATTGAATTAGACCGGGAGATAGTGACACATTTTACTGGATCATTTGTACCAGTATGGCGGTTCGTCAGGGGTCTAAGTACGTTAATGAAGGAAAGAAACCGGGCAAGTGCGAGTCGGACTCGCGCACGAAGGGTTCCGCACCATAATGCAAAAAAAAAACAAAAAAAAGCAAAAAGAAAACGGTCACCCATCCAAGTACTGACCCCTCCCGACGTTGCTTAACTTTGGTCAAAAATCACGTTTGTTGTATGGGAGCCCCATTTAAATCTTTATTTTATTCTGTTTTTAGTATTTGTTGTTATAGCGGCAACAGAAATACATCATCTGTGAAAATTTCAACTGTCTAGCTATCACGGTTCGTGAGATACAGCCTGGTGACAGACGGACGGACGGACGGACGGACGGACAGCGAAGTTTTAGTAATAGGGTCCCGTTTTACCCTTTGGGTACGGAACCCTAAAAAATGATGGCCATAGCGCTGGTACCGGCGGCCCAATCGCGTGGGCGTTAGTCGAACGTGTCGGCTAAAATACGAGTGTCGAACGATTTGTTCCACAAAAATCCTCGTATTTTCCGATAGTCCATAAAAAAGAAGTAGGCGGTAGCGTAATGCCATACTTCTCCGGTGTGACTTACAGCCCGCCATACTGAGGCGAACACATTAATAAAAAAAAAACAATTCTACCATTTGTGCCAAGCTAATTTTTGCACAGGTGATCATCGTCGAGCAGCCATTCATGCAGAGTTGGGCGTAATCAATTCCTTTTGGAATTAAATTACACATTACATTACAGTAATCATGATTCCTTAGTAATCGATTCCTTTGGTAATCGAAATTACTGGAATCAAATCCGCTGATTACTTGCGTACTTGATTCCTTTGGAATTGAATATATCTAAGTACAAGTGTAATCGTGATTCCTTCGTAATCAATTCCTTTGGTAATCGAAATTACTGGAATCAAATCCGCTGATTACTTGCGTACTTGATTCCTTTGGAATTGAATATATCTAAGTACAAGTGTAATCGTGATTCCTTCGTAATCAATTACTCCAGTAATCTGATTACGTAATATTGTTCAGACTAAATTACATTACTCGGTGTCAAAATACTTTTGATCGTTCTTCTCCCAGCCATAAATGCACTTTTTGTGTGAAACTGTATCATATAAGTTTTCGGGGGCGCAGATTTCGAAAATGATGACAGTTTTGGAATCCGACATGTCTGCCGTGCACTTTGGTCAAAGTCGTCATGTGTCGCGTTAAATAGGTTTCAGGGAGCGCTGAATTCGAAAATGATGACAGTTTTGGAATCCGGCATGTCTGCCGTACACTTTGACATAAAAGTCGTCATGGGTGTCGTTTTATAGGTTTCAGGGAGTGCAGAATGCGAAAATGATGACAGTTTTGGAATCCGACATGTCTGCCGTGCACTTTGACATAAAAGTCGTCATGGGTGTCGTTTTATAGGTTTCAGGGAGTGCCGGTTTCGAAAATGATGACAGTTTTGGAATCCGACATGTCTGACGTGCACTTTGACATAAAAGTCGTCATGGGTGCCGTTATATAGGTTTCAGGGAGTGCCGGTTTCGAAAATGATGACAGTTTTGGAATCCGACATGTCTGCCATGCACTTTGACATAAAAGTCGTCATGGGTGTCGTTTTATAGGTTTCAGGGAGTGCAGAATTCGAAAATGATGACAGTTTTGGAATCCGACATGTCTGCCGTACATTTAGACATAAAAGTCGTCATGGGTGTCGTTTCATAGGTTTCAGGGAGTGCCGGTTTCGAAAATGATGACAGTTTTGGAATCCGACATGTCTGCCGTACACTATGACATAAACGTCGTCATGGGTGTCGTTTTATAGGTTTCAGGGAGTGCCGGTTTCGAAAATGAGGACAGTTTTGGAATCCGACATGTCTGCCGTACACTTTGACATAAAAGTCGTCATGGGTGTCGTTTCATAGGTTTCAGGGAGTGCTGGTTTCGAAAATGTAGACATGTCGGATTCCAAAACTGTCATCATTTTCGAATTCTGCACTCCCTGAAACGTATAAAACGACACCCATGACGAATTTTATGTCAAAGTGCACGGGAAACATGTCGGATTCCAAACCTGTCATCATTTTCGAAATCTGCTCACCTGATTCAAATAAGGTGCATCTATATCTAGTAAGCCAACATTCACAACATCTATACATATCTACTATCGAAATGTACTTTTGATAGTAGAAGTACAAAATGTAATCTGAAAGGATTCAAGTAATGCATTCCTGTAATGAGGAATCGACAATGATTCCAATTACTAGGAATTGTAATATTAGAAAAACTGATTCCTGATTCTTCAAATGGAATTGTACTTAGTAATTCGGTATTATAGATTACAAAGTAATCTGGGAATCGGTAATCAGATTACAAAGTAATTTCGAGTAATCGTGGAATCAGGAATCAATTACGAAATGCCCATCTCTGCATTCATGGGCATCACCATGCCATACTCTTCGGATGGTTCCAAATGGCCGCCATACCGCCGCAAGGGAGTCAATTCTTTTTTTTTTGCTAAACGATTTGTACCAGTATTGCATTAAAATTTTTGGAAAGTATTTGATAAAATGTGAGCGTTATTATAATTGCCATACTTATAGTAGAGGGAAAAAGTGCTGCCATACTTGAAAAACTTATTTAATCGACACGTATCAAAAATACGACTATGTATACGTAAAATATTTTTTTACAGGATGGCATCATCATATTCTGTTTGTTTGGATACAATTATACCTAAAAAAATGAGAGAGGCTGTATCAGGGACACAGCCGCTATGGCTGACGTGAAACGTGGTGTGGACCGCCAATGCGAAGGCCGAAGGCCGAGCTCCGCGTAGGGCCGAAGGCCCGAAGCGTCCAGGATTTAAGTACTTTAACATATGTAGAACAATAGTACAAGTGTCTAAATGCGAAGGCCGAAGGCCGAGCCCCGCGTAGGGCCCAAGGCCCGAAGTGTCCAGAATGTTAGTGCTTTAACACAGAACAATAGTAAAAGTGTCTAAATGCGAAGGCCGAGGGCCGAGCTCCGCGTAGGGCCGAAGGCCTGAAGCGTCCAGGTTTTAAGTACTATAACACAAAACAATAGTACAAGTGTCTAAATGCGAAGGCCGATGGCCGAGCTCCGCGTAGGGCCGAAGTGTCCAAGATGTCAGTGCTTTAGCACAGAAAAATAGTAAAAGTGTCTAAATGCCAAAGGCCGAAGGCCGAGCTCCGCGTAGGGCCGAAGGCCCGAAGCGTCCAGAATGTTAGTGCTTTAACACAGAACAATAGTACAAGTGTTTAAATGCGAAGGCCGAAGGCCGAGCTCCGCGTAGGGCCGAAGGCCCGAAGCGTCCAAGATGTCAGTGCTTAAACACATAACAATAATACAAGTGTCTAAATGCGAAGGCCGAAGGCCGAGCTCCGCATAGGGCTGAAGGCCCGAAGCATCCAGGATGTTAGTGCTTTAACACAGAACGTACAAGTGTCTAAATGCGAAGGCCGAAGGGCGAACTCCGCGTAGGGCTGAAGGACCGAAGCGTCCAGTATTTAAGGGCTTTAACACAGAACAATAATACAAGTGTCTAAATGCGAAGGCCGAAGGCCGAGCTCCGCGTAGGGCCAAAGGCCCGAAGCGTCGAGGACATTAGTGCTTTAGCAGAGAACAATAGTAGAAGTGTCTAAATGCGAAGGCTGAGCTCCGCGTAGGGCCAAAGGCCCGATGCGTCCAGGATGTTAGTGCTTTAATACAGAACAATAGTATAAATGTCTAAGTGCGAAAGCCGAAGGCCAAGCACCGCGTAGGGCCGAAGGCCCGAAGCGTCTAGGATGTCAGTGGTTAAACAAATAAACACAGAACTGACAGACTGAACGCTTCGGGCCTTCGGCCCTACGCGGAGCTCGGCCTTCGGCCTTCGCATTTAGACACTTGTAATATTGTTCTGTGTTAAAGCACTGACATCCTGGACGCTTCTTGCCTTCGGCCTTACGTAGAGCGCAGCCTTCGACCTACACATTTAGTTAGACTCTTGTACTATTGCTTCGTGTTTGAATACCGAAGTCGCACATCTCGCGAATGCGTGATGTATTATAATGATTTTGAGTAATATCTAAATTTTATCTGTAAAGATTATTTGGGGTCATAATGATTCACTGTATCTAGATGAACTTGAATACAGCATTTGATGGGTAATTTTAAAATAATTAATAACAGTGTCACACCTATTTAAATAATTAAATGATCAATTCATTTTGGAGTAATGAATGTAACGATTAGGTACAATTTTTCTGTAAATATCACACCAAAATTACGAGAATAGATATTTTATACGGTTAATACACGTTTTATAGCAACCTCGTTCGTGTTTTTCCTGTAGCCATCGCATTTAAGGGAATCTAAAAGCAATTTTTTACGCAGCACCTTTACAGGCAGAATATTTCATTCAGTACTTGAGACTCAAATGAGAAAAACGGGATATACCGGTATATGAACCACAGTCGTTACCTTTTATAGTACCTATTGTCCACAGAAGTGACCTTTTCTAAATTATGTTTTACCCATTACATTAGAAAGTACCTAACTAAGATTACTATACAGGGTGAAATTTAAATCTCTGGCCATAATCATTCCCGGCACTAGGTTACACTTAAGGAATCTATTTAGCGAAAAAAAAGAGTACACTTTTTTTTAATTTTTATTTTTCAATTTTTAAATATTTTCCACGAGTCGTGGTCACCCTATTACCACAAATGTAAACAAACTTAATAGTAGGTTTTAACAACAACATCAGCAAAACCCTTATCTGACCTTCACTAAACCTTATAATCGTTGCAATAGGGTCCACCCAGTTAGTGTTCGCGATGGTAGGCAGGTTTATCAATTTCGAGGGTAGTCTAAACTAAACCATTCCGCGCTAGCGGTAAACATAACGGTAAGCATAAATGATTAGTCACTCGTCACTCGCCAACCTTAAAATAATAATCGCGCGCGTACTAAGGTTAAAAAAATTGTTTTCGAACCGGGAATATTACGAAGTGGTACGGTGTTATTTATTAAGTGGTGAGTGTTTAAGTGGTGCACAAAGATTATACGAAATGGAATCCGTTCCACGCCTTCGCAGACAAGGATTGAATCCAAGAGTACCATCTCGTGGGACTTTCGTTAATTGCGTCGATTTTTAATCAAATGTACTTACGTAAGTTGATTCAATTTTTTAAATACGCCTGAATGCAAAGATTCCTGACCTAGTTTTTACTCATTGTTTTTAAGCCACGGACGTTTTGTTAATAATCATTAGTCAGAAATAACATTTAAGATTATAAATGGGTTGCCTTTGCATTTTGACGGTTCTAAGCCCGTTAATATGAAAGGAAAAATTAGCAACTTATGTAGGTAATCTCGCTGCAATAGGGTTCATAATTGGTGACGCGATTGCAAACAGCGGGAGGGGCGGGGTGTCAATGACCTTAACTGATAAGAGAGAAGCGGGTGTAGTGGGTAGTTGTCGGTTCACCATAACGTACGAGGTTTTTAGGACAACTTGATGATGAGTTATTTCGAAAAAAATGTACTGAGCGTTATTAAAAGAAAAAACATGTGTTTAATATTTTTTCGAGTTCTTTCGGTTGTTTCAATTTGGCCAGTGAATTAAATTTCACCCTGTATACTTACTAGCATTCGGAACTCGGGATTGTCAAGCAGCCGTCTTACGTTACATGTCTATCAAAGTAACTCGCGCCGCCGCGCCGCCATAGATGCTAATGCATTATTTGAGGAGATGAGCATGTATTACTATGGTGAATGTTGTATTAAAAGAACCATTATTGCTTTATTTTACTATTTCAGGTATATTTTGTCAGTTTTGCGCCCTTTTTTTCGCACACGGTGGCCTCAAACAAGAGCAGTGATAAAAATTCTGTAAAAACTGTCACATTTTTATTTTTTAGCAGCTTATTATAATTCCACGTACTTTATTTTACTCATATTTCATTAAAATAAAGTAAGATCTATCAAATGACATGAATTTTACCGAAATCGGTTAATGGGCTGATGAGTCATTCATTACTAAATGAACACTGAAAATAGGGGTCATTTTTGCTCCGAATACGTCGTGTCTAGCGCAGAATCAGCGCCATCTATGTCAGCAGCACGTGCTGTTCCGAGTAATGGCTACTTTTTTCTACACATCTGTATCAAAACTATGTTTATAGGTATTATAGTTTCGGAGATATAAACCGCCGCGCCATAACACTTTTTCGTTACATCGGTTTTTGATCCGAGCCCCTCTACTGGTTTTTAAAGACGTTTACCTACGTTTCACGTCAAAAAATATTCCAGATTATAACTACGGGGCGGAAGACTGTGAGACTTAAGCCAAGACTTAAAACAAAAAAATATTTTTTGAGGATTTGTACCAGTATGGCATTTGGATTTTTGGAAATTATATGATGCAATGTGACCATTATTATATTTGCCATACTTCTAATAGGGGAAATAATGGGGAATAGGGGGAATATTGTACACATTTGCCACCTCCTACAGGTATGGCATTATGAGATTTCCATTTATGATCGCACAGAAAGTCTTGAAAAAAAAATTGAAGATGGTACAAATCGTTTAGCAATAAAAAAAAATTAACTCCCTTGCGGCGGCCATTTGGAACCATCCGAAAAGTATGGCATGGTGATGTCCATGAATGGCTGCTCGACGATGATCACCTGTGCAAAAATTAGCTTGGCACAAATGATTGAATTGTTTTTTTTTTTAATTAATGTGTTTGCCTCAGTA
Organism: Cydia fagiglandana; assembly: GCF_963556715.1. Taxonomy (NCBI): domain Eukaryota; kingdom Metazoa; phylum Arthropoda; class Insecta; order Lepidoptera; family Tortricidae; genus Cydia; species Cydia fagiglandana. The sequence goes on along the minus strand of NC_085959.1, from coordinate 434,455 downwards.
TGGCGGGCTGTAAGTCACACCGGAGAAGTATGGCATTACGCTACCGCCTACTTCTTTTTTATGGACTATCGGAAAATACGAGGATTTTTGTGGAACAAATCGTTCGACACTCGTATTTAATCCGACACGTTCGACTAACGCCCACGCGATTGGGCCGCCGGTACCAGCGCTATGACCATCATTTTTATTTCGTTCATTACGTACTTAGACCCCTGACGAACCGCCATACTGGTACAAATGACCCAGTAAAATGTGTCACTATCTCCCGGTCTAAATGTATTTGTTGTAAAAATTAGGTATTTGTAAAATAACGTAAGAAAGAGATGTTTATGACACGAGTGTTTTATTCGAAGTAAGGTAACTAAGCAATTTTAAAATATTTAAAATATATCAAAAATAGAAAATAGAAGACTTAACGTTTGTCTACACAAAGAAGGTTACAAACTACAACAGCCGCCCTTAATCGAAGTTGTGCCAGACAAACACAAACAAAAAAAAATTAAGTCTCTAATCCTAAGTTAAGTGTACACCTTTTATGTACTATAGGTCCTAGTGGCTTCGTTAGTACATCAGCAGGCATATCACTACTTTTAATATATACTAATTTAACAACATTATTAGACACCTTTTCCCTAATAAAGTGAAATCTGGTATCTATATGCTTAGTCCTGTTGTGGTGTACAGGATTTCGAACGAGGTTGATGGCACTCTGACTGTAAGAAGCTAAATTAACTATATGCAATTTACCTGTTATCTCATAGATAAACCGTCGTAAGTAGCATGCTTCCTTCGTGGCAGACGCTAGTGCCATATATTCCGATTCAGCTGAAGATAAAGCCACTGTAGGCTGTTTCTTGGACTCCCAGGATACTGGACCTCCACTTAACTTGAAGGTGTATCCAGTGTACGACCTTCTGTCAATCGGACAATTTGCCCAGTCCGCGTCACTAAAGCTTTTTAAAGGTTCTCCACTCTTCCTGTAAACCAAGGAGTAATTTAAAGTACCCTTCAGGTACTGCAGAACCCTTTTCGCAGCATTCCAGTGTTCCTTAGTAAAACACGTATTAAACTGGCTTAAATAGCTCGTCGCGTAAGCGATATCGGGTCGTGAGTTTACCGTAAGATACATGAGGCATCCTATTAAGTTTTGATACGGATAAGACTCACCTTCTTGACTATCAGTTCTTCTTTCCATATTCTTTTTAACTAGAGGAGTATCCACAGTCTTACAATCCTTCATGTTAAATTTTTCCAGTATGGAAAGAATGTAACTCCGCTGATTTAATTTAACACACTCGGAATCGCATTCAATTTGTAAACCTAAATAACATTTTAATATTCCGAGATCTTTCAAAGAAAAATATTTCGACAAATTCGTTTTGACAGTGTCAAACGTCGAATCAGATTTAAAGAAGACAATTATGTCATCGACAAAAATACCCAATATCACGAGTTCCTTACCAAAAAGTTTCGTATATACGCAAGGCTCGGAAGGAGTTCCTATAAAACCTATTTTCAAAAGCGTTTCATTTAACTTTTTGTTCCATGCTCGCGGTGCCTGCTTAAGGCCGTAAAGGGATTTCTTCAGCAAACAAACCTTGTTTTCTTTGCCCTTTTCGATGAAACCAAGTGGTTGCTCCATGAAAACTTCTTCTTCTAAATCTCCGTTTAGGAACGCGGTATCGACATCCAAGTGCTTCATTTTTAACCCCATCTCTGCAGCTAAAGCAAATAAAGTGCGGAGGGAAGAATGGCGAATCACAGGTGCAAACGTCTCATCGTAGTCTACTCCCTCCACTTGATGAAAGCCTTTCACGACGAGTCTCGCTTTATACTTGGTTATATTACCGTACGCGTCCTTTTTAATTTTGTAAACCCATTTACATCACCTATTTATTAGGCTTATCTACTAGGTCCCATGTGTGGAGTTTTTTCAGTGAACTATACTCATCAGCCATAGCATGCCTCCACTTATCTGCATCATCGGCTTGAGTAGCTTCAAGATATGTTGTAGGTTCTCGAGAATCAGCCGTAGACACGTTGTAAGTTAGGAAATCTGGTGGTTTCCTATCTCTTGAGGGGTATCTCGGCTCAGGATGAGATTCCTCTTCCACACTTGCTGGCTCTTCATCCGCACTAGGAAGCCGTGGTTCACTGAAGGGCTCTCGCTCTTCCATAGATACTAAATCTTCGGCACTTTCTAGATTTATCGGCGAAGGCGGTGGTGCAGGGTCGTTGCTCTCGTCGCAGTCATAAAATTGACAATCTTGACAGTTTTCAGACTCGGTCTCTCTTTTATCTTCGAACAATAAAATAGAGTCTGACTGTACCTATCAGGTTCTGGTGACCTCTGCTTCAGCTCTGTAAAACAATTCTCAAAAAAGGTTGCATCTCTGGACATAAACATTTTTCGTGGGTAAGCAGGATCCCTAAATATATAAGTACCTGGATTTTCTGAATAACCTACGAAAATCGCTTCCTGTGCCTTGACATCTAATTTCCTTCTGTGACACGAGGGTATATGGACTAGTGCTCTACATCCGAATACTTTCAGGTGACTAAGATCACCTCTACGACCATACCACCTGTCATAAGGAATTTGTCCGCCTAAGGCTCGATGAGGAGACCTGTTCTTTAAGTACACGGCAACTTGGAATGCGTCTTCCCAGAATGCTTTCGACAGTGAGCTTTCAGCTAGCAACGTCCGCGCCTTTTCTGTAATCGAACGATGTGTGCGCTCCGCGACTCCAACCTGTTGAGGACTGTAAGGCGTCGTCGTTTGGTGCTCGATACCTTTCGAAGCAAGATAATCAACAAACACTTTATTAACGAACTCCTTACCTCCGTCAGTCCTAACCGCTTTTATTTTCTTGTCTAATTGATTTTCAACAAAAGTTTGAAACAGACAGAATTTATTTTTTACCTCTGTTTTGGAAGAAATGAAATAAGCAAACACCTTTCGCGTATAATCGTCTACTATCGTTAGCATATACCTATTTCCTTGAAAAGAGGTTGTAGACACCGGTCCCATGAGATCCATATGGATCAGTTCTAACGGGGAAGTAGCCCTATTAAACGCTACCTTCTTGAAAGGTTTCCTTGCTTGTTTACCTTCCACGCAAGCGATGCAACTATTTTTATCTACTACTGAATACTTTACGCCTACCTCGTGATTCTTCAGTTGGTTCATGCCTATGCGACACAAATGTCCTAGCCTCTTATGCCAAAGTTGATAACTATCCTGACAGTCAGAGTGCACATCCTGTGTCATATAATTATCTGCCACATTCTCGGGAACATTGACAGTACCGTCTAAAACGTACAGTCCACCACAGGGCGAGGCATGAGCAACAGATTCACCTGTAAAACGAAAATTATCAGATTTATAAAAGTTACATCCATTAATATCAAAAACACATATAAAACCCTTTTGAACAGTTTTGTATACAGATAACAAATTAGCTTTTAAATCTGGTACAAAATCAACGTCACTGATCTTGTTGACCACGTTCTCGGGTGTGTTTATTGATATATTTCCAATTCCGCAGCACTTAATCTGTTCTCCGTTTGCGACAGTAACGGTACCTTGATTCTGTATCATAAGACTCTGAAACCAATCTCGTCTAGAAGTCATGTGTCTAGTACAGCCCGAATCTACATAAATGATGTCCTTACTTGAGCTGTCAGAAGTATTAAGAGCTGTAAATGTCGTATCGTTGACAGTTACCTCATTTGCTTTCTCCTTCTTGCCTCTCAACGGACAGTCTGGTCGCTTATGTCCAGGCATCTTGCAGTCGTAACAAACCAGATCCTTCTTCTTTGACTTCGGCTTCCTTTTCGCATGAAAAACCGATTCTAATGGTGTAGCCGCATCCTTGGACATTTCATTTAGCAGTTTTGTCTTAACTAAGTCTGTAGTCACATCGACATTACAGTTTTCTAAAGCCATAATGAGAGGTTCGTATTTTGGAGTGAGACCTCCCAAAAGTATCGCAGCAATAGACTTATCCTCTAAGACTACATCTATATCCGCCAGGTCCTGTGCGGTTGACATAACTGCGTTAATGTACAGTTCCATATTCGAAAAGTCCGACAGACTCAACCTGTACAATTTTCGCTCTAAAGAAAGTCTTCGTCCCATTCCCTTGTCCTCAAAAGCTTTCTGCAAAGATTTCCATGCTTCGGCTGCGGTTTTCGCACATCTAACATGAATGATTGCCGCATCATCTACTGTCAAACATATCTTTGCCAGGGCTTTCGAATCTTTTCGTACCTTTGTAGAGGCAGGAGTCGTGTCTCCTTCAGGGTAGCCACCGATTGTCTCCCACAGATCCTCGTGCAATAGGTAATTGCGCATCTTAAATTTCCACGCAGGGTATCCATCTTTGCTCCTCAGGCAAAACGATGGAATAGATGAGCTTGAACGGGAATTAGAAACACTCGAAGCATCTCCCGATTCGTGTGACATATTTACGATTTGTACTATTTCCAATCACACAAACACTACAACTCAATATTTTACGAAATACACTAAACTTTGCATTATAAATTATAGCATTCGTGCTGATAACGTGTTGTAAAAATTAGGTATTTGTAAAATAACGTAAGAAAGAGATGTTTATGACACGAGTGTTTTATTCGAAGTAAGGTAACTAAGCAATTTTAAAATATTTAAAATATATCAAAAATAGAAAATAGAAGACTTAACGTTTGTCTACACAAAGAAGGTTACAAACTACAACAGTATTGTATGTTTATTTGCTCTTTTTCATATGAAACAAAAATGTATCTAGATAAACTAAGACAATGTCTATCGAGGCCAAATCATTATTTTTATTTAAATTTAATACTTATATTTATAAAAAATAAAGAGTAGCACTTTTCACTGTAACCTGTCTTGTCCAAAGGCATCGCTCTTCCAGTTTTAGTTCTTTATATTTTATAAGTACCAATTTATGTAAATAAAATGTCATGCTATATAACATTGGTAGGCAAAGTACGGCCCGCGGGCCAGCTCCGGCCCGCGAATGGATTTTATCCGGCCCGCCGCCGGTCCTATGAAATAATTAGTATATGGCATTGGTCCACGAATATCACAAATCAGAATAAATATTGGCTTCAATTCTGGAAGGCCAGAGCCTTCCACTTAAATTTCCTAAACTTTCTGCCCCCCCATGAAGAAAGTTTGCCCATCACTGCTATATAATAACACAAACAATACCTTTTACTTTTAAAATGTGCGTTGCGCAGGACTTGTCTATTTTTTTTTACAATATTCACGCACGAAGTTTGTCCAAGGATATTTTCACTGTATAAGTACACAAATAACAAAAAAATTCAAAGACTTGAAAATTTTTGGTGGAATTTTGTATGGGAAATCAATAACCGTTGAACCGATTTAGTTGAAATTTGGTATGTACCTAGTTTTTGTTATGGGGAAGGATATATAATAGTTTTCGACCCCAAAATCACACCGTAAGGGTGTAAAGGGTGTTAGGGGCAAAAGGGGGTTGAAGTTTGTATGGGGAATCAGTAAAAAGCAGATGTATGAAAGATGCCCCCAGGTACGTATTTCAGGATTTTTAATAGTACTTAAATCACACGGAACCATTTAAATTAGGGGATGGAAGGTTGTCATAAGCAGCTTACAAAAATAAGTGAAATCCCACCAAAAACATTTTCATGTAAAATGTTGCCAAGACGAAATCATAAGGCACGCACTGACTAAAAGTTATCAGATCTCTTTTAGAGCCAAGCTTCTAACTCTACAAGCCCTAACTTCTCAAACTCTACACCTTAGTCAAAATATGTGGCTTGGCAGTTTCATTACTCCAACAACTATTGTATTAAAAAAAACCAACGGGTTGCACTCCGGGAGTACCGACAGAAGTGAAAACTTAATGATTAGTCCAAAATGTCTGCAGTATGTCACTATGTATAATTGACCCATCCTCCTTTCTATTGAAAAACTTTAGTTCCAAAATTGCTAGCCAGTGAGCTTAAAGGAGATCGTCGATTTTGGGTCCAGAGTAAACCATCACGTATATGGTTCAGACTATTACAGTATTATATACGCATTTTATTACTGAAAAAGATATAATATTGGGTAAAAATGAAACGGGAATTAGAAATATACAATTAAAAGACATTATATTATTCATTTCCGACAATTAATGTATTATATAACGAACGACGTGTGGAGTATAGAATAGGATAGGATAAAACCGTTGGTAGGTCGGCAGGATCATCTTCTAACGTTGCACTTGCATTCTCATGAAAGTCCCTATTTGAGGGTAGATTCACAACGTTCGCCCACGTGTGAATCTACCCTCTAATAGGGACTTTCATGAGAATTCAAGTGCAACGTTTAAATTTTAGAAATAATAACACGTCGAGATAGCCGATAGTTCGTTTTAATTAACAGTATCGATTACACGTCATAATAACTTAAGATCACTTCGATTTAAATGGATTATAATAATCAATAACAACCGCTCTGCTTGATCGCCTCAATCATAATGACTGCAAGGCCGGTCATTCCGCCCTCTTTATATAACAACCAACCACCTGTCACTGGCCAGGTGACAGCTCCGCGACGCCATCTCTGATTTCACCCAGGCAACTACCTGACGTTTATTAGGTTACAAATCGATTAATCATGGTTCACTTCGACATATTTATTAACATTGTTAACAAAAGCCTTGCCGTCGTCAACATCTTTATCAGCATTGACATAACGCTCAAATTCACAGAAACCATGAGGTTTTTTCACTAAGGAGTTATAAAATATCATTACATTAAACTATTATAGTAAGTAGCCATAAGTCATAGTAGACATAAGTGCGTTTCGATACTATTCAAAATATCAGTAGTGTCATTCATTATTTATTTAATGTACCTACTTTTAAATTCTATTTTAAATCGACTGTAAAAATGCCTAAAATAAGTTAGTTAAGAAATATAGTAATGTGACTTTTTATTTAGTTACATAGTTTGAAGAATTAAACGAATTCAGAATACGTCGATATGATTCTAGTTTTATTTAACTAAACGCAACCATTTTTATCAATCTGTCAAATATTGTCAAGTAATAAACCTTACTTCCTTTAAAGAAGATATGAAATGAATCTGTTCACTTTCCGCGAATTAACAATGAACTTCCGAATAAGATCAAAATATAACTTTTTATTGAACGCGGATACGATTTCAGTTTCATTTTCATGTCAGACTTTGTCTATTTTCTTTTAAAAAGTCAAAACACTTTTACAGAATAGTGTGAGTAGTAGTATATGCTTTTTAGGTCAAGAAATGAATGCTCAAAAAACGTTGTAGAGGGAAATGCTAGGAACACAATTTTTGACTCCGTAACTTTGTTTGGACTAGTTAGGAGGTGAACATATCAAAAGTCCCCGGCTGTAGCCCCGCTGCTGGGGGGTAGAGGGGGGTAAGAAGGTCGAATTTTTCGGTTTTTCATTGGTATCTTGGAAACTTTGCGTCTTAGCGACATGACTACTAAGACAAACCGAAAGCTGATAAAATTAGTTACAAGTTTTATCCTGTCAAGTTTTTCGATATCATGAATAGTTTTTGAGATACCTGCTCTTGAGAGTTTATTTAGGGATTTTAATTTTATCTTGATATCTACGTCAGTGAAGCTGTTAGGCCATGTTTGGTATCATTTTCGTATAAATCGGGGGTGCTGAATTCATTTATGGTATCACATTGACACCATTCCGAAGTAAAACCAAAATTTAAAAATAAATATTTTTTTAATTCCCTATTCCGCTTAAACCGCTGAACCAATTTCGTTGAAATATGGTATAGAAATAGTTTAAATCTCGACACACGACATAGGATAGTTTTTATAACCAAAAGCATCTTTTGAGGGTGTGAAAAGTGGGGTGGAAGTTTGTATGGGGAGTCAATAACCGCTGAACCGGTTTAGATGAAATTTAGGACGGAATACATCTGTGATTTAGATGAAAGTGATACCAAACATGACTTCAAACCTTACCTTGAGCAGTATTAACCTCAGGAATTCAGTTTCGTTGACGAAGTTGAATTCCCCCCATACTCCATTTCACAACTTTAAAGCATGATTATTGAGATAAAAAGTATCTTATGTCCTGTCTTGGGACTCGAAATATCTGTATACCAAATTTCAATTCAATCGGTTGAGCGGTTTAAGCGTGAAGAGGAATTAAAAAAAAAAAGGTATTTGTTTAAAGTTTATATGTTTTTTCTTAGGAATGGTGTCAATGTGATACCAAAACTGAATTCAGCACCCCCGATTTATACGAAAATGATACCAAACACGGTCTAGCAGCGTCACTAATGTAGATATCAAGATAAAATTGAAAGCCCTAAATAAACTTTCAAGAGCGGATATCTCAAAAACTATTCAAGATATCGAAAAACTTGACTGAATAAAACTTGTAACAAATTTTATCAGCTTTTGGTTTGTCTCAATAGTCATGTCGCTAAGACGCAAAGTTTCCAAGATATTAGTGAAAAACCGAAAAATGAGACCTTCTTTCCCCCCTCTACCCCCCAGCACCGGGGCTACGGCCGGGGACTTTTGATATGTTCACCTCCTGACTAGTCCAAACAAAGTTACGTAGTCAAAAATTGTGTTCCTAGCATTTCCCTCTATAACTTCTTATTGCTTGGCCTATTTGTATATAAAAGTTATTCTTGTCATGTTCAAGTTTTAATGCAGTATTTCTCAAAATTCCCGTTATATTTCGTGATTCTGTTTTTATCATCATGATCTAGCAATTATAACGATTAATTTCCTATATATATTAAATGTATACGTTAAATTTCCGAGTGGGCCCAAACGCCCTAAGAAAATCGACGATCTCGTTTGTAGCGTTAATTGTTTAAAATACGAATATAAATTCTAAAGTTACCTTGCAGACCTCGCATCTAAATATTCTAAATATATTTGGTCATGATATTTTGAGTTTTATTCACCAGTAGGTACTAGAGTTCACTTTTATTAGCGATTTCATCAATATGTAGCTTTATTGAATTATATTGGAGTGATATAAGACCTGTGGCCTATTTTATAAAGCTACAAGTTACAATTTACAAGCGGAAGTCTCGTTCTAACACATAGGGTTAGAAAGAGACTTCCGCTTGTAAATTGTAACTTGTAGCTTTATAAAATAGGCCACTGTCCGCCCTCGGAATACCCAACTGGCGCGAAGTGGCGCAGAATAGGGCAGAGTGGCGCTTTCTTGTGTCAGAGGCCAAGATCCTTTTTGGGTCACTGGGCCAGTGATGTATGTATGATATAAAGTTAGAATGTAACTGTGAGATCCTCGTATTTCAGCCCGTACAAGATTAGAGCATTGAGCTTTATTGCTTAATATAAAAGTCCAGTTTTAAATAATTGACCTGATTATGATACGTTATGACTAAAGTTCTTTGGTAAATAACATTGTCCGTAACACATGAAGTCAGCGCGTTACGCGTTACGCTGTTTCGAGTTTATGATTTTTCCCCACCTCAAAAAGTGCTCAGCGCCGCTAAAGAAGTTTTGACTTCAAAAAATAATAAACATTTTTCACCTTACATCCATGTGACAGTAGCGAAACGGTCAAGCCACATATTTTGACTAAGGTGTAGAGTTTGTGAAGTTAGGGCTTGCAGAGTTAGAAGCTCGGCTCTACAAGAGTTCTGATAACTTTTTGTCAGTGCGAGCCTTATGATTTCGTCTTGGCAACATTTTACATGGAAATGTTTTTGGTGGGATTAATAATGTCTATACTGTCTCTGGTGGGATTAATAATGTCTGTCAGTCCTATGATTCGGTTAAATTGTGTTCTAATGTATGGGGAAGGCAAACTAATTATAGCCAGCCTTTTATGAATGTAGTATGATACCTTAGGGTATGGTGCTTTACGCACACTAGCGTCCCTTCCCCTCCCCCTGACACAACCCCCCCTTTTTGCATGAAATATGTCCCGGTTCACAGTTTTTTACATTTTTTGAGGAAAGTATACATTTTAGGAAAAAAGTGTCAATGAAAGAAATAATTCTTAATAAATTCTTGGTAAAAATGGTCATATTCATTTTTTTTATATGATGCACCATATTCATGTATTAGCTTGTTAAAATTCGAAATAACAAAGTTTTTACTTAGGATTCGAAACTCATTTATTATACACGGTGTAACACGAGGAAACCGAATAATTTTAACAGCGTATTCCTGATCATATTTAGAGATAAAAATGTCCTATAAACTTTTTTGATATTCGGCTAGTTTCAGAGTTAATACCAATTTTTAAAAAAACAAGTTTGTATTGTTACATAGGGCAAAACGCCTTTTTGATGGCGATGTTGCTACTATGGGACGTAGTCTAAATATCCTTATTGATAGATGTCAAAAAGTGACAAGTAACACTTTGCAAAAACTAAGTCAAAAACAGGTCGATGTTGCCTATTTTGACTATCGAAAAGCCTTTGACACAGTAAATAACGACGTACTACTTGGGAAAATGGCTTTAGCTGGATTTTCCCGTCAGCTCTTATCCTTCTTAGCCTCTTACTTGTCAGGGAGGCAACAGTATGTGCAATATGGCCAATGTAGGTCTGATCTGTACCCAGTACACTCAGGCATTGGTCAGGGTAGTAACCTGGGTCCTCTCCTTTTTCTGGTCTTAGTTAATGACCTGCCAGCAAATATTAGGCATTCTACTTGCTTAATGTTTGCTGACGACCTAAAATTAGTCAAACCGGTTGGTCATTATGAGGATTGTCTAAAGTTGCAGCAAGACATTGATAGTGTCTGTGCTTGGAGTGTCCAAAACAAGTTGTCTCTGAACGTAGAGAAATGCTCAGTCATGTCATACACCCGTGCTCGACATCCTCAAAAATGTTATTACAGGATCGGAAATAATTCTCTGCAGCAAGTTGCATCAGTTCATGATCTTGGCACAATATTCGATCAACAGCTCACATTCAATGACCACATTGTCAGCGCCAGTAAGGCTGCAAGAAAATGCCTAGGTTTTGTAATCCGCCAATCAAAATCCTTCAGTGCACAGAATGCACTTAGAATACTGTACAACGCGTATGTACGAAGCCGACTTGAGACGAATGCGATAATTTGGAGTCCCCATGAACAACACTACACACTTATGTTGGAGAGGGTCCAGAAATCGTTCATTCGTCATCTATATAATAAACTCTATGGTTACTATCCATACATGTACCCCAGTCTATATATTCTCGGAATGGTTAACTACACCACCCTCGAGGCCAGAAGAAATGTGGCACTCGTAAGATACTTTTATCTCCTAATCCGTGGCCAAATACATAACCCTCAGTTGCTAGCACTTGTCCCGTTTCGAGTACCTGTCCACAGCAGTATTCAGCTGCGCCCTCGTCGCCGCGCGCTGTTTGCAGTCCCGGCGGCGCGGACCCGGGCATTATCCCACTCACCGCTGCACCGCGCATTGTCTCTCCTGAACGATATATTGGACAGCGACAGCGAATTTGACATATTCCAATCCACGGAACCTAGGTTTTTGTCAGTTAGTAGCCGATACCTGGAGTCAATAACGACGCCGAGCTCAATTATTGTATAGTTAGTACTTAAGTAAAATCTTACTCTCAATGTTTATATAATGTCACTCCTTTTAACATGTGTAGCTTGACTGTAAATGTTAAATTATGGAATAAATAAATAATAATAAAAAATAATAATAATAAGTTTTACGAAATAAAAAAGTAAAAATCCATTTTAACTGACAAGTTTAGCAGTAACATTTACTTTTTATGTACAAATATATTTAAAAACATTGAAAAAAAAAGAAACAAAAAAAATTTTTTTTTCGCGGGGTTTACCTTTAATCATATTACATTTTTTCCTTCATTTGACCTCAGAAATAAAATCTTTCGCATTTCTTGAGAACACCTTGTATAATAAGTGTTATAAAATGAATATAACCTTTTATATTAAGAATTTAATAAGGGATTATTTCTTTCATTGACATTTTTTTCCTAAAATGTCAATGAAAGAAATATTTTCATATTTCATACATGAGGTCAAAATAAAGGAAAATATGTAATATGAGTTTAGGTCAATTTCGCCAAAAAAAATTTTTTTGTTTGGTTTTTTTTAAATTTTTTGAATGTATTTGTACATAAAAAGTAAATGCTATTGGTAAACTTGTCACTTAAAATGGATTTTTTTTTTTCGTAAAACTTAGTTTTTGCAAAGTGTTACTTGTCACTTTTTGACATCTATCAATAAGGATATTTAGACTAAATCCCATAGTAGCAACATCGCCATCAAAAAGGCGTTTTGCACTATGTAACAATAAAAACTTGTTTTTTTTTTAAATTGGTATTAACTCTGAAACTCGGCGAATTTCAAAAAAGTTTATAGGACATATTTGTCTCTAAATATGATCAGGAATACGCTCTGAAATTATTCGGTTTCCTCATGTTACACCGTGTATTATAAATGAGTTTCGAACCCTAAGTAAAAACTATGTTATTTCGAATTTTGACAAGCTAATACATGAATATGGTGCATCATATTTAAAAAATGAATATGACATTTTTTATTATGAATTTATTAAGGACTAGACGGGCCCGCAGCTCCGCTCGCGTAAATGAAATCCCATCAAAAACATAAATGTAAAAAAGGAGAGCCAAGTTCAATACAAAAATTATGCTTGGCTATGGGGTTCGCCGCAAAAAGAATGGAGATCTAAATGAGTCCCAAGTTCTATGCAAAATCCAAATATGTATTTATAGGAACAAAATAACATTATAAACAAGTATTAAACTCTATTTCTTTGCTTTATTGGATACCTATAACAATTGCTGTTATTTAAAAAAAATGCAAGATCTTAAAGCAGGTTAGATTTGACTTGGCCTTGGTTTATACAGTCAGTCAGACACTTTCGCATTTATAATGTTATTTTGTTCCTATAAATACATATTTGGATTTTGCATAGAACTTGGGACTCATTATGTTTTTGATGGGATATCAATACTTTTTGTAAAGAAAACTAGGCAGGTATTGAGATTTAATGTTTTTTCTTGTGTTTCCGCTGCATGTTTTTTACTTCTGTTCTTTGTATTAATTATGTGGTGCCGCGCGCCGCCAACGACACACCGTTGGCCGGTGGTTAAGCGCGTATTACAAGTTTTTTGTATGGGGACCCCCCCTATTTATTAACTTTTTTTTGTTTTTAGATTTTTTCCTACGCTTACACACAATTACCGAGCTGGATTCCAAATTTCATCCTTCTAGGTCATCTGGAAGTAAGTTAGGTTTAGGTACTTATATGTCAGTCACAATAAAAAATGATTTTTTTGTATGGGGACCCCCCCTATTTTATAACTTTTTTTTATTTTTAGATTTTTTCCTGCGCTTTCACATAATAACTGAGCTGGATTCCAAATTTCATCCTTTCCTTATGCGCACTGCCAAGGAATGGAATTCCTTGCCGGCGTCTATATTTCCGTGTTCTTATAACCCGGCAACCTTCAAATCAAGAGTGAACAGGCACCTTCTGGGCGAGCGAGCTCCATCGTAGGCCACGTCTACGCCTCGGCTAGTCTGTGGCCATGAGTAAGCCCATTCAGAATATATAAAAAAAAAGTTATAACGTAGGTAGATAAAGTGCATGTTCAGATATTTTTGAGCGACCAGATGAAAATAAGCAAATGTACAGTCAGCAGTCCGCCAAATATCGTAATATAACTTTGTTGCTATAGAAATAAGGATGTGTTCCGATATAGTGGCGAAATATTGAGAGACCACAGCGGCTCGGACACTGAGAGAATGGGAGAGTATCGTGCCGAGAGCGTAGGTACTTGGGACAACAAAATGGGAGATAGCCGATCGACGGACGTCCTAGGTACCTACCGCTGAAACGACGTAGTTGCTCAAGACCTGCTCAACCTCCGCCATGCCGACTGGCGAGAGCTATCGCAAGACCGAGAAACATGACGTGATCAGTACGGCTACCATCAGTTTGGCATTGACATAAACGCTATCGTGAACGTAATTTACTTTCTATGCATCTCGCTCGTACTGACATATTAGTGCGAAAGAGATATATAGAAAGTAAATTACGTTCACAATAGCGTTTATGTCAATGCCAAACTGATGGTAGCCGTACTGGTGTCGGCCAGGATTAACGTTGCGTCACCGTACCTAGCCGTAGTAAGTAATGTTATAATATCCATAAAGGGAAATGGGGAGTACGTTTGTATCATGGTACTCGTATAATAATATACTCCGCCTGGTACTCTCTTCCCTTCTTTTCGTGGTCACGTGACTGACACAAGCCTACGTCATCATGCGACAGCGCTATATGATATTGATAATATGCGATAGCGCTATATAAAGTGGCAATGTTATTGTGACGTATTAGGCTTGTGTCACTTTGGGAAGAGAAGACCATGTTTTATTAGACTAAGGTTTGTATCAAAAGGCGATTTATGGGCGGTGGTCGTCCATATTATTCTTAAGGCGGTAATTAATGTAATGAACTTTTTTGCAACTAGGCTTTAACACAACACAACTAATGGCTTGCAACTAGGCTTTAACACAACATAAAATAAATAATAATTTTATGTTGAAACAAGTTTTAAATAAATACCTACCTACGTAGATGAAAAAATACAATCTTGCCTTTTATCAAATCACATCATTTTTTGAGAAATTTGCGAACTAAGTTATCCAAATAACGGCTACAATTTAATAAGAAATGGATATCACAGTTATAAACCCTGGCAGGATTGAATACATAATAATGTCGGTATTTCAATGTACATAAAACAAACTATTTATTTCATTTACGCGAGCGGAGCTGCGGGCCCGTCTAGTATTTTATAACGTGACCAGATCAGCCAAAATGTATGAAACAGCCGTACAAGAGACGTACGAGGCACGCTGTACGCGTTCCAAAGCCGGGTGCCTTCGCCCCCTCGTACCAAAAAAGTCGGGCGTAGCCCGACGTACGAGGTACGCTGTACTCGTTCCAAAGCCGGGCGACTTCAGCGCCCTCATACAAATAGAGTCGAGCGTAGCCCGACGTACGAGGCGCACTGTACACGTTCCACAGCCGGGAGCCGAAAGCGCCTCCATGCCAAAGGATGGCGCAGCCCGATATATGCGGCGCTCTGCGTGCATTTCTGTACTGAGGATGCCCTCGAAAAAGTAATACAAAATGACTTCGAATAGTTAGTAACGAAGTCATGACCCAAACCCGACTACTGCAAATCGCGCTATAAAAAGTATGAAACAAGATATACTTCTTATCTGAAGTTATCAAACAGGAAATATTATAAATGTTATAATTTTTTTAATAAAATAAATTTTAAGAAAAAAAAACCGACTTCCATGGGGGCCGATGAAAGATTATTGTAGATGGTACACTATGTAGAAAAGGAGGTAAAACCACACACTTTTCTACTAGCATTTCGCTTCTGTATAATAGCTCCTCTACAGGATGGGCCAACGCCGGCCACTCCAAGGGACGCAGCCATGCGGTAGAATGAGATAGCAATATCACTTGCTCCCTCTAACGCATAAATGCGTCCCTTGGAGTGGCCGGCGTTGGCCCATCGTGAAGAGGAGCCATGAGGGTCGTAGTTCTAGCCTAACCTAACCCACTCCTCAGATAGCAGTTCGGTTCTGTGCGGATCGCAGTTCGAACCTAATCAAACCCACTTTTCAAGTAGCATTTCGTTTCTGTAAGGCTCGCAGTTCTAACCTAACCTAATCCTTGTTCGGTTCTGTGAGGATCGCAGTTCAAACCTAACCTAACCCACTTAATAGCGCATTCCGTGGGGTGTACGGGGGTTTAAGCGGGAGGGGCTAGTAAGATTGGCATCATCGTACTTTATACCTACATTAATTTTATGGTAGGTACGTAATCATAGTTGTTTATTTAGTTAAGGTATCATAGTGGTTTTCTGGGTCCGGGTCCGAGTCCGGGTCCGAGTCCGGGTCCGAGTCCGGGTCCGAGTCCGGTTCCGAATCCGGATCCGAGTCCAGGTCCGAACCGGATCCGGGTATGAGTCCGAGTCCGGGTCCCAGTCCAAGTCAAAATCGAAATTCGTAATCACAAAACGTGTACCATGCGTCATTGAAGAGTTCTGTTCTGGTCATCATCAGCAGTTCCACTTCATCAAATGCGACAGTTTTTAATGTAAATGCTTGATTTTATGATGAAAATACAAAAAATTCTATACGTATGCCTTTAATATTTGAGGAGTTCCCTCAATTCCTTATGGATCCCATCATCAGAACTCAAGCTTGACAAAAATGTGGCTTAAAAACTTAACTTGCTTAACGAACATAACGAAAAGGAAAAATCGCCAAACGTGAACTATGCGTCGTTAAAGAGTTCTGTTCTGATCATCATCAGCAGTTCCACTTCATCAAATGTAACAGTTTTTAATGAAAATGCTTGATTTTCTGATGTAAATACAAAAATCTCTATACGCATGCCTTTAAGATTTGAGGAGTTCCCTTGATTCCTCATGGATCCCATCATCAAAACTCGAGCTTGACAAAAATGTGGCTCAAAAACTGAACTTGCTTAACAAACATAACGACGAGGACAAATCGCCAACCGTGAACTATGCGTCGTTAAAGAGTTCCGTTCTGATCATCATCAGCAGTTCCACTTCATCAAATGTCACTTTTTTAGGTGTATATGCCTGATTTGTTGATAAAAACCCAAAAATCACTATATGTATGCCTTTAAGATTTGAGGAGTTCCCTCGATTCCTCATGGATCCCATCATCAGAACTGGGTTTTGACAAAAACGGGACCAACCTGTATGCATATACATTCAATCAAAAAAAGAATTTTCAAAATCTATCTAGTAATGACGGAGATATGGAGTAACAAACATAAAAAAAAAAAAAAAACATACAACCGAATTGATAACCTCCTTCTTTGAGATTTGGAAGTCGGTTAAAAATACAACATAACTAATATAATTTACTACATTATTTATATTTTTACAGAGATTCAGAAGATAGCCGTGGTCGTATGCCACTTTACCTTAAAGTTTATAATCGTGGCATACGACCACGGCGATCCTTTGAATATCTCTGTAAAAATATAAATAATGTAGTAAATTATATTACGTAATAAATCGGTAGGTATAGGTACAAAAACTTGTCAAGTTTCAACCCTGTGCCGACACTCACAGCTCGGTCATGAATAAAACTGCGGCGCGCAAGGAAGATTCACGGTTCGTGCGCGGTTACGTAGGTATATAAGTTTCAATTTTGCTTGCAGGCGGCGAGTATAGGTATAATTTTATAGCTAAATGTGACTTTTGTGAACGAGTGAATTTTCTGTACGGTAGTACTATTAGTTATTCTGTGACTATATACTTTCAAAGAAGAAAATAATTTTCCAAATCGGTTCACCAATGACGAACTTATGTGGTAACATACATACAAAAGATACGGTCGAATTGATAACATCCTCCTTTTTTTGAAGTCGGTTAATATATACTGTTTTACTCCGGTAAATGGCACCATTTTATCACTTCAATCAGTGGCGGATTTGCCCTAAGGCCCGGGCCTAGAGCGGCAAAAGATATTAGGGGCGGCAGCAAGGCGGATGTATAGAGATGGGTGCTGAGAAAGGGGCGGCTAGTAGTTATTACAAGGCCTGGGGCCTATGTACACTATGTGAAAACGGTCACGGCATGAGGTTATTTCGGCTAAGATACCTACTGTCCGTAGTTTACTAAGAATGCAATTGCACTTCACTGCAAAAGCAATTTAACGCGCAACTTGCACGTATCTTAAACACCAACATTACGAGCATGAAAAGTGAAAAAGGAGGGTTCCGTACTTGTTAGGGTTCTCTACCCAAAGGGTAAAAACGGGACCCTATTACTAAGACAAAGGTGTCACAAAGGGAGACTTCCAATGATGGCCACGACCGCTCTGTCAAGAGTGACCCGATCAAGAAGAGAAGAGAGATTACTAAGACTCCGCTGACAAAAACACATCATCTGTGAAAATTTCAACTGTCTAGCTATCACGGTTATTGAGATACAGCCTGGTGACAGACAGACAGACAGACGATAAGACGGACAGTGATGGAGTCTTAGTAATAGGGTCCCGTTGTTAGCCATTAGGTACGGAACCCTAAAAATGATCTTACAAGGTTGCCAAGTCTGGAACAAGGTGTGACAGCTAATGGAGTGGCTGCCATCTGACTCCACAATACAGAGCATGGAGGAGTCGGTGACGCTGGAGAGGTAGCGGTGCTCGCTCAGGACGGGGCTGCTTCGGGCCAGGTACACTCCGACGTTTTCCAGTTGTGCGGTCATTGTTTAAAGTTTCAGTTTAAGCTTCACTGGAAAAAGTATTAAGGTGTGATGTGGTGGAAAGCCGAGTGTTTTGAGCAAACATTTTATTTTGACCAAATAATTGCTCTTCCCATTTACCTTCTCTTGTAGCGAGTGTTTCCATTAACCGAACGAAAAAACGATTGCTTGCTCAGAACTGTTCAGGACAGGACAGTAAGTGGAAACGCGGATCACTCTTGAGAGGGGACGTAAAGCTAACAAATTTAAAGGATATATATAAGATAGGTAAGATACGGCGCGCCGCTTAAAATTTGCAACGGTAGATACTTAATATGTCCGTCGCAAACATCTTATCTCCATTACTGTTCAAAATTTTGCTCATCAAATCCCTCAGCTGTATCACTAGCTATTTTATACTTATTTTATTTGATAGGTACATACCATACAGTTGCCTTTATTTTGGAGTTTCCACTAGCGGTGGTGTGCTCTGCCACAACCCGTCAAATGGTGCCGGACATTTCTGCTATTTAGCGACATTTTTATAATTTAGAAGACACATTTTTGCTGTTTCACGAATACATGATGATATGAAAAAAGAGCGCTACGTTGTTAAGAACACAATGACGACGAATGATAGAACTATTTATTTTAAAAGATAAATCAAAAACAAAATATACAACCTTTATTATCTTAATAAAGGTTTTAATCCGTGGTTTTAATTATTAAGGTGCTTCGCTTTCCATACAAAACACCTACGTCACACACTATTACTAGCATAGACCTAGAATCCACTCGCGCTTGATAGACAGCTTAAGTGTGCGAAAGGGAAGCCATCACGTATATGAACATCCTATGAGTGCGAAAGAGTCAGACTACCAATGAGAAAACGTAACCACTTTTGAGTTTGACGACGGCCGCGGACGGCCAGGAGCGTATCACGGTAATTTTCAAATTGAAAAATATACACGGATTAGGACGAAAAGTATTAAATAAAGTAATTCAGTGAAGATGGTGTCTTGTAGTGTGCCGGATTGCAGTGTCACAGGACCAAATAATCCAAGCAATTACTCATTTCAGAGGATTTATGATATTCCGAGCGAAATTTTCATAAAACGATATTTTGTCAAATTAACAGCGTAAAAAGTGTAAGAAGCCGGTTTATACACTTCACTATGCGTTTTTCTTTCGTTCCGTGCTAATATTTATCATATTAGTCAATAATTTAGGATATTTTGTGTAAAAACATAAACTGTTAGTTTACGCTAGGGCTTGACAAAATGTTCATACGTTCTTGTCGGTATATTAATAGCTATGTAATTATTTCGTCACAAGACATCATTAAGATATTAGCTTTTATAACCGACTTCAAATAATAACGATTGTTGTACCTTTTTGAAGGTGTTCATGTTTAGCGTGATAACTCATCATGATAACTTCACTTTGCAACACAGTGAGAGTTACATTAAGATAAGTCTGCAACGATTTTGATGGCAAACGCAGTGCAAGTGTTATTTATACGCCATAATGTCGTAGAATTTTAATGTTTGAAATAACACATTTGAAAAAGTAGTCGATAAAGCAATCAAACATCGACAGATTATTAATATGTTGTAACATGACATCACTATTTTTGATCTCACATAGACAATTTACGCACACACTTGCATTTCATTTTTGGTCACACTTTTGAAGATTGACAGTTGTTCTTTGTCATCTAATTCTATGATTACTAGGTAGGTAGGTAAAATATGTGCGCATCTATCTACCTACTTTCGTTTCGAATATTCGTTTGCGCTATATTGATAGAAAACTTTGTACATAAATTACGAAATTAAGTTACATTTTTTACCAATGTGTCACCAATATTAAGTTTTATGCGCGATTTCTGTATAAAACAAAGTTTTACTATCAATTTAGCGCAAAAGAATATTCGAAAGTGGCACATGTTTATGTAATAAGGCCTCATACGCACGAGCGCTTTTACAACACGCGTTAAAGGCTTGCTACACGGTCGCCGACAAGCCCCCAGACCGCGTGGCCTTGGTCTGTCCTGGACCGTGTAGACAGTTGTTACCAACACAATTTCGTTTGACCTCCGGACGCCCTTGGCATGCGAGCGCGCGCCAGCGACCGCGGTCTGAGCGGTCGGTCCGGAACCGTATAGCCGCCCGTCGCCGACACCGCACTAGGCCATTTCGCTTGGAGGACGCGCCGTGTGCGCTCGTGTGGTTATAGCCATGCCATGGGTACTCAGTAGCATTTTTAAAAATTCATCAAATACTTTTCTCTTCATTCTCAGAAAGTTATGTATGTTCCCGTAGTTCATCAAGTTGAAATGAGTCAACAAATGTCGTTTTTAGGGTTCCGTACCCAAAGGGGCTAAGGCTAAGAAAACTAAATGCAAAGTTTTATTTTATTGTTAAAAAGTTATTTCTTATTATCTTCAAATTGTTCTTTTATGAATAAATTTGTAAAAATACCCTTGATTTCTCATATAACTGATATAACGCATAAAACTTGAAAAATATGTCATTTAATTAACTTTAATATCCTTATACCTAACCGGATCCGGTCCGGCCGGATCCGGCCGGATTGAGCCCAAAATCCGGCCGGATCCGGTCGGATTGAAAATCAATCCGGTTTGCAATCCCTAGTTGGAATGCACAGATTAGGCAGTACATAAATGAGACTCTATCTTGTTTGGTACTAAAATTACAGTTGTATTGGGCAGATTCTTAACTAGTTTTAGCAGTTTAGTCAATCGCAGTCACTTTTTAGTATCTGAGACATAAAAACAAGTGTGTTTTAAAATGTTAACAGAATGGTGGCCGCTTTCAAATGAAAGAAGCGCCTGGCGTCCGTTGGCTCGTTGGGTGGACGACATCCGGAAAATTGCGGGTCACTGCTGGATGAGATTAGCTCAGGACCGGGACAAGTGGCGTACTAGAAGAGAGGCCTATGCTCAGCAGTGGGCGATAAAGGGCTGATATGATGATGATGATGTGTTTTAAAAAGAAAACTAGTGCCTGCGCTAAATCAGAGTATTGAGTTGACGAGCCGACACCACCACCAGGCTCCGTTTAGTAAGCCGTGGTAAAAAACCGGAACAAAAGGGATTCAAGTATCATGACCTTTAGTGTCGTACTATAATCACGTGACCAGTGTTGTCAGCATAGCAAAAACCATAAATAAAATAGCACTGGCGCGCCCTCAAATCCCACGACTCGTAGGTAGGTAGGTAGATAAAGTGCAATTTCAGATATTTTTGAGCGAAACGACCTGCTGAAAATGCAAGCAAATGTACAGTCAGCAGTCAGCCAAATATCGTAATATAACTTTGTTGCCATAGAAATAAGGATGTGTCCCGATATAGTGGCGGAATATTGAGATACAAAAGTGGCTAAGCTTACATTCGCTCGGACACTTAGAGAGTTTGGGAGAGGATCGTGCCGTGAGGAGAGCGTACTTGGGACAACGAAATGGGTGACGCCCAATTCGACGTCATAGGTTCCGCTGGAACAACGTTGTTGCTCAAGATCGGCTTATCCTCGGCCATGGCGACTGGCGAGAGCTATCGCAAGACCGAGAAACATGGTGTGATCTGGTGTCGGAGGCCAGGACTCACATAACCGTAGTAAGTAATGTTAGTATTCAGAAAGGGAAATGGGGATTACGTACGTTTGTATCAAAAGTACGTGGCGATTTATGGGCGGTGGTCGTCCATATTCGTCTTAAGGCGGAAATTAATCTAATGAACGTTTTTGTCATTAGGCTTATAAAAATAAATAATGATTTTATGTTGAAACGAGTTTTAAATAAACAACTACGTAGATGAAAAAATACAATCTTGCCTTTTATCAAATCACATCATTTTTTTCAGATAATTTGCGAATTAAGTTATCCAAATAACGGCTACAAATAAGAAATCCCTACCACAGGTTATGAACATACCTGGGATAACTCGGGGCAAGTTAGCTAGGGATTTGATACCGATAAAAAATATGTCGATATAATTAAATTCATACATGTGCTCATTGAACATTCTCGATTACTATAAAAAGGTTTAGCAGTTTAAAGTGGATATTTTCATCTAGACGGCAATCATTAATACTGACGAAGATGGAAAAAATACTGATTGTATATTGTTGAGGCCTAGGCTCCTTTCTAGGTAGTGCAGGGATGCCTAAGAGGATCTTCAATGAAGACTTGTTATTTTAACTGGTTTACAAAGTTTTATTTGCAAAATTAAATTAATACAATACAAGTAAGAGTTTGTCGTTCAACGTATTTTGGAAGATTGCCGTTGGTTGCTGTCGGCGGACGTTATATACGTATCCGATCGTTGCCGATTTTCGAATTTCGGACGCAATCGGCCGTCCATGACGTCACCCAAGATGCGTTCCGAACAATATTATGAAAACTATTTTGAAATAAACATATACCTAGTGATGGGTAGGACATCAATTTAAAATGAGTTTGTATGAGTACCTCATTTTCAAAAATGAGGTGTTACAATGTCTTACTTCAAATGAGGTGAGGTACTGGCATATTTTCAGTATCGGCTACTATATTCTCTGAATTTCTCTGAACTCCATCGGCAAACAAAAACTAGATACAATGGATTTATTTTTATAGTCAAACGCAACTTGTCAGTCAGTAAGAACCAGGAAAGTTATACTCATCCTATTCTTTTGGGTGTATATGATGAATTTCTCTATGTTTGGTATGAGACAGTCCTGGGCCAAACCATATAATATAATTATACTCCTAACATCCTTTACACATAAAAATGTTTAATTTGAATGCAATTCTCGAGATGAAGAAAAGAACTTGAACAACAGAAGACAGATAAAGTTAAGAAATAAGAATCTAACCAAGGACCTAGCCCCCACATCCTACATAGAAACTTTGATGCTTTTATGAAACTGGTTCTAATTTAGCTGTAAATTATTTTTATTGTTTGTTCAATTTTAATCCTTGCTACTTGATATTATTTACAGTTTAATAATAATATATTTCAATTAGAATAGTAACCTTAAAACTGTAAGACTGTTTTTTAACAAACTAAGGAGAACAAATTCCATATTTTCTTCTAATTAGATATCACTATATATAAAAATAACTAACTTACCACTTCAGATGATTTAACAGCAAAGTGATGTAAATAAAAGCACACTAACATTCGCGCCGCCGGTAACGCAGGCGGCAATATTTTTCACTACATTTTTGCATGCAAAAGACACCAAGGTAGAGCCACGGGTATATTTAAACGTGTAAACAATGTCCCTGTTTAGATATTTCGGTATATATATTAGTATTACCACTATAAGACAAAACTAAATTATCTGAACATCACGATGAACTCGTTGCAAACTTTTGTTATTTGTTCCGTCACTGTGAGCTCAGTCAGCTGTCAGAGGGCCTACCGCGAACCACGTTCGACGTATTGCCTCTCTGTCGCACTTGTAAATTCGTACGTAAGTGTGACAGGGAGGCAACACGTCGAACGTGGTTACCGGTAGGCCCTCAGCTCACAGCCGCCTATGATTTACGTTTCGTTTCGCACTATTTCCTGTGAATTCAGTTTTACTTTTATCATGATGAGATTGTTGAGTGAAGAAATAGAATAATTAGGTCTATAAATAAACATGCCAATTAATAATCACTATATTTTTGAATTACAGGCAGGCACTAACGCAAAAACGACAATCGAAATTGCTTTATCTGCCTCTATTATATTAATATATTAACTCGATAGTGTGCGGAAGCGATATAGAGGCATATATGCCTCTCTATCGCTCTTGCATATTCGAGCTGTAGAATAGAGGTTAACGAAAAAACGCGATAAACAGGGTTTTTATTTCGAAGTTGTTTACGAAGAACGGTAACAAAATGTAAAAGTAACAATAACAAGTTCAAATCATTACGTAAAGTACATGTTTATTACACTTAAGTAAATTATACTTACTATTTAATGACTACACTAATGTAAATGATTACATTTTGTATACACCAGCACCACATTATGGACCGTATTATATTTCAATAATTTAAATAATATTTTGGTCGGTATTAATCCTTTACTGTTTTTAAGCATGCTTCGTAAATGCTCACATGCTCAGTCAGAGGACCTACCGCGAACCACGTTCGACGTGTTGCCGCCCTGTCACACTTACCTACGAATTTACAAGTGCGACAGAGAAGCAACACGCCGAACTACGTTCTAATGACTTACATTTCTCGCGCCATTCGGCCATTTTGACAAGTAAGTCAGGATCAAAAAGGCGTAAGATCTATGAAAGCTTGCAGCGCTTACGCTTGTTATCTTTCGAGTTTAATTTTTAACGTATTTTCGTGGTGACGCGAGGCGATATTGAAGTACGGCGCGTGTCTGTCTCACTCCCTCTTTGGGTATTTCTAATTCATTGTTTCATTTTGAAAGAATTTTTGAGGTACACCTCAAACACGTTCATGTCTCATGTCACAAAGAGGCAGTGAGTGGTACAAACTCAACGCATTTCTCGGTGGACCTTTTGTCGTTGCAATAAGGTTTGTAGTTCGGCAGTTGACAGTGTGGGCCATTACTCGTTTCTTCATTTGAGACATTTTGAGTTTTGAATGTCAGCGAGCATGCGAGGACCTAGCGCCTCGTGCCACTCTTTTGCAAGTTGTGAAGAGTGTATGAGTATTTGAGGTTCGCGAGTGAATTTGAAAGGATAAGAGTTTTTTGAAATTTGAAGTGTGTGAATGATTTGTGTGGCAAGAGGTGTTTGTGATGCGCGCGAGTAAATGAGTAAAATGAATAGAGGAGTGAAGTAAGACATTTTTGCGGTATGAAGTACTGCGACAAATTAACAAAATGAGTGGTACAAATGAGGTGCCTCACGAGTGAGCGACTCAACACTACATATACCTACACGTTTTAATTTGTTTATTTTTTATTTAAAAATGAGGAAAAAATAAGTAATACTTATTTATTTATGTCGAAAAACATTTAGATGTTAAAAGTAATGTCGATATATTTTTTTCTCGATAATATATTTTGCTACATCACTTTCGTATAGATGCCCCAAGTTATCCCAGGTATTGTTATGAACCCTGGCAGGGTTGACACACTCTTTATCGGGGGGCACGGCAGTGCCCCCGCCAAGTCGAGCGCGAAGCAAACACTGCCGTACCACCCTTTACTGGAACCATTTCGCCGCATTTTCAGGCCCCTATTTGAGAACCTCTGGATAAGACCAGAACGCAGAAATTTTGGTCATCCAGTAAGCTATAATCACATACTTAAAATCCAAAATTTCAAGTCTATAGGTCATTTAGTTCCGAAGTTAAGCGAAAGCAAAGTTTCGCATTTATGAAACTCACTCATGATCATCAGAATAGAACTAGTACTTCCCATAAACTCAGAGAGCTGAAATTTGGTACAGAGTTAGGGTTTAATGGCCACATAAAGGAAAAACCTAAAAATATTGCAATATCAGTAACGTTTTAAAGATCTAAGAACTGCATAAGTAAGTTTGTAATCCCATATAAATATATGATATTACAAAGTTACTGTTGCAGTTCCTACAAATATTAGGTAAAGGTACGCTACGATGTACGATGTGAGTATGAATGATGATATGTTTAGTTATGATATGTGTATACATAGTATGGGTATGAGTACCCGAAAAGAAGGACTGCCTACAAAAAGAGATGAGATCCCATCAAAAACATTACATGTAAAAAGGTGCAAGTCTCGCAACGCTTTTACTACAAAAAAGTTTTGAGATGTAATGTGAAACCAAGTCGGTTATTTTAATCAGCGCCAGGGGGTGTTAAAACCGTATCAATAAGATATCTTTAATTTGTAATACGTATAATGACTTGGCCATCGCACGGCTGCATAATGACAAAAGGATCATCGTCACCTATTAAAAATAATTCTAATTGAACATAACGCTAGCGCTAATTGCAGTTTGAGCATTACACATATTTACGAGTACGGTACGAGTAAAGCATTATGTGCGATTGCCAAGTCATTATATGATGATTAGTGACAGATTACTGATTATTATTTAATTATTAGATTTAATGAATGGGCAATACGAAAAACTGTTGCTACTGTACAAGAATCAGAACCGGAAAAAAAGAAAAGAAAGATTTGTAATAATAAAAAAACTACTCCTAAAAAGAAAAAAATGTGTTAAATAAGAAAATCTAATAAAATAAATCAATATGCCCACGTTTCTACAAAAAGAAGTGAAATCCCACCAAAAACATTCTGTAAAAAACTAGCCAAGTCTCGATGGAGCTGCTTGTTTATCTCTAAAAAGTAATGAAATCTAGACAAAGTCGTGCCAAGTCTAAGGTTCCTTACTGCGATTTCTTTATTATTATAGTTAATGTTGTGTGACTTGGCCGTTGAAGGGTACACAAGGGTACAAAACCAGGTGCTCCATGACACCATTGCACCAATCTGCCATTGCACCAAAAAGAAGTGTTTGTTTCAGGCTCGCCCATACATAAGTATTATTGAAATACGCAGCTTTATCAAGCCTACAATTGACTGGTTATTGAATCAACGTTTTCCAAGTGGCAATTTTCCATCGTCAATGGGTAGCGGTTCTGGCGACAGATTGGTGCAATGGTGTCATGGAGCACCTGGTTTTGTACCCTTGTGTACCCTTCAACGGCCAAGTCACACAACATTAACTATAATAATAAAGAAATCGCAGTAAGGAACCTTAGACTTGGCACGACTTTGTCTAGATTTCATTACTTTTTAGAGATAAACAAGCAGCTCCATCGAGACTTGGCTAGTTTTTTACAGAATGTTTTTGGTGGGATTTCATTTACGCGAGCGGAGCTGCGGGCCCGTCTAGTATATAATAAAGTATATATTTTTTTAAAGCTAGATAAGTGTCCTATAAGGTACTATTTTATGTTTTGCACAAAATTTAGGATTTTCAAAGATAGTGACAGTTGAATAAAAAAAATTGCAATCCGGTTTTGATATGTTCACAATATTTTCCTTTATTTCTATTAAACTATACATTCAATGTCTCAAAAATGAATTTAACTGCCCCCCCCCCTGTCTACCTGCCAGGGGCTGGCGTTTGGCTACCGGGCTGTATTAGCTAAGCTAGCTAGTGAATTCATCCGATACCAAAATTTGCACCCTATGACACTACTTCCGTAGCTAGAATTGAAAATAAGACTTAAAAACCCTGACAAAATTGTACAGCGTCGACCATCAACGTCAATAGATTATCACTTACTGAGCGCGAAAAGGTTAAGGAGATGATTGCAGATCTCAAAAGCAATGGAATAATTCGTGAAAGTTCTTCACCTTTTAGCAGTCCAATTTTGATAGTTACGAAAAAGGATGGTTCTGATCGCCTTTGTGTTGATTTCCGTGAACTAAATGCTAACACTTTAAGAGACCACTTTCCATTGCCTTTGATTGCTGATCAGATAGATAAGTTAGGAAAGGCGCGTTACTTTACACGTCTTGACATGACCGCCGGATTTCATCAGATTCCTATTGCCGAAGACTCGATCGAAAAGACATTTTTTGTGACCCCTGCTCCTCTAGCACAACTGGCCGCGACAGGCGCGAGAAGTGACAGATCGGCGCGACTTGGCGGCTTGTCGCGTGTTGGTAGCACAACTCACGCGCGAGAGCCGCGACAAACTCGCGATCAGGTGTCACTGTCAGAAAATGACAACGATCGCGACTTTGAACTAAAATCCGTAGCACAGCTGCCTATTTTGAGACAAAATATTCTCTCGTATTTATGTTAATCCGCGAGTCGAAGTCTACGCGACTTTATAACGCGACTCGCTCTCGCGGGTGGGTTGCTTGTACTTTTGTAACTAAACTCGTGATAATTATAGCTTAAAAACAAGTTTCATATATTTTGGGATAAGGAAGTATGGAACAATCGCTAAATGCGCTTTACGCACTCTTATATCGATTATGCACGGTGATACCTACAAGTACCACAACACACCCATCATGTTTACAACTTTAATTTCTAACAGCTAGCTTGTAGGTACTCAATTAAGTAAATAGGTACATATGTAGGATTTTTAAATTTCAATTCAGGTTCGTAAGTTTGTAAAAGTAATCCTAAGACTTCCTTACACAAAACTTTCATCAACCTAACAACGGAGCCCGCTTGCTTATATAAACGAAGCCGATGAGGTGGGTATGTACTAATACGAGTATTCACAACGAACTATCCAACTTATTATTATTATTATGATCTTCAAGATTTCTCTTTCTCAGCCTAAGCTGGTAATTAATATTATCTACGGGCCGGAGCCAAGTAGATGATATGTGCAATTAGGTTTGACTATTTTTTTCATCCTCTTGCAGAAACTTCCGTACGATTCTGCAAGTATTAAGTATAGCTGCTTTCTGTAACTGTATATAAGTATTTGGTTTCAGGTCAATAAGTTTCAGACTGTGGTGGAGGTATTTAGGGATTACACCAGTGGTTGACAAAACTATGGGGACAATGTAAACTTTTTCCTGATTCCAGATCCTGGTAACTTCATCTTTAAGGTCAGTATATTTTTGTACTTTTTCAGTAATAGTTTTATGTAGGTTGTGGGTGTTGGGGACAGCGATATCTATTAGGTAAGTGATTTTATGTATTTTGTCAGTCAAGGTTATATCCGGTCGGTTATAGTGAGTCGTTCTGTCGGTGAGTATGGCGCGGTCAAAGTACATTTTGTGGGTTTCATTTTCTAGAATTGAGCTAGGGCTATATTTGTAGTAGGGTGTGTTACTGTGTGGTATAAGATTGTGTTTATGAGCCAGTTTTTGATGTACGATATTTGCTACCTGGTTGTGTCGATGGGTGTAGTCGGTTTGTGTAAGATTAGGGCATGCTCCGGTGATATGCTGAATTGTTTCTGGATGGCGGTGGCACTTTCGACATCTATCATCAGAGAGTTGAGGGTCTTTTATTATAAATTTTCTGTAATTTCTTGTGTTTATGATTTGATCTTGGATGGCAATAATGAAACCCTCTGTTTCAGGGAATAAATATCCGAGTTTTAAAAATTTATTTGAAGCTACAGAATCTACGTGTGATTGTGCTAGGTCCTGGGGGTGTCTACCGTGTAAAACTTTTTTCTTCCACTGTTCTAATCTTAGGGCCTCGTAGTTTATATCAGTAGTCGGTGTTTCCCTCTCCATTAAATTCAAAGGGGTGTAGTTTGCGTCACTGCATACTACTGCTTTATGCATGTCGCTGCTGTTGGCTTTATGGGAAAAAAATGTTTTTAGGTTACTTACTTGTTTTGCCCATAATGCGTTTATGTCTATTAATCCTCGGCCTCCACTTTCTCTTTTCAGACACATTCTTTCTATTGCAGATTTGGGATGGTGGTTATTATGTTTTGTAAATATTCTTCTTGTGGTAATTTCAATTTGTCGGATGTTGGTCTTGGTCCATTTAATAATTCCAAATGAGAAAACCAGAATTGGAACTGCATAACTGTTTATTGCTTTTATGAGGTGCTTTGCTGTGAGTTGGCTTCTGCATATGGTATTGACTCTTTTCTTGTATTCTTCTGTAAGCGTTTTCTTTATTTTGAAGTGATCAATGCCTTTCGATTGCTGGTATCCTAAATATTTGTATAAATCAGATGGTTCCATTGCAGTTATTGTATCAGTGTTATCTATTGCGTAATCACCTGGTCGGATCTTACCTTTAATGATGTGTATAGTTTTACATTTATCTAGACCGAATTGCATTCTAATATCCTTACTAAATTGTGCTGTTGTATCTATTAATAATTTCATTTCTTTATCAGTTTCTGAGTACAATTTTATATCGTCCATGTAGATTAAGTGTGATATGTTTGTTTCATTATTGTTATGTTTCAGGATATATCCGGCTCGTTGGCTACGCAGTAGATGAGAGATCGGGTTGAGTGCAAGACAGAACCATAAGGGACTCAAGGAGTCACCTTGATAAATACCTTTGTTAATGTTGATTTCTCTAGTTTTAATCCGGTCAAGATGTAGAGTAGTCTTCCACAATTGCATGATGTTTTTAAGAAAATGTATCAAAACTGGATCTATTTTATATATGTGTAGTATACGTATAAGCCAAGAATGAGGTATGCTATCGAACGCTTTTTGGTAATCAATGTATGTACAATGTAAGTTTCTTTTATTACTTGAGGCATGTTTATGTATTAATGAATCTATAATTAACTGCTCCTTGCATCCCATGTGGTTCCGTCTGCACCCTTTTTGTTCTTCAGCTATTATGTCATTTTGTTCTATATGTTTGGTAATTTTTCGGGTTATTGCGGATGTGAGGATCTTATAAATGGTGGGAAGGCAGGTAATCGGTCTATATTGCGATGGTTGTGCTGTGTACTTACCTTTTGGTAGCATGTAAGTGGTGCCTTTTGCGATAAATTCTGGAATTATCTGCTGACCTTGAATAATTTCGGTAATGTTTTTAGCTATTGCCTTATGGAGGACGTGCAATTTTTTGTACCAGAAATTATGGATTCTATCTATACCTGGGGATTTCCAATTGTGTAATCTGCTCGTGATGGTTTTTATGTCTGACTCGGATATTGCTTCAAATTTCATTTCATCTATTGCTTCCCATCTTCTTTCTTCTTCTTCTATCCAGGTTGCTTCTTCATTGTGATGGACTTCAGTCTCCCAGATACCGGCCCAAAACTGTTCTAGCTCACTTACCTCGGGTATTTCAGGTTCATTTGTCGTTGTATCATCTGTCGGGTTGTTGAGCTGTCTGTAAAATATTTTTTCATTGGTACTGAATAATTTATTATCCTTCTTTCTTTTGAGTGCTTTGTTATACCTTTTTAATCTATGAGCTTTGAGTGATAACTTCTGTTTCAGAGTGTCCATATATTCTTCAGGTTTCCTATTGTTGTTTTCGTGACTGCTGTGAACTCTACAATTTTTAAATATTTCATTTACCCGATCTACGACTTTCCTTGACCTATTGTTATTAATATATTGTGTTAACTTACCTATATCTGATCGCAACTGAGCTATGTCTTTTTCTAATCTTATACACCATGCGGGTTTTCTTACGTTTCTACGACGTGCTTGGTCACATTCTTCTATTTTAAATCCTAGTTCCTGTGATATTACCAAAGCACTGCAATAGACTAGTGTATGAATATCAATAAGTTGCGTTTCTGGTGAAATAAACTCATGTAGTATTTTTTGGTTAAATAGTGCTACTAGTTGTATAAGATGTGCGTTATATTTGAGTTTCGGCAATTTAGGTCTTAGTATAGGGTCGGTACCGGTATATTGGCTTAACATAGTTTTAAGGTTTTCGTAAAGTCTCTGTCCTACAGAATCAGATAAAGGTGGCATTACTTCATCTTCAGTTTGCATGTTTGTGGTCTCTGTTGGTAAATATGCGTCCGGAATAGTTTCTGTCAGATTCTGGGTAATCGTACTGGTTGGTGTCGTGGATATCTCTAGACTAAACATGAAATCTGTACTAGAATTAAGTTGTGGGGATAGTTGGGATGGTGATATAATTTCGTGCTCTAATTCTAATCTAATTTCCTCTCTTATTCGTGTCAATTCATCATCAGAAATCATTTTGTTGCGTATAATAGTTCGTCGTTGGTCTGAAACTCTTTGTTCCGAAACATTTACTCCCGGATATTGTTGCATAAATTTATCGTGTAAAAGTTTTCGATATACTGTGAAATCTGTTTCTAATTTAGTAACTTTATAGTATGTACGCATGATAAATAGGTTCACATCATTACTCCATCTCATGCGTACTCGTGGTTTACCAGCCTTGGTGGACGCAGGTTGAAAAGCATTTGCTTCCTGCGTAGCACACAAGGTTAGTGTTGCTGAGCTTGGTCGTGATTTATTAGTTAACTCCACAATTGATGGAGTTACTGTCCTACTTCTCAATTCTCGGCAATTCCGGGAAGTATCTACAACAGTCTGAGACTGGGTAGATAATTGTGTACGAGCAATTTTTCTACGCGTTTTTACTCTTTCTGGCGAACTCTCCGAATCAGAGTAATTCAAGTACGACGCAGGTGACGACGGGATTGACGAGAACAAGGAAGCTGGCGACGAAGGACATGGAGAAAACGACGTAGTAATTGTAGATGCAGGGATCAAGTTGTCTTCGGCTGTAGTCAATTGTTCGATGGGAGCCCGCCTGCTCAGCTCCGCATCGCCGCTGGTTCGCATGCTGTGGCACCCAGCAGCGGCTCCAGGTGCGCCCCGACGATCGCCCTCGGGAAGCGGCCCTTCTGCGGCTGTAACAGATTCTTCGATGGGAGCCCGCCTGCTCAACTCCGCATCGCCGTTGGATCGCATGCTGTAGCATCCAGCAACGGCTCCAGATGCGCCCCGACGATTACCCTCGGGTAGCGGCCCCGGTCGCAAACTTCTTGAACGTAACTGCATATTATCCTAAGAGGGAAGGAAAAAAGAAGAAGAGATAGGAAAGATTGGGATCTTAGTTAAGGAAGGGTAAAGCCTAGATGTTATTGGCAGGTATTTTTGTATCTCCCATATTGGGGTGTGGTCTAGATGGTTCGACCTTGATATTCGTAGTATCACCGACCCGTAAGCCCCCCCACCACGGCAAGGTTGATCCCTAGGGGGGTTATTATTATTTTTGTATCTCCTTTTGGATATCACGGGCCTATAATCCCGGTTTTTTTTATAGGCTTGCGTGGGGACACAGATCCAACACGTAGAGGCCCCTTGGAGAGCTTTAATGTCATGTAGAACGCCTGCTGGAACCCGTTCACAGGCGCAACAATAGACACCCATGAACCGGTCGCAGCAGGCATTGGGACTATTGTAGCAAAAGTGAATAGTATACCGGTCTATGGATTGAAGTTTGGGTGGACAATGAGACTGGGCTATTGTAAAGAGTTCGGACACCTGCCATAACAATGCTAACACACGTTATCGAGGCAGGTGGTGACTTGCCGCCGACTAGATGGGCCCCTGAAACTGCCGTCGCGAAGACGACCAGGAGCAACATCGGTGTGAGCGGCTCAGGGGTGTCGAGAGGTGTGCGCCGCTTTCTACCCAGTGGCTGTTAACAGCCACTGTGCCAACTCGCGTCTTATGCATCTTTCACTTCCACCCCTGGAGCATATAGCTCTAACGACTCCTCTCTGGACGGCCAATGAAGGCAAGCCAGAGCTGAGAGTCCTGCGGGTCCCCTTGGGGTCCACTCCGACCGATGAAGACACGCCGGAGACGGAGACCCTGACCGACTCTCGGGAGCACTCGGGTCCGTGGGGTCGTTACTCCCCAACAGCTCGCCACAAGCTGCCCTTATTATTATTATTATTAATTCTTTATTTCAGATAAATTTTATCCATACAATTGTTAGTTTGGCTTATGACTACGTTATTTACTTACTACTACTACATTAAATAACTATTTAATAATTATTAGGTCAACCCAAAATTTCAGGAAGGTACAATCCACCCTCTCTGCTATGACCTTAAGTATACTGTTGTGACTGCCCCGCACCCGACACAACAGAGACGCTATTCGTTTACGCCGGATGGCATAGAAGTCATCAGTTCGTTCCGCGGCGAACATCCCTGAAGCGCTGCAGTAACGGGGCAGTCCCAACAGCATCCTGAAGGCGTCGTTGTATTGGATTCGGAGGGCGTTGTATGCCTTTTGAGTATAGTTGACCCATAGACTGCTCGTGTAAAATACTTGACAGTACGCCTTGAAAAGGGTAATTTTGACTTGTTTCGAACAGCGAGCAAATCTACGGGCCAACATGTTACTCCGCACCGCCAGCGCCCTCCTTTCCCTTTCAATGTCGAGGTCATCTTTCAAATTTTCACACAGGATGTGTCCCAAGTATTTAAATTGTGTAACTCTTTCCAGTGATTTACCATTCAGTTGTATTTTGTGGTACACATTGGGATTCATCCTGTGTGACCTGAAAACCATGTATTTATTAAGTAAGCCATAGTCTTAGTAGTAATATTTAGGATCACCAATTTCAAAAATCTCTTACTATTTAGGTACCGTTAGGAACCTTCTTCGACTTCAGTAAAACATACCTACATGTGGCCTGTGCCCGCTGCACTGCATCGTACTGTAACAGAATGATGTAATACGTGGCTGTAACAGGATCAAGTTCAGCTCAAAATCATGCTTTGTATGAAATATTATCAGTCATCACCCACTAAACCATTCCGTCCCCTGCCAATACCATACCGTGACGTGGCTGGACCGAGCCGACCAACAATATTTTGCAGGAGTCGTTACGCTCATCTCATAGTCTGCGTAGCATAGGTATGGTTATCATATGGTCTATCATATTGAAACTCCTCTAGATCATACCCGTGTTCTAGATGTTTCACTTCATGTTTGACAGGGCCTGATACGATCATGCTATGATACATTGCTGTCAGCATTAGGTATACAGGGTGTAATCGTTAAGTGTGGCCAGGCGATAATTGCGTAAATATAACAGATATCAGAAAACTTCCAATTGATATCAAAAGTGCGTTACCCAATGAGTAAAATTACATTAATAACTTTTTTTAAATAAGAGCAGAAATATCCCAAAAATTTACTTCAAACCCTCCCATACATTTAGTACGACGACTCACCCCTCAAAGAACGTCGGTTTCGTTTGAGATAAAACTGCTTGAAATTCATTATTTGTGATAATAAACTGTAATAAAATACCGTTTATGAAATAATTACTATGACTACAAATAATGAATCTCGAGCAGTTTTATCTCTTAACTACGAAACCGACGTTCTTTGAGGGGTGAGTCGTCGTACTAAATGTATGGGAGGGTTTGAAGTTAATGTTTGGGATATTTCTGCTTTTATTTAAAAAAAGTTATAAATGTAATTTTACTCATTGGGTAACGCACTTTCGATATCAATTTGAAGATTTCTGATATCTGTTATATTTACGGAATTATCGCCTGGCCACACTTAACGATTACGTCCTGTATAGTGGACCTTGGGGAGCTAATCATGGCTTCTAGGAGTTCTAGGTACCTACCTACTTTATTTTTGATTCTTTTCAGGTAAAAAAAACAGGAGTGAAAAAAAAAACAATATTTAAATTAATAGTATATTGCTTTGCCTTATACATATATTCTTGCAATATTCGACTTCTTATTATTGAACCTAATATATATCAACATCTAGAACCACAATAGAGAGATTGATATAATCTTCTTTATTACCCTTGAAAAGTATTTTCTTTCTTCCTTTTTCTTCGACATGCGGCGTAGGACAATTAAATATCACCCTGGAAAGAAAATTGGTTTGTAAACAAAACAATAAAATATGGTCGTGACTTCATCGAGGCCTATGAAATAAGCTTTTCATATCAATTTGTCAAATCATAAACAGTTACACAGTACACACACATGCCATCCATTATAGGCACAAGAAAAACTATATGAAACTTATTTGAGAGTTACTGAGGCAGCTTAGTGTACGCCATAACCATTAGGGTTATTATTAATAGTTCACTTCTTCGGTGGTGTTCTTAAAGCTAAAGCGCTTCTCACATCTTAGTTAATTTAGAAAAGGGGACCTCTCCGCGTTGGAAACCTACAAGCTTGCCTAGTGTTTCTTTTCCTGACTCTCCACTTCGGGTCCCGTTGTCACGTTCCTGTTAACAATATTTTCCTTTGGGTGCTGGGATATCAATCGTGTCTAGGATAATGCTGGACTTATTCTGAAAAAAAACCACATTTTACAACAGGAATATGAGAACAAAACCAATAATAGCAATATTTTCCATTAATTATAGTTATTACTTACAAAAATATTTTATTTAAAAGGTTTATTAAACAGAAATTAATAAACAATGTATATTTTAAGGAATATTATCAAAATTTTGTATATAAGGCTCTATTACTTAATTTTTTTTCATATTTTTTCCCGTAATTAAATGTTGACAAAATTTGAAAGTTCCTTGACTTTGACAGAAAAACTTAACCATCGACAAAAAACTAGATTTTTTACCACCAAAGAACGAATGAAATAGCGCAACCCTGTTTCCGATTCAGTGTTGTCACATGTAAATAGCATTTATGTTTAGACTTTGATTCCATCGGGGAACACTGATGAGTCGCGCCGCGACTTTGAGTTCTCTATACGTGGCTGTTGCAGTCGCGGGTACAAGTTGTGCTACGGAAATCGACAGATTTGACAGCTGCGGGAATGTCGACTCGAGTCGCGGTCTAAGTCGCAGCTGCAAGATGTGCTAGATAGTTGTTTGCTCAGAGCAAAAAAAGGTCAACCACGGCGTTGCATGAACAAGAGATTTCCTTTAGCAGGATTGGTCCTTAGGACCCAAGGATGGATTTAAGAAGTAGAGCCACCCAGATTTTTGATGCAGGTGGGGGGTGGGGGGGGGGGGGGGGAATTTAAGCGTCTGCGACGTTTGAGGTTAATAATTCTTTAAGTTTGGGTTCTAAGTCAAGTTTAGTATCATTTTCAACTAAATCAAAGATGTAGAAATAGATTTCATCGAAATCGGTTCAGCGTTTACTGATTTCCCATACAATCCTACTATACACCTTATCTTTCATTTTTAAGGTTCTTTCTTTGGAATAAAAACTATCCTATGTTCTTCCCTGGGACTAAAACGATCTCTATACCAAATTTTATCTAACTAAATCGGTTCAGCGGTTATTGAATCCCCATACAAATTTCCTCCTCCCTTTTCACACCCTTAAGGGATGATTATTGAGATTAAAAGTAGGTATGCTATGTTATTCCCTGGGACTCAAACTATCTCTGTACCAAATTTTAACTAAATAGGTTCTGCAGTTTAAGCGTGAAGAGGAATTTAAAAAAAAATATTTTTTTCATATTTTATGTGTTTTTACATCGGAATGGTGTCATTATGATATCAGAAATGAATTCGGCACCCCCGATTTATACGGAAACGATACCAAACTTGACCTAGTAGCTTAAATGATACAGCACCTCTAGCACATCTTGCATCCGTGACTTAGACCGCGACTCGAGTCGCCATTCCCGCGGCTGTCAAATCTGTCGATTTCCGTAGCATAACTTGTACCCGCGACTGCAACAGCCGCGTAGAGAACTCAAAGTCGCGGCGCGACTCGTCAGTGTTACCCGGCGAAATCAAAGTCTAAACAAATCGATATTTGCAAGTGGCAACACTGAATCGGAAACCAGGGATGCGCTAAATCATTCGTTCTTTGGTGGTAAAAAATCTGGTTTTTTGTCGATGGTTAAGTTTTTCCTGTCAAAGTCAAGGAACTTCCAAATTTTGTCAACATTTAATTACGGGAAAAATATGAAAAAAATGTAAGTAATAGAGCCTTATATACTTAATATTGATAATATTCCTTAAAATATATATTGTTTAAAAATTTATGTTTAATAAACCTTTTAAATAAAATATTTTTGTAAGTAACTATAATTAATGGAATTGCTATTATTGGTTTTGTTCTCATATTCCTATTGTAAATAGTGTTTTTTTTTTTCAGAATAAGTTCAGCATTATCCTAGACACGATTGATATCCCAGCACCCAAAGGAAAATATTGTTAACAGGAACGTGCCAACGGGACCCGAAGTGGAGAGTCAGGAAAAGAAACACACTAGGCAAGCTTGTAGGTTTCAAACATGGAGCTGTCCCCTTTTCTAAATTAACTAAGATCTGAGAAGCGCTTTAGCTTTAAGAACACCACCGAGGAAGTGAACTATTAATAATAACCCTAATGGTTATGGCATACCTATCTAAGCTGCCGCAGTAACTCTCAAATAAGTTTCATATAGTTTTTCTTGTGCCAATAATGGATTGGCATGTGTGTGTGTGTACTGTGTAACTGTTTATGATTTGACAAATTGATATGAAAAGCTTATTTCATAGTCCTCGATGAAGTCATGACCATATTTTATTGTTTTGTTTACAATACAAACCAATTTTTTTTCCAGGGTGATATTTAATTATCCTACGCCGCATGTCGAAGAAAAAGGAAGAGAGACAATACTTTTCAAGGGTAATAAAGAAGATTCTTACAATTTCTCTATTGTGGTTCTAGATGTTAATATATATTAGGTTTAATAATAAGTCGAATATTGCAAGAATATATAAGGCAAAGCAATATATTATTAATTTAAATATTGTTTTTTTTCTCTCCTGTATTTTTACCTGAAAAGAAACAAAAATAAAGTAGGTAGGTACCTAGAACTCCTAGAAGCCATGATTAGCTCCCCAAGGCCCACTTTATACCTAATGCTGACAACAACGTATCATAGCATGATCGTATCAGGCTCTGTCAAACATGAAGTGAAACATCTAGAACACGGGTATGATCTAGAGGAGTTTCAATATGATAACCGTACCTATGCTACGCAGACTATGACATGAGCGTAACGACTCCTTCAAATTATTGTTGGTCGGCTCGGTCCAGTCACGTCACGGTATGGTGTTGGCAGGGGATGGAATGGTTTAGTGGGTGATGACTGATAATATTTCATACAAAGCATGATTTTGAGCCGGACATGATCCTGTTATAGCCACGTATTACATCATTCTGTTACAGTACGATACTGCGGGCACAGGCCACATGTAGGTATGTTTTGTTGAAGTCGAGGAAGGTTCCAAACGGTACCTAAATAGTAAGAGATTGTTGAAATTAGACATCTAACCGTGATCCTAAATATTACTACTAAGACTAAGGCTTACTTAATAAGTTGGATAGTTTGTTTTGAACATTTGTACCTACCCACCTCATCGGCTACGTTTATGTATAAGCAAGCGGGCTCCGTTGTTAGGTTGATGAAAGTTTTGTGTAAGGAAGTCTTAGGATTACTTTTATAAACTTACGAACCTGAATTGAAATTTAAAAATCATACATATGTAGCTATTTACTTAATTGAGTACCTACATGCTAGCTGTTTGAAATTAAAGTTGTAAACATGATGGGTGTGTTGTGGTACTTGTAGGTATCACCGTGCATAATCATCGATAGAAGAGTGCGTAAAGCGCATGTAGTGACTGTTCCACACTTCCTTATTCCTTAGGGCAATAAGTAATTATACAAATTATATTATTACATAATATATGAAACTTGTTTTTAAGTTATAATTATCATGAGTTTAGTTAAAAAAGTACAAGCAAACCACCCGCGAGAGCGTGTCGCGTTATAAAGTCGCGTAGACTTCGACTCGCGGATTGACATAAAGACGAGAGAATATTTTGTCTCTAAATAGGCAGTTGTGCTACGGATTTTAGTTCAAAGTCGCGATCGTTGTCATTTTCTGACAGTGACACCTGATCGCGAGTTTGTCGCGGCTCTCGCGCGTGAGTTGTGCTGCCAACACGCGACAAGCCGCCAAGTCGCGCCGATCTGTCACTTCTCGCGCCTGTCGCGGCCAGTTGTGCTAGAGGTGCAGATATCAAGATCAAGTTGAGAGCCCCCCACCTAAAAATTTACATCAAAAATCTCGGTGGCTCCACTTCTTAAATCCATCCCTGGGTCCTAAGGATCAATCCTGCCAAAGGAAATCTCTTGTTCGTGCAACGCCGTATATTAGCTCCAGCGCCATCCGCTAAGAGGTGCTATGGACAATACGAGTATTTACGTATGCCTTTTGGCCTTTGCAATGCTTTTTTTTGTCCGTGATGAAAATCGCGGGTTAGCATCAGATTATATTTCGTCACTTCATTTTTTAGATATAAATGTATATTAACCATGTAGTTTCCCTATTGTACAGGTAGCATCGCACAGATTTTAGAGTAAGTATTTTGACTTAAAACTGACAAATAGCAACTTCCGCCCACTTCCGGTTACCGCTCCCCGGCGTGGGGGGCCGCTCCGCTCTTCATTCTTTATTTGTGCGTGGTAGCGTCCACACGTCGGTCTAGTTGCCGAAGTGTTGGGCACAAGACCAGACTACATTGCTTTTTTAATAACGATCTTCGTTTCGTGCGGATCTAACACCATAGTGTTAGATGTGAGATTACATTTTATTCGTTGCGCAATATGATATTTTGTTATTAAATATCGTTGTGCAATTCTTTAACTTGAAGGACATACATACATCCTGGAGGTTAGTCGAGAACTAACACGAAGGAATAAATCATCCTGGGGGTTGGTCGTGAACCAACACGAAGGCTTAAGATCAAACAACACACAACGAAAGAAAGGGCCTAGATATTCATATTATATTTTGTGAGAACTGTATTGCCATTAAAATGTGAATTATAATTTTACTATAGAGCCGAGGGAGGCTTTCTTTTTATTTGGTTTTAGATGGATGAACATATAAAATATAATTGAATTTCTACTATCCAATTGGGTAGGTAAAGTTTTTTGAATATAGGCAAATTATATTTTTTTTCGATAGTATTCATTATAGCGATCACGGAAATGCAGCTCTTTTATTTTTATTTAATTTTATTGATTCAATATAATTTTTTAAATGATCTATATGACGTTTGTGAGGCGAAATGGCAGATCCTAGTAATTCCTTTGCGCGTAGTAAATGGGACGAGATAGAAAAAAAACGATGTCAACTGTCAGTGTCACTTAGCTGTCATTCCCGAAAAATAACGGATATTATAAGTCTATGCGGACAAGCCTCATTTTCTGTTACCTTGCGAATTGCTATTAATGTTATCATTGAGATTTTCGACGACCTCAGCACGACCCACAATTAACACAATAGTACATTGTTTTTATACTACCCCACATAAATAATATTAATACAGTGGATATATATAACTTGTCTCTAAAAGTGGGAATCGCTAGGTGTACCTAGGTATGGGGTAAGTACCTTGGTATATCACGTCAGATTACTATTTTAAGGTAAATTTTGCTGACGTATAATATTTGATGTATGAAATTAAACAAATGAAGTGGTGCCCTGTGTGCATACATTTTGGTGAAGATTTTTCAATTTATACAGATACA
This sequence comes from Cydia fagiglandana, assembly GCF_963556715.1. Taxonomy (NCBI): domain Eukaryota; kingdom Metazoa; phylum Arthropoda; class Insecta; order Lepidoptera; family Tortricidae; genus Cydia; species Cydia fagiglandana. The sequence continues at coordinate 393,179 of NC_085959.1, read as the reverse complement.
GAGACAGATAATATTATTAGTCAATATTGTTATGGGCGATGAAACTTTAACAACTTCGGTTTACTCTTATATTAAATGGTATAAAAATGAGTACCTTCATAAAAATATGTTTATAATATCGAGATCGCATATAGGCGAAGTCAGTAAATAGGTACTTTTTTATCTGTTTGAAGATTAGTTTTTATAATTGAATTTTTAATCACCCAATTATAATAATAATATCTATACCTAATTCAATTGAATTAGAAGAAGATGATTTATCTGTAGGTAATCTAGTAATCTGTGGACGATGTTGTTGGTCTCACACTTTATTATCCTTTGTACTCTATTTCTGTGTTTGAAGCCTGTGTGTTACTGTTTTAAACGCTTTAAACATCGGGGCACCGTTTACAGAGCGAATGTTAAATAACTTACCGTCATCGTCCTCGCTCACCTCGCCCGCCTCCATGTACTTGAAATTTTTGCACATTTTACGAAGATGGCCTTTTTTCTTGCATTTTTGGCACTTTATATGACGCGAATTTGCACTTATTTGATTGGTGATTAGCAGAGCCACACACTTGGCACTTAGCACTATCTGTTTCCGTCGCCGAAGTATTCGCGATCTTGAACAAATTATCGGCTCCGGCCGACGACGGTCCTGGCGTCGCGGTCGTGCTGGTGGCGGCGCGAGCGCACCGCACGCTTTCTGCCAAATCGATGGCCTTCGCTAACGTGAGTTCACTGACGTCCTTTGAGAATAGCTTCTCTCGCTCTCGACCTGGCGTCATTCCCATGACGAACTTATCCAGAAGTGTATCTTGAATGTGTTGGAAATCACAATGCGCTGCGAGTCCCCTCAGCCGCGCAGCCCATTGCGCGTGGGTCTCGCCTGTTTGCTGCGATGCCGAATAAAAATGAAACCGTTCAGCAAACACGCAACGCTTTGGCGTGAAATGGCCATCCAGGGCCTTGACCACGTCATCGAAGCTCTTTTCCTCTAACACACCCGGTAACACGAAATGAGTCGCTAGCTGATACGTATTCTCACTCAATGCGCTTAATAATATTGCTCGTCGCTTGATCCCCGCTTTGTCCGTTTCTTCACCGATATTGTTCGCGATAAACCATTGATTCAGTCTGTTTTTATAAACTGTCCAATCTTGCTGTTGGTGATCAAAACTCGCGAACAATCCCACAGTATTATTACTGGACAACATATTTCATTCAAAATCACGCGTGAATTACTCGAATCGTCGCCACTGTTAAATATTGGAACGGGGAGCACAGACAAACGCAAGGCGGCCATTTATGAACTAATATATTTTCGAGAATGACGGTGGACGCAGCCACCGTTGCATGCACTTACAACTACCCTTTACATACATAACAGTTAGCTCACGCAGATTACTTCAGTAGGAATCCTGTAGATACCCGTGATTCTAACAAATCACCAAAACAATCAAAACCTTTGCGATTTTCAGCCAATGTTACCACTCTTGGCCATAACTGGCTGCTTATAGAACAAAACTATCGTAGGGTAAACCCTCCAGTGAATGAACACCCTCCAGTGAATGAACAAAATCACGTTTTTTGTCTAAAATAAGAAATATAGCAATTTCTTCCACTTGTTTTATTTTTTTTCTTATTAACAACTCTATTTCCTATGCAATGACAACCCATAATAAATTTATTTTCGACCAGTTAGGATGTGACTGGCGTTTGAAGTTTACGTATTTCTGGATTTGAAGTTTTCTATGGAAATGTGTATTGTACTAGGTGACTTCAACGCCAAGATTGGCTCAACTGAGGACGATGCACATCTGAGAAGAGTAGTTGGTAAATACGGCATTGGAAAAAGAAACGACAGGGGGGAACGTCTACTACAATTCTGTGAATTTCTACAATTCAAGTGAAGAGAATTTTATTATCGCTAATACTTGTTTCAAGCATCACATTAGACGCCTATATACCTCGATCTCGCCTGGTGACCGGTACAGAAATCAAATAGACTACATCCTTACAAGAAGCCGATGGCGATCGTCAGTTATGAATGCCTTGACGTACCCAGGAGCTGAGTGTGGAACCGACCACCAACTTCTGGTGGCTACTTGTCGACTCCGGTTAAAGAAGTTAGTGAAAACCAAAAATGCACCCAACATAAGACGAGTTGATGCCCATTGCTTCGAGAGAGCTGTAGAACACAAATTGACCCAACATCCAATTATAAACGTAACAGATCCAGCTAAAGAGAACGTGCTCCAAACATCGGCGATGAAGCATTACAGCTCAGCGGCGACCGCCAATGTCATTGTTCAAAGGAGGGAGTTAAAACAAAAAGGCTTAACTTCTAAGGAAAATAATGATCGCTATGCTCATCTAAGCGCGGAAGTCCAAAAAAGATACCGTAAGGACTATGACACGCATATCAACAACATTTGTGCAGATCTGGAAAGAAACTCCAGTAGAAATGAGACCAAAGATCTTTTTAGGAAAGTGAAAGAACTCGCCAGATCACGCACAGTCAAAACGTGTTCTATAGCGGATGAGAGTGGGAACGTTCTTACAGAGATGGACCAAGTATTGAATCGCTGGAGGAGGTATTGCGCTGAGCTATATAACACTGACCAACCTATGCAAGAAACGACTCAACACCTGTCACAGGAGGAGCCTAATATCTTAATGTCAGAGATTGAATTAGCCATAAAAACTTTGAAACCCGGAAAATCGCCTGGTAAAGACGGTATCCCTGCAGAACAGCTTAAAAACATGGGCCCCAGAGCCACGCATCTCATTCACGACATCTGCAATGCAGTCTGGAAGACCAGAAGATGGCCCGTCGCATGGACGGAATCAGTATTCGTCCCTCTGCACAAAAAAGGTTCTACAAAGGAATGCAGCAATTATAGAACCTTGGCACTCATTCCTCATGTCAGTAAGATAATACTGTATATAATAAATTCAAGGCTCAAGAGCTTTCTCAATTTTCAAATTCCAGAGGAACAGGCGGGATTCGTCAAAGGGAAGGGGACGAGAGAACAAATCCTAAATATCCGACAAATCATTGAGAAAAGTCGTGAATTCAATAGTCCGGTGGTTCTTTGTTTTAAAGACTACAGTAAGGCCTTTGATTTTGTGCGGTGGGACAAATTGTGGGAGGTGCTTGCCGACATGGGTACGCCTGAGCACCTCATAGGCCTAGTAAAAAGCCTCTATGTCAATAATCGCTCTTTCGTCAAAATAGACACCGACTGTTCTGATGTGTTCCAAACGCAACGCGGTGTGAGGCAAGGCTGCATATTATCCCCTCTACTCTTCAATGTATATGGAGAATACATAATGCGAAAAACCCTTGAAGACTGGCAGAAAGGGTTTATGGTCGGCGGTAAATGTATCTCCAACTTGCGCTATGCTGACGATACAGTCTTACTCACCACAACCATCGAAGACATGAGGGTGATACTAGATAGACTAGAGGTAGAAAGCGGGGCTGGCAGTGAATAGGCAGAAGACAAAAGCCATGGTGGTAGATCGGGCTGGCAAGCTGACAGGTTCCCATGAAATCCAGGGTATTGATAGGGTAAATAGCTTTACTTATCTGGGACCTCAGATAAACAATGATGGAAGCTGCGTTCCCGAGATCAAGCGCCGAATCGCAATGGCTAAAGACGCCATGACGCGCCTTCAGGTTATCTGGAAAAACCGTAGTATAAGCTTTCATACGAAAACCCGCCTGGTCAGAGCCTTGGTCTTTCCCATCTTCATGTACGGAGTAGAGACATGGACAATACTGGCAAGAGAGAAACAAAGAATCGACGCATTCGAAATGTGGTGCTGGAGGCGAATGCTTAGGATACCGTGGACGGCCAAGCGCACAAATGCGTCTATTCTTTCCCAACTGGGCATCAAAACACGTTTGTCCACCGTCTGCCGACATCGGTTGCTGGCATACTTTGGCCATGTAATGCGAAGAGGTGCTGAGAGTCTCGAGAAACTGGTCGTGATTGGTGGAGTGGAAGGCAAGAGAGGTCGCGGTCGCACGCCAACCAGGTGGACTGACCAAGTTAGAGAAGCCACTTCCTCGAGCAAGTTCCATCAAGCAGTGAGGTCAACAATGGATCGAGACCGATGGAGACAGCTGATCAAGGATGTGAAACCTAGTGATCACGATCCTCAGGAATGAGGGAACGACTGAAGAGAGATGGAAATATTAGATCCCAGATAAGAACAGTGTACGTTTGGAGCAACATATGAAGTACTTATTTAATCTTTACCAGTACAAAATTTAGTTATTTGGTTAGATTAAGAGTTGAACCTTCTATTTATGTACACTTTGTCGGCGTTTTATGCGATTAAGTCTTTATTTTTTATAGTTCCATTACTGGCTCATCAAATGTTCTGAAACCAGTAAATGAACAGTGTGTTCATTTACTGGTGTCGCGTAGATTTCATTTTTTTCCCAAATGTATATGTAAACGCAATCGTATAGAGCTTGTTTTTTGTGATTCTGCATAGAAAACGATTCTGCTTCATTTAGCCAGTATTGAAACAAACCAAATTTCTATAGTCCATTTACTAGATTTGTCATGCCTGAATGTATGAACAATACAAAATTTGGCTTGTTCATTTATTGGATTTCTACTGATTCTATGTATGAACAGTGTAACCACGAACAATGCAGTGGCAAGTTTATTATTTTAAGCATTATTTGGTGAACATGACCCCTTTTCATCAAAATATGCACGTTGGTTCTTATTTTAATGGTTGATTTTATTTTTTCCTTTTAATATGTAACGGGTTTGTATGTTATTGGTGAATAACCATCATTTTATTGTTTTTATAGATGCATTTACCAAATACGTTCATCTAGTTTATGCTGACGATCGTACAACAGATACCGCTATAAAAAGCTTTCAGGAATTAATACTATATTTGGTACCCCGGCACGTCTTATAACAGATCAAGATAAAAGCATGACGTCGCTAGAGTTTAAAGAATTTTGTAATAAATTTCGTATTGAACATCACGTTGTAGCCAAAGGCGCTAGTAGGGCAAATGGTCAGGCAGAGCGTATTATGAAAATAATAAAAGATAATATACATGTCAGTGGTGGAGCTTGATAAGCCGTAGTAATTTGCTATGCAAGGTCTACAGTTAGCAATTAATTGTACGATATCTAAAAGAACCGGTAAAAGTCCATTAGAACTGTTGCTAGGGAAAAAATGTTCGCCACCCGCTATCGAGCTTCTCCAAGTTGACGATGATGAGCCAATGGAGGACCTTACTTCTGTTAGAAATGTTTATAAGCAAAGGATGGACGAGCAATCTTTTCAAGACAAATTGAGGTTTGATATAGGTAAAGCGCAAGTCAAACCTTACAAAGTGGGAGATTTTGTTTTGATGCGTCATCATGAAAGACATACTTACTACCAAATTGGGTGCAAAATTTGAGGGCCCCATGGACATATTGGAAATATTACCAAACGACCGCTATAAATTAAAACATGTCAATTTACGTGGAAGTACTGAAAAGATCGCTAGCCATGATTCCTTAAGACCTGCTCCTACGGGACAGACAGATCCATTTGATAATGATGATGTCGAGTCTGCCGTGTGGGCGGTGGATGAAACGAGTAGCAGTATTCAAAATGAAGGCTGCTCTCAGTCCGAGACTCAATAAACGTGGTTTAATTAATTAAATATTAATATTCATTGTTCCACCTTATCCACAACACCTTCCTTATAACGCTGGCTGGCCACCACGCGTTTCCTTTTTCCCGGTCTTGACGGCTAGATTTCTATGATGAGTGATACCGGTGTGGGCTAGATCCCAGGATGGGTGATGCCAGGATCAGCGCAGGGAGCGCGCTGGAGCAGAATGGCCGTGTGGGCGGCAATCCTTGATGTTTGTTTAAATGTATGTTTTTAAATAATTTTAATTAGATTTTTATTACTTTAATCGATAGTTGCGAATAAATATAAAATATATTTGATTTGAAGGAAGCATAGTCAATTATTAACTGTTTAATTCTAATTTTGATATGATAAACTGAATGTGTTTAATTAAAATAATCTCAAAATTAATGCATTAAATGTTTATATTTATTAAATTAATTGTTAGTTTTAAACGATTCCGGAAATATTAATAATTGGGAGTTGTACTGATAAACAACTGTAGCGCAGGTGGTGTGGCGTGATCTCAGGTAGCCCCTACCTGGAGGGGTAGGGTTGAAAAGGTTATTTAGTGGTTGCATGCTTTTATTTTGATTCATTCTTATGCTAAGCCTAGATTGTGTAAGAACTATCTATACTCGTAAATAAAATCGAGTTAACAAGTGTCTAAACGTCTATTTCTTCGTTACTACTTCTAACCTAATGGATGGTCATGAGAACTGGTTACCACCCGACGACCATGCAGACCGTGCGAATAGTGGAACTTCGCCGACAGGTACCACTTTGTACGAAGTGTATTAAAGGACAATAAGAGTATTGAGTTAAAGTACTTACCGACCGACTCAATGCTTGCCGACATATTAAGAGCGCTCTTACAAGAAAAGTCGAAATAATGCAAAATTGATGATACTAGTCGACGAAATTCAGGACTTTGTGCTCATTATTAGAAGCAATGAGTACTTGTTCCAGTAAAAGCGTCTTCTTATCTTTTTAAATATCGTTGTAAATATTAGAAAAAAAAGCGTAAAGTAGAAAATACTAAAAAATGAGAGAGGCTGTATCAGGGACACAGCCGCTATGGCTGACGTGAAACGTGGTGTGGACCGCCAATGCGAAGGCCGAAGGCCGAGCTCCGCGTAGGGCCGAAGGCCCGAAGCGTCCAGGATTTAAGTGCTTTAACATAGAACAATAGTAAAAGTGTCTAAATGCGTAGGCCGAAGGCCGAGCTCCGCGAAGGGCCGAAGGCCCGAAGCGTCCAGGATTTAAGTGCTATAACACAACAATAGTAAAAGTGTCTAAATGCGAAGGCCGAAGGCCGAGCTCCGCGTAGGGCCGAAGGCCCGAAGCGTCCAAGATGTCAGTGCTTTAGCACAGAAAAATAGTAAGTGTCTAAATGCGAAGGCCGAAGGCCGAGCTCCGCGTAGGGCCGAAGGCCCGAAGCGTCCAGAATGTTAGTGCTTTAACACAGAACAATAGTACAAGTGTCTAAATGCGAAGGCCGAAGGCCGAGCTCCGCGTAGGGCCGAAGGCCCGAAGCGTCCAGGATTTAAGTACTATAACACAAAACAATAGTACAAGTGTCTAAATGCGAAGGCCGAGCTCCGCGTAGGGCCGAAGGCCCGAAGCGTCCAGGACATCAGTGTTTTAGCACAGAACAATAATATAAGTGTCTAAATGAGAAAGCCGAAGGCCGAGCTCCGCGTAGGGCCAAAGGCCTGAAGCGTCCAGGATTTAAGTGCTATAACACAGAACAATAGTACAAGTGCCTAAATGCGAAGGCCGAAGGCCGAGCTCCGCGTAGGGCCGAAGGCCCGAAGCGTCCAAGATGTCCAGTGCTTTAGCACAGAAAAATAGTAAAAGTGTCTAAATGCGAAGGCCGAAGGCCGAGCTCCGCGTAGGGCCGAAGGCCCGAAGCGTCCAGAATGTTAGTGCTTTAACACAGAACAATAGTACAAGTGTCTAAATGCGGAAGCCGAAGGCCGAGCTCCGCGTAGGGCCGAAGGCCCGAAGCGTCCAGGATTTAAGTGCTATAACACAGAACAATAGTAAAAGTGTCTAAATGTGAAGGCCGAAGGCCCGAAGCGTCCAGGATTTAAGCACTATAACACAAAACAATAGTACAAGTGTCTAAATGCGAAGGCCGAAGGCCGAGCTCCGCGTAGGGCCGAAGGCCTGAAGCGTCCAGGACACCAGTGTTTTAGCACAGAATAATAATACAAGTGTCTAAATGCGAAGGCCGAAGGCCGAGCTCCGCGTAGGGCCGAAGGCCCGAAGCGTCCAGGATGTTAGTGCTTTAACACAGAACAATAGTACAAGTGTCTAAATGCGAAGGCCGAAGGCCGAGCTCCGCGTAGGGCCGAAGGCCCGAAGCGTCCAAGATTTAAGTGCTTTAACATAGAACAATAGTACAAGTGTCTAAATGCGAAGGCCGAGCTCCGCGTAGGACCTAAGGCCCGAAGCATGCAGGACATCAGTGCTATAGCACAGAAAAATAGTACAAGTGTCTAAATGCGAAGGCCGAAGGCCGAGCTCCGCGTAGGGCCGAAGGCCCGAAGCGTCCAGGATTTAAGTGCTATAACACAGAACAATAGTACAAGTGTCTAAATGCGAAGGCCGAAGCGTCCAGGATGTCAGTGGTTAAACACAGAAGCCTTCGGCCCTACGCGGAGCTTGGCCTTCGGCCTTCGCATTTAGACACTTGTAATATTGTTCTGTGTTAAAGCACTGACATCCTGGACACATCTTGCCTTCGGCCTTACGTAGAGCGCAGCCTTCGACCTTCGCATTTAGTTAGACTCTTGTACTATTGCTTTGTGTTTGAATACCGAAGTCACACATCTCGCGAATGCGTGATGTATTATAATAATTTTGGATAATATCTAAATTTTATCTGTAAAGATTATTTGGGGTCATAATGATTCACTGTATCTAGATGAACTTGAATGCAGCATTTGATGGGTAATTTTAAAATAATTAATACACGTTTTATAGCAAAGTCGTTCGTGTCTTTCCTGTAGCCATCGCATTTACGGGAATCTAAAAGCATTTTTTTACGCAGCACCTTTACAGGCAGAATATTTCATTCAATACTTGAGACTCAAATGAGAAAAACGGGATATATATGAACCACAGTCGTTACCTTTTATAGTACCTATTGTCCACAGAAGTGACCTTTTCTAAATTATGTTTTACCCGTTACATCAGAAAGTACCTAACTAAGATTACTATATACTTACTAGCATTAGGAACTCGGAATTGTCAAGCAGCCGTCATACGTTATATGTGTTCTACTATCAAAGTAACTCGCGCCGTCGCGCCGCCTTAGATGCTAATGCATTATTTGAGGAGATGAGCATGTATTACTACGGTGAATGTGGTATTAAAAGAACCGTTATTGCTTTATCTTACTATTTCAGGTATATTTTGTCAGTTTTGCGCCCTATTTTTTGCACACGGTGGCCTCAAACAAGAGCAGTGATAAAAATTCTGTAAAAACTGTCACATTTTTATGTTTTAGCAGCTTATTATAATTCTACGTACTTTATTTTACTCATATTTCATTAAAATAAAATAAGATCTATCAAATGGCACCAATTTTACCGAAATTGGTTAATGGACTGATGAGTCATTACTAAATGAACACTGAAAATAGGGGTCATTTTAGCTCCGAATACGTCGTGTCTAGCGCAAAATCAGCGCCATCTATGTCAGCGGTACGTACTGTTCCGAGTAATGGCTACTTTCTTCTATATATCTATATCAAAACTATGTTTGTAGGTATTATAGTTTCTGAGATATAAGCCGCCGCGCCATAACACTTTTCGTTACACTTGGTTTTTGGTCCGGCACCTCTACTACGGCTTTTTAAAGACGTTTCACGTCAAAACACTTATTAAATTAGTAATGATTTTTTTTCTGATGGTCGTTTCCGAAAAACCCCGTGAAGCACTGAATGGCAAGCTCTTATTTGGAAATGTTGAGAAGTTTACTCTGCTAATCCTGGCTATTTTGTATTACTAATACCCTGTACTTTAGGAATATTACACGATATTTTTCCTACCTACCTTTGAGAAAGAGAAAATCAAAGTAAAACGAACTCAATTTTCTCTCCGAAACAAGTGTCAATTCCTACGAAAATCTACTTAATATCGAAGTCATTTTCTTACTCAAGCAATCTGCAACGTTTGCTTATACTGTTGGTATACATTAGTGTTTATGAAATTCTACTATAATTTTTTGGCAATTTTTTGAAAACTATATTACCGATGACGCGCGCTGCGCTAGCTCAATGCCGAGGCAGAGCTTGTACAGGAAGGACGTGTGTCGGTCGGCTCCGCACATTTTCAACGGCGACGACGAGGTTTTTTATCATTGTGTGCGGCGGGCGCCGTGTAAAACGCTATACTGTGTGCGTGTAAACCGCAACGAGAGACTTTGATCCTAGCACTGTTTTTATAGTATTATAATTTATAATGGTACAGTTTAATAAACTACCGGACAGGATTAAAAATATTTGAAACGACCTGACATTCTATATGTAATTATTTTACTCAAGATAGTACTCAGGGTCTGATGATGGAGCCGGAAGGTGGTCACCGGTACCAATCAACCATGCAACTAAACCACTTCGTGTTTAGGCTCGTTTTATTCGTCTCAACAAGATCTTTGACACAAGATAGTACTCAGGGTCTGATGATGGAGCCGGAAGGTGGTCACCAGTACCAATCAACCATGCAACTAAACCACTTCGTGTTTAGGCTCGTTTTATTCGTCACAACAAGATCTTTGACACAAGATAGTACTCAGGGTCTAATGATGGAGCCGGAAGGTGATCACCGGTACCAATCAACCATGCAACTAAACCACTTCGTGTTTGGGCTCGTTTGATTCGGCTCAACAAGATCTTTGACTTAAGATAGTACTCAGGGTCTGATGATGGAGCCGGAAGGTGGTCACCAGTACCAATCAACCATGCAACTAAACCACTTCGTGTTTAGGCTCGTTTTATTCGTCTCAACAAGATCTTTGACACAAGATAGTACTCAGGGTCTGATGATGGAGCCGGAAGGTGGTCACCGGTACCAATCAATCATGCAACTAAACCACTTCGTGTTTAGGCTCGTTTTATTCGTCTCAATAAGATCTTTGACACAAGATAGTACTCAGGGTCTGATGATGGAGCCGGAAGGTGGTCACCGGTACCAATCAACCACGCAACTAAACCACTTCGTGTTTAGGCTCGTTTGATTAGTCTCAACAAGATCTTTGACACTGAAGATACACAGGGTTCGATGATGGAGCTGAAAGGTGGCCACGGGTACCAGTCTATCATGTAACTGAACCACTTCGTGTTGAGGCACGTTTTATTCATCTTAACAAGATCTTTGACACAAGATAGTACTCAGGATCTGATGATGGAGCTCGAAGGTGTCGACGGGTACCTGTCTATCATGTAACTGAACCACTTCATGTTTGGGCTCGTTTGATTCGTCTCAACAAGACCTTGGACACAAGTTAGTACTCAGGGTCTGATTATGGAGCTGGACTGTGGCCACGGGTACCAGTCTACCATGTACCAATGCAATGACGAAACATGTAAATAAGCGACTAATACCTATAATTTCATTCGAGTAATATACCTTCATAAGTACAAGTATGGGGCTATTCATAAATTACGTCGTTTCAAATGGGAGGAGGGGGGGGGTCTGGACATCGGATGATGGTAGCATGACGTAAGAGGAAACAGAGTCATCCGAAGCATGATTTGAGGGGTGGGGGGGCCAAAAATAGATGACGTAATTTATGAACAGCCCCTATGTACATTTGCACTGCATTTAGTATTTTCGTACTTACCAAATAACAGTTTTAGGACTTTAAAAGTTAAGTACAGTTAGTGTTGTTATGGTTGATTTCAATATGCTTCGCGAAGGATCAAGAATGTTTAATCCATCATTGTAGTGCGAGTGTGGTAGAAGGGATCGGCATACTGAGCTCGCACGGCCTGCCGCAGCGCGTAAAATACCTAAACTCGCTCAACCCCGAAATGTAATAGCGCTCTTAACGAAGGCTTTGCCTAGAGAAAAGCACTATAAGTGTATGCGTTGTTTGGGCATTGCTTGTTAATTGTTTAATTTTTTGATAGTTGTTCTTTGATATCGCTTTGTTTTGTTTGTATGTTTTATTGTGTTACCATTTATTTAGAATATGCACATTAAAGGGGCGTATTGAAATATGAGGCTAATATGATATGTATTTACAGTTGCGCCTACTTTAAGGTTGCACAGTACTGGCAGTAAGTGGAACCCAGTCAAATTTTGTATTTGGATAGCAACCGTTCCATGAAATGTTTGTTTACCTTTAGATTTGTCAGTTGATCAATAACAGTACTCAAATAAAGTCTGAATACAGTGAATACACTTTTAATATTGGTTTAACTGCGTTGTAAATCTTTGCTGACAAGTAATAGGTCTATCCCCCACAAGCAGGCCTAGCGGGCGTCGCCTCGATGAGTTAGCAAGATGCCTTATGGCGGCTTCGAATGACCAGAGGGCTGACCTATATTTCGGAGTATCAGAGGGAAAATTCTGCCAGCCTTCTCAGCTCAGACTTGAAACCCTTGCACCACTCAAGATTCCACTTTTCGAATTACTCGCTACGATCGTAGTTAAATTTTGTTTCTGTATAAGGCTAAGCCCTCGGAATACCCAACTGGCGCGAAGTGGCGCAGAATAAGGCAAAGTGGCTCTCTCTTGTGTCAGAGGCCAAGATCCTCATTGGGTCACTGAGCCAGTGGTGTATGTATGTATGTATAAGGCTAATCGAGGCTTAAATATACTAGTAGTTCGCCCCGAACTAAGAACTCGCGGTTAACCAAAAATTATACAGCGATTGACTTTGTTGCACCAAGTAGGTGCAACAAATTCAATCGCTATATAATTTTTGGTACTCGTATAGTGCGACATAAAATAATAGAAAATAAATGAGGGCGTCACTTTCTACGTAACTCTCACATTTTTGACGTAAAATGCTTACACATGGCAATAATTTAGTATGGAAATTGATGAGTTCCATTTATTTAATTTCTACTATTTTATGTCGCACTATAGGCAACAATGGATCAAAGATCGCGTGGATTTATTGCAAGGTCTGTGGAGCCCTTAACTGATAGATTTTTAAACAAAGAGTAGGAGTTGTATTTATAATATAATTGGTCAAGCAGATCTTGTCAGTAGAAAAGGCGGCAAATTTGAAAACTGTAGGCGCAAAGGGATATCGTCTCATAGAAAATTTTAATTTCGCGCCTTTTTCTACTGAGAAGATTTGCTTGACCATCTATATATAGGACAAATAGAGCACACTCGTGGAACTTTTTTGCATCAATTTTGAAGCGCCATCTGTAATTCTTAACCAGAAACATCAACGTCAATATCAGGGGACAAGGGGCATAAATAGCGTCTAAGTATGTTGCGGACGTAAAAAGCTTCGACTTTGATTACTTAGGCTTCAGGATATTTATTAATACACGAAAATAGGTTTGGTACTTTTAACTTGACTAATGATGTAAATAAAGTACCTATCATACACGGCTGGAATAACACACAACTGACCACGAATCACAATTACACGCAACAGGTTGTGAATCTACCCGCCATGATTTTTTTCTGAATTTTCTGATAATAAAGTTCTCAGCAACTGTGATGGCGTATGTAAACTTTGTTTCTTTTAATATTATAAAACAGAAAGTATTTTTATTTATCTAAATTATGTCGTAGTACGGGCAATAAATATGGTGTTAAGTATAATATTTTGAGTTTTATTTGTCACAGTTGTTTTTTTTTTGTGACAATCGCCTCCAAGGCTTCGAGCAACACGGAAGGGAGGCGGCATTTGCACTATTTCCACTCTGCCGAGGTACAAGATTAGCGCGTCAATCTAATCTAGCGCGGGTAATAAAACTAGTTGCACTTGGATTTTTCACTAGACCGAGTCCAGATGCGCGCGTGAACACTGCTGCACAAAAATGCCTGTTTGCTCGGTTTTTTGTTATAAAAAGAGGTCGGGGACGTCAAATTTACAAAAAGAAAGTGTTACATTTCACATGTAATATTTTTTTTACATATCATACGTTTAATTACATTTAATAGTACATTACTACAGAGGCCGGGACAAAAGGGGTTGCCGGCCGAAGACATATAGACGGATAGGTCTGAGCGCGGGCAACCCCATTTCCCGCCGAAGTATGTATAGTGCTTTTCTCAAACATGCAATGAAATAAATAAAATAAAAAGTCCACGAAACCCAAGTTTTATTTATAGAAAAAACTAAAAGTAAACTACACCCAAAATATAACCAACACGTACCTATATCATTATCACGCGTATGTTTTACACGAGTGTATTTTTACTACCCGTATATTTTCATGTATATTTGATTTTTTCGCCTTGTATCCGTCTGATCTGTCGTTTTCGTCTCATAAGTTTACATAGTCTTTCATGTTGATATTACGTTTCACATACATCGTTGCTTTATGCATGGAGTAAATAAGTATAATTTCCACAGTGTTGACGAATTTGTAGTTACATCATTTAAAATATGCCACAAAACTGTTTCTAATAAACTGTAAGCCATTTTTCTTAGTTTCTCAAATAATAAAATTGCCATAAGCAACCATATACATACTTCGTCTTTGACTTGGCGGCAGAGGCAGCAACTTACTTAAAAATCAATTCTGCTTACGCTGCCAATTCCAACACCTACGATTACAATTAATATTAATTTCATTATTTCGTTGTCGGAACTCATATTAAAGTAAAAAAATCAACAACGCACCATAAATCCAATAAAACAGAATGAAAATTTTTCAACTTTACCTCCATAACAATTAAAAAAAAATAACTACGCGTGTTTGAGTAGACCATTTTACCGCTAACGTTTAGATGAAATATTTTAAATGTTTTTATTTGTGTAGTTAAATTTATAATTTAAAATTATAGAATTGGGTTAATAATGTATTATTTATTAAGTTCATGTTGATTTTATACAAATAAAACTGCAAATTATAGCAATCATTGTTTTTTTTATAGGCGTAGTGGCAGAGTGTCATTACGAACCATAAAGCAAATACTGCCTCTAGTTTTTTTTTAATGGATGAATGCCACGATCCTGTGTCACAAATATCTGTGAAATGAAAATTAAAAAAGAGGACTTTGCCGGCCTAGGCCTGCAAGATTTGTATGAAATTCCATTAACGACCTTTTGTCCTAGCCGCACCTGAAACGTCATACTTCGCAGCCTATTATAAGGAACATAACATCAATATTTCATTGCATGTTTGAGAAAATACAATTATTATATTTTAGTCTCAAGTAATTGTTGGATTTATCGATTTTGCTCGCTCAGTACAAATTGCGGATCGGTCGAGCGACAAATCCGACTTCTCATCATCTCTCAGAATACAATGACATACTTCAGCGGAAATGTGTTAGTGTGCGGGTTGTGACACTAGTCACTCGTCCATACACAAAAAGAGATCGAGGTTTGCAAGATTTGTCTTTGACGTGTGTCATTTTGTATGTATTTGTGTCGTCATTACAGAGGGCCTACCGCGAACCACGTTCGACGTGTTGCCTCCCTGTCACACTTACGTATGAATTTATAAGTGCCATAGAGAGGCAACACGTCGAACGTGGTTCGCGGTAGGGCCTCTGATTGGATTGTAAGTGTGTGAGAAGTGCCACTGTGTGCACCTTCCCCCGCGAAAAATGGCAGAAAGATTTGTACGGTAGATATCGCTTTGGGCTCCTCCCTTCCGACGTGTCGGAAGCCGGTGTTGCTCGAAGCTCCAAGGCAACGATGGCCATAAATAATCTGTTCTATCAGATGTATTTTTGTTTGTTTCAAGCTCTGGATACAAGACTTTTAAGACGTTCTGACGAAATAAAGTGAAGCCATAATTAAAAAAAAATAGTTGACCGTTAAGTAATATAGATGGCGCTATTTTTTCGAATAAAGGGCTTTGGATACGGCTGTCTCTCCCCTGGATTTAAGTCACCACCTTAGAGATTAAAATAAACTGTATCTGTGCTAAGCCGAAATATTTCCTGTCATATGTCAAATACTTATATTCTGTTTATTTTATTTTATTTTTAATCTTTCTAATTATTACAAAATGGTAAATTTAAAACCGATGTAGTAAAAGTGCAAACCGAGCACTTTCGTTTGATACTAAACTCGATCATGTTTCTTGCAAATAAAATGACCAGAATAGCAAGACCTCTCACATACAGCTTTTTGGGTTTCTAAGCTCTTCTAGCTCAATAACTCCTTGATCGGGCCTGCTCATAATTTAATGACTAAAATATAATGCCCTCGACTACACGTTTACCCAATTTCATTTAAATTAGAACAAATTTACTTAAGTTCTCGAGTATCAAACTATCTTCTGACAGTTCAGCTTAAAAACATCGAAATGCCGGGACGTGCCGCTAGCCAGCCGCGTGTTCAAAGTCGAATGTAAGAACTTCGCTTCGCTTCGCTCGCTTGTTCGATAATTATGTATATCGTATAAGTGAACTGCCACAGTTTTTATCGGAAATTGAATAACTGGTTTACTAGTGGCTCTGTGAGCTGTAGACCTCGCGAGCATATCTAATTGGGCAAAAAAAAACAATACGAAAAGTGTAAAAAAAATACATAAACTTATATCCCAGCATGTAATTACTGGGGATCGAACCCAGACCTTCTGTGCAAACAAAAAAAGCGAACGGTTGCAAAATACGCCATGATGGTTCTTAATTACGGCCTGGCCACGACATTGGTCTAACCGGCGGCGACCGGCGGTAAGTCTGCTGGATATATGTGAAAGATATGCGGTGGCCCACGGTCTAAAATATAATGTGAAAAAGAGTGAGGTATTACTGTTTAAGTCTGGCACTAAAACATATCCCATTCCGCCAATAATGCTCAGTGGTTCTCCTCTTCAAAGAGTAACTAAATTCAAATACTTGGGTCACTGGGTTACTGATACTCTAAAAGACGATGTTGATATAGAAAGGGAGCGCAGAGCACTGTCGGTAAGGTGTAATATGCTGTCTCGCAGGTTTGCGCGTTGTTCGACAGAGGTAAAAATAACCTTGTTCAAAACGTATTGTCAAACCTTATACACGTGCAACCTGTGGAGTCACTACACCAAAAAAAGCCTACAGTGCTCTGCGCGTCCAATACAATAACGCCTTCAGGGGGTTGTTGGGGCTGCCCTGGCGCTGCAGCGCGTCAGGAATGTTCGCCGCGTGGAGAACCGATGGTTTCCAAGCCGTGCTGCGCAAGCGGGTGGCGTCCCTGGGCGAGCGCGTGCGGGGCAGCGCCAACACTCTCCTGAAGGTGATCGCCGAGAGGATGGACAGCCCTATCCTCGCTCACTGGATGTCCTTGCATGTTAATTGTAATTATAGTTATACATTTTACTAACACACCTACCTTAATTTTACTAACATAATATGGATGTATTTGTATCCGAAATAAATGCTTTCATTTCATTTCATTTCATTTCATTTCATTTCATTTCATTTCATTTCATTTCATTTCATAAGTCGCAAAAATAATAACCCGGCGACGCATAATGCATGCCACGAGCCTTGTCGCCGAGCGGCAACGCGCGCGGCGTGCACCGGGCGACCGGCGGCGGCGGCGAGCGGGAAGGGGCGCGACTCGAACATTTGTATCGAGCAGCGCGGGCGATGCCACGACTTTAGAGCGGCGCGACCGGCCTAGGCGGCGCGACGGATCGAGCGGGGCGATGCGGAACAAAACATTTTGTTTTTTTTTCGAGCGACATGGAGACGGAAGGGTTTATTATTGAAATTTTAAATGTACTTTCGCGTATTTAAGTATGTTGTGACGTCTCCACACTTATTCTTGTGTAAGTACTCGTTTTTTGGGTGCTTTATGTATACGATATATAAAATACTAAACTAGATGTAAATAAATTTGTCGTCCTGTATTTAGCCCATGTACCCATTGACAAACAATGAAATATATTCTAGGCACTTTGTCGCGTTACGTGCTCTGCCAATGAATTGGTAGAGCACGCAACTGAGCAGCTGGAAGGATGAAGGGTGAAGAAATGAAAAGTAAGGACTCAGGGGTAGGTAACGTTTATTTTCCAGGTATAAATGGTGGGTCAATATGGCACGGCTGGGAACTTAAATTGTCCAACAACACCGGGAAGTTGTGGTAGCGTGGTAGGTAGCACGGTGCTCCGGGGTGCGGCGCCTGGGAAACGCGTTCCCACGCACAGGCGCGCGGCGTCAAGGAGGGCGCGCACAGGCGCGCGGCGTCGAGGAGGGCGCGCACAGGCACGCACAGGCGCGCGGCGTCGAAGAGGGCGCGAACGGGCGCGCGGCGTCAAGGAGGGCGCGCACAGGCGCGCGGAATCAAGAAGGGCGCGCTCAGGCGCGCAGCCACGAGGAGGGCACGAACGGGCGCGCGACGTGAAGGTGGGTGCGCACAGGCGTTCAGCGAGGGTCACCAAATCAGAGGCCTGTAGTAGATTTGCGTTTGTAATTTATAGTGAAAGTATTTATATAGTAAGTTACGCCAGGAAGCGGAGGGTTTCTTGAAGGTGCGGGGCCTCACTTGGCCCCGCACGGACCCTTAATTTAGAAAATGCTCAGATGAGAGCTGGCGATAAACTAAAATCAGAATGACGGTTGTACCGCTTTTATACCTGATTCTTTGGAACATCTAAAGAATCAGATTTACTAGATTTTAAATTTAAAAATAGTCGAGTACCAGTTATGATTTTACCAAAATTTTGAATAACCTTTGCCGAAAGTATACATACTAGTCTTTTTAGTGGTGAAATCCGAACAGTTGAAAGCCGATTGACGGGTTACGTCAATCATCTTACAAAATGTAAACAATGAAAGAATCCCGAAAAATACAGCGATAATATTAACAAAAATCCCCTAGATTTATATAAAATAGTTGGAAAACCCTAAAGGTATGTATTTAGGTGGCTTAGGGCCGCATTGCATATGAAAAGTTATAAAAATAATAGCCCAAAGTAAGCCAGGCAGAAGTCCCAGTCTTCCCATGCATCCTGAGGGTTGAAAAGGACTTTAAGAGTCTTATTAGAGTCTGTAAATTTCAGATACAATTCAAGAAGTATCATAATGTGATCGGAGCCATAATAAGCAAGTCAGAATGATCGGACTTGGAAAGCTAAATGCTGGAATTCGAATAAAGGAACAGAAAAAAGGAAGGAGGTAATTCCAAGGTAAATGCTACATTACCCCAAAAACCTCGGAAAAAAAAACTTTGACGTAGTCTCAATAAGTCAAAGTTTTTTTTTTGTTTAGTATTAATTATGAGGTAACATGCTAAAAGTGTTAAAATTAATAATTAGTTAAGTATTCGTGCAAGGTATGAGATGAAGGTGCTGTAGAACATAGCAAAATAGAGAATTTCCTGCTCAATCATACTTCTCTTTCAATTATCGCACAATTATTCGTCTCTCACATGAGTAAGGGGCTGTGGTTCACTTTCGATGACTCACACTCCTAAGGAAAGTCTCCCAATGACCTAAGGCTTGTTTTTTGGGAGTAGTCTACCGCTCCACGAGAAGGATGACAAAGTATATGTACAAGCTCTAGCCGGTTTAGAGCCGACGAGAGTATAAAATAGGATTAAGACCTATAAAGATTGTGGTAGGAGTAGACCTACCGAATAAGGAACCATTAGTTGGACCATATAGGTAGATATCATCTTTATTTTTTATTTATATTTTTAGAATGGAGAACCACTCTGGAGAAAGAAAAAGAAAAATGCCGTGCGAGACACTACGGTCGAGTCGCAGGCTGAAGCATATTAGATGCCTGGAAAAATGAAATAAAAGCAAAATTAAGCCTAAGATGAAGTTATGAATATATTAGTTAAAAGTAACTATTAAAACTAATTATCCTAATAAAAATTACGTTTTGAAGTCCTTAATGTGCCATTTAAACCTGGACCCATTAGAATCTTCAAGTATATAGACAAGAGGTGAGAGTTTTTGAATAACTCTACTTTTTATGTATCTAGGGGCAAGTTTGGCACTAAAGTAGTTGCCAGCATTGCTGAGGACGTAATTTTTCCTCCAAATTATGTCGCCGACCTCAAATTCTTTAAAAGATTTTCTTAGGTCGTATCTGTTGCTATTTTTAGAGTGTGCCTTGAATAAGGCGACTTGAACTTTGTCGAAAATTGGGGGTAGGAGGGCCAGGCTGTTGGCGTAAATGTCTCTAGGGAGGAACACTAATTCGTCAAGATTCTGACAGTGTGAATAAATAGAACCACAAGGAATAGTTTCGCGACCGAAGACCAAAAATGAAGGCGTGAAGTTACTAGGTTGGTCGAGTTATTCATGGCTGCCTGGATTGTTGGGAGGTGGTTGTCCCATGATCTGTGATCTTCACCAACCAGGGATGCCAAGGCAGTGATAATGGTTTTATTATACCTTTCTGTTGGGTTGACCTGCGGGCAGTAATGTGGATTAAAGTTTGCAAAAGGTATTTTATATTTAATAATTAAGTTGTGGAACTCACGTGAACGAAATTGAGGTCCGTTATCCATGATTAGAGTCTGTGGAACTCCAAAAACTAAAAATACGAAATTTTCTAGGTGATAGATTATTTCTGAAGCTCGAGCACGCTTTAAAGGAAAAATTATGGAGTATTTAGTAAAGTAACAGTTTATGACTAGTATATATTGGTTTCTTTTTCTAGTCATGGGTAGAGGACCTAGAAGATCAAGGGATATGCATTGGAAGGGTCGTGAGCAAATTTTTGGCTTGCCCATAGGGCCATAGGGTGAATGATTAGAGTGTTTGTAGGATAGACATGTTTCGCATGTAGATATAAGTTTAGCTACCTCTTTAAACATGCCAGTCCAGTAGTAGTGTTGTGAGAGTTTCTTGTATGTTTTGAAGGTTCCCAAGTGAGGTCCTGACGGAAGTCCATGGAATTTTTCAATCAGCGATTTTCTTTCGGCAGGAGGTGGAACTTCCTTCCAAATGAAGTCATCTGATAAAGAGTCTTGGTTGCTCATTCGACGGAGAAGTTTGTTGTTTCTGAAGTTGTAGTTTGGGTAACTGTCGGGATTGTTTTGGCAATCTGAAATAAGTCTATTATATAACTCTTCGTCGTTATTTCTATGTTGATTTTCTTGGACTATAGGCGCTACATGGTAAGGGTCTGGATCTTTGTTATTGGAGCGTGATAGAAGGTCAGGAACGACATTATCCTTACCATGTTTGTGTTTTAAAATGAAATTAAAAGTTGAAAGTCTTAGGGTCCACCTGGCAAGTCTTCCTGAAGGATTAGATAGATTTAAGAACCATTTGAGGGCAGCATGATCAGTGTATACCGTAAACTGTCTACCGTTGTCGAGATAGCATCTCCAGTGTTCCAGTGCAGATATGACGGCTAAGGTCTCTCGTTCGGTGGTTGAGTAGTTTTGTTCGTGTTTGTTCAGGGTCTTGCTCATATATGCAATGACAGCTTCTTTGTCTTCGTGTTTCTGTGTCAGGATTGCCCCGATTCCGTAGTTTGAGGCATCACAATGGACGGCGAAGGGTTCTTCAAAATTAGGGCAGACAAGGACGGGTGTTGTAGCCAAAAGTTCTTTCAGTTTCAAAAAAGCTGTGTTAGCTTCAGGAGTCCAATGGAATTTTGGAGCGTTCTTACCCGTAGCTGCTAGCTTGTTTAGTGGAGCTGCTATAGTGCTAAAGTTGTATGAATCTTCTAAACCAGCTGCAGGTGCCATGGAATCTTCTGATTTCTTTTTTCGTAGTTGGTGTAGGGTACTCTAATATTGCACGAACCTTATCAGGATCAGCTCTTAAACCTTGTTCATCGACGATAAATCCTAAGTATTTCAGTTTCTTTTTGAAGAATTGACTTTTTTCGAAGTTAATTGTTAGGCCAGCGTAGGTTAGTTTTTCGAGAACTTTAAGTAAAAGGGAGATATGTTCGTCGAAGGTTTTGGATACGATAACGATGTCGTCCAAGTAGCAAAATACCTTGTGTTCGAATTCTGGAGTAAATAGTGTATCCATAAGTCTTTGTTGTGTCGCAGGAGCATTGGTGAGACCAAATGGCATGACCACAAAACGATACATACCTCTGCCGGGGACATAGAAAGCGGTTTTATCTCTGTCTGGAGGGTGCAGTGGAACTTCCCAAAATGCTTTAGCGATGTCGATGCTAGATAAGTATTTAGCTTCACGCAGGTGATCCAAGATCTCGTTCATGAAGGGGAGGCGGTAAGCATCGCGACGAGTGATGGAGTTCAGTTTCCTGCTATCTACACAGAATCGCCACTCACCGTTCTTCTTAGGTGTTATGATTACTGGTGATAGCCAAGGGCTCTCGCAGGGCTCGATTACTTTCCAAGCAAGCATCTTGTCCACTTCGTTGATCAGGGCCTTTTGTTTCTCGGGGGAGAGTCGGTAGCAGCGTTGCTTAATTGGAGGGGAATCACCGGTGTCAATCTTGTGACAAATCAGGTGAGTTCTTCCGAGTTCACCCTTTTCTTCAAAAGAGATCTGCCGAAAACGAGTGATTATATCCGTAGCGATGTTCTTCTGTTCAGTGCTTAAAGCTTCAAAGGTAAAAATTTTTCCTTGTTCAAGTGTTATAGTGTTGCAGTGTAGATTGCTGAGAAAGTTAGGTTTTAATAAATCAGGTATAAGATTAAAAGCTTTCCAGAAGTCTACACCGAGAATTATAGAGGGGTGTATTTCAGGGAATACGTGAGCTCTTATGGCATGTGTTTTATTGTTGAAGGTCATGAGTAGGTCCATATGACCAAGTGAGTGTAGTTTCTTTTTGTTGGCTATAGAAACTGAAGTTGGGCACGACTTAGATAAATGGTGACCCATTTTTAGGAGGCTAAAATGGGAGTTATTGCCCAGAATGGTCAATGAACTGCCACTGTCTAGTAAGCCAGAGAAGGGAATGTTATCTACAGTTATTGTCAAGAATGGCCTGTCACCATCTTGTTCTTCTTCATAGAGAACTGAAGAAATTTTATAGACAGTAAAGAAGTTACGAAGGTAGGACAGCCAGTCTTTCCAATCACTTGCATCAAAGTTATTGGCTTTATCTAAGTCGTGCTGGGTTCGTTTTTTGAGGGAGGTTTATTTGTAGGATTGTATTTAGGGCAATCGGGGGTCTTGTGACCTTTTAGGCCACATTTGAAGCAAATAGAGTAGTGGGGTTGCCTACAAGTGCTAAGGGAGTGTCCATTGGTACGGCATCGGACACAGAAAAGATTAGAAGTAAATTTATTATGAATAGTATTTACTTGTTTTGGAAAGTTATACCTGTTAGGTCTTGCGTCTAAGTTGAATGAAGGTTTAGGATTAAAGTTAGAGGAGGATTTAGAACTTGATGGAGTAGCCATGTAGTTGAACTCCGAAGCCAGTTGGTCTACAGCTGGTTTGGGTTCTTTGAAGTTACGGTCTCTATCCAAAATATGTTCATAATTTTGGCATGCCGCAAGGAGATCATCAACAGAATTGATTTTGTTGAGTGCAACAAAGACTGAGTAAGAGGGACGTATGTTTCTGAGGAGAATTGCCAGTTGTTCAGATTCTGGCAATTGTTTGTTAAGACGAGAGAACATGCCATGCATAATGGAAATGTAGATAACGATAGCTTCGTTTTCGCCTTGGGTTCTAGCGTGGATAGCGGTTAGAAGTTTATGATCGTAGTCCGTATTTCCGAAATCTCTAACTAGTAAGTTAAAGTAAGGAAAGGTCTGGTTTACGGATTGTTTTGGAAACGTATCCAATGAAGGGCTTTATCAGTGAAAATTTCGAAGATTAACTCGGCTAGACGTTGTTTTTTAAGGTTACGAGAGGTGCTGAATTCCTCTATCTTCTGGAGAAAAGATTTGGGGCAGGAATCACCATTATAGGCAAGCTTTCTAAGCTCTGAGATTATATTCGGTGGGGAGACAATTTGGAAGGTTTGTTGGTTGAGAGGGGGGTTTAGTTGATGGGAGTCAGAGGAAGTTAATTGTTGGGAGTCAGCGGGGGTTACGGGGGTAGTCAGTGATGATGTCGAGGTCTGGGGTTCGGGAGGGTGTGGGGAAATCTGAGGGGTAGATTCTGCAGACTCGAATAATAGACTTTCATACCTATTCTCCAAGGATTTAAACCTTTCAAGGGAATTATTAAGATTATCTGTCAAAGGAGAGTCATGATCTAGATCAATACGATTAAGTCTATGATACAAATGATTAAGAAATGATTCTAACCTTTTAGTTGCATATGGTGAAGGCTTGGCTTGGAGTAGCTCAATTTTCGCTTGCACGAAGTTGAGACAGGTGTCGATTTGTTCAAACTCTTCTTCAGGAGGAATAATGGAATAGAGAACTTCTGATGCAGGCTGGGCTTGTCCTAGGACCTCTGCCTGCTTTTTTAGGGCAGCTAAATTATCCTTAGGCTCCTCTAATCTAACACGAACTTCATGTTCTAATTCTGCTTTGTTTAAATTAGCATATTTAATAGGACGTGCCATATTGACTAACAGACAGTTAAAAAATAATAATTTAGAGTTCTAAAATAAGGCCAAAGGGTTTAAACATTTTAAAACACGGATGTTGTTTTTAATTTGAAATTTTGAAAAAAGTTAAGGCCTGGAAAATATCTATTGGGCGCCAAAACTGTCGCGTTACGTGCTCTGCCAATGAATTGGTAGAGCACGCAACTGAGCAGCTGGAAGGATGAAGGGTGAAGAAATGAAAAGTAAGGACTCAGGGGTAGGTAACGTTTATTTTCCAGGTATAAATGGTGGGTCAATATGGCACGGCTGGGAACTTAAATTGTCCAACAACACCGGGAAGTTGTGGTAGCGTGGTAGGTAGCACGGTGCTCCGGGGTGCGGCGCCTGGGAAACGCGTTCCCACGCACAGGCGCGCGGCGTCAAGGAGGGCGCGATCAGGCGCGCGGCGTCAAGGAGGACGCGCACAGGCGCGCGGCGTCGAGGAGGGCGCGCACAGGCGCGCGGCGTCGAAGAGGGCGCGAACAGGCGCGCGGCGTCAAGGAGGGCGCGCACAGGCGCGCGGCGTCGAGGAGGGCGCGCACAGGCGCGCGGCGTCGAGGAGGGCGCGCACAGGCACGCACAGGCGCGCGGCGTCGAAGAGGGCGCGAACGGGCGCGCGGCGTCAAGGAGGGCGCGCACAGGCGCGCGGCGTCGAGGAGGGCGCGCACAGGCACGCACAGGCGCGCGGCGTCGAAGAGGGCGCGAACGGGCGCGCGGCGTCAAGGAGGGCGCGCACAGGCGCGCGGCGTGAAGGAGGGCGCGCACAGGCGCGCGGAATCAAGAAGGGCGCGCACAGGCGCGCAGCCACGAGGAGGGCACGAACGGGCGCGCGACGTGAAGGTGGGTGCGCACAGGCGTTCAGCGAGGGTCACCAAATCAGAGGCTTGTAGTAGATTTGCGTTTGTAATTTATAGTGAAAGTATTTATATAGTAAGTTACGCCAGGAAGAGGAGGGTTTCTTGAAGGTGCGGGGCCTCACTTGGCCCCGCACGGACCCTTAATTTAGAAAATGCTCAGATGAGAGCTGGCGATAAACTAAAATCAGAATGACGGTTGTACCGCTTTTATACCTGATTCTTTGGAACATCTAAATAATCAGATTTACAAGATTTTAAATTTAAAAATAGTCGAGTACCAGTTATGATTTTACCAAAATTTTGAATAACCTTTGCCGAAAGTATACATACTAGTCTTTTTAGTGGTGAAATCCGAACAGTTGAAAGCCGATTGACGGGTTACGTCAATCATCTTACAAAATGTAAACAATGAAAGAATCCCGAAAAATACAGCGATAATATTAACAAAAATCCCCTAGATTTATATAAAATAGTTGGAAAACCCTAAAGGTATGTATTTAGGTGGCTTAGGGCCGCATTGCATATGAAAAGTTATAAAAATAATAGCCCAAAGTAAGCCAGGCAGAAGTCCCAGTCTTCCCATGCATCCTGAGGGTTGAAAAGGACTTTAAGAGTCTTATTAGAGTCTGTAAATTTCAGATACAATTCAAGAAGTATCATAATGTGATCGGAGCCATAATAAGCAAGTCAGAATGATCGGACTTGGAAAGCTAAATGCTGGAATTCGAATAAAGGAACAGAAAAAAGGAAGGAGGTAATTCCAAGGTAAATGCTTCAACTTTTGAAAAAAAAACATGCTTTTAATTACATCTACGTCCCAGCCGCTCCTAGTCGCTGCCGCCGCTACTGAAAGTACGTGGCATGCCTGGCGATCGCTCGCGTTTTCCGCCCCGCCCGGCTTAGACCAATGTCGTGGCCAGGCCGTTAAGGTGACGAAATTTAGCTACTCATTCTCAAGTAAAAACTAAATATCTTAATACCTGCAAAAATAGAGAAATAAAATTTCGGAATTATTGGCCATTTAATTTGTAAACAGGTTTTAAAAAGAATACACTCTTATGATACCGATACCACTATTTGTTTAAGCTCGAGCTATCACAACTCTTCCATTATGAAAAATTTCAAAAAACTAGCTCGACAAATTTTTTTTGTCGAATCATAGAATTCGGTTACAAAATTTCACGAGAATCGGTTAATAATTGTGACCTGTAGAGGAGAACATCCGGACATACAAACTAAAATATCTTAATACCTCCAAAACCAGCGAAATAAATTTTCTGAATTTTTGGCCATATATTATAAATAAATAAATATTATAGGACATTCTTACACATTAAATGTACATTCGTCTAGTGAGACCATTTTTTGAGGGTCTCGCGTTTGTTTAAAAATAATGTTTTTGTTTAAAAATTACTAATATTTAATACTCATACTAATGTAATTTAATTTTATATGGTGATGCTCTGCAATAACTAAATCCAAATACAAGAAATGCCGTACAAACGGCTTTCAGCTTTGGCTTTTTTTTTTCGGGTTTCATTACAAACTGAAAGAAAAAAATAACGATTTTTTATTTTTTTATTGACGGGTAGGATTACAACATATGTGAAAAGGGCTATTACTTGGGAAAGCAACAGGGCTTAACCAATGTACTTACTGACAATTTTGTTTCGAGCCCATGCATGCAGCAGTGGCAGCGGTGCTGTAGGAGAGGACAATATGATTTGGACGACGTTTTTGAAAAGTCCTTTTTTTCAGCAATAAAAGTCTCGTGCAATTTTATTATACGATCAAAATAAACTACATTAAACATTGCTATTATGGTTCCCATTACTGGGTCATTTTATGTTCATGTATAAAATTTATTGAAATAAACAAAATTGTTGCGTGGAACTAGACGAAATAATTTGCATCGGGGCTCGTATACTATGAGTCACACATACATGTCTATTACATGTAATGAAAGGTTATTAAATTTATTATAATTTACCTAAACATTGTAAGAAAATGTATGGTTTAATTAAAATAAAACCGTTTAACTTAAAACTTTTTTACCTTAATTTTATTTCTTTGGAAATAGGTACAAGCCTTAAGGGGGTTAAAAAGGCGAGGAAAGTTCCTTCGTCTTTGGGTGTAAATTCAATTTTAGGATATTAATTTAGCTAGGATCTTGAACTTTTTGCAAAAAAAAAGGTATTAAATTAAAAAACATGAAAACGAATTTAAACATTTTTGAAAATTCATCTCTCAAGGTGGTGAGAAAGGGGTTGAAAGTTTGTATGGATTCAACATTGCTTGGATATGAAAATTATGGGTACTAAAGATGTAAAATGTTGAAGATAAGATTCCACGCGATGTAAAATGTTGAAGATAAGATTCCACGCGGACAAAGTCGCGTGCAACAACTAGTTCGGAGAATAAGCTTGCAAGGTTATTCTCCGTGTAGGATTTCTTTCAGTACTATTAAGTACTATGTTATATTGAACTAAGTATTTCAACGGTTAAATTTTGTCGAAGTTCATCTAGCCATAACACAGAATAACTAATAGTACCTACTACCGTACAGAAAATTCACTCGTTCACAAAAGTCACATTTAGGTATAAAATTATACCTATATTTTTACCGTTGACCTAGCGGTTTGGCCTAAATCAGCTGTAAATGGTGTTAAAGGTATGAAAATCGGCATGAATAATCATTAGGCCATTTGAATCAATTTGACTTGGTGCTACGGATCAAAGAATAAAATAAAAACGGAAAAGAGGTTATGACGTCATCTTATTTCTTGTATGAAAAAAAAAATTGATTACATTTCAGTCACTTGTATTAAATTAAAATTAAAATAATTTTCAAAACATACCAAGTTTGGGCTCATCCAGATACGATACCGTTGAATTATTTTTTGTAAAATATACCTCAATTAATACCCAATATCCTCATATCTAATCTATATCTTCTGTTTCACCTCTACTCGACTGCGTGCGCGTCCAATCATAAGCAGCTGGAAAATTAAAAAGCACTAGTTTGCAAAAAACCACTTTGCGAACGCTAAACAGCTACGTAAAGTAGCACTTTTTGAGCAACTGAAGTTCTACCATGAGTTCCGTGAATGACAGTCGATAGTGAGAAAGTTAAGGAAAATGTATGGATATTGTACAGTGCCTCTTTAATACAGTAATTATATACTTTTAGCGTTTGCGTCAAATCAAATCGGTAGTTTTGATTTTTTTACCGACTTCCATTTCATAGAAGGAGGAGGTTCTGTATTCGGTTGTGGCTATGTTTTTTTTTTCTATGTACGTTCACCAACTACTCCGACATCCGTAGTCCGATTTGAGTAATTCTTTTTTTGTTTGAAAGGAGCTACCTCCGAGTTGGTTCCATTTTAATTTGGTTCTGTTCTGATGATGGGATCCATGAGGAATTGACGGAACTCCTCAATTTTTAAAGGCACATGCATGGTGATTTGGGTGTTTTCTTAAGCAACTCGAGCACTTTAAAACCACCACTTTGATGAAGTAGACCTGATGATGATGATTGTTTTGACGATAATGATGCTGATTTTTTAAATGTAGTATGTTCAGCGATTACTCCGGCACCTGTGATCCGATTTGAGTAATTCTTTTTTTGTTTGGAAGGAGTTTTCTCCAAGGTGTTTCCGTATTATTTTTGTTTCCGGTCTGATGATGGAATCCATGAGGAATTGAGGGAACTCCGCAGTTTTTAAAGGCACGTGTAAAGTAATTTCGGTGTTTTCTATAGTAACTCGAGCATTTGCTTCCGAACACCGCCAATTTGATGTAGTGCAAGTGTAGCCTTACCACGAGTTTGACATTGACATATTCGCTAAATTAGCGACGCTAACGTCTTCGTAACTAGCTTTTTATGCATCTCGCTCGCACTAATTTGCCAGTACAAGCGAGATGCAAAGAAAGTAAGTTACACACACGCTAGCGAATAAATCAATGTCAAACTCTTGGTAAGCTGGTAAGGCTACTGATCGGGGGTTAGGGTTAGGAGTTAAGGGGTCGGGGATTAAGGGGTCGGGTAATGGTAGTTGAAAGGCTGCTGGTTCGGGGCTGAGGGGTACAAGGTACATGGATCAGGGGTTGATGCGCTGTGAGGTAGAGTGATCGGGGATGTTGAGGGCTTGGGTCAGTGGCGGGGCGGAGGATGGATTTAGTGTAGTGACAGGAATTATAATTTCCCAGACGGACTCGAGAAAATTCCTGATTACATATTGATTAAAGTAGGTACACGAATTTAGAGTTAATCATGATGTTGTTTTTCATTCATGCGTCGCGCTCTTAACAATGCGTTAAATAAAACTAAAAATGGAATAACAAAAACTTTTTACAAAAAAAGAAGACCGACTTCAAAAAGAATGAAATAAAATATTATCCTTTTTAAGTCTATGCGTTACCAACTGATATGTTTGAAGTCGGTGCCAAGCCACGTAGTAACAATACCTGTCAAAATAATCAGCTTTATGACTATAAATCCCATTAGAACTGTACTAATAACTATTATAAATGTGTAAGTAATTCTGTCTGCCTCTTTGTCGCCTTTTCATGGCTAAAGAACTGAACCGCTTTAGGTGAAATTTGGAAAGAAATTAAATTCCTTGAATTGTTTTATATTTTGAAATGTAGTCCTCTGAATAAGGGACGGGAAATAACTTCAGTCCCAATCCCACGCTTGCGTGCCGACAAACATGTTACGGACTGTACCAAGAAGGTTTGATTGTGTGTTCTGAGGTGTGTTCTTAGGTACAGTCGACGTCAACGATATGTTTACACTTTTGCACCTTACTCCTTTGTAATAAGACGAAAAGTGTAAACATAATTATTTTTAACGTCGACTGTACCTACAGAAAGTACGTTCATTGTCGTCGTGTAAGGCAATCCAACTTACATCCTCATCAAATCGCACCAAAATCATCGTATGCTTCGAAAGTTGGCTCTGCACCGACTTCAAACATATCCGTTGGTAACGCATAGACTTAAAAAGGATAATATTTTATTTCATTCTTTTTAAAGTCGGTTTTCTTTTTTTGTAAAAAGTTTTTATTGTAGACTTGTTAATGATGTTATCTAAATGAATAGGTAAGTACCTCAAGTTTGAGACCTCGAGCGCCGAACGCAACTTTGCCAAAAATCGTAAAAACCGCAAAAAATTGGACGATTATAACCCTAAAGGACTAGTTTTTGATAGTATGTATCTTCTCAAGACGTTTTTAAAACTTGCTCTTAATACGAGACTATAATTGTCTCTGTAGATCTAGTACTAGGTACTTTTAATCTATATCTATATATATGTATATACATATAATAAAGCTGAAGAGGGTCGAAAGTCTGTACATGGAAGCTATTCGAAAAAAAAAATTGACTGGGGATACTTAGAATCGATAACAGAACGTTCCAACAGTTTTTAGAATTTTTGTCTGTTTGTCTGTTTATTTGACCGCGTATCACGTGAAAACAGCTGAACAGATTTTGATGAAATTTTTACTAATCTGTCGAGTAAATCCCCGGCCAGGTTAAAGGCTAATAAAATTTAACCCCTAAAAGGTGGGGGTTAGCCACAACACTCGATTGACTTAAGTGTGCCCCTGAATCTTATGGCGCTACTTAGGAAGGAGGGGCAAACTTTTTAAAATATGTGCTACCACTATTGAGTACCCTGGTGAACTAACAGATGGCGCTGAATTTAATGCGTTGTGACATGAATAAGCCACCGAGGAAGGATTTTGCCATATTAACTTTAGAAGAGGGGGACGGTTATCAACAAATTTAATTGAATAAATATGTTGATTTAATAATACAACAAAACTAAACGACAGTAACTTAATTGCTACACATTGCACAGTGCCATTTTTTGGGGAACTGTATAAACATTAAGTAATTAAGAAAACTAAAAATAAGTTTACATAGTTATGTAGTGGTAAAATACACATTATCAACACGCGTATAATTGCATAATTATTTAAAAGTATTAATTTTCTCCGTCATGAATTATACCTAATCGTAATTATATCGCATCCATATCAAATCTTTATCCATAGGTAATTATCCCCTCCATTAAGCACTTAATAATGGCCACGAAGTGGGTACTTTGAAAAAAAAACATCTCTGTCATTTGCAGTGCCGGTTTAACCCTTTTAAGCAAAATAAGCACTTGCGTAGGGTACGTCTAGGGGGCACAAAAACCGTAGGCAAAAAAACGCGCAGGCTGCATCAGCATTGCAGTCGTCGTGGAGTAGGTATCTCATGAAACTTTTATACGTGTACCTACAAGTACCCATCTAATAACGAAGGGTCGTAGGGATGAAGTAAGAGAGTGAGGGTACCTACGTATGAACATCTTCAACGTAGGCTTTCTATTTGACCTAACGCGGAGGTCCTTAAAGTCATGGAAAAAAATCTTGCTTTCGGGCTTGCGGCCAGCCGATTTTTTCGACATAGGTTACCGATTTTATAGCGAATTACTTATGCTCTCTTGCACGGCAGATTTGTCGGCCAAGCCGAGTTGCTCCATAGCCTGAGACCTAACTGTCAAAGTGTTATAAGGGGGCCCCGTGGAAGCCGAAAACTAAAAGCATCCTATCAAGTAGCGCTTTCGAGTGAAGCCAAAGAGCGAGCACGAGCAGTAGAAGAGTCGTGATTACATGCATAGATTCGATTTCAAGCCACTCCTTTGCAGTTCGGCGTTAGGTCTTATGCGAGGCCCTCTGCCTTATGGCAAAGTTGATCTTCTGCCTTAATTACACTTGGGCGTGGATCCAAATCCAAGCTTTCCTCTTTCGCAGCCGGGCCTTCTGCCTTGTTCACACTTTGCCAATTAAAATCACTTGGTCAATTCCAAGCTCTGCTTTCTTGCGTCTTTTCTGTATGAAAACAACCTCGCTGAGACCCTTAAATATCGAGCCGAGCCCTATGCGAAGCTAGGCTGATAGAAAACAGTTCCATCCCTTCTCTGTATGAAATCCTGGATTTGCGCCTGTTTGGGAGAATAAAAGCAAAAAAAAATTATATCGTAAAAATTTCGCACTCGCTTGGTTCGCGATTTCAATTACTTTCTAAGATATGATAAAGGTAACATTCGGGTGGCGACTGCAGCAACATTACTCTGTTGCAACGTTACTGCTGCAGCACTGACAATTTTTGTGATAAAATGTTGTGACTGTTTCCATACTAAAAGTAAAAACCGGGCAAGTGCGAGTCGGACTCGCGCACGAAGGGTTCCGTACCATAATGCAAAAAAAGAAAAAAAAAGGAATGGTCACCCATCCAAGTACTGACCCCGCCCGACGTAGCTTAACTTCGGTCAAAAATCACGTTTGTTGTATGGGAGCTTCACTTAAATCTTTATTTTATTCTGTTTTTAGTATTTGTTATTATAGCGGCAACAGAAATAAGTACATCATCTGTGAAAATTTCAACCGTCTTGCTATCACGGTTCGTGAGATACAGGCTGGTGACAGACGGATGGACAGCAGAGTCTTAGTAATAGGGTCTCGTTTTACCCTTTGGGTACGGAACCCTAAAAATGTACAACTGCCTTACAAATTGCGTTTAAATATTGAAAAATTTTCGCGCTCGCTTCGCTCGCATTTTCAATAACATTTTATAATGATATGATAAAGGTGACATTTGGGTGGTGACTGCAGTAGCATTAGGTAATCTGTTGCAACGTTACTGCTGCGGCACTGTCAATTTTATTCATGAAATGATATGACTGATTTCCATTCTCAGCTGTATTGCGGCAATGAACGTCACTCAATTAAAAAAAAATCAATGTAATCTTGATGACCCTAGGAGAGGGGGCACCATGACCTAGAAATGCTTAGTAGGGCATTAAAATTTAATCCGGCACTGGTCGTTTGCGGAGTCAAACGATTTGGGACACGCATTTTATACGCATTACCATGCCTTCCCGAAATAATCGAATCATCCGCGAAAGTCTCGCAACGCATTGAGGTTACAAGGGGCACGTGGTCTTCCTCAGGAGTTTGAAGAAGACCACGGTGCACTCACCGTGGC
The DNA here is from genome assembly GCF_963556715.1 of Cydia fagiglandana. NCBI lineage: Eukaryota > Metazoa > Arthropoda > Insecta > Lepidoptera > Tortricidae > Cydia > Cydia fagiglandana. Next base: position 360,043 of record NC_085959.1, on the reverse strand, counting down.
CTGTACACTTCTTCTAAAATTCTGAATTTATTTTAAATAACAAATATTGTGTAACTGTGTCAAACCAACATCAGCACTTTTCAATAACTGTGAATTGTACACGTTTTGCAAATCAAAGTGTGTAATGGGGACAAAATTACGCAAACATGGCAGACGCATTTAATAGAAGTTCTAGGACTGTAAGGACCCCTCCTCCCGAAGGAAGACCTACGAAAACGGACCCGATTATGCCTTCTCCAGCACCTACAGCGCAGCCCGCGTCGGTTGATGTGGTATCGACCAGTGAAATCCAAGGTTGGCTATCCTCGATAGAACAATGTTTGAACGAAATATGCACCATTGCCAATGAAGGAAAACTAAATGCGGACCAGAAGCTAAGAATAAATAAAATAAGCAGGAATGTGGCAGGTGGAGTGTCCCAGCCCGCCGTGCAGTACCAGGCAGTCAAGCAGCAAATTTTAGTCAACAATGCCCATCTTAAAGCTTTGTCCGAGCAGAACAACATTCGAGAACAAATCAAGGAGCTGCAGCTCAGTCTACAAGTTGCCCCTAAAATAGAGACAAAAGTATCTTTCGCCGACAAAGTGAGAACAGGTAACAACTCATCTGTAGTACCTATCAAGACCAACTCTATTGTAATTTACCCTACGGAGAAGGACAAGTCTAGCGAGGACACCAAAAAACTTGTACAGGACCTGATAAAACCCGAAGCCCTTAAACTACATGTTCGCGGAATGAGAAAAACGAAAAACGGAGGCGTTATTATAAATACCGACCGCAAAGACGACCTAGAAAAGTTAAAAGCATCCCAGCAGCTTCAAAAATCGGGATTGAAATTGGAAGAAACTACCAAAAGGAGACCCAAAATTATCTTGTTAAGCGTTCCCTCGAATATCACAGAAAACGAGGTATTTGATTGCATTTATGAACAAAATATTGTAGATCAGCATCCAAATATTTCTAGAGAAACTTTTATGAGCTCGATCAAGCTAAGCCATAAATCTGGCAAAAAGGACCTAGCCACATGCAATTATATATTAGAGTGCTCAGCCGAAGTAAGACGGACACTCATTCAACAACAGCGCGTATTCATCAACTGGACTTCCTGCCCTGCACGAGATTACACTCTCTTGACTAGATGTTACAAATGCCAGCTCTACGGACACTCTGCCAAGTACTGCAGGGAAGCTGAATCCACATGCAGCCACTGCGGATTATCAGGACACACCATCAAAGAATGCACCAAACTGTCTGAACATCCGAATTGCGCTACGTGTATGCGTTTCAAAAAACCATCAGACCACAAAACCGGAGATGAGCAGTGCCCAGCGAAAAAAAGTGCCCAAATAAGACATTTAAATAACATAGACTATGAGGGCCCCTAAAACGCCTCACTACGTATCTCTAAAAAACTACCTATTTTGTTATTTATATTGTCAAAGTTGAAACGTTTTAATTCACTGTTATTTACCTATGTTTCTTGTACTAATATCATATTTATTGTTTAAGCACAATAAGCACCTAACTTAGACTACATTGACCTAATAACACGAAATACCTAAGATACAAGTATTAAGTTACTTAGGTATTGATGTTACATAATGTTAGAGCCAGTTACAATTTTTGCTTACAAGAACTTTTATTTTATGTTTACTTTTCTAAACCACTGTGATTGTACATTTATAATATTTAAGTAACTATTTAAGCGTATTATGATTGTTTTAATATTTGGATATTTTTCAATGAAATAAATTTTATCTTATCTTATCTTATCTAATACTGCCGTTTATAGCGATCACGTCGGGGTCACCAATTTGGCAGCGGGGTTTGGTATTCGTACCAAGGTGTTGGGATTACGATAAATAAAAGCTTAGACGCCGGAAAAAATAAATGTTCTATATTAACACTACTAAGAAAACTAAACTAACTTAACAAGTATATGGAGCGATATAACATCAAGCTCGACCCGTAATAAAAGTACAAGATAACTTGACGAGTTCGGACTTAGACGTCAACTTTTATTTATCGTAATCCCAACACCTTAGTACGAATACCAAACCCCGCTGCCAAAGTATTTTGTATTGAGATCACTCTGACCCACGCTTAATATTATTTTTTATCTCCCATTTATCAAAAGTTTTGTATAATAAATTATATATTTTCTTAAACGTAATAAGTGTAGCTTTACAACTGTATTTATTTTTTTCAGATTCCTGCTACACTTTAAAAAAAATTGGTAATTATGAAAAAATCACAAATACGTTTTTTAGTCTTTTCTACTTTACGCTTTTTTTTTGTTAGAAAGTGCATTGTTCTAGTCCCAAAACTAGATTTCTCATCCTTAATTTATCCGAAAATGATATATCACATGCCCTAATATGTGTAGTTTTAGACAAATGTTGCTCCAAGTGAAGCGCGGCGGCGTCGAACTTCCCCCCTCCCCCCACTAAATGAGACGTGGTTCTCGATGTCTACCGGTCTGTATATCGGTGTGTATCTGCTCAAGACCAGCTAATAATCAACTGTGCCAAGTTTCAGCGCATAGTCTCAAAGTGCAAGATCCCCATACAACGTTGTGCACTGTAAAACTAGCTAATAATATTACGCGAAAATTCGTGAACATAAGTCTAAAATGCAGTTTACAGCTTGGCAAAAAGAGTAGAAATTAAAAAGTGGCAATACTGTAGTCTCGTCCCGTTTTCTTATATGAATTGGTTAGAAAGGGACGACACTAGAGTGTTGCCACTTTTGACGTGAATCGTAGGTAAACGTCTTTAAAAACCCGTAGAGGGGCATGGATCAAAAACCGATGTAACGAAAAAGTGTTATGGCGCGGCGGCTTATATCTCCGAAACTATAATACCTACAAACATAGTTTTGATATAGATATATAGAAGAAAGTAGCCTTACTCGGAATAGCTCGTGCCGCTGACACAGATGGCGCTGATTCTGAGCTAGACACGACGTATTCGGAGCAAAAATGACCCCTATTTTCAGTGTCCATTTAGTAATGACTCATCAGCCCATTAACCGATTTCGGTAAAATTCATGTCATTTGATAGATCTTACTTTATTTTAATGAAATATGAGAAAAATAAAGAACGTGGAATTATAATAAGCTGTTAAAAAATAAAAATGTGACAGTTTTTACAGAATTTTTATCACTGCTCTAGTTTGAGGCCACCGTGTGCGAAAAAAAGGGCGCAAAACTTACAAAATATACCTGAAATAGTAAGATAAAGCAATAATGGTTCTTTTAATACAACATTCACCATAGTAATACATGCTCATCTCCTCAAATAATGCATTAGCATCTATGGCGGCGCGGCGGCGCGAGTTACTTTGATAGACATATAACGTATGACGGCTGCTTGACAATCCCGAGTTCCTAATGCTAGTAAGTATATAGTAATCTTAGTTAGGTACTTTCTAATGTAATGGGTAAAACATAATTTAGAAAAGGTCAATTCTGTGGACAATAGGTACTATAAAAGGTAACGACTGTGGTTCATATACCGGGTGTGGCCTATAACATGAGCAAAAAATTTAACTGTAGGCTGTACTCCTCATACCCATCAAAAACATAAATGTAAAAAAGGAGAGCCAAGTTCAATACAAAAATTATGCTTGCCTGTGGGGTTCGCCGCAAAAAGAATGGAGATCTAAATGAGTGCCAAGTTCTGTGCAAAATCCAAATATGTATTTATAGGAACAAAATAACATTATAAACAAGTATTAAACTCTATTTCTTTGCTTTATTGGATACCTATAACAATTGCTGTTATTTAAAAAAAATGCGAGATCTTAAAGCAGGTTAGATTTGTCTTGGCCAGTTTTCATTAAATCAGTCATTTTATAAAGTTATTCAACATATATATTTTGTAATTCTGATAAAAACTGGCCAAGCCAAATCTAACCTACTTTAAGACCACACATGTTTTTTAAATAACAGCAATTGTTATAGGTACACAATAAAGCAAAGAAATAGAGTTTAATACTTGTTTATAAAGTTATTTTGTTCCTATAAATACATATTTGGATTTTGCACAGAACTTGGCACACATTTAGATCTCCATTCTTTTTGCGGCGAACCCCACAGGCAAGCATAATATTTGTATTGAACTTGGCTCTCCTTTTTTACATTTATGTTTTTGATGGGATATCAATACTTTTTGTAAAGAAAACTAGGCAGGTATTGAGATTTAATGTTTTTTCTTGTGTTTCCGCTGCATGTTTTTTACTTCTGTTCTTTGTATTAATTATGTGGTGCCGCGCGCCGCCAACGACACACCGTTGGCCGGTTGTTTAGCGCGTATTACAGGTTTTTTGTATGGGGACCCCCCCTATTTTATAACTTTTTTTATTTTTAGATTTTTTCCTACGCTTACACACAATTACCGAGCTGGATTCCAAATTTCATCCTTCTAGGTCATCTGGAAGTAGGTTAGATTTAGGTACTTATATGTCAGTCACAATAAAAAATGTTTTTTTTTTGTATGGGGACCCCCCCTATTTAATAACTTTTTTTTATTTTTAGATTTTTTCCTACGCTTTCACACAATAACTGAGCTGGATTCCAAATTTCATCCTTCTAGGTCATCTGGAAGTAGGTTAGGTTTAGGTACTATAAGTCTGTCAGTCAGTCTTAAAATTTACGACTTTTTGACCTTCACATCTTTATAACCGTTTGAGCTAGCTTCATGAAATTTGGGCTTCTAGATGTCCTTATGGATATAATTAAAAACACGTAGTTTTATGTGTTTACGTTAAAGATGTTTTGAGTTATAGAAGGGTCAAAAGTGGCACCAAGTGGTTCGTGTAATATTACACTTGGCGCTGGCTAGCCAGATCCTTTGCTTGAACTTGGCTTGACACGCTGCCGCGTGTCTAGACTGATCAACATTAGTTCAGCTACTTTTGAAAATAACTTGTAGTTTGATTTTTAATACACTTTAAAGGTTATTCAAAGACGCAATGGATTGCGAATTTTGTTATGTTTAAGGCTTGACAAGCAACGTCAATCACAATCATATGACGTGGCGATGGCGTCCATTGAAGATAATATTTATTTTGTATGAAAAGTCTAAATACTTTATAATTTTTAAAAGTTGTTGAACAAAAGTATCACCGTTTGAGGAGTACAATCTATGTTTTAATTATTTGCTCATGTTACAGGCCCCACCCGGTATATCCCGTTTTTCTCATTTGAGTCTCAAGTACTGAATGAAATATTCTGCCTGTAAAGGTGCTGCGTAAAAAGTTGCTTTTAGATTCCCTTAAATGCGATGGCTACAGGAAAAACACGAACGAGTTTGCTATAAAACGTGTATTAACCGTATAAAATATCTGTTCTCGTAATTTTGGTGTGTTTTTTACAAAAAAATTGTACCTAATCGTTACATTCATTACTCTAAAATGAATTGATCATTTTATTATTTAAATAGGTGTGACGCTGTTATTAATTATTTTAAAATTACCCATCAAATGCTGTATTCAAGTTCATCTAGATACAGTGAATCATTATGACCCCAAATAATCTTTACAGATAAAATTTAGATATTACTCAAAATTATTATAATACAGCAATAGTACAAGAGTCTAACTAAATGTGAAGGTCGAAGGCTGCGCTCTACGTAAGGCCGAAGGCAAGAAGCGTCCAGGATGTCAGTGCTTTAACACAGAACAATATTACAAGTGTCTAAATGCGAAGGCCGAAGGCCGAGCTCCGCGTTGGGCCGAAGGCCCGAAGCGTCCAGTCTGTCAGTTCTGTGTTTATTTGTTTAACCACTGACATCCTGTACGCTTCGGGCCTTCGGCCCTACGCGGTGCTTGGCCTTCGGCCTTCGCACTTAGACGTTTATACTATTGTTCTGTATTAAAGCACTAACATCCTGGACGCATCGGGCCTTTGGCCCTACGCGGAGCTCAGCCTTCGCATTTAGACACTTCTACTATTGTTCTCTGCTAAAGCACTAATGTCATGGACGCTTCGGGCCATTGGCCCTACGCGGAGCTCGGCCTTCGGCCTTCGCATTTGGACACTTGTATAAATGTTCTGTGTTAAAGCCCTTAAATACTGGACGCTTCGGTCCTTCAGCCCTACGCGGAGTTCGGCTTCGGCCTTCGCATTTAGACACTTGTACGTTCTGTGTTGAAGCACTAACATCCTGGACGCTTCGGGCCTTCAGCCCTACGCGGAGCTCGGCCTTCGGCCTTCGCATATAGACACTTGTGTTATTGTTCTGTGCTAAGCCACGGATGGCTTGGACGCTTAGGGCCTTCGGCCCTACGCGGAGCTCGGCCTTCGGCCTTCGCACTTAGACCCTTGTACTATTGCTCTGTGCTAAAGCACTAACATCCTGGACGCTTCGGGCCTTCGGCCTTACGCGGAGCTCGGCCTTCGGCTTTCGCATTTATAAACTTATTGTACTACTGCTCTGTGCTAAAGCACTAACATCCTGGATGCTTTGGGCCTTCGGCCTTCGCATTTAGACACTTGTACTACTGTTCTGTGTTAAAGCACTTAAATCCTGGACGCTCCGAGTCTTCAGCCTTCGCATTTAGACACTTGTACTATTATTCTGTGTTAAAGCACTAACATCCTGGACGCTTCGGGCCTTTGGGCCTAAGCGGAGCTCGGCCTTCGGCCTTCGCATTTAGACACTTGTACTTTTGTTCTGTATAGCACTTAAATCCTGGACGCTTCGGGCCTTTGGCCCTACGCAGAGCTCGGCCTTCGGCCTTCGCATTTAGACACTTGTACTATTGTTCTGTGTGAAAGCACTAACATTCTGGACGCTTCGGGCCTTCGGCCCTACGCGGACCTCGGCCTTCGCATTTAGACACTTGTACTATTTTTCTGTGCTAATGCACTGATGTCCTGGACACTTCGGGCCTTCGGTCCTACGCGGAGCTCGGCCTTCGGCCTTCGCATTTAGACACTTGTACTATTGTTCTATGTTAAAGCACAAATCCTGGACGCTTCGGGCCTTCGGCCCTACGCGGAGCTCGGCCTTCGGCCTTCGCATTTAGGCACTTGTATTATTCTTGTGTTTATTAAGCACTGACATCTTGGACGCTTCGGGCCTTCGGCCCTACGCGGAGCTCGACCTTTGGCTTTCGCATTTAGACACTTGTACTATTGTTAGTGCCATGCCTTATGGGAAACGATCGCAGAGATAGTTCAGAGCCGGAAACCCCTACTAACTTTTAGTATGTTGTTGGGCATGGCATTGGGTCTCCAAAACTGCCGGAAGACGGCGGCGCCGGCCATCTACTTCAGCGGAATGACGTCATCAAAATGACTCCCGCTTCGTTGCGAATATTGCATACTGCACCCAAACTATGCATAGCACATACACGTGTGGGGTATGAAATGAAAGCCAATTAAATAAACTATATTTTATTTATACAAAGTGTATCAAAATATGCAACAGTTTAAGAGAAATTTACAAAATAATAAAAATTACGTAAAAAAATATTCGATTATTTGGGTTTTACAACCAAACCAAAAGTCGGACGATAAAGCAATGTACTACAACATTAAAGATGACGTCTCAAGCCATACACTGATATCAATAGAATCAAAATTGGACCAAATATCTGGAAGTTATGCATCAAAATGTAGATATTTGCCCATACAAATGCATAAAAGTTTAAAAAATCCAAATTGGTTATTTTCAGGATAATCCGCATAAGCTTCTAGTATGTTATTAGCAATATGACCTGGATTCTAAAACTGTCGGGAGACCATCTCTGTTGTTCCTCAGTTACAAATAATGACGTCATACAAATAATCACTGCCGAATTTCGTAAAATGTAAATTATAGCTATACCACGAGTTTCACATACACGTGAGTTACATGTAATGAAAGGTTATTAAATTTAGTATGATTCACCTTAACATTGTTTGTAAAAAAAAATTATGGTTTAAGAGCTAGAAACAAAGAAATACCACTTTTTATGGAAAAAGTAGATGTATATCAATTTTATAGCTAAACTAAAATCGTCAATAAAACGTTGCATATAACATTTAAAAAACCAGTTATTCAACTATACATCACAGTTTAAATTTTACATTTCTGATAAAAACTGTGGAAGTTGTGGAAAAAAAACTAAAGCGCCCCAACAATTCTACCTTAATGCGCTCATATTATGCAAAGAATAGTTCTATTTATCGAGTATTAAATGAATGAACATTACATAAAATACATGAAAACGACATTTTCGAATGGAACCATAATTTAAAAAAAAATAATTTACTTGGTAAGTAAGCAAAATACTGTTTCTTTAAGTACCTAATCTCCTCCTTTCAAAGTCGGTTAAAATGTAGCTTTTGTGACCTGGGCTACAAAGACAAATAAATTGACACCTAATTTATCAAAATCAGTTCAGTAGTTTCATGCAAACGGTACCTACACATGCACGCATAGATAGCCAATTCTGCCGTAGTCGGACAAAAAATTAAAATTCAATAATTAGACCTTTACTATTATGGCCTGGCGTGGCTTGGCATCAAACGTTGAAACCCTCAGGCCGTAGATGTTAGGAGGCCTAGCGGGCGTCGCCTCGATGAGTTAGCAAGATGCCTTATGGAGGCTTCGAATGACCAGAGCGGTGACCTGTATTTCGGAGGATCAGAGGGAAAATTCTGCCAGCCTTCTCAGCTCAGCCTTGAAACCCTTGCACCACTCAAGATTCCACTTTTATAAGAATACCCAACTGGTGCGAAGTGGCGCAGAATAGGGCAGAGTGACGCTCTTTTGTGTCAGAGGCCAAGATCCTCTTTGCTTTGGGTCACTAAGCCAGTGATGTATGTATGTATAAGGCTAATCGAGGCTTAAATATATAATTATGTATCGCATTAAGTGAACTGATATGGCATTTACCTCGATAAGGCATTTTGTATTAGGCATGTACCTACTTACTGACATGTAACTTTACATTTTTCTAATAATGTAGCGTTAGGCCATGACAATAACAGTCAATTTCATATTAATATTTACCGCGACTACAGCAGGAACTGCTATCTACGTATGTAATTATGTATTTTTTACATGAAACAACTGAACTGATTTTGATAAATGAGGTGTCAATTTATTTGTCTTTGTAGCCAAGGTCACAAAAACCACATTTTAACCGACTTTGAAAGGAGGAGATTATGTACTTAAAGAAACAGTATTTTGCTTACTTATCAAGTAAATTATTATTTTTTTAATTATGGTTCCATTCGAAAATGTCGTTTTCATGTATTTTATGTAATGTTCATTCATTTAATACTCGATAAATAGAACTATTCTTTGCATAATATGAGTGCATTAAGGTAGAATTGTTGGGGCGCTTTAGTTTTTTTTCCACAACTTCCACAGTTTTTATCAGAAATGTAAAATTTAAACTGTGATGTATAGTTGAATAACTGGTTTTTTAAATGTTATATGCAACGTTTTATTGACGATTTTAGTTTAGCTATAAAATTGATATACATCTACTTTTTCCATAAAAAGTGGTATTTCTTTGTTTCTAGCTCTTAAACTGTAATTTTTTTTTACAAAAAATGTTAAAGTGAATCATACTAAATTTAATAACCTTTCATTACATGTAACTCATGTGTATGTGAGACTCGTGGTATAGCTATAATTTACATTTTACGAAATTCGGCAGTGATTATTTGTATGACGTCATTATTTGTAACTGAGGAACAACAGAGATGGTTTCCCGACAGTTTTAGAATCCAGGTCATATTGCTAATAACATACTAGAAGCTTATGCGGATTATCCTGAAAATGACCAATTTGGATTTTTTTAACTTTTATGCATTTGTATGGGCAAATATCTACATTTTGATGCATAATTTCCACATATTTGGCCCAATTTTGACTTGATTGATATCAACGTATGGCGTCAGATGTCGTCTTTAATTTTGTAGTACATTGCTTTATCGTCCGATTTTTGGTTTGGTTGTAAAACCAAAATAATTGAATATATTTTTACATCATTTTGATTCTTTTGCAAATGGCTCTTAAACGGCTGTATATTTTGGTACACACTGTATAAATGAAATATAGCATATTTAACTGGCTTTCATTCAATACCCCACACAATTATGTGCCATGCATAGTTTGGGTACAATATGCAATATTCGCAACGAAACGGGAGTCATTTTGATGACGTCATTCCGCTGAAGTAGATGGCCGGCGCCGCTGTCTCCCGGCAGTTTTGGAGACCCAATGCCATGCCCAACAACATACTAAAAGTTGGTAGCGGTTTCCGGCTCTGAACTATATTCCCATAAGGCATATGACTATGTTCTGTGTTATAGCACTTAAATCCTGTTCTATGTTAAAGCATAAATCCTGGACGCTTCGGGCCTTCGGCCCTACGCGGAGCTCGGCCTTCGCAATTAGACACTTGTATTATTCATCATCATCATCATCACCATCATTTATTCAATAACAATATTACATTGTGTTTGAAAATCTTAAATCTAGGCACATGCATACAAAATATATTACAAAACAAACATCATAGCCACCAATTTAAAAATAATTAATAATACATTATCAAATAAAAATAAAAAGTCAAATAAATTAAAGTAAATATCTCCGAAATTAAATAAACATGAATTAATAAAAAAAAATGTCAACAAGTACAAAGTAAAATTAATAAAATAATATAATTAAAAATCAATTACATGTCGGAATAACAAGAGAAAAAAAAAATTTTTTAAGTAAGAAAAAATGTCAATAAGTAAAAAGTAAATAAAATAATAATAATTAAGGTATGTCAGCATTAAAATTATTATTAATTCCCTATGTCACAATGAAAAAATTGTTATGTGGTTAAGCACTGACATCTTGGACGCTTCGGGCCTTCGGCGCTATGCGGAGCTCGGCCTTCGGCCTTCGCATTTAAACACTTGTACTATTGTTCTGTGTTATAGCACTTAAATCCTGGACGCTTCGGGCCTTCGGCCCTACGTGGAGCTCGGCCTTCAGCCTTCGCATTTAGTCACTTGTACTATTGTTCTGTGTTAAAGCACTAACATCCTGGACGCTTCGGGCCTTCGGCCTTCGCATTTAGACACTTGTATTATTGTTCTGTGCTAAAACACTGATGTCCTGGACGCTTCGGGCCTTCGGCCCTACGCGGAGCTCGGCCTTCGGCCTTCGCATATAGACACTTGTATTATTGTTCTGTGCTAAGCCATTGATGTCCTGGACGCTTCGGGCCTTCGGCCCTACGCGGAGCTCGGCCTTCGGCCTTCGCATTTAGACACTTTTTCTATTTTTCTGTGCTAAAGCACTGACATCTTGGACATTTCGGTCCTACGCGGAGCTCGGCCTTCGGCCTTCGCATTTAGACACTTGTACTATTGTTTTGTGTTATAGTACTTAAAACCTGGACGCTTCAGGCCTTCGGCCCTACGCAGAGCTCGGCCTTCGGCCTTCGCATTTAGATACTTTTACTATTGTTCTGTGTTAAAGCACTAACATTCTGGACACTTCGGGCCTTCGGCCCTACGCGGAGCTCGGCCTTCGGCCTTGGCATTTAGACAGTTCTACATGTGTTAAAGTACTTAAATCCTGGACGCTTCGGGCCTTCGGCCTTCGCATTGGCGGTCCACACCACGTTTCACGTCAGCCATAGCGGCTGTGTCCCTGATACAGCCCCTCTCATTTTTTTTTTTTTTTTTGGGATTAATTTTCTTGTCTTGTTATTTATTTGTTTGGTAGGGAGATGCTGTAGCGAAACGCTACTGGCTGTTTGTGAAAAAATAAAACGCATATTTGCGATTATTTTGAATTCAAATTTTGATGGAATGTTCGAAAAAGAAAACTTTGAATGTGTTTTTTGGCAGATGATTTGTGGATTCGGTGTCAAAAAGTCGTTGGCGATCGGGTTTTTTTTCTTCTAACTAGATTTTTACAACGTTCGACCAGTTTAATAATTAATTCGAGGTGTTGAATGTGTGCGTTAATCGACAAAAGGAAAGGCTCCTCGTAGACAGCCGGCCACCTAAGCCGTGCATGAATCGGCGTCCGGAAAGGAGAGGCTCCTCGTAAACTGCTGGCCACCAAGGCCGTGCATAGGTCAGCGCTAAGCAGTGGTGGAGTGAAGGAACCTCATCGGTATCGCCCGCTCTGCTGCCATACGCGCTCGCCAGGAAGCGAGTGGCTTACCTCGTCGGCCTGCTTGAATGCACCATCTCGTGCGCCATCTCTGCTGAACAAGTAAAGTTTCCTACCGGCTACCGCACCCTTGCGTGTGCCCCCACATTTGTCCCATTTACCTTTCCCCCCCCCCCCCTGTAATTCAAGACGGAAATATTTGTAGATTTTAGTGTTAGTTTTTTTTTTTCAATTCTAATTTTTATAACCACCTAATTATTTGCTTAGTATTTTTAAGCCATATTTGGTTTTCGCCATTTGTTAATAACTGTAATCCGCATTCCTCTTCTTCTTCTTTCTACAATTCCTCAAAATTCAAGAAACAAGCGGTTTAAAATGTAGGTATCATTCGTCAACTTATCATCATCCATTCATACAGATCATCGTCCATTATACTCATAAAACATTTTTTTTCCTTTCAGCTAAATTTTCTACCGTCTTCCTGTTTTTAACCTATCTTATTTTCCACTTATGCGGAACGCAGTCAATAGTTTAAATCGATCGAAATAGCGTTTAGTTGAATTTGTGGAAATAAAATTTTATATACAGTGTGTAACTTTTGTTTGATAAGTGTGTTAAATTATACGTAATCGGCAAGATAAAATTGTCTTACTGCAGATGATACAGATATTTGTTCCTGAGTCATGGTTGTTTTCTATGTATTTAAGTATTTGTATATTATATATATCGTTGTCTGAGTACTCACAACACAAGCCTTCTTGAGCTTACTGTGGGACTTAGTCAATCTGTGTAAGAATGTCCTATAATATTTATTTATTAAAACATTTTTGGGTGCCTCCTATACATAAGGCCCCCCCCCACATCTGGCGTCTTTCGAGCGTCGGCGTCTGTCGGCGTCGGTCCAGCGCTATGGAAAATGACGTCGCTGCGCAGTTGCGTCGACACTGCGTCGACGTCGGTCATAGAATTGTAGACGCCGACGCTCGAAAGACGCCAGATGTGGGGGGGCCCTTATATAGATTCCAATTATTTTTCCGGCGAAGCCAACAACAACTCATCAGGTACGGTCAGGCAAAAAATTGGTCTACCACTTTTCGACTCTATCAATCAGATGATAGAGTCGAAAAGTGGTAGACGACTTTCTTGGCTGACTGTACCTATTCTTAATATTGAACTTGGCTCTCATTTCACATTTATGTTTTTGATGGGATAACTATTACACTTTTACATTTTCAAAGCTTAACGCGAGGTCTACAGCTCACAGAGCCACTACTCATATAACCCATCGTTTTTAACAATTTGTCACGTTATAAAATCAAATTCGTACAAATTAGCAACAAGATTACAAGATAGAGCAACTATCTGAAAATTGATTTTACAGTGTGAGGTATATTCAATTACACAAACGGGTCTACCGCGATATAATAAATAATAATAATAAATAAATAAATATTATAGGACATTCTTACACAGATTGACTAAGTCCCACAGTAAGCTCAAGAAGGCTTGTGTTGTGGGTACTCAGACAACGATATATATAATATACAAATACTTAAATACATAGAAAACACCCATGACTCAGGAACAAATATCTGTATCATCATACAAATAAATGCCCTTACTGGGATTCGAACCCAGGACCGTCGGCTTCGCAGGCAGTGTCACTACCCACTAGGCCAGACCGGTCGTCGATATAATTTCATTGTTTTACCTTTAATTCCCACAAGATGGACAGACGATCTTGTTAAGGTCGCCGGAAGACGCTGGATGCGGGTCGCTTCCAACCGGCACGTATGGAGGTCCAAGGGGGAGGCCTATGTTCAGCAGTGGACGTCTTATGGCTGAGATGATGATGATGATGATGACCTTTAATTCCGACGTTTCAGCTGAGTTGCACCAGCTGTGGTCACGGAAAGACTGACGTCCCAACAAATGTCAACGGAGATATTAATAAAACAACACTAAACTACCCGAAATTAGTTTATAAAAATGAAACCAGCAGATATATCTTCGGACCAGTGTACGGATACTGTGAGTGTTGCGTGTCGTGCCTTGGACAATAAACATTAAACTTTAACGGGTAGCTGCAATTTCTTTGTCTACCCCGAACATTTTTATAAACTAATAGCTGTTGCCCGCGACTTCGTCCGCGTGGAATCTTATCTTCATTATTTTACATCGTTAGTACCTATAATTTTCATATCCAACCAATGTTGAAATTAAGTACTTTTCTTTTTTAGCAAGAAGTGGATTTTGATGTTGGTTGCTGAAATTACTTTTCTTGTATTCTCGTAATAGGTACCTATGCCCTTATACAAAGATTCAAGTTCCGCATTCCGCACTCACAAAATATCTGATCTCCATACAAACTTTTAACCCCTTTCTCACCACCTTGGGGGATGATTTTCAAAAATGCTTGAATTAGTTTTCATGTTTTTTAATTTATTAGCTTTTTTTCCAAAAAGTTAAAGTTCCTAGCTTAAAATTAAATTTACACCTTACACCCCAAGACGAATTTTCATTCCTAAGGAGTCTACCCCTTAGGAATTGAATTTCCAAAATCGTTGCAATTACTTTTTTTTGTAATCGGATATTATGTATTTCTAAGAATTTTCAAAGCATTTGTAATGGATTCAAACTTTCAACCCCTTTTTAACCCTATTAGGGGATGAATTTTACAAAACGCTGAAATTACTTTTCCTGTCTTCTAATAATATCCCTAAATACAAAGATTCAAGTCCCACACTCGAAAAATGTTTGATAATCATACAAACTTTCTACACTTTTTTCACCACCTTAGGGGTTGAATTTTCAAAAACGCTGAAATTTTTTTCTTGTATTTTAATAATATATCTTTTAACGAAGTTTCAAATTCGTAGCTCAAAAGAAAACTTTAACTCCATACAAACTTTCATCCCCTTTTTAACCCGGTTAGGGGATGAATTTTACAAAACGCTGAAATTACTTTTATTGTCTTCTAATAATATCTCCAAACACAAAGATTCAAGTCCCGCGCTCGAAAATTTTTTTGACATCCATACAAACTTTCAACCCCTTTTTCACCACCTTGGGGGGTGAATTTTCTAAAACGCTGTAATTAGTTTTCCTGTATTTGAATTTGATACTTTTTTACAAAGTTTCAAGTTCCTAACTTAAAATAAAATTTGCACCCGAAGACGAACTTTCATCCCCTTTTTAACCCCCTTAGGGGTTGAATTTCCAAAAACGTTGCAATCACTTTTTTTTTAATCGGCTATTATGCCTTTCTACGAAGTTTCAAAGCATTTGTAATGGATTAAAATTTACAACCCCTTTTTAACCCTGTTAGGGGATGAATTTTACAAAACGCTGAAATTACTTGTCCTGTCTTCTAATAATATCCTTAAATACAACGATTCAAGCCCACCACTTGAAATTTTTTTTGATATCCATACAAACTTTCAACCCCTTTTTCAACACCTTAGGGGATGAATTTTCAAAAACGCTGAAATGAGTTTTCTTGTATTTTAATAATATATTTTTTTACGAAGTTTCTAATTCCTAGCTTAAAAGAAAACTTTAACCCCATACAAACTTTCATCCCATTTTTAACCCCCTTAGGGGGTTTATCTCTTGTACACTTTATAAATGCAATCTGGTGTGCTAATTTCAACTATCTGGCTTTTGTAGTTTCGGCTCTACGTTGACGAATCAGTCAGTCAGTCATCAGTCAGGACACTTGCATTTATATATATAGATAGATTTCGGGTAGTTTAGTGTTGTTTTATTAATATCTCCGTTGACATTTGTTGGGACGTCAGTCTTTCCGTGACCACAGCTGGTGCAACTCAGCTGAAACGTCGGAATTAAAGGTAAAAACAATGAAATTATATCGCGGTAGACCCGTTTGTGTAATTGAATATGTGTACAAAACGCGAGAGTTTAAAGTGTTATACAGTGTGACGTAATTTTTAGAACACAAATTATGAAACAATTAGTTAATTTTACATAGCAGACATTATTAAGATAGCATAGCAGACTGTCTTTTGCAAAGACACTGGATGTCCGCACTAATAAACCCACATACTGGAGTTGTTTATTATATAAACTAACCCCGTACTGCACATAAAAATAAATTGTGAAATTTACTTGTTTTAAATGTGAACTTTAATAGCTGTCAATAGAGTTGAATATTATATCCGCCATAAATGGCTTCGTATGCGGTAAAGGGTTAAATAAAATACCTGTATAATTTTAGTGTACCTATGTAAGTACAATTAACCTAGTTTATAAGTAGCAGATTAACAAATGTGGACTGTATTTGGCAGAATAAAGAAATCATTTATTTTTTCTACTCGTGTACTTTTATCTGTCACTAGCTGTGCCCGCGGCTCCGCCCGCGTGGAATTCGGTCTGTGTCAGTAAGCGGCTAATTTCTAATCCTAATTTCTCTCCCTCTCCCCTGGAGGCGGAACTTGGAGTAAAGTCGAAAGATGGATATGCTAGAGGACTGTAGTCCAGATAAAATATTTTACAATTACACTAAATAAAACTAAATAAACTAAATAAAACTACACTCCAAAATCAGTAGTTTTTTTTGCCCTTATTAAAATTTTACACGTGATTTAAACTACAGAGTAGTAGGTGTATATCGGACGATACAGTAAGGTATACGCGCGCGAGTGAAAGCGAAGCGGCCTGCCTGGCTAGAGCGCCACTCACCATGGTCGTCTTCAGACTCCTGAGGAAGACCATGTGCCCCTTGTAACCTAGCTATGGCTTATAACCCCGTTGCGAGACTTTCGCGAATGATTCGATTTTTTTCGGGAAGGGATGGTAATGCGTATAAAATGCGAGTCCCAAATCGTTTGAGTCCGCAAACGACCAGTGCCAGATTAAGATATTTTGATGCCCTAAGCATTTCTATTAGACCATGGTGCCCCCTCTCCCTAGGGTCATCAAGATTACATTTAATTTTTTGGTAGGTAAATTGAGTGACGTTCATTGCCGCATTACAGCTGAGAATGGAAATCAGTCTCATCATTTTATCACGAAAATTGACAGTGCCGCAGCAGTAACGTTGCAACAGAGTAATGCCGCTGCAGTCGCCACTTGAATGTCACCTTTATCATATCTTAGAAAGTAATTGAAAACGCGAGGGAAGCGAGCGCGAAAATTTTTCGATATAAAAACGCAATTTGATAGACAGTCGTACATTTTAGGTACTTTTAGTATGGAAATTAGTCACATCATTTTATCACGAAAATTGACAGTACCACAGCAGTAACGTTGCAACAGAGTAATGCTGCTGCAGTCGCCACCCGAATGTGACCTTTATCATATGGCAGAAAGTTATTGAGAACGCGAGCGAAGCGAGCGCGAAAATTTTTCGATATGAAAAACGCAATTAGATAGACAGCTGTACGTTTTTACTTTTAGTATGGAAATCAGTCACATCATTTTATCACGAAAATTGACAGTGCTGCAGCAGTAACGTTGCAACAGAGTCATGCTGCTGCAGTTGTCACCCGAATGTCACCTTTATCATAACAGAGAAAGATATTGAAAACGCGAGCGAAGCGAGCGCGAAAATTTTTCGATATATAAAACGCAATTTGATAGACAGTTGTACATTTTTACTTTTAGTCCCAACCAGGCGCGAATCCATGATTTCATACAGGGTCTCAGCGAGGTTGTTTTCATACAGAAAAGATGCAAGAAAGCAGAGCTTGGAATTGACCAAGTGAATTGAATTGGCGAAGTGTGTAATTTGACAAAATCTTTCCTCGCTGGCTTATTCATGTCAC
The DNA here is from genome assembly GCF_963556715.1 of Cydia fagiglandana. Taxonomy (NCBI): domain Eukaryota; kingdom Metazoa; phylum Arthropoda; class Insecta; order Lepidoptera; family Tortricidae; genus Cydia; species Cydia fagiglandana. Next base: position 342,129 of record NC_085959.1, on the reverse strand, counting down.
AACGTATTGAATTCAGCGCCATCTGTTACTTTACCAGGGTACTCTATGTGGTAGCACATATTTGAAAAAAGTTTGCCCCTCCTTCCTATGTACCGCCATAAGATTCAGGGGCAAACTTAAGTCAATCAAATATTGTGGCTACCCCCCTTTTTAGGGGTTAATTTTTTATAGCCTATAACCTGGCCGGGAATTTTCTCGATAGATTAGTAAAGTTTTCATCAAAATCCGTTCAGCCGTTTTCACGTGATGCGCGGTCAAATAAACAGACAAACAGACAAAAATTCTAAAAACTGTTGGAACGTGTTCTGTTATCGATTCTAAGTACCCCCAGCCAATTTTTTTTCAAATATCTTCCATGTACAGACTTTCGACCCTCTTCAGCTTTATTATATGTATAGATAGATTATTGAATAACTGATCATTATTTTTCAGTGGCCAATTCAAACGGTCCATATTTCCCTGAATATCAAGGTTTAAAGTGCGGGAAATGAAGTTATTAAGAGAAAATCTGTCAATACAATTGTATGAAATTCGGATAAGGAGAACCACCTTAATATAATCGTCAATTTGCGGAACTCCAGTGTATCGTACCTATAGGACCGATATCATGTTTGACAGGTAGGAGCAGTTTATATGGGAAAACAAAATTGTTTGTTTTTACTATCTTTATCTGAATTTTTCAATATTTTCTTACCGTTGAAACCTTCTCCGGACTTCTACAAATAATTCAATGTCAAAATTAACCAAATCGGTTCAGCCGTTTTCGAGTTTTAGCCAGACAAACAACAGCATTTCATTTTATATATATTTACCGTTTACTCGGACTTTTTATATTGATTCTTTAGGTGACTCCTAGAGGCGCTGTACAATCCTCCGATATAATTCTGGCTCAATTTTTTTAGTATACTTAGAAAGCGACATCATCGTTTGGAGTGGAGTGAAGTTAGGCACATTAGACCGTAAATAAACGTATATATATCAGGGCTCGGAACCGGTATTTTTTCAAAACCCCGAAATAGCCCAATATTTTGAATTATTTCACGTTCTTTACGTAGGACTGAATCATGTATTTAGGTAACAACTTTGTAATATAAGATTGTCCCATTAAAAATGAAATAATAAACCAAAGAGCGGAAAAGAACGTTACAATACCGGTATTTTTGTATGGACCAAATACCGGTTTCCGACCCCTGATATATATTCACTGAATAGAAAGTATGTGAAAAATAATCTGCCAGCTGATAGTAGAGGAGGTTTACTACTAATGTGTTGCAGAAAGTTTTTTGACATATTTTTGTATTGCATATACATTAAGGTACATAACTAGACAAATTTTATCCGCTATGTGTCCGCCGTTTTCGGGTTTTGACGTCTGTCACTAGGGTTAAGAATAAGAGTATCTAGGCCAGAGGCGAAACTGTTATGACAACTGCTCATATTCTGCCTACGTACAGGGTTATTTTTTAATGACCTGCAATATTGTACGACATGAATATATAGGTGATACCGAGCAACTTATCTAATGGGAACAACCACTAAATAAAACGTAAACTTGAATATTGTTTTTGGATATACTAAATTGAATGGACTGTATGGTTTACAATAAAATATATCTTAATCTCAATTTCGAAACGACAGATTAAATGCAAAATCTAAATATCTATGCGAAGATAGTGCATAATAGGCATGTTGACAAGTTTTTAGAACTGTATTCATTTTATAGATAGACATGTAATGTAATGAAATTTTATAGATAGACATGAATAAATGTAAAAATATATTTATAATTTTTATTCGTTAATTTTAAATACTAAATAGAGCTTAATTAGTTTAGTGTTTAAAGTTTGAGCCTAAACGCTCCAAGCTGTCACGTGACGTCACGAACAGATAAATAAACAAACTGCAGCCAAAATGTCAGTCCTAGCGTAGAGCAAAAGCTGTAGTATTTAATTGATCTCTCTTTCTAAAAGATCAGTATTACGTAAATATATAAGCTAAAATAAGGAATAACAACTTTTAAATGTCTTATGAAGTGCCTATGTGTAAAAGAACAACAATCAAGACCCTAGAGTATAAAACAAATCCCACCAAAAACATAAATGTAAAAAAGGAGAGCCAAGTTCAATACAAAAATTATGCTTGGCTGTGGGGCTCGCCGCAAAAAGAATGGAGATCTAAATGAGTGCCACTGCCAAGTTCTATGCAAAATCCAAATATGTATTTATAGGAACAAAATAACATTATAAACAAGTATTAAACTCTATTTCTTTGCTTTATTGGATACCTATAACTATTGCTGTTATTTAAAAAAATGTGAGATCTTAAAGTAGGTTAGATTTGACTTGGCCAGTTTTCATTATATCAATCATTTTATATATATTGTAATTCTGATAAAACCTGGCCAAGCCAAATCTAACCTACTTTAAGATCTCACATTTTTTTAAATAACAGCAATTGTTATAGGTATCCAATAAAGCAAAGAAATAGAGTTTAATACTTGTTTATAATGTTATTTTGTTCCTATAAATACATATTTGGATTTTGCATAGAACTTGGCAGTGGCACTCATTTAGATCTCCATTCTTTTTGCGGCGAGCCCCACAGCCAAGCAAAATTTTTGTATTGAACTTGGCTCTCCTTTTTTACATTTATGTTTTTGGTGGGATATCAATACTTTTTGTAAAGAAAACTAGGCAGGTATTGAGATTTAATGTTTTTTCTCGTGTTTCCGCTGTATGGTTTTTACTTCTGTTCTTTGTATAATTATGTGGTACCGCGCGCCGCCGACGACACACCGTTGGCCGGTTGTTTAGAGCGTACCTATTAAAAGTTTTTTGTATGGGGTCACCACTTATTTTTTGACTAAACTTTATTTTAATATAGCAAATATAATAATACATATATTGGGGTATTAGTTTCAAATATCTGCTTGTAACGGTTCCAACGCTACAATAAAAAAATATTTTTTTGTATGAGGACCCCCCCTATTTTTTAACTTTTTTTTATTTTTAGATTTTTTCCTACACTTAAACACAATAACCGAGCTGGATTCCAAATTTCATCCTTCTAGGTCATCTGGAAGTAGGTTAGGTTTAGGTACTTATATCAGTCCCAATAAAAAATGTTTTTTTTTGTATGGGGACCCCCCCTATTTTTAAACTTTATTTTATTTTTAGATTTTTTCCTACGGTTACACACAATAACCGAGCTGGATTCCAAATTTCATCCTTCTAGGTCATCTGGAAGTAGGTTAGTGTTAACGATAGAAACTCATACGTACCTGTGTGGGATGATGCTCGCTAAAACTTTCCCAAAAACATTTACCTACTTAAAATCTGTCATAGATAATAATAGTTCATAAATGCATAAATAAATACACACATATATATTAGGTAAAAATATAATATAAATATCCTAGTGTACTTACCTGTAACGCCATCTATGTACCTAGTTAAGGAAACAGTTTTTTTTATAATAAAGCGAAATGTGAAGGAAGTGGTATGCATGTGTGCACCGTTTGACCTCTAGTCGCCATTGCACCTTAACGAAGCGCACACGTATACCTTTCGCGCGCATTTTTGGCAATATTCGACTCAAAATCCGTCTTCTTCTTCCCGCACCATACCTACAATTGACAAATTGGTCCTTCGAACCGGATCACGGGAACAGAACCTGTAAGCAGGACTAGTTGAACGATGTTCAAGACACCGCCGCGCAGTGTTATTCAAACGCGACGCATGAATAATGAAGCATCTTCCAATCTAGTGGAGAATGATGGAGAACCGTCAGCTCAGCAACCCCACCCTAAACCTGAGCAGCAATCTGAAAATAATGTGGAAGCCAAGAACGAGCTGGTGAAGCCATACCCTCCGCGCAGTAATGAATCGGTATCCTCGTCGGTTTTTATGGCTAGAAAAATGCAGTTAGAACTAGAGGCTGCGGAGTGTAAGGCTAGAATCGACAAAGAACTAATCGATAAAAAATTAGCTTTAGAGATCGCAGCTCTGGAAGTGCAATCAAATAGAAGTGACAGATCTCAGCGTTCTGCTAGCTCCAGTTATAAAAAAGTTGAAGAATGGATCGTACGCAGTGATCAAGTTACAGAACATAAACCACATCAAGAGCTCGAAACCACCAGCTACGTTAACGGCGAGCCGACCGCCGATAAGCCGGGCGCGCCGTGCGCCGCCTACCCGGCCGCTGACGCCGACCACCCGCCCGCCGCCGCCGACTATCCGGCCGCCGCCGCCGCTCGCGCCGACTACCCGGCCGTCAACGCCGGTCCCGCTGGCGTACCACTCGCCTTTCGCACCGATGAACTAAACGCTGTTCACGCCAAGTTGTTCAACCCTCACGCTGATAAATTGACCGCCGACCGCACCGATAAGCCACCGACTAAGCCGGCTCCGCAACCCGCCGCTCAACCAACTCCGCAGCCAGCAGCTCGGACAGCACATCAGCAGTCTTCGCGTGATCCGAGCGACATCGAAAAATTAGCTAACGCTCTGCAAAGTGCCATTAGTGCCTCAACTGCGAAAACACAAAGCCCAGAACTAATAGCCAGGTTGGTAACATCTAAGGACTTGCCGTTGTACTTTGGAGACCCTATGGAATGGCTGCAATTTAAAGATGCTTATGAAGACACAACATTGCGCTGCAAATTCAGTGACTCAGAAAACGTAGTAGTGCCATGCCTTATGGGAAACGATCGCAGAGATAGTTCAGAGCCGGAAACCGCTACCAACTTTTAGTATGTTGTTGGGCATGGCATTGGGTCTCCAAAACTGCCGGGAGACGGCGGCGCCGGCCATCTACTTCAGCGGAATGACGTCATCAAAATGACTCCCGCTTCGTTGCGAATATTGCATACTGCACCCAAACTATGCATAGCACATACACGTGTGGGGTATTAAATGAAAGCTAATTAAATAAACTATATTTTATTTATACAAAGTGTATCAAAATATGCAACAGTTTCAGAGAAATTTACAAAATAATAAAAATTATGTAAAAAAATATTCGATTATTTGGGTTTTACAACCAAACCAAAAGTCGGACGATAAAGCAATGTACTACAACATTAAAGATGACGTCTCAAGCCATACACTGATATCAATAAAATCAAAATTGGACCAAATATGTGGAAATTATGCATCAAAATGTAGATATTTGCCCATACAAATGCATAAAAGTTAAAAAAATCCAAATTGGTCATTTTCAGGATAATCCGCATAAGCTTCTAGTATGTTATTAGCAATATGACCTGGATTCTAAAACTGCCGGGAGACCATCTTTATTGTCCCCCAGTCACGAATTATAACGTCATACAAATAATCACTGCCGAATTTCGTAAAATCTAAATTATAGCTATACTATGAGTCACACATACATGTGTGTTACATGTAATGAAAGGTTATTAAATTTAGTATGATTCACCTAAACATTATTTGTAAAAAAAATGTACGGTTTAAGAGCTAGAAACAAAGAAATACCACTTTTTATGGAAAAAGTAGATGTATATCAATTTTATAGCTAAACTAAAATCGTCAATAAAACGTTGCATATAACATTTAAAAAACCAGTTATTCAACTATACATCACAGTTTAAATTTTACATTTTCGATAAAAACTGTGGAAGTTGTGGAAAAAAACTAAAGCGCGCCAACAATTCTACCTTAATGCGCTCATATTATGCAAAGAATAGTTCTATTGATCGAGTATTAAATGAATGAACATTACATAAAATACATGAAAACGACATTTTCGAATGGAACCATAATTAAAAAAAAAAATTTACTTGATAAGTAAGCAAAATACTGTTTCTTTAAGTGCATAATCTCCTCCTTTCAAAGTCGGTTTAAATGTGGTTTTTGTGACCTGGGCTACAAAGACAAATAAAATGACACCTAATTTATCAAAATCAGTTCAGTAGTTTCATGCAAACGGTACCTACACATGCACGCATAGATAGCAAATTCTGCCGTAGTCGGACAAAAAATTAAAATTCAATAATTAGACCTTTACTATTATGGCCTGGCGTGGCTTGGCATCAAACGTTGAAACCCTCAGGCCGTAGATGTTAGCAGGCCTAGCGGGCGTCGCCTCGATGAGTTAGCAAGATGCCTTATGGAGGCTTCGAAGGACCAGAGGGGTGACCTGTATTTCGGAGGAACAGAGGGAAAATTCTGCCAGCCTTCTCAGCTCAGCCTTGAAACCCTTGCACCACTCAAGATTCCACTTTTATAAGAATACCCAACTGGCGCGAAGTGGCGCAGAATAGGGCAGAATGACGCTCTTTTGTGTCAGAGGCCAAGATCCTCTTTGCTTTGGGTCACTGAGCCAGTGATGTATGTATGTATAAGGCTAATCGAGGCTTAAATATATAAGTAATTATGTATCGCATTAAGTGAACTGATATGGCATTTACCTCGATAAGGCATTTTGTATTAGGCATGTACCTACTTACTGGCATGTAACTTTACATTTCTCTAATAATGTAGCGTAAGAGTCTATTTCATATTAATATTTACCGCGACTACAGCAGGAACTGCTGTCTACGTATGTAATTATGTATTTTTTACATGAAACAACTGATCTGATTATGATAAATGAGGTGTCAATTTATTTGTCTTTGTAGCCCAGGTCACAAAAACCACATTTAAACCGACTTTGAAAGGAGGAGATTATGCACTTAAAGAAACAGTATTTTGCTTACTTATCAAGTAAATTATTATTTTTTTAATTATGGTTCCATTCATAAATGTCGTTTTCATGTATTTTATGTAATGTTCATTCATTTAATACTCGATAATTAGAACTATTCTTTGCATAATATGAGCGCATTAAGGTAGAATTGTTGGCGCGCTTTAGTTTTTTTTCCACAACTTCCACAGTTTTTATCGAAAATGTAAAATTTAAACTGTGATGTATAGTTGAATAACTGGTTTTTTAAATGTTATATGCAACGTTTTATTGACGATTTTAGTTTAGCTATAAAATTGATATACATCTACTTTTTCCATAAAAAGTGGTATTTCTTTGTTTCTAGCTCTTAAACCGTACATTTTTTTTACAAATAATGTTTAGGTGAATCATACTAAATTTAATAACCTTTCATTACATGTAACACACATGTATGTGTGACTCATAGTATAGCTATAATTTAGATTTTACGAAATTCGGCAGTGATTATTTGTATGACGTCATAATTCGTGACTGGGGGACAATAAAGATGGTCTCCCGGCAGTTTTAGAATCCAGGTTATATTGCTAATAACATACTAGAAGCTTATGCGGATTATCCTGAAAATGACCAATTTGGATTTTTTTAACTTTTATGCATTTGTATGGGCAAATATCTACATTTTGATGCATAATTTCCACATATTTGGTCCAATTTTGATTTTATTGATATCAGTGTATGGCTTGAGACGTCATCTTTAATGTTGTAGTACATTGTTTTATCGTCCGACTTTTGGTTTGGTTGTAAAACCCAAATAATCGAATATTTTTTTACGTAATTTTTATTATTTTGTAAATTTCTCTGAAACTGTTGCATATTTTGATACACTTTGTATAAATAAAATATAGATTATTTAATTGGCTTTCATTTAATACCCCACACGTGTATGTGCTATGCATAGTTTGGGTGCAGTATGCAATATTCGCAACGAAGCGGGAGTCATTTTGATGACGTCATTCCGCTGAAGTAGATGGCCGGCGCCGCCGTCTCCCGGCAGTTTTGGAGACCCAATGCCATGCCCAACAACATACTAAAAGTTGGTAGCGGTTTCCGGCTCTGAACTATATTCCCATAAGGCATATGACTATAGGCCGTTTGCGCAAATGTTTACGTGGCGACGCTAAGGAGGCAGTTGTATCGATGCTCAGCGGCAAAACTGATCCAAAGATTATTATGCAGACCCTCGGACTTCGTTTTGGACACCCGGAAGTGATTGTTAACAAAATAGTCAACCAGATCAAGAAACTGCAACCGCTATCACAGGCTTACCACAATGAAATTATTGTTTTTGCTACAAAGATAAAAAACTTTGCCGTGACCGCTCGCTCAATTGATCAAGCTGATTATTTACGGAGCCCGGAGCTAATAAACACCGTGCTGTCTAAATTCCCAAGTGTCCTTATAAATCGGTGGGGTGACTACGCGTATGAACATTTACATGAAAGTAAAAGGTCAAAGTTCGAATATTTATCGGATTTTTTAGAACGAGAGGCTGTAAAGGCTGCCTCAGCAGGAGTGTCTCACATTTATAGTCAAGCTGATAAGAATAAAAAACAGCATGAAGAGCGACGAGGTACCCAACACGCTGTTCTACTAATAACTGACACAGAGAAATGCAACTTCTGTAAAATATCTAGCCACCCACTGCCAGACTGTCCACGGTTCAAGCGAGCGATGCGGCGCGATCGCTGGCGTTATGTACGTTTTAGCAAATTATGTTTTAAATGCTTAATATCACAGCATGATAAGCAGACCTGCCCCGCCGCGGCTTGCAACGTGGATGACTGCGGCCAGGTTCATCATAAATTACTACATTGGATTCCAAAAAATAACAATGGTTTAAGTGATAAATACGTTAACGTTATTGACAGTGAATTTGCCATACAGTCTAACGAGAGCGAAACCGCGGACTTAAGTGATTTTGTAAATAACATAAACATTAATAAGAAGACAGTGCTATTGAAAGTAGTATCAGTAGTGGTGCACGGACCTAATGGAAGCAAGCGAGCCTGCGCGTTACTCGATGACGCGGCAGCGATATCTCTGGTATCAGCTGATCTCGCCGACACATTGGGATTGCGCGGCTGCAGTAAAACGTTACAAGTTCAAGGGGCTTGGAAAAGTACAGAATTACAATGCAAAAGTGAAGTTGTAAACTTAACCATTACAAATAACACAGGTGAATCATTCGATCTGTGCGCGCGTAAAATGAGTGACCTTGATTTGCCAGTACAAAAACTATCCAGTGTTAAATTTGAGAGCTACGAACAATTAAATGACTTTAAGCAATATGTATTGCGCGCCGACGTTAAACCACAATTGCTAATTGGTCAGGACCATTATCATCTGGTTGAACCTGTTACAATAATACGGGGAAGCAAAAATAAGCCTTATCTCTCGCGCACACCGCTCGGCTGGTGTGTCCATGGTAACATATGCGCCGCGCCCGGCACCCGGCTACGGAATGACACAGCACTTTTATCAACGCGAGCGCAGCCACTGGATCACCTGGCGCCTGCACCCCCCGCCCCCGCGGCCCCCGCTAACTCAGTGCCTATGTCTTATCAGCTGGTACCGTCGTCGTGCATAGATAGTGCGAATTATTTACAAAATAAGGTCTACAACAACAACACTTCCGATCCGGAAACTGCCGCACCTATTAATAATATGGATAATTTGGAATCACACGAGGAAAATGAAACCCAAAAAGACTTAACTATGATGTTACGTTCGACCGGTGTTACTACGAAACCTCGACAGAGCAAAGACGAGTTACAGGCGAATTCAATTCTCGAAGACACTGCCAAGCTAGTTAATGGAAGATGGGAAGTTCGCTTGCCATGGGAATTTGATGCAGCCCTGCCAGATTCGTATTCTATGCCCTTAAGAAGATTACTTTGCCTCGAAAGAAAATTTAAAAGAGAGGTGGATTATTTTTCATGCGATCATGAGAGAATAAACCATTTTACCAATGGTTACGCTCGAGAAGTAAACCATTGCACAATTACGGGACGCATATGTAATTTGGCTCACTTTGAAATTGATAATTCAAATAAGAAACTAAGGATTGTTTTCGACTCGGCAGCGACCTCTGGCGGACAGTGCTTGAACGATTTTTTTTTACAAGGCCCAGGCTTGCTTCAATCGTTTTTGGGAATTATGTTTCGGTTTAGGGATGGTTCCAACGCTTCGGTCGACGACATTAAAGTCATGATTCTTCGAATAAGGATTAGAGAGGAAGATCAGAACGTGCTGCGGGTTTTATGGCGCCAAACTACCTCAGAACCTGTGAAGGCATACGCCATGATGGCTTTGAATTTGGTGCAAATTGAGCACCGTTTATGCACATTTTATTTTGGTATAAGTAAATATACAAGCGACCTGCTATACGCGTTGCACTGGGTCCCATTAGAGATGAGTGCAGCTAGGGCTGCACTAGGGGGGAGGATGTTAACGATAGAAACTCATACGTACCTGTGTGGGATGATGCTCGCTAAAACTTTCCCAAAAACATTTACCTACTTAAAATCTGTCATAGATAATAATAGTTCATAAATGCATAAATAAATACACACATATATATTAGGTAAAAATATAATATAAATATCCTAGTGTACTTACCTGTAACGCCATCTATGTACCTAGTTAAGGAAACAGTTTTTTTTATAATAAAGCGAAATGTGAAGGAAGTGGTATGCATGTGTGCACCGTTTGACCTCTAGTCGCCATTGCACCTTAACGAAGCGCACACGTATACCTTTCGCGCGCATTTTTGGCAATATTCGACTCAAAATCCGTCTTCTTCTTCCCGCACCATACCTACAATTGACAGTTAGGTTTAGGTACTTATATGTCAGTCCCAATAAAAAGTGGTTTTTTTGTATGGGGACCCCCCCCTATTTTTTAACTTTATTTTATTTTTAGATTTTTTCCTACGGTTACATACAATAACCAAGCTGGAGTCCAAATTTCATCCTTCTAGGTCATCTGGAAGTAGGTTAGGTTTAGGTACTATAAGTCATAAGTCAGTCTTAAAATTTACGACTTTTTGACCTTCATACCTTTATAACCGTTTGAGCTAGCTTCATGAAATTTGGGCTTCTAGATATCCTTATGGATATAATTAAACACACGTAGTTTTATGTGTTTACGTCAAAGATGTTTTGAGTTATAGAAGGGTCAAAAGTGGCACCAAGTGGTTCGTGTAATATTACACTCGGCGCTGGCTAGCCAGTTCCTTTGCTTGAACTTGGCTTGACACGCTGCCGCGTGTCTAGATATTTGTTACATGATACTTACGCCGCAGTTACGAATTTTGACTTGAATGATATTGTTAATTGCGCACAATTATTTTTTTTTAATTTTTTTCCACACATACAATAGTACATTTCGATGCTAGTGCGGAAGGTATGTCATTACTTCACGAGTACCGAGATATCTTGCCACGAGCCGCAGGCGAGTGGCAAGACTCAGGACGAGTGAAGAATGACATTTCCGCACGTGTATCGAACGACGTTTTTTAATACAGTTGCGAAAAAATAAGAAAAACATTGTTAATCGTACACTAAACAAAAGTGGTAACAGTGACAGCTCGGTTAGACGTCGTCTTTAAGTATATTATATCTATGGGCGTTTGGCAGCTATTCCGTTCCATTCAGTCAACTTATTAAGAACGGAATTTTCAATATTGAATATTAAAAAATAAACGTGTTATAATGATGAAGAGGTAAGTAATTAAATATGAAATATGTAATATTTTTCGTATTCTTACATTAACGGTAGGTTTTTATGCTGATTACGACGTTTAAAGGAAACTAATATTAACACTCATCAATAAGTAGTCGTGAATTGGAACAAGTATAAATTTAAAAAAATTGGAAAAGTAAAAAGCACTAGTTCGAGATAACCAACTTTCCGCACGCTAAACAGCTACGTAAAGCAGCACTTTTTGAGCAACTGTATTAAAAATATCATTACAGGCAGAACCCAATGCGATATTGTTGCAAAAAAGAAACTCAAACATAAACAGACAAACAAAAACAAGTACATACCTATATCTAACAAAAACATTTTTTTTTTACATAACATACTAATCTATTCACTATTATAACAAAGAGTTAATAATGCGTCTTTTGTGAATTCACTCATCGTACATGAGAAATAGGTCTATATGCGTGGCTATGAGGTTCAGGGTACGCACGGCTCGCGTCATCGGCGCCTCGCGCAGCAGGTTGGTGCGCGCGCGCGGCACAGCCAGCAGCCCGGGCTGCCGGCGCGCCACGCAAGCGCGCGGAACACAAATACCCACCGACCCCAATATATCCGCATTGTATATCTTTCCTCTAAGCAACTTAAAGATATATGTAACGAGTGCTAGCTCCCTTCTGACTTTCAGCTGAGCTATGTATACATATTACGTTCAGCGATGATAAAACCATTTCAAAAATGAATCACAATAACTGATTTCACACAAAAACACTTACAGTTACAATTTAAGATGAATTACATATTATGATACAACTAAAATTGTGAGTGCAAATATAGTAGGTGCACATATAACTTTTTAATTTTTTTTTTATTTCCGCCAGCCAACATGGCAATGATAGTTCCATTCAGCCAAATTATTAAAAATATTTTGGTGAAATATCGTATTATATAACATTTTATTTATTTAATAACTAATAAATATATATGTTTATATCATGTAATAATATTTTTTGTACGTAATAAAGGTCTATTGTCGAAATATAAAATACATACAGTTTTTGAACATCCAAACTCTTTGGCGGTGTCGAATGGATTACGGTCAGGTTTGACGACTAGTCTGTGGTGATTCTCATGTCATTTATACGTCACGCGCTTCGATTGGCGTTTGCAGTCACGTGATACTGGGCATTGTTTTAAATACTTTTGATTATTTTTAATTAATTTATTACGCATATTTACACTTGCAAAATATGATTTTCAACATTCTAATATTCCCTGCTATGGTAAAAACATAACATGTTATATATATTCGCGATTCATGTCAACATGCCTATTACATACCTTTTCCGATGAGGATGAGTCTCGCGTGGATTTAGGCTCGCTCGCTGAGGATTCCTAGCCAGCAGAGAACGTGCGGGCCCATCTTATCGTTACCTTCGAACTGGGAATTACCTCACCGCGTCGCCTAGTTATTCCTTCTCCACAAGCACAATGTAATTACAGTGATATAGTGATACAGTGGCACAGTAATTAATTGGTAAAAAAAACATACAAACTACGCTACGCTAGCCGGAGCGGACGGACGTGTCGTTGCGCATAAATTAATTTACGATTCGGAATTTGTGTTTACTAGTCTCAAAAATGTCAACAAAGTGTAACGGTTGTGGTGAATCTATATCGGGGGGCACGGCAGTGCCCCCGCCAAGTCGAGCGCGAAGCAAACACTGCCGTACCATCCTTTACTGGAACCATTTCGCCGCATTTTCAGGTCCCTATTTGAGAACCTCTGGATAAGGCCAGAACGCAGAAATTTTGGTCATCCAGTAAGCTATGATCACATACTTAAAATCCAAAATTTCAGGTCTGTAGGTCATTTAGTTACGAAGTTAAGCGAAAGCAAAGTTTCGCATTTATGAAACTCACTCATGATCATCAGAATAGAACTAGTACTTCCCATAAACTCAGAGAGCTGAAATTTGGTACAGAGTTAGGGTTTAATGGCCACATAAAGGGAAAACCTAAAAATATTGCAATATCAGTCACGTTTTAAAGATCTCAGAACTGCATAAGTAAGTTTGTAATCCCATATAAATATATGATATTACAAAGTTACTGTTGCAGTTCCTACAAATAGTAGGTAAAGTAAAGGTACACTACGATGTACGATGTGAGTATGAATGAAGATATGTTTAGTTATGATATGTGTATACATAGTATGGGTATGAGTACCCGAAAAGAAGGACTGCCTACAAAAAGAGATGAGATCCCATCAAAAACATTACATGTAAAAAGGTGCAAGTCTCGCAACGCTTTTACTACAAAAAAGTTTTGAGATGTAATGTGAAACCAAGTCGGTTATTTTAATCAGTGCCAGGGGGTTTCTACAAAAAGAAGTGAAATCCCACCAAAAACATTCTGTAAAAAACTAGCCAAGTCTCGATGGAGCTGCTTGTTTATCTCTAAAAAGTAATGAAATCTAGACAAAGTCGTGCCAAGTCTAAGGTTCCTTACTGCGATTTCTTTATTATTATAGTTAATGTTGTGTGACTTGGCCGTTGAAGGGTACACAAGGGTACAAAACCAGGTGCTCCATGACACCATTGCACCAATCTGCCATTGCACCAAAAAGAAGTGTTTGTTTCAGGCTCGCCCATACATAAGTATTATTGAAATACGCAGCTTTATCAAGCCTACAATTGACTGGTTATTGAATCAACATTTTCCAAGTGGCAATTTTCCATCGTCAATGGGTAGCGGTTCTGGCGACAGATTGGTGCAATGGTGTCATGGAGCACCTGGTTTTGTACCCTTGTGTACCCTTCAACGGCCAAGTCACACAACATTAACTATAATAATAAAGAAATCGCAGGAAGGAACCTTAGACTTGGCACGACTTTGTCTAGATTTCATTACTTTTTAGAGATAAACAAGCAGCTCCATCGAGACTTGGCTAGTTTTTTACAGAATGTTTTTGGTGGGATTTACTATACAGTTTATGGAGTGTTCAAACCAAAAGTGCAAAAAAATGTTTGATTTGAAATGTCTCGCCATTCAGCCGGAGAACTTTGATAATTTCACCGAAGACTACAAGGATTCGTGGGTTTGTCCGGAGTGTGCTTGTTTAAAACCGAAAGGCGAAAATACACAGCGCGGTAGTAGTCCGACATCACGAATAACTAGTCCAATGCCAGTTCAAAATAACGATAGTGAGCTGCTTACAGAACTTCGGGGACTTCGGCAAGAAATAGTGGGGCGTCTGGAGGAACAGGAAAATCAATTAAAAACAGCTTCAATCACTTTTTATCGACACTAAAAACGAATTACTAAAAGAAATGAAAGTATGTACTTGAAGAAAAAAATCTCAAACATAAATAGGCTGCAAACAATAACCCAGTGTGCGGAACAACAATATTCAGAGCCACCGATAAACATTGACAATAGTGATAACAAAAGTGCATACTCATTCGCCGAGGCGGTATCGAGCGAGATAAAACAAGGTAGACGGCGTAAGGTCTCCCCGGCAACAGCGAAACCGGACAGCGGCGATAAGAGTGTGGCCACGAAATCAGCGGTTTCACCGCTCGTCGTGTTTAATAGCGTGGGTACTCAACCCGATCGGATGGATTCTGAGTCTACCGGGTCTAAGCCAAAGGGTGGCGATAATAAGTCGAAGAAGGCAGTTAGCAGGAAAAATAATTTTATGACAGGCGAAAACACATCATCTGGAATTCGGGTCTCGGAACGCAAGAAACATTTACATGTATGGAGGTTAGCGCTCGACATAACATCGGAGCAGGTTGAGACACATGTATTGAATGAATGTGGCACAGAAATAAGTGTTAAAGTACAGAAAATTAAACACAAGCACGAAAGAGACTACGCTTCATTCATTATAGGAGTGCCAGAAAATAAGTTCCATGTCATAAATCAGCCGAGGGTGTGGCCTCACGGAGCCCAGTTCAGCGAATGGTTGTGGTTTCGCGGATCAAAGTATGAAACGGAAGGAAAGTAGATCGTTTGAATTTTTTTACCAAAATGTGAAAGGACTAAGGACAAAAACATCAAATTTTCTATGTTTTTTGGAATCTTCCTTGTTTGATTTCTATGCGATAACGGAAACGGGCTGCAGTGATTCGATTTACGACGCCGAAATAATTCCACCTAATTTTCATGTTGTGCGGTGTGACCGGACCGACGGCCGCAAACAAGGCGGAGTACTTTTCGTGGCCACACCACGATATGAACTACGTGAACTTAAAAATGATGTTAACTTAAGTAATTATAAATTTGAAATGGTGTGTGTAACCGTTCATTTGCGAGGTAATTTTTTGTTTGCTTGCTGTGTGGTTTATATCCCTCCTTAAGCGGATGAGAATGAATATTTCACTATGTTTAGACTCATAGAAAATATATGTAAAAAATATAAGGGTAATCTCATCGTACTCGGTGATTTTAACTTGTACTCTTGTAATAGTAATGTTGCATCGTATTATGAATATTTATTGGCCTTTTGTGAGTTCGAACAGAGTAATCAGATACCTAATTGCAATGATAGACAACTTCATCTCGTGCTCGTGGGCACGGGCGTGCGCGGCGCTGTGCGCGTGCGCGCGGCCGGTGACAACGAGGGCATGCGGCCCGTGGACGCGTACCACCCGCCGCTCGTCGCTAGCATCGCCGCGCCTGCTGCCGGCGCCGGCGCACGCGCGCTCCAGCCCGACTCCTTAGTTTCAGACTCTAATTTAGACTGGCCTTGTAAAAAGTGGAATTTTTACAAGGCTAATTTCCATATGCTATACTATTCGTTGGCAAGTTTAGAATGGAGTCATTTGTATAATATCGACGACCCTAATAAAGTAGTTGATTATTTTTATGACAAGATTAATAAACTTATGGACGAATGTATTCCGATCAAAAAGCAAAAGCATGTAAACTCTAGGTATTCTTACCCTGAGTGGTACACGGCTGAACTCATTTGTGACATTAAACGTAAACATACATTGCATAAACAATATAAAATGTGTAGAACTGATTACAATTATGAATTATTTTCAAAGTGTAGGGCTGCTGTTAAGGTTGCAATAAAAGCAGCGCATGAAGCATACATGGACCGTGTTCAGAAACATTTAGCAAGGGAACCTAAAGCCTTTTGGGATTTTATAAGAAGTAAGAGAGGGAACGTTACTAAAAGAAAACTAGTAGTGGACGGACGCCAACTATCGGATCAGGAATGTGCTAGGAAATTTGCCACTTTCTTTGAATCGGTTTACAATCCAAACCCGGCTCGTCTGGAAGTTAAAGCGGCGGACGCCTCCTCGACGGCGAGCAGCGCGAGGGTGCACGTCGCGAGCCTGGAGCTGGCGGAGGTGCAGCGGGCCCTAGCAGCGCTCCAACCCAAGCGGTCCGCGGGTCCCGATGTTATCCCACCTTACGTTTTTAAGGACTGTCGTAGTGTTCTGGCTGAACCATTGCATTATATTTTTAATACTTGCCTTAAATCCAAAGTGTTTCCTGACAGGTGGAAGTTAACCAGGGCGGTACCTGTACCGAAAGGTCGCGGCGGACCGAATACCAGTGATTATCGTCCGGTGGCAGTATTGTGTACGGTAGCTAAGGTATTTGAGTCTGCGATTTACCAATCGGTTCAGGCCCAAGCTAGCGGCCAAATGACTGACGCGCAATATCGCTTCCGGAAGGCGCGCAGTACCACAGATAACCTACTGCGTCTCATGGTCAATATAGTGCCGGCAGTGGATGCAGGAGACCAGGTGGACGTGGCGTACTTCGACTTCCGGAAGGCATTTGATACCGTCGACCTTGATGTCTTACTCGTGAAATTGGCAAACGCGGGTTTCACTCCGCATACTCTCACTTTCTTTGCCAGCTATATGAGTAACAGGCGCCAGTATGTGGACTGTGCTGGTCACGTGTCAGAACCATATTTCACGAGGTCTGGCGTAAGTCAGGGGAGCAATTTGGGTCCCTTAGAGTTCATTTTAATGATAAATGACCTTCCTGACGTTGTTAGAGACTCCATTTGTCTACTCTTTGCTGATGACCTCAAGCTTGTCTGCAGAATCAATGACAGCTCTGGCTGTATTAAATTACAAGAGGACATACATCGAGTGGTTAAATGGAGTAAAACGTACAAGCTACATTTCAACGCGGCAAAGTGCGCCATACTCTCATTCACCAGATCTCGGAATCCTATTTGCTACCAACATGTGTTAGAAGAGACACCGATGCAGCGTGTGGAAGAAGTGAAGGACTTAGGGGTGCTGCTGAAGTCCGACCTCACCTTTCGAGACCATATTGTCTCAGTATGTAAAAGGGCTTTCCGAAATTTGGGGTTTGTGATGAGACAGGCTCATGCGTTTACTAACATCAATGCGATACGTGTATTGTACGAGGCAATTGTCAGGAGCCACCTAGAGGGTAATGCGGCCATCTGGAGTCCACACCACCACCAGTCGAAATATCGGCTAATGTTGGAAAGAACTCAAAATAAATTTATTAGGTTTATATATTTAAAATTATACGGAGTATACCCTTTTTATCCATTAATGTATCCTACATTGTTCGTGTTAGGAATGGTAGGATACAATAAACTTGAAGTTAGAAGGGAACTGGGGCTAGCTTCATATATATTTAAGTTGGTACCAGGGAAGTTGTGCAATCCTGGAGTCCTGGCAGAGGTGCGTTTGAACGTACCAGACCGGTATGTGTGGCGGCGGCGGCGGCCGAGCCTGCTGGCCGAGCCGCGCGCTCGAACGCAACTCCTTCGCCAGGCCCCCTTTCCGCGCGCAATTCGGACCCTTAATCGAGTAGCGATCGAGTTAGATTTGTTTTTTTGTTCTTTGAACGAATTCACAAAGGCCACGTTATATGTATTGTGTTACTGTAATTTGTAATAATGTACCTATGTTGTTTAGTTTCTTTTGTGTTAAAATTCCATACTGTCGAATTAGGATAGCCTGTAAAGATGGTTGTGTGTATGTTAAATAAATAAAAAAAGAAATAAAAAAAATATACATTTACACGTCATTTTGTTACTTAATTACTATTCAATTTAATTCAATTCAATTCAATATCTTTGATGTCAAAAAACACATGTCAATATATACAATGTGCACAATAAAATTAAAAATACATAATCCACACAAATTAAAAAAGAATATATACAGAGTCAGAGTACATAATATAAACAATGTCAAAAATAGTGGTATATATGTCGTAGTCAGATCGTATAATCCGCCGTATTACATTACGGCTAGCCGTTTTCAAAAACAGGGGCGTTTTGAAATGCGGCGGTTCGACGATTAGCCGGATTGTCACTGCGATACGTTCTTCAATAAGGCGGCCCACGTTTAGCCGCATCGTACATTGTAGAGTGACCAGTTCTTTCGGTCGCCTACGTAACCGGAGTTTGACAATGTTTGCAATTTAATTTATTTCTACCACGGTCCCACCGCCCTACATGTGTTTCTTTTCCAAAACATTTCCTTCACAACTCAAATAGACGGAGCCCCGCAAGCGGGGCTCCTATTTCTGGGCGGTTTGCCCTTCGGGCATCTGAAGTTACCTAACGAACCTAACCTAATTACCTACCTACGCTTTTTTCCCCAAAGTGTAATGTTTTCACGGACGTCTCACTTAATCAATAGGTAGGTAGGTTAGGTTCGTTAGGTAGCTTCAGATGCCCGAAGGGCAAACCGCTCAGAAATAGGAGCCCCGCGAAGCGGGGCTCCGTCTAGTTAAGTTGCGAAGGAAATTTTTTTTTTAAAAGAAACAGTCCGACAAACTCCAGATTTGATGGACACCCCAGCGTTTGTCAGGCAGCGCCACGAGTGTTAAACATGGGAACTAAAAACTGTCAAAGCGGCGGCTAATGACTCGCTGTATTACATTACGGCTAGCCGTGTTGAAGAACGTATGGCGCCGAATACATTCCGGCGGATTCTCATTCAGCCGCATTCAATACGGCTAATAGTTAAACCGCCGCATTTCAAAACGCCCCTGTTTTTGAAAACGGCTAGCCGTAATGTAATACGGCGGATTATACGATCCGACTGCGACATATATAATACAAGTGTCAATAAAAACTAACAAAAAATTAAAAAAACAAATGTCAAAAAATATTACTAGACTCATTTTACAATATAATATAATATTAGGTACAGCGCTGGGTCAATGATCGTATCGTACCGTATACTACTTAGTAAATTCATCGATGCTTCATCTAAAAGTAACATCTTAAGTTTATTTTTAAATATTAAATCTGTTTTCGAGGTTTGTATCTCATTCGGTACTGCATTAAATATATTTGGCCCCATGATACTGAGAGACCGTCGTGATTTGGCGAGTCGGCGTATAGGAGCAATTGGCACTACGAGTAGTTAAAATTAATTTAGACCGACAGGTGGCTTTATATTATTTATTTCTAAAAGTTTTTAGATGCAGCAGCGTGCATTTAGTCAAGTTACCGACCAGGTTATTGGACCGGATGTCATAGGCTAATAGAGATGTAACCTAAAACCGATATTCATACGAAAGTTGAACAAATATAATTTACTTACCTTTTTATAACTTTTATACGGGTGTGGCCTGTAACACGAGCAAATAATTTAAACATAGATTGTACTCCTCAAACGGTGACACCTTCGTTCAACAACTTTTAAAAATTATGAAGTATTTAGACTCCCTATTCTTCATACAAAATAAATATTATCTTCAATGGACGCCATCGCCATGCCAAATCATTATGATTGACGTTGCTTGTCACGCTTTAACCCTTATCTTGGCATCGTAACACCCGTGATACATGGAACTTAAAAAAATCTAGCAGGTTCACTTTATTACCTAACACAATAGTTCTGCCATCAATATGTCGAGCTACCCTCCTTACTTATAGAAAAAAATAATTGACTCGAGAGTCATTGTAAATTAATTAGTAATAATCAACATGGCGCCGCGGAAACAATAGATTTCGGTTCGTACTGGAAGTTTTGCATTTATTTCTTATGTTAGTATATATTTTTCCATAATCTACATTTTGATATCTTTACTGTCTCTTAGTGCATACATATTTACAATGCCTTCGAATTTAAAAACATTTAATACACAGAATCTTACATGAAACTGTTATGTATTATATTTGATACACTGCCAAGAACTCAGAAATGTATATATCTAAAGGATTGTATTACATTTAATACACTACCAAGTTATCGTCAAAATATTTTTACATGATTTTTTAATTTTTGTGGGGTTACAAAACATGCTTCAATTATTTAATATTAGTTGTCGTATTATTTAGTTAATAAAGTTTGATTTTTTTAAGTACTAGATGTTATTTAACTATATATTCGTACGCTGTAGCATTATTGCTACGCCGTAGCCCGTAGCACGGAAAAATATGTGTATGGCAAAAAATGGCTTCAAAGTAAAAAAAAATGTATTTTTTTTTACTTTTAATTATTTGTTTACTTTTAATATTTTACTCAACTTTATAATGACGACTTTTTTGAAACTTTACGGGATCTAATTTTCCGCCCATGTGATCAGGTATTCGTAGATATAATTTATTTTTACAGGTTTAATAGTCATCTGATGCTTTAGATTGCGTTTAATTAGCAGTAAATGCTAATTTCTGTTGCATTACATGTTTTATTTTTATTAACATCTTCATTTTTCTTCTAAAAAGTAGATAACAATTTTGTCGAGTTATTGGCACTGTATCAAATATGATACATATGATTTTCCGAAACTGGAAAATCCTGGATTTTTTTTCTTATTTTTTAATAGTGTAGTATGCTCAATAGGTGACAAAAAACTAAAAAAATGTTTATAATTAAGATATTTTGAGCCTTGCCAAGATAAGGGTTAAACATGACAAATTCGCAATACATTGCGTCTTACAATTAGAATAAACTTTAAAGTGTTAAGATATATTATGACATGTAAAAATATTTTTTATCAATAAATGATCGTATCGTATCGTATCGTTACCTCACAGTTACAGGCTGGCAAGGACGCGACGACGCGGTGCGCAGAGCGGAGACCACGTAAAATATTGAAATATTTAACAAATATTTACAAAACCTATCAGATCACACTGAAACCAACACAATATCTATATGAACAAAAAATCATGTTTTCAACTTACGTAATATTATGTTGGTGGCCTGAATTTCCTTACAAAATTTTCGTTACTTTGTTTATACTGATTGAAAATAGGAAACTATTGTATAAATTGAGCTTAGATACCCACCTTACAGCATAAAGGTCTCTGCCCACTACACCGTATCATACCATGACCGTGCTATGAACGTGTCAGGCAAAAAAATATTCTTTGTTTGAAAAAGTATGAGACTATGCCCACTAGCCCGTTCCGTCACCGACCATATCCATCGCGTGCCATGCACGGACCGGCAAAAATAGTCGGCGAGGTTATTTTGCCGGTGCCGAAACGCTCCGTGCTATCTATAAGAAATCAGCATTGTAAAATTGGAAAGATAATAAAAAGAAGTTGTTGTTTTATTAAAACGAACCCCGAAAATAAAACTGTAGATAGAATAGAGTAGTTGTAGCAAGGAGCTCCCACCTTGAAAAGTGATGAAAGGCGATGAAAGACAGAAAGACAAAGTATGTGGAATGAAAGTACGAGAGGCATGAAAAGCGAGAACTGGTATGAAAGAATAAAATCGACGAACACAGACTCCGATCATGTTGGAGGTAGAAGTAGGAAAAAAAAAACACGCTCTGTGCATGGAACGCAACGTTGCCAGAACGGTGCGTGTAGGCGGCGAAACGGGTGGGCATACGGGTTTTACCGCGTATGGTGACCGTTCTAAGTCCTATATTTCTTGCTCGCTCTTACCAGTCCGATAACTATTTGCTGGCTCTTTCTGACGAGTATTGCTCTCGCGAATAAAACGCGGGTACTAAGGGGATGAAACGCGGAGCTACGGGGATTATAGACGGATGCTATGGGGATGATGCGCGATTACTACGGCCACTAAACCCGTTATGTACAATGTGGACATGGTGTAGTGGGCATAGTAGGCCGTATCGCGTTACATTCCGTGCCTGATACGTTCATAGCACGGTCATGATATGATACGGTGTAGTGGGCAGAGAATTTTATACGATTCTTATTTTTTCCTAATTCGCGCAATGAGTTTTGAGTCATTGAGGTCATCGAACTTGACAAGAAACTGGCGGGAACCCTAGCACGTCTTATCTCAGTCACACAAGCATGGTAGGTACGCCTTCACCTACACGAGCTTAGACTGTGTGCGTAGGAACGCGTTTGTTTCATACATTTGATCGCCAGTGTCCGAAGTGTGCCTGGAGTGTACAAATATAATAAAAAGACCGTAAAAATCAGAGAAAATCTACTCTGGTAATCTCACTATGGAAAACTTCCTAAACCTACAATAAACGAAGGCCAGATCCGAGAGGCTGCTTGCAAAAAAAAGGCTGAAGGGTGGTCCAGTTTCTGTAAGTCCCTATCTCCAAGGTCGCGATCTACACTAGTATGGAAAAAAATTAAGGCATTCCGGAGGAATCAAACTTTTAATGACTCTTTATGCAATGATACTAATACCTGGCTACCAGCATTTATAGATAAATTGTCTTCTCACTTTGTTCCAAATAACCTCTTCCCGCAATCCATACCTACCAGTGGACCAAAGCAAAGAGAAAATGAACGACCCTTTCTCCTACCCAGAATTATTATGTGCTATGGACCACCTAAAGGACTCCTCTCCTGGCATTGATGGGATACCATTCTCATTTATAACCCAATCCTCTAAATTTTAATAACAAAACTTCCGTGAGACACAGACATATTAAATATATTAAGAACGGGTCACTCACGTATTTTAAGTCGAAAAACGCTCGACATGTTTCACTCCGTACCGAGGAGTGTCATCAGGAGGAGGTGTCCTCTAAAACCACTAACGAGTACTTACTGAAAATAATAAACCATGTTCTCATCACCGGTATTGTCCCCGATCCCTGGAAAACCCAAATTATCATTCCTTTACTAAAACCCGGCAAATACCCAAAAGAAGCCTCATCATATCGCCCAATATCACTTTCCTCAGTTGTGGTTAATATAATGGAACATGCCATCAAAAACCTTCTAAGAATGGATTCTTGAAAACCGTAACATACTGGCTAACTCGCAATTCGGATTTCACAGGGGTAGGGGCACTGTTGACAGTCTCAGCATTCTAACCACAGATATTCGGCTGGCCTTTAGCAATAATGTGCAAACTATAGCGGTCTTCCTAGACATTGCAGCTCCATGTGATAATGTCGACCTCTCACTACTTATTAAACAAATAAAAAAGCGGCCAAGTGCGAGTCGGACTCGCCCATGAAGGGTTCCGTACCAGCGAGTAACATAATAAAATTGCGGTTTACGATTTATGACGTATTAAAAAAAAACTACTTACCAGATCTCACTCAAACCAATTTTCGGTGGAAGTTTGCATGGTAATGTACATCATATATTTTTTAAGATTTATCTTTCTCTTATTTTAGAAGTTACAGGGGGGGAGAGACACATTTTACCACTTTGGAACTGTCTCTCGCGCAAACAATTCAGTTTAGAAAAAAATGATATTAGAAACCTCAGTATCATTTTTGAAGACCTATCCATAGACACCCCACACGTATTATTTTAATCTCTATGATTTCTATGATGACTTTACTCCAGAAGAGGTACTGTCGTATATAAAGCACTTTATTCGAAAAAATAGCGACATCTATATTACTTAGGGGTCATCCATTAATTACGTCACACGAATTTCTAGGTTTTTTGACCCCTCCCCCCCTCCTTGTCACAATATGTCACATTTTCTTGACCCCCTCCCTCCCCCTAAATGTGTGATGTAATTAATGGATGACCCCTTAACGCTAAACTTTTTTCTTAATTTGGCTTCACTTTATTTCGTCAGAAAGTCTTAAAAGTCTTGTATCCAGCGCATGGATCAAACAAAAAAAACATCTGTTAGAACAGATTATTTATGGCCATCGTTGTCAAAAAAAAACAACTTTGTCCAATAAAACTCAAAATATTGTAACACCCTATGGTGGTATGGTCGAGGTGGTGTACTATCCACTGGGGTCTTGTAAATAATAAATCGGGGGGCACGGCAGTGCCCCCGCCAAGTCGAGCGCGAAGCAAACACTGCCGTACCATCCTTTACTGGAACCATTTCGCCGCATTTTCAGGCCCCTATTTGAGAACCTCTGGATAAGACCAGAACGCAGAAATTTTGGTCATCCAGTAAGCTATAATCACATACTTAAAATCCAAAATTTCAAGTCTGTAGGTCATTTAGTTCCGAAGTTAAGCGAAAGCAAAGTTTCGCATTTATGAAACTCACTCATGATCATCAGAATAGAACTAGTACTTCCCATAAACTCAGAGAGCTGAAATTTGGTACAGAGTTAGGGTTTAATGGCCACATAAAGGGAAAACCTAAAAATATTGCAATATCAGTCACGTTTTAAAGATCTAAGAACTGCATAAGTAAGTTTGTAATCCCATATAAATATATGATATTACAAAGTTACTGTTGCAGTTCCTACAAATAGTAGGTAAAGTAAAGTAAAGGTACACTACGATGTACGATGTGAGTATGAATGAAGATATGTTTAGTTATGATATGTGTATACATAGTATGGGTATGAGTACCCGAAAAGAAGGACTGCCTACAAAAAGAGATGAGATCCCATCAAAAACATTACATGTAAAAAGGTGCAAGTCTCGCAACGCTTTTACTACAAAAAAGTTTTGAGATGTAATGTGAAACCAAGTCGGTTATTTTAATCAGTGCCAGGGGGTGTTAAAACCGTATCAATAAGATATCTTTAATTTGTAATACGTATAATGACTTAATGACTTGGCCATCGCACGGCTGCATAATGACAAAAGGATCATCGTCACCTATTAAAAATAATTCTAATTGAACATAACGCTAGCGCTAATTGCAGTTTGAGCATTACACATATTTACGAGTACGGTACGAGTAAAGCATTATGTGCGATTGCCAAGTCATTATATGATGATTAGTGACGGATTACTGATTATTATTTAATTATTAGATTTAATGAATGGGCAATACGAAAAACTGTTGCTACTGTACAAGAATCAGAACCGGAAAAAAAGAAAAGAAGGATTTGTTATAATAAAAAAACTACTCCTAAAAAGAAAAAAAAATGTGTTAAATAAGAAAATCTAATAAAATAAATCAATATGCCCACGTTTCGACAAAAAGAAGTGAAATCCCACCAAAAACATTCTGTAAAAAACTAGCCAAGTCTCGATGGAGCTGCTTGTTTATCTCTAAAAAGTAATGAAATCTAGACAAAGTCGTGCCAAATCTAAGGTTCCTTACTGCGATTTCTTTATTATTATAGTTAATGTTGACGTGACTTATGGTGATGTGACTTGGCCGTTGAAGGGTACACAAGGGTACAAAACCAGGTGCTCCATGACAACATTGCACCAGGCCTTTGTGTCATAAGGACATGAAATTAAAGGCTTTGAAATTGAATATAAATATGTATATGTAAAATGTATATATAAAAACGTATATGTATAAAATGTGTATAAGTACCTACAACCCCATTTATTGTCTGTACTAGAAATAAAATTACTTTCAGTTTTACAATGTTAAAAGAAACAAAGTTTTCATACGCCATCACGGTTGCTGAGACCCTATTATTTAAAAAAAAACGGGCAAGTGCGAGTCGGACTCGCGCACGAAGGGTTCCGTACCACAATGCAAAAAAAAAAAAACAAAAAAAAGCAAAAAAAAAACGGTCACCCATCCAAGTACTGACCCCGCCCGACGTTGCTTAACTTTGGTCAAAAATCACGTTTGTTGTATGGGAGCCCCATTTAAATCTTTATTTTATTCTGTTTTTAGTATTTGTTGTTATAGCGGCAACAGAAATACATAATCTGTGAAAATTTCAACTGTCTAGCTATCACGGTTCGTGAGATACAGCCTGGTGACAGACGGACGGACGGACGGACGGACGGACGGACGGACAGCGAAGTCTTAGTAATAGGGTCCCGTTTTACCCTTTGGGTACGGAACCCTAAAAATTGAAAAATATTTAGAGGGTAGATTCACAACCTGCTGCATGTAATTGTGTTTCGTGGTCAATTGTGTGTTATTCCAGCCGTGTATGATTGGTAATTTATTTATATAAACAGTCAAGTTAAAAGTACCTAATCCGTTTTCGTGTATTGATAAATATCCTGAAGCCGTTTTTCTTCAAGGTCAAAGTTTTTTACGTTCGCAACATACTTAGATGCTATTTATGCCCCTGATATTGACGTTGATATTTCTGGTTAAGAATTACAGATGGCACTTCAAAATAGTTGCAAAAAAGCTCCACGAGAGGGCTCTCTTTGTCCTAAATATTATACATAACACTTTGCTTAAATCTATCAGTCAAGGGCTCCACAGATCTTGCAATAAATCCAGGCGATTTTTGATCCATTGCCGCCTATAGTGCGACATAAAATAGTAGAAATGAAATAAAATGGAACTCAAAAATGTCAATACTAAATTGTTGCCATGCGTAAGCATTTTACGTCAAAAATGTGACAGTCACGTAGAAAGTTGTAACAATAAAATTTTAACTCTGCATTTTTTCAATACTGTTTAGTTTGTGACCCGTCTTCGTTTGATACCCTTACCGCGATCTAGCGAGCTCAGTCGATAACAACATGGTCCGGGTTGCTAGATTAAAAATAATTTCGGTGTCTTCCTACATCTTTGGTTTTTTTTTTAATCGAAAGGGGTTTGTAAATTAAAATTGTCTTCAAATATTGTTTTTCCTTTCTATTTAATATTAGTCCAAATAAAGTAAAGAAGAAAGGTAATGTTTTCTTTTCAAAATCACCTAGGATCGCACGAATCCAGTTCGGGCTGTGGCAACTCTGTCATTTGGTCTGTCATTTCCTGCCAAAATGAAGGTCGGACATTTTCTTTCTTGTTGTTCCGCTAACAAGAAGCCTTTTCAGGCGATTTCTAAACCAATCGGGAGAAATCTCCCTTTTGAGTGAGTATTTTAGTGATCTTTGCGACGGGTTTTGTGTGTAAGATTCAGTTTAATAGTGTGGTGATTTTTATTTTCAGCCCAGGCGAGGGACTGGAACCCATGCCCCCCCAAATTTAAGGGCCTTTGTGGCCGTGCTTTATAGACCTCGCTTGTGTCGACATATGTTGCAGAGCACCTTTTTGCGGGCCATTTTTCCACAGCGAGTAAGTTATAATTTGTTTTTTTTAAAGAGTTAACCTTCCGCCGCGCTGGTCAAATGTTAACCTTGACCTGACGCGTGCCGTTCCAAATTCGAAATTATGTATGTCTGGACTCCATCTTGTTGCAAAGTTATTTAGGTTCCAGCGTTGATAAAAGCGTTGTGTACTCTTGTCTTACTATTTGAAAACCTTTCCAGGGTCTACAATTTTACCTGTAAATCCGCCTGGCGCGGGTTCTACCTACGTGTGTGCTCGGTGAACCGCGTTGACTGGTGATCGGCGGGTGCTGCCTTGGCCTGTACCGAGAGGGTGACGACGTGGCGGTGTTGTTGGTACCCTAAACCCTGCGGATCAGGTCAGCTCCTTCCAATCTTTAATTTACCTCTACGGCGCCCAACAATATTCTAGTTAAATTGTAAATTTTCGAGTAAAAGTGTTCAACCATAATATTTTAGCCGCTAACCCACATTCGCTCTCTCGTCCCTAGTGTAGTCTCAAATTAGATAAAATTAAGAGCTAGTCTAAGATAACTGCAGTGTTTGCAAGGCCCATAAGGCCCGGGTAATACTTTCCTTGGTTCTTTAATAGAATAAACGTTGTAATTACAGTGGCTGCATTTTCTTTTCTCTCCTTAAAATTTTTAGTATAGCCCCCCCCCTAAAATAATTTTGGTAACAAAGTGGTGCCCTCATTTATTATCTACTATTTTATGTCGCACTATACAAGTACCTAAATTAGGTGCAACTAAGTCAATCGCTCTATAATAATTTTTGATTAACTGTGAGTTCTCAGTTCGGGGCGAACTACTAGTAGTTTCGGAAAAAAGTGGCTGTGACATACACAGACAGACGGATAGACAGACAGTCGGACAGACATGACGAATCTATAAGGGTTCCGTTTTTTGCCATTTGGCTACGGAACCCTAAAAATGGAACGGTTAAATATCCCTTCAAGATTGAGAAATGTAATTAGCAATTTGTTTATGACCAGATAAATATGTGTCCGTTCAAATGGCAATGTACTTCCGCCCAGGCCAGTACGGCAGGGTCTCCCCCAAGAGTCTGTCCTCACCCCCATTCTATAGACCCCCATCTTACAGAAACTTGGCTATCGGAAAATCAAAAGGATCTCATTGACATGCCTTTGGGGGATGATTGACTGTCAGTTGTGTTGCATAATGCCGGTTTTTGGATCCTTGAGTGACGTCGGGCCGAGCGGCTCTCGCTGGAGGGTAGCGGGATCCGAGGCACGGTCTTGCCGGTGGCCGACCGCAGGAAGTTGGGGGCCCAATTGTACGACAGCCACGTGCGAGAGGCTGCCCCGCCACCTAGCGAAAAATCCTGGAATAGCTTCACCGTGCCAGTTGGCGACTGGACGGGAGGACCCGGTGGGTTATTTCAGGGGGGCTCGGGCGTCCCCGCAGTCTCCAAGTGAGCTCCTCATTGTCCGGATTAGCTCAAGTGATCCAATTGGTAAACGCAACACCTCGACAGGCATTTTTTCACCCATCCCACACTCCACAAACATGAAATCAAAAAGAAAAAAGAATAGGGTTAAACACCGGCTGCACTTCCTCCCAT
This sequence comes from Cydia fagiglandana, assembly GCF_963556715.1. NCBI lineage: Eukaryota > Metazoa > Arthropoda > Insecta > Lepidoptera > Tortricidae > Cydia > Cydia fagiglandana. Next base: position 312,806 of record NC_085959.1, on the reverse strand, counting down.
TGAAAGTGCACCTCACCAACATCAGGGGGTTGCACTCAAATATCGATCCGGTCCACCACCATCTTGAAACCGAAAAACCGCACCTATTCTTTTTGACGGAGACGCAATTCAAAACCCCAGCGGACGCGTCGTACCTCAACTACCCAGGCTACTCACTGGAACATAAGTTCAGAGCACGTGCTGGGGTCTGTGTGTACGTCCGCGACAACATTTGCTGCAAGCGTCTCCGTTGCTTTGAGTCTGCCGGGTTTTCCACTTTGTGGATTATGGTTGACTCGGGCTCAGAGAAAACTCTGTATGCCTGTGTCTACCGATCGCACAGCGGAAACCAGGAGACAACTAGGCTCTTTGACCACCTTACTGAGATGGCAGATAAAGCCCAACAGCGGTACCCTGCGACTCAACTCGTATTCCTTGGGGACTTTAACGCCCACCACGAGGAGTGGCTGTTCTCGTACAAGAATACTTGCCACGCTGGGAGGGAAGCGCGCAAATTTGCTGTATCCCTAAACCTTATCCAGCTGGTAAATGTTGCGACGCGGATACCGGATGTTACTGACCATACACCCAATTACCTTGACCTTCTGCTGACAACTGATCCAGACAGGCACTCGGTTTCGGTCTCAGCTCCGCTAGGATCGTCCGATCACTGTCTGGTGAAATCCGTGTCGATCCACTCTCCTCCTGATCTCTGCCCTAGGGGCACGAGGAGAGTATGGCGATACGAGTCAGCGGACTGGGATGAGATGCGGCATTTCTTTGCGTCTTTCCCCTGGCAGCAGGTCTGTTTTTCTTCGGGTGACCCCTCGTGTTCTGCTGAGGCTGTTGCGGATGTGATTCGGCAGGGAATGGAATATTTCATTCCGTTCTCCGACCTATCGCTCGATCACAAGACCCGAGCATGGTACAATTCGGACTGTGCTCGAGCCGAGGCCCTTAAGCAGTCTGCATACCAGGCTTGGGTACTAGCCCGCGATATCAAAGCTGGAGCACAGAGGGTTCGCGCGAGGAAAAAAACCTTTAACTCAGCTGCCAAGTCCTGCAAACGGGTGCTTCGAAAGGCTCGATTCGACCACGTCAGTCGAATAGGGGCCAAACTCACGTCTAGATGCAGGCTCAAAACTTCCACCTACGCTACCTCAATGCAGTTCCTCTATGCAGAGAATTGCTATACATCAAGAAGTGGTACGCCGAGCTCTGCTGAATCTTGACGTGAATAAGGCCAATGGACCAGACGGTATACCTGCACGTGTACTAAAGCAGTGTGCGCCTGAGTTGTCTCCTATACTGACACGCCTGTACCGCCTCTCTCTTCAAACAAGAACGGTGCCGAAATCCTGGAAGCTTGCAAACGTGCAGCCAGTACCCAAGAAGGGTAGTCGTGCTGATCCCTGCAATTACCGACCAATCGCCATTACCTCCATGCTCTGTAAAGTCATGGAAAGGGTACTTAACGGCAAGCTGCTGGCATACCTCGAAGCAAATGATCTGCTCAGTGACCGTCAATATGGCTTTCGCCGAGGTCGGTCTACTGGGGATCTTTTAGCGTATGTCACGCATTGCTGCGACGAGGCCATCGAGAGGAACGGTGAAGCGCTTGCTGTTTCACTGGACATCTCGAAGGCCTTTGACAGGGTTTGGCACGCAAGTCTCCTTAGCAAGCTTCCTGCTTACGGCATCCCTGCTGATTTTTGTAGCTGGCTATCTGATTTCTTGAGACAACGGTCGATCAGAGTAGTTATTGATGGCTGCTCTTCGGACCTCATGGCCATTGACGCCGGTGTTCCTCAGGGGTCTGTTCTCTCCGCAACCCTTTTCCTGCTCCACATTAAGGACATGCTGCAACCCAGCATTGTAGGTTATGCAGATGACAGTACGGTTGTTGAGAGATATTTGGCTAGTGCAAGGGACAGCAGGGGGGATATACGTTCACAGAGAGAGGCCATGGTTGAGCGAATGAGCTTGACCCTTAGTCTCGTTTCCCAGTGGGGTGATGACAATCTGGTCACGTTCAATGCCTCCAAAACGCAGGCGTGTCTATTTTCCGCAAAACGGAGTCCATTCGACCTGACTCCTTCTTTCCGGGGTGCATCTGTACCTATTACCGACAGCCTGAAACTCCTCGGCATGGAACTGAGTTCAGTCCTCAGCTTCGGCAGTTTCATTGAGTCTAAAGCACAAACTGCGGCCAGAAAGCTGGGCGTCCTAAATAAGGTGAAGCGATACTTCACACCTGGACAGCTTCTAACACTTTACAAAGCTCAAGTCCGGTCATGTATGGAGTATTGCAGCCACCTGTGGGATGGCTCAGCTAAATACCAACTCGCCGCTTTGGACTCAGTGGAGCGCAGAGCCAGGAGGATGATTGGCGACAAGAAGCTAACGGCTAAGCTTCAGTCTTTGGCCCATCGGCGGAAAGTCGCCAGCCTGTCGGTATTCTACAGGTTGCACTTCGGGGAGTGTGCCCAAGAGCTACACGAGCTCATTCCACCGTCCCCATTCTACCATCGGACTTTTAGACGCACGGCCGGTTTCCATCCTTACTTGGTAGATATTCCACCAATTCGCACGAAGCGCTTTGCTTCTACTTTCCTTATGCGCACTGCCAAGGAATGGAATTCCTTGCCGGCGTCTATATTTCCGTGTTCTTATAACCCGGCAATCTTCAAATCAAGAGTGAACAGGCACCTTCTGGGCGAGCTCGCTCCATCGTAGGCCACGTCTACGCTACGGCTAGTCTGTGGCCATGAGTAAGCCCATTCATAATAAAAAAAAAATTGGAAATTATTGGTTTGCGGCAGGTTTTTATCGAAAAGAACACAGAGGTGGGGGTGCGGCCATCCTACTGGAAGAAGACATCGAGTGCGTCGAGCGACCAGATATAACAGTCTTATTATCGCGGGAAATGCTATTTGAATGCTGCGGTGTCGAAATTATACAACTCAATATTCTTGTAATATGCATTTACAGACCCAACCGTGATCTAGAAATATTTTTTGAACGTCTGAGCATGCTAATGAGTAAGATCGCGCGTCAAGAACAAAGGAAACAAGTAATCATAGTTGGGGACTTTAACATAGATATGTTCTCGTGCTCCAAAACTTCTGAAAGACTAACAAATCTCATGTTGTCCTATAACTTCAAGCAAATAGTTAAAAAAGCGACTAGGGAAGCGGGAAGCTCCAAAACATGTATTGATCTCATTTTTACAAATGTAATAAACTATGACATAAAGGTGGAGGACCAACAACGAACTTATATACACTAAGCAGAAATTTCAACGAAGCAAATAAAATGAGATTTAAAACCGCATTACAACAAATCGAAAAAATGATGTCAATAAAAACTACGAAACTTTTCATAACAAAATCCAAGAAACTCTCAATCAATGTATTCCAAAAAAAAGAATAACGCTAAAATCTAGAAAACCAATAACATGGCTGACAAAAGGTATAAAGCGATTTTGTACGCATAAAAGACAATTAAAACTGCTAAATCAATCTATAAAAAACACTATCCTAGCAAATCACTACCAGAAATATACGAAATTACAAAGAAAATGTGTTAAAATATCCAAAAAGTTAGCTTATTCAAAACAAATACAATCCTCCGATAATAAAATTAAAACTGTGGCGACCACCTACATTCGTGGGAAGCCACCCTTATAATATAACCAAGGCAACACTAGCTGTCATGTTGACAGACAGAAAAAAAGCCGGGAAACTACACGTGTATATGATAAGAGAATGAATATGTAACTAATAAACATTATACCTATTCAACACAATACGGTCGTTATTTAATGTTCCTGACATCACCTCACTGCACTCCCACATTGGTGACCACCGAAGTTGCGCAGTGGAGGAGCCCGATTTGCTTGCGCGTGCGACTCATGTCCGACGAGGGCAGACTCCCAGAAGTTTGGTGCCTACATAGTGCTTGGCGTCTTTGCACAGGCCGACAGCTGCCCCGTGATAGCGGGGTGCGAGGAATTAGCGTCAGGTCGACGCTGCCCGGATCAGCACCAGACGAATTACGCATTTCGTCGTCGACATCGTCGTGCGGACTGCAGATCGGATTTGTAAGAGTGGTGAAGTGCAAGTGTGCGTTATAAATAAGCTTTACGTGAGTGATTTTTCCCTAAGGAACCGAACCTGGCCGTACTACATAACCCAAGAGACACTTGTAAGTAAAATTCTGTAAAAAACTAGCCAAGTCTCGATGGAGCTGCTTGTTTATCTCTAAAAAGTAATGAAATCTAGACAAAGTCGTGCCAAGTCTAAGGTTCCTTACTGCGATTTCTTTATTATTATAGTTAATGTTGTGTGACTTGGCCGTTGAAGGGTACACAAGGGTACAAAACCAGGTGCTCCATGACACCATTGCACCAATCTGCCATTGCACCAAAAAGAAGTGTTTGTTTCAGGCTCGCCCATACATAAGTATTATTGAAATACGCAGCTTTATCAAGCCTGCAATTGACTGGTTATTGAATCAACGTTTTCCAAGTGGCAATTTTCCATCGTCAATGGGTAGCGGTTCTGGCGACAGATTGGTGCAATGGTGTCATGGAGCACCTGGTTTTGTACCCTTGTGTACCCTTCAACGGCCAAGTCACACAACATTAACTATAATAATAAAGAAATCGCAGTAAGGAACCTTAGACTTGGCACGACTTTGTCTAGATTTCATTACTTTTTAGAGATAAACAAGCAGCTCCATCGAGACTTGGCTAGTTTTTTACAGAATGTTTTTGGTGGGATTTCACTTCTTTTTGTAGAAACCCCCTGGCACTGATATAAGAACCGACTTGGTTTCACATTACATCTCAAAACTTTTTTGTAGTAAAAGCGTTGCGAGACTTGCACCTTTTTACATGTAATGTTTTTGATGGGATCTCATCTCTTTTTGTAGGCAGTCCTTCTTTTCGGGTACTCATACCCATACTATGTATACACATATCATAACTAAACAGTACGTTCGCCGCCTCCCACATCAGCCGTACATCGCGCGTGGCCGGTGCGGCAGCCGAAACTCAAGCGGATCTAAAGCGTCAAAAATATGCCCCTCTCTCCCCTGCCTACATAGTCATCCCTTTCTCTGTGGAAACGGCGGGTTGCTGGTCTGCCGACGCGAAACGCTTCACTCGTGATTTGGGACGTCGACTCAGACAGAAAGGGGAGGGTCCCCGCTCCGAGTCGTTCCTTGTGCAAAGGCTGTCCGTGGTGATCCAGCGTGGAAATGCTGCGAGCATCATGGGCACCTTTGCACCGGGAACGGCAGGGAGCGGTTTGTTTTCTTAAATTTATAGTTTTAATTTTTATTTGTAAGCCTTAGTTGTATGTTTTTTGTTATGTATGTAGAACTTTTAATAACTAAACATTATCTTCATTCATACTCACATCGTACATCGTAGTGTACCTTTACTTTACTTTACCTACTATTTGTAGGAACTGCAACAGTAACTTTGTAATATCATATATTTATATGAGATTACAAACTTACTTATGCAGTTCTTAGATCTTTAAAACGTGACTGATATTGCAATATTTTTAGATTTTCCCTTTATGTGGCCATTAAACCCTAACTCTGTACCAAATTTCAGCTCTCTGAGTTTATGGGAAGTACTAGTTCTATTCTGATGATCATGAGTGAGTTTCATAAATGCGAAACTTTGCTTTCGCTTAACTTTGGAACTAAATGACCTACAGACTTGAAATTTTGGATTTTAAGTATGTGATTATAGCTTACTGGATGACCAAAATTTCTGCGTTCTGGTCTTATCCAGAGGTTCTCAAATAGGGGCCTGAAAATGCGGCGAAATGGTTCCAGTAAAGGATGGTACGGCAGTGTTTGCTTCGCGCTCGACTTGGCGGGGGCACTGCCGTGCCCCCCGATAACTATTATAAAAACTGATTCCTACAACGCTATATAATCTCGTGCTTTACGTGTGGTGCATTATCTCAAGCTGGTGTTCAGAGGACAATTAACATTTTAACCATTTCATGTACATCATTAATTAATTACCTAACATAACCCATTTAACTCGCCTTTGCTTTTATTGTGTTCAACTATTTTATTCATTCATGGACTATTGAGTTGTGTACGTTTGTTTTGCCTTACAAAGCCCCCTATAGTGCCATGCCTTATGGGAAACGGTCGCAGAGATAGTTCAGAGCCGGAAACCGCTACCAACTTTTAGTATGTTGTTAGGCATGGCATTGGGTCTCCAAAACTGCCGAGAGACGGCGGCGCCGGCCACCTACTTCAGCGGAATGACGTCATCAAAATGACTCCCGCTTCGTTGCGAATATTGCATACTGCACCCAAATTATGCATAGCACATACACGTGTGGGGTATTAAATGAAAGCCAATTAAATAAACTATATTTTATTCATACAAAGTGTATCAAAATATGCAACAGTTTAAGAGAAATTTACAAAATAATAAAAATTACGTAAAAAAATATTCGATTATTTGGGTTTTACAACCAAACCAAAAGTCGGACGATAAAGCAATGTACTACAACATTAAAGATGACGTCTCAAGCCATACACTGATATCAATAAAATCAAAATTGGACCAAATATGTGGAAATTATGCATCAAAATGTAGATATTCGCCCATACAAATGCATAAAAGTTAAAAAAATCAAAATTGGTCATTTTCAGGATAATCCACATAAGCTTCTAGTATGTTATTAGCAATATGACCTGGAGTCTAAAACTGCCGGGAGACCATCGCTGTTGTTCCTCAGTTACAAATAATGACGTCATATAAATGATCACTGCCGAATTTCGTAAAATGTAAATTATAGCTATACCACGAGTCTCACATACACGTGAGTTACATGTAACGAAAGGTTATTAAATGTATTATGATTCACCTAAACATTATTTGTAAAAAAAATGTACGGTTTCAGAGCTAGAAACAACGAAATACCACTTTTTATGGAAAAAGTAGATATGTATCAATTTTATAGCTAAACTAAAACCGTCAAAAAAATTTTGCGTATAACATTTAAAAAACTTGTTATTCAACTACAGTGAAACCTGGTTAAGTGGGACCTGGTTAAGTGAGAAACCTCTATAGCTGGGATTCATGGTGCGGTCCCGACACTTTAGCACTGAATTACCTCTGTTACTGAGAAAAAACGAACCTCTATAACTGGGATTCGTTGTTGTGATTTTATAGTCACATTTACCTCTATAAGTGAGACGGAGAGTGTATTTTACCTCTTTTACTGATACTATATTTATAAGATTACATTTTCCTAATTCTTTTTTAGAATTTTATAGGGAATTGACTTCTGTATCTGAGATAACGTCAATCTATGACCTCTCTAACTTGGACTTCATTGAACGATTTCCGCATTCTTACTAACTTTTAGTCTATCCACAAATTCCGCATTTGCCTAATTGTGTCTAAACAACTTCAAACTTTGATTTAGTTAATTTATCTAAGTAGCTAAAACTACCGAAACGAAAGCTGAAATTGAAATCAAGAGTGAACAGGCACCTTCTGGGCGAGCTCGCTCCATCGTAGGCCACGTCTACGCCTCGGCTAGTCTGTGGCCATGAGTAAACCCATGCATAATAAAAAAAAAAAATTTTGATATGTAACACGAAAAAATTAATTTTCATTTATTAAATTTGTAATAGGCAATGAAGTCCGTATCAAATTTAATTTAATTTTGATATATCTATCCATTGGAGAATCATTCAAAATAAATTCAAAGAAATATTTAAACAGGCTTAAAACATATTTAGGGACAAGGATTATTTTACCTTATTTAGTTTTAAAGATATTAATTATTAAATACCTTATTAACCACCTCTATAACTGAAATATACTCTATTCTCACCTCTATTAATGGAAACCTCTGTAAATGAGACAGAAATTTATCTGTACCTGGCTAACTGGGAACCTGGGTAAGTGGAAAACCTCTTTAAGTGAGACAAATTTGCTCGTCCCTTGAGATCTCACTTATCCAGGTTTCACTGTATATATCACAATTTAAATTTTACATTTCCGACAAAAACTGTGGAAGTTGTGGAAAAAAAACTAAAGCGCCCCAACAATTCTACCTTAATACGCTCATATTATGCAAAGAATAGTTCTATTTATCGAGTATTAAATGAATGAACATTACATAAAATACATGAAAACGACATTTTCGAATGGAACCATAATTAAAAAAATAATAATTTACTTGATAAGTAAGCAAAATATTGTTTCTTTAAGTACCTAATCTCCTCCTTTCAAAGTCGGTTAAAATGTAGAAAAATAAAAATTCAATAATTAGACCTTTACTGTGGCTTGACATCTAACGTTGAAACTCTCAGGCCGTAGATGTTAGCAGGCCTAGCGGGCGTCGTCTCGATGAGTTAGCAAGATGCCTTATGGAGGCTTCGAATGATCAGAGGGAGGATCAGAGGGAAAATTCTGCCAGCCTTCTCAGCTCAGCCTTGAAACCCTTGCACCACTCAAGATTCCACTTTTATAAGAAGATCCTCTTTGCTTTGGGTCACTGAGCCAGTGATGTATGTATGTACAAGGCTAATCGAGGCTTAAATATATAATTATGTATAAGTGAACTGATAGGGCACTTACCTCGATAAGGCATTTTGTATTAGGCATGTACCTACTTACTGGCATGTAACTTTACATTTCTCTAATAATGTAGCGTTAGGCCATGACAATAAGAGTCTATTTCATATTAATATTTACCGCAACTACAGCAGGAACTGCTATCTACGTATGTAATTATGTATTTTTTACATGAAACAACTGAACTGATTTTGATAAATGAGGTGTCAATTTATTTGTCTTTGTAGCCCAGGTCACAAAAGCCACATTTTAACCGACTTTGAAAGGAGGAGATTAGGTACTTAAAGAAACAGTATTTTGCTTACTTATCAACTAAATTATTATTTTTTTAATTAAGGTTCCATTTTAAAATGTCGTTTTCATGTATTTTATGTAATGTTCATTCATTTAATACTCGATAAATAGAACTATTCTTTGCATAATATGAGCGCATTAAGGTAGAATTGTTGGGGCGCTTTAGTTTTTTTTCCACAACTTCCACAGTTTTTGTCGGAAATGTAAAATTTAAATTGTGATATATAGTTGAATAACAAGTTTTTCAAATGTTATACGCAAAATTTTTTTGACGGTTTTAGTTTAGCTATAAAATTGATACATATCTACTTTTTCCATAAAAAGTGGTATTTCGTTGTTTCTAGCTCTGAAACCGTACATTTTTTTTACAAACAATGTTTAGGTGAATCATAATACATTTAATAACCTTTCGTTACATGTAACTCACGTGTATGTGAGACTCGTGGTATAGCTATAATTTACATTTTACGAAATTCGGCAGTGATTATTTATATGACGTCATTATTTGTAACTGAGGAACAACAGAGATGGTCTCCCGGCAGTTTTAGACTCCAGGTCATATTGCTAATAACATACTAGAAGCTTATGCGGATTATCCTGAAAATGACCAATTTTGATTTTGTTAACTTTTATGCTTTTGTATGGGCGAATATCTACATTTTAATGCATAATTTCCACATATTTGGTCCAATTTTGATTTTATTGATATCAGTGTATGGCTTGAGACGTCATCTTTAATGTTGTAGTACATTGCTTTATCGTCCGACTTTTGGTTTGGTTGTAAAACCCAAATAATCGAATATTTTTTTACGTGATTTTTATTATTTTGTAAATTTCTCTTAAATTGTTGCATTTTTTGATACACTTTGTATGAATAAAATATAGTTTATTTAATTGGCTTTCATTTAATACCCCACACGTGTATGTGCTATGCATAATTTGGGTGCAGTATGCAATATTCGCAACGAAGCGGGAGTCATTTTGATGACGTCATTCCGCTGAAGTAGATGGCCGGCGCCGCCGTCTCCCGGCAGTTATGGAGACCCAATGCCATGCCCAACAACATACTAAAAGTTGGTAGCAGTTTCCGGCTCTGAACTATATTCCCATAAGGCATATGACTACTAATTTACCTTCATTGCATTTAGTACATACTTATATTTAAAAATAAAATCTGTTTTTGTATCTTAACCTATATTGTTATGTTTGTGTTATGAATGTTTTATGTGTTTGTTAATTAACATAACGTTTGGCTTTAGTACTAACTGAAATAATTTGTGTGGTGTGCCATATTTAGGCCATATTTGGGTGGTGGCATTTGCATCTGAGCACATATTTTATTCCCCGAACCATGTCGGCAGAGGAACTCAGACAACAGCTGGCTGACCTGCAGAGCAGGAATGAAGCACTACAAGCTCAGCTGCAGGGACATGAAGCTTCCCCCCAACCCATACCTACACCAGCCACTGGAGATAAAGTGTGCAAAGTATCTGTAAAATTACCTCCGTTCTGGGCAGACAAACCTAAAGTATGGTTTGCCCAGGCGGAGTGCCAATTTCATGTAGCAGGAATAAAATGTGATATGACTAAATTCAGTCATGTGATTAGTATTATAGACCAAAAGCTGATTGGGGAGATCGAAGACCTGGTATTAGATCCTCCCAAAGAAGACAAATATGAAACTTTAAAAAAAGAGTTGATTAGACGACTGGCTGTATCAGAGCAGGAACGAGTAGAGAGGCTAGTTAGTGAGGAAGAACTTGGTGACAGCAAGCCTTCTGCTTTTCTCAGACGGCTCCGCTCTCTTGCAGGGACAACAAAAGATGAAACCCTCCTGCGGCAGCTTTGGATGAGGCGCTTACCAAACAATGTTCAGGCTATTCTTGCTGCTCACACTGATCTTTCCCTAGAAAAGCTAGCGGGGTTGGCTGACAATATAATTGAGGTGTCTCCAGGCTTGTCAAAAGTCAACAAAATTGACAATAGCTGCCCACCAAGCGAGATGGCCTCGCTCAAAGAGTGCATCGAACAACTGTCCATGCAAGTAGCCAGCCTTGCCGGCTCTCACACCAGAAGCCGCTCCCGTAATCGCTCATCTTCAAGAACCAGAAGCCGAAATGAATCCCCAGTAACTCGAAAATGCTGGTACCATAGGAGATATGGCACAAGAGCCAGCAAATGCGTCCCTCCTTGCAACTGGGAGGAAAACTCCAACCGCAATCAGTAAGCGCGGCGACTGATTGCTCCATGTTAAAAAGTTATAGCCGCCGCTTATTTATTAGGGATAGGGGCACTAATAAAAAGTTTTTAATAGACAGTGGATCTGACTTATGCTGCTACCCTCAACGCTGGCTTAAGCACAGAAAACCTACTAACTGGGAACTCAGTGCAGCGAATGAGAGCAGCATAAAAACATATGGTACAATCAAACTTACCTTGGACTTAGGACTGCGGCGTGAATTTACTTGGCAATTTGTGGTTGCTGATGTCAGCACCGCAATCATAGGATCTGATTTTCTGGCGCACTATCACCTTTTACCAGACTGTCACAAAAAGAAATTAGTCGATGGTACTACAGGTTTAAATGCTGCAGCCTCAGTTGCTATTACATATCACTCAAGTGTTAAAGCCATAAATTCTCAAAACTCGGTATTTGCACAAGTGCTTACTGAGTTCCCAGATGTCGTTAAACCGCCTGGTCTTCCACGTGTGATAAAGCACAATACAGTGCACCACATCCGGACAACAGACGGACCGCCCCTTTCTTGCCGTCCACGTCGTTTAGCGCCCCAAAAACTAACAGCTGCCAAGAAAGAATTTGAAGATCTGGTGCGGAGCGGTATTGCTCGACCTTCTGAAAGCGCTTGGTCCTCACCGCTACATATGGCTTTGAAGAAGGACGAGTCATGGCGCCCGTGCGGCGATTATCGGACTTTAAACGCGAGGACCATTCCAGATCGGTATCCTGTCCGGCATATTAACGACTTCACCCATAATCTCGCCGGAGCCAAGATATTTTCAACCTTAGATTTGGTGAAAGCATACCATCAGATACCCGTAGCCGAAGAAGATATTCCAAAAACGGCTATCGTTATCCCGTTTGGCCTCTTCGAATTTCCTTTTATGACCTTCGGGTTAAGGAACGCCGGCCAAACTTTCCAAAGATTTATCGACGAGGTCACGCGGGGTCTCGATTTCGTATTCCCCTATGTTGACGACATCTTGGTATTTTCAACAAACGAGACTCTTCACAAAGAACACCTAAATATTTTGTTCAAACGGCTACAAGATTATGGCGTAGTAGTTAATCCGTCAAAATGCGTGTTTGGTGCCAGGGAAGTCAAGTTTTTAGGCTTTCAAATCAGCCCAGAAGGTACTAAGCCTCCACAAGATCGAATCCAAGCCCTACTCAATTTTCCCCCTCCGAAGACCGTCCAGGGTGTGCGCCGATTTCTTGGCATGATTAATTATTATCGCAGATTCATACCCCATGCTGCCCGTTCACAAGCTCCTCTCATCGATGCAGTCGCTGCCATAAATGGTAAAGGTGCAAAACCATTCTTATGGACACCCGAACTTTTGCTGCGTTTCGAGGAATGCAAGGCGAGCCTGTCTAAGGCTACTCTATTGCAACACCCCACTGATGGCGCTTCCCTCGGGCTTTTCACAGACGCATCTAGCATCCACATTGGGTCCTGTCTTCAGCAGCTCGTAAACGGTCAATGGTGCCCTCTCGCTTTCTTTAGCAGGAAACTGACCTCCCAGCAGACGCAGTGGCCGGCATATTATAGAGAGTTGCTAGCGGTGTACGAAAGCGTACAGCATTTCCGCTACATACTCGAGGTTCAGCACGCAACTATCTACACGGACCACAAGCCGCTGCTGTACGCTTTCGTAAGCGTCGAGAGAAGCTTCCACCATCACAGCTGAACCAACTGTCCTTCATAGGACAATTTACTACGGACATTCGTTACATCAAAGGTGAAGACAACGTGGTCGCGGACACAATGTCACGCATTGAAGCTATTTCACTAGACGTTGATTACGCGGCACTCGCTATGACACAAGAGTCCGATCAAGATCTCGCGATTTTGTGCCAAGGAAATTCCAGCCTTAACCTAACAAGGATTACACTTCCTGGCACAGAAACTTCCATTCAGTGTGACGTATCAACTGGAAAGCCCCGTCCCTACTTAACCCCTTCGTTTCGCCGAGCAGCATTCGAACAGTTGCATAGCCTCAGTCACCCGGGAGTCCGCGCCACCATTAAATTGCTGACGAGCCGATACGTTTGGCCATCAATTAAAAACGATGTACGAAGATGGGCCCAGTCGTGCCTCGAGTGCCTACGAGCTAAAGTGACACGTCACATCTCAGCACCCATCGGCCACATTCCTCAGCCATCTGGACGTTTTCAGCACATTCACATAGATATTGTGGGTCCCCTGCCAGTGTGTAACGAATTTCGTTACTGTCTGACGGCCATAGATAGAGTCTCAAGATGGCCGGAAGTGTGGCCCATGCATACTATCACGGCGGAGGAAGTAGCTGATACATTCATACGAGAGTGGGTGTCTCGTTTCGGCGTGCCGTCAATAATTACAACAGACCAAGGAACTCAATTTGAGTCCGACCTGTTCCGCCGCCTCACACAAACCTTTTCCTCGAAGCGCATCAGGACAACCGCATACCACCCTTGCGCCAATGGTATGATAGAGCGAGTCCATCGGCAGCTGAAGGCCGCTCTCATGTGCCACGCCGATTCTTGGGTAAAAGCTCTACCCCTCGTTCTACTAGGCATGCGGACAGCATTAAAAGAAGACCTTAATGCTACTGCCGCGGAAATGGTCTACGGCGAAAACTTGCGTTTACCAGGAGAAATGTTAAACCCTGTCCCAGCGAGAATGGAAGACCCAGCCGACTTTGTCACCCAACTTCGACGAAAAATGGCAGCTTTACAGCCTATTCCAGCCTCACGTCATTCGAAACCAGCTATCTTCATCTCCAAAGCTTTGTCATCAGCGACTCACGTTTTTCTGCGCGACGACACTGTTCGCCGCCCATTACAACCTCCTTACACGGGGCCATACGAAATTGTATCTCGTTCATCCGACGGCAAAACTTTGACACTCCGCATCAAGAGTAGGGAGGTTGTGGTAAGCGTCGACCGAGTAAAGCCAGCCTTCATTGAGGCCAGTGCTACAGAACCGGAAGCCAGAGCACATATTCAGAATAAACCCACTCCTAAGCCTATTGTCAAGCCAGCCGGAGTCCAATCGCCTAAACTTTCTTGCACGGATGAACCCGTCAAAGCTCCCGCGGATGCCACTACCCAAATGCCACCTATCACGCGATCTGGCAGAAAGGTGACTTTTAGCAAACGCGATGATTTTTAACCGACTTCCATTTCATAGAAGGAGGAGGTTCTGTATTCGGTTGTGGCTATTTTTTTTAACCGACTTCCATTTCATAGAAGGAGGAGGTTCTGTATTCGGTTGTGGCTATTTTTTTTTTTCTATGTACGTTCACCGATTACTCCGACATCCGTAGTCCGATTTGAGTAATTCTTTTTTTGTTTGAAAGGAGCTACCTCCGAGTTGGTCCCATTTTAATTTGGTTCTGTTCTGATGATGGGATCCGTGAGGAATTGAGGGAACTCCTCAATTTTTAAAGGCACATGCATGGTGATTTGGGTGTTTTCTTAAGCAACTCGAGCATTTTCTCCCGAAAACCACCACTTTGATGAAGTAGACCTGATGATGATGATTGTTTTGATGATAATGATGATGATTTTTTAAATGTAGTATGTTCAGCGATTACTCCGGCACCTGTGATCCGATTTGAGTAATTCTTTTTTTGTTTGGATGGAGTTACCTTCACGGTGTTTCCGTATTATTTTTGGTTCTGGTCTGATGATGGAATCCATGAGGAATTGAGGGAACTCCTCAGTTTTTAAAGGCACGTGTAAAGTGATTTCGGTGTTTTCAAAAGTAACTCGAGCATTTGCTTCCGAAAACCGCCAATTTGATGTAGTGCAAGTGTAGCCAAGTGTAGCCTTACCACGAGTTTAACATTGACATATTCGCTAAGTTAGCGACGCTAACGTCTTCGTAACTTACTATTTATGCATCTCGCTCGCACTAATATGCCAGTACGAGCGAGATGCAAAGAAAGTAAGTTACACACACGCTAGCGAATAAATCAATGTCAAACTCTTGGTAAGCTGGTAAGGCTACTGATCGGGGGTTAGGGTTAGGAGTTAAGGCGAAGCGAAGTTAAGGGAATGGCGGTTGAAGGGCTGCTGGTTCAGGGTCGAGGGGTACATGGATCAGGGGTTGATGCGCTGTGAGGTAGAGTGATCGGGGAGTTGAGGGATTGGGTCAGCGGCGGGGCGGAGGATGGATTTAGTGTAGTGACAGGAATTATAATTTCCCAGACGGACTCGAAAAAATTCCTGATTAAGTACATATTTATTAAAGTAGGTACACGAATTTAGTGTTAATCATGATGTTGTTTTTCATTCATGCGTCGCGCACTTAACAATGCGTTAAAAACTAAAAATGGAAAAACAAAAACTTTTTACAAAAAAAAGAAAACCGACTTCAAAAAGGATGAAATAAAATATTATCCTTTTTAAGTCTATGCGTTACCAACTGATATGTTTGAAGTCGGTGCCAAGCCAAGTAGTAACAATACCCGTCAAAAATAATCAGCTTTAAACCCCATTAGAACTGTACTAATGAGTATTATAAATGTGTAAGTAATTCTGTCTGCCTCTTTGTCGCCTTTTCATGGCTAAACAACTGAACCGCTTTAGGTGAAATTTGGCAAGACCGTAAATTCCTTGATTTGTTTTATATTTTGAAATGTAATCCTCTGAATAAGGGACGGGAAATAACTCAGTCTCAATCCCACGCTTGCGTGCCGACAAACATAGTACGGACTGTACCAAGAAGGTTTGATCGTGTGTTCTTAGGTACAGTCGACGTCAAAGATATGTTTACACTTTTGCACCGTACTCCTTTGTAATATGTAATATAAGACGGAAAGTGTAAACATATTTTTAACGACGACTGTACCTACAGAAAGTACGTTCATTGTCGTCGTGTAAGGCAATCCAACGTAAATCATTATAGAATCGCACCAAAATCATGGTATGCTTCAAAAGTTGGCTTGGCACCGACTTCAAACATATCAGTTGGTAACGCATAGACTTAAAAAGGATAATATTTTATTTCATCCTTTTTGAAGTCGGTTTTCTTTTTTTTGTAAAAAGTTTTTATTGTTATTTTTAATCGCCTGATGGGTTATTTTTCTCCGTGGGGGGGTGGTGTGGCGACCACCTACATTCGTGGGAAGCCACCCTTATAATATAACCAAGGCAACACTAGCTGTCATGTTGACAGACAGAGAAAAAGCCGGGAAACTACACGTGTATATGATAAGAGAATGAATATGTAACTAATAAACATTATACCTATTCAACACAATACGGTCGTTATTTAATGTTCCTGACATCACCTCACTGCACTCCCACAAAACGATGTGGAGTATAGTAAATTCCACAACAGGGAAAAAATACAAGAGTATACCTAAAAATATGTCGCTTATAAATTCTAATAGTACTACAAACAATCCGGGCCAAAGAGCAAACCTCTTCAATGAACACTTCGCGTCAGTTGGTGAGAAACCTTCGCAGAGATCAGACGCCAGCCACGCAAGCGCAAGCGACGCGCAGTCGCGGCGGTCACAAGCGTGCGGTCGCCCCGTTATCACTCCATGTTAGATATGAGCACCGCGCCGGCGCGCCGCCGCCGCCGACAAAATTTTCGCGCCGCAGCCGCCGACACCACGCTATCGGCGTGGCATCGGCGTGACCTTGTTAGATAATACTACTTTCATAATAAGATAATATATATTTTATCTAGTTTAAATCTTCAACGGGCCAGTCTTAATAGCTTATAGACATTCAAAAGGTATTTTAGGTCCATATAATTCAAAAATATCGATGGAAAATTCAAACTTTTTGTTTGGTAACCGCGCTACTAATGTTAGGGCAACGAAATGACTAATTTTGCCAGCTGGCTCATCCGTCATTCACCGCTAATTTAACCATTGCAAGCATGGTTGAATGTCTTTAAAAGCTGTAAAGCTGTAAAGAGAATGAACCCCTCATTTCAGATATTAAGTGCTTTCACGCCCACAGGTGGCCATTGGCCGCTATCTGAACCTCCAAGTTTTCGGCCCTATTTGGAGCCTAAATGTTGGTTCTTCTCCGATCTTAGCTCCAGGTCTTTAACACTATGGCCTCGGTCTTTATCGGCCTTCGAACTTACTTACACTGGACTAATAGTTCAATTCCAAGCACAGCTCTCTTGCAGCTTGGCCTTCGGCCTCTCACAGAAGCGCGCCGTAGTCGGCGCTCCGCGCATTCGGCCGTCAGCCAAGCTCACGCTTGGTGTTTGATTCTAAGCTGTAAGCTTACCTGCAGCTCAGCATCTGGCCTCGCATGGGAAGGCGCCGGAATCAGGTCTTCGGTGTTAGGTGGATCTCGGCCTTGGGCCTCACTTTTTGACATAATTTGGTTTGTTGGGTCTATATTGGTTAATGATGGAGCTTAATTTTCCTCACTCCGGCTCTTTGGACTGTCGACCAAAAAGATAAGGGCCACGCAAAGATCTTCCGGCCAGGACCTCGCCAAGGTTAAGACTGCCTCTGATGCTGCGCGATATCGTTTACACTATATATAAAAATTCGTCCCTTTATTCAATACATTTTGCTTGAAATTGAAAAATGCACTTATTTTATCACTTTCTTACAGCAAAAACATGTATTTTCGGTAAAATTTTGGTTTGAATTATTTTTTTATTAATCAAAGGTGTTTCAAGGCCACGCCGCCGATTCGCCGCCGCCGCCGACCGATTTTGACCGGCGCGCCGCCGCCGGCTAAATGCCTATCGGCGCTCATATCTACTCCATGTACTAACTCCCTATTCCTGCGACCGGTCACTGAACTAGAAACGTTGCAATTAATGCGCGCTCTTAAAAATAAGAAAAGCAGCGGATTTGATGAAATCCCTCCAACTTTGATAAAATATTGTGCAAATGAACTACAAGGCCCGTTAACACAACTTATCAACCAATCATTTACTGAAGGCAAATTCCCGGATAGTCTAAAAATGGCTAAAATAAAACCCATACTTAAACCATCAGGTGGCAAGCAACAGGACCCCTATACAGACCAATAGCAATTCTGCCGGCCCTATCAAAAATATATGAAAAGGCTATGTCAAATCGCCTCTAAGTATAGCTTTTTTGAAAAATTTAAAATCCATGACCCCAGTCAGCACGGTTTTCGAAAGCACCACTCAACTACGCTAGCAGTATATAAATATATGCAAGAAATATTAAATTTTATAAATAATAAAAAATATGGCGTCGGCTTATTGCTGGATATAACTAAGGCGTACGATAGAGTATCCCATAATATACTCCTGTCGAAACTATACGGGATGGGTATACGTGGAACGGTTCACAAATGGTTTGAATCCTATTTAAAAAAAACCGCAAACAATACGTGCAAATTGAATATTGCAACCGTGAAACGGGGGAAGTAGAGGAGACAAAATCGCAAACACGACTTATCACCTGTTCAATCCCCCAAGGTAGCATCTTGGCCTGTGTCCTTTTCATTGCATATATTAATGACTTACCAAAAGTTCTTAGTCTTCTTCTTTCCCCTGCCCTTATCCCACGTTATGTGGGGTCGGCACAACATGTTTTTCTCTTCCAGTCTCCTCTGTCTTTCGTGTCCTCAGCACTCACTCCTTTCTTTCTCATATCCTCTTTCACACAATCCATCCATCGTTTTTTGGGTCTACCATACCCTCTCCGTCCATCAACATTCATTCCTAACATTCTTTTGCCTATATGGCATTCATCCCTCCGCATTACATGTCCATACCACGCTAACCTAGTACTCCTCATTTTCTCCGTTACTGGGGCTACTTTCAAACTTCCTCTTATATACTCATTCTTAATCCGATCCTTTCTCGTCACTCCACACACATCCATCTCAGCATTCTCATTTCCGCTGCATGCACTCTTCTTTCATCCGCTACTTTCGTCGTCCAGCATTCTGATCCATACATTACAACAGGTCTCACGATCGTTCTGTATATTTTCCCCTTAAGTTTAAGGGGCATTCGTGGATCGCAAGTTGTTCCAGAGACCTGTCGCCATTTCATCCATCCCGCATTTATTCTATTTTTCACGTCTCGGTCGATGTTTCCGTCACTTTGGATCAGTGACCCAAGGTACCGGTACCGGAAGTCAGAGCAGACAGACCAAAAGTTTTTAGTAACAGTTGCATATTATTCGCGGACGACATTTAATTACTTTTTGATTGCTCAAATGATACTGAATGTAACACACGCCTAAAAGATATTTTAGTAACTGTTTCGGATTGGTTGAACGATCACAACCTCGAAATAAATTATAAAAAAACTAAAACCATCCAGTTCAAGCCATTCCAAAAGAAACCGCTAAATATCTCTCTAAACATTAATAACCAATCAATCGAGCAAGTCACCAATTTCACACTCCTAGGTTTAACAATTGACTCGCATATAGACTGGAAAGAACACATAAAAAAATCAAAGCAAAACTCTCAAGTTTCTTATATGCTCTTTGCGCAATCAAACGAAATACAGATCTACATTGTGCCCTTTCGGTATACTATGCCTATGCCTATTCGTGGCTGCGCTATGGAGTGATTCTGTGGGGATCCAGCACAGATGCTCAGGATCTCTTTGTCATGCAAAAACATTGTGTCCGTATTCTTGCTAACATACGAGTGCCGGAAAGCTGCCGCCCGTTCTTTTTGAAATATAAATTACTGACCCTACCTTGTATATACATTCTGGAAACAGCAAACTTTGTACGAAAACACTTACACCTATACCAAATGCGTAAAGACTTAGTAGCAGGTACCACGAGATGTAACTATTTATTAGCTACTCCGACATGTAATCTAGCAATATATAAAAATAGCCCCCACGAAATATTCAACAAGCTTCCTCATAATATATCCACTGAGACGAAAGACAAAATATTTAAAAGAAAACTCATTAACTTACTTACCGAGAAATGTTATTAAAGTATCGACGATTTCCTAAATGATGATAACCTTAATTAATCAACTAATCTAACCTACTTTTTTCGATGTAAGGACATAAATGTATTTTATTCGAATAAACTATTATAAATGTAATTAAATTAAGATATTAGAGAATTAAGTAAAAATTAAGTGTTTAAGTAAATGTAAGACAGCTACAATCATATTGTAACACCCTCACAGGGTAACATGTACGCTTCCTAACATTGCATTTTTATTCATCTATTTCTATGCATCAATGTACATGTATGCAATAAATGACAATAAACAATAAACAATATATAGTCTCTATACTATGATCTGGAACCCACGGTAGACTTCTTCTGCAATATTTTACAATATGCGGACGATATAGTCCTATACAAAAACTCCTCATCTTTTGCAGACTGCTCGTCCCGATTGGCCTCTGCCCTGTTCTACCTAAGAGTAATATTACCTTGAAGCTCATGGACTTACCCTATCCGCCCCCAAATGCAAAGCTGTAGTATTCACTCGTAAAAAAATATCCCACCTCTAGAACTCTCCTTGGAGGGTCAAGAAATTGAAATTGTCAATTCGGTCATATTTCTGGGAGTTTTGCTCGATTCTAAAATCACTGGTAAACCCTTCGAGCAACACGGAAGGGAGGCGGCATTCGCACTATTTCCCCTCTGCCGAGGTACAAGATTAGCGCGTCAATCTAATCTACCGCGGGTAATAAAACTAGTTGCACTTGGATTTTTCACTAGACTGAGTACAGACGCGCGCGTGAACACTGCTGCACAAAAATGCCTGTTTGCTCGGGTTTTTGTTATAAAAAGAGGTCGGGGACATCAAATTTACAAAAAGAAAGTTTTACATTTCACATGTAATATTTTTTTTACATATCGTACGTTTAATTACATTTAAATACAATTATAATATTTTAGTCTCAAGTAATTGTTGGATTTATCGATTTTGCTCGCTCAGTACAAATAGCGGACCAGTCGAGCGACAAATCCGACTTCTCATCTCTCAGAATACAATGACATACTTCAACGAAAATGTGTTAGTGTGCGTGTTGTGACACTAGTCACTCGTCCGTACACAAAAAGAGATCGAGGTTTGCAAGATTTGTCTTTGACGTGTGTCATTTTCTATGTATTTGTGTCGTCATTACAGATTGGATTTTGTATGTAAGTGTGTGAGAAGTGCGACTGTGTGCACCTTTCCCCCCGCGAAAAATGGCAGAAAGATTTGTACGGTGAGATATCGCTTGGGCCCCTCCCTTCCAACGTGTCGGAAGCCGGTGTTGCTCGAAGGGTAAACCCCATTTGGACTAGGTATATTGCAAAAAAAGCGAAATAAGTGTTAATGCTAAGCGCTCACTGTCTGGTGTACGCTGGGGGCTCATCCGTACACCCAAAAAATTCTATATAATGCCGAATCCACTGAATGATGTGTTCGAAGCCACTTTGACTATGCTAGTTTCATTTTGGAACCTTGTAATATGACAGCACTGGGTAAACTGGATAGAATCCAGGCTAAGTGCCTGCGAATTGTGACTGGTGCCATGAGGTCATCTCCAATAAATGCTCTGCAAGTGGAATGTCTAGTTCCCCCTCTTATAATGCGTAGACAGTATTTGGCCGACAGATTTCTTATAAATATAATACAATATGAGAATCACCCACTGCTAGCAAAATGTAAAGCCCTACTGGATATATCTCCTGACTCTAATTACTGAAAAAATTAATAACTCCCCCCCCCCCAATAATTAAATCTTATTAAAAGTATTGCAATATAAATTCTAAGAATCAAATATTCTGCTTTAATTACGACACATTAGTTTTTCAACCCACAGTCGTCTTAGACTTGGGAATTTCTAAAAAAACTCCTAATGCAAACACAATATTTAACCAAATTATGGACAGACAATTTAAGGGATGGCTACAGGTCTACTCAGATGCCTCTAAAATAAACCCAACAGAATCTGTAGGATCAGCGGTATGGATCCCAAAATATAAAATAGTACGTAATAATAAAAGCCCTCCACAAGCCTCAATATTAACTGGCGAAGCAGTCGCTCTACCTATATGAAGCTATCACCTACATTGAATCGC
Organism: Cydia fagiglandana; assembly: GCF_963556715.1. Lineage (NCBI taxonomy): Eukaryota > Metazoa > Arthropoda > Insecta > Lepidoptera > Tortricidae > Cydia > Cydia fagiglandana. Next base: position 290,644 of record NC_085959.1, on the reverse strand, counting down.
ATAATCAAGACAAAAGTATAATCTTGACCGATTCTCTGAGACCTGAAAAGACTACCATTTCACTCCAAGGATAACTTCTACCTTACCTTAAAAATAAAAGATAAACTTAGAGAATGCCATGATGCCAATTTGCAAGTAGTCTTGGCATGGATCCCTAGCGACTGCATAACTGGTAACGAGGTCGTGAACCAATGTGCAAAAGCGGTCATACACCAGAGTTTCACTTCTGACCAGTAGTTGTGTTGTCCGTAGGTTAAATGGCTTGTGTTTGTTTGTGGGGTGGACTCTACCGAACACCGTATATACATCACCGACGATCTTTGTCATACTGGCCGTGTGTTAAGCTGGGTCCAGACGGTGCAGACTTGCGCTGCGCAGACTGCTGCACTAACAAAAGTATGTGCGATTCACATCTTCCACACGATACAGACATGTTAGTTGTTCTTTAAACCTCGTTGTGTGCGGACGTTTGCGATGGCAGATATCAATCGACGGCGTCGTTTACTATAATTAGCTGCTCTTGCCGTTTTACTAGGAAAACATATAATATTTAATAATATTTTCTTTAATCGTTCATTTTTATAATAAAAACAAAGCAAACTGTGAATTAATTAACCAAAGTTCTGTTGTCGTAAGTTGACCCAAACAAGTCTGAACATGCGTCCACATGAATGGACTGAAGGACATCAACTCATTGGAGAGAGCACTGCACGACGCCCACGAACAAATCTATGAGCTACAGGAGGCCCAACACAATGCAGCAGCGGCACACTCTCAGAGCTTGTTCGAAGAACTGGTCCGGCCCGACTCTCAGTTGGTTGCCGCACCAATTGAAAACCTTTTGGCCACTACAGATTTAGCCTATCATACCACCACACCAAGGTTAGTAAATTGCAGCGGAAACAAACTAAAGAAATATATTAAATTAAATAGACTCATAAAAAAAAACCAGAACTTGTCAAAAATAAATAAATTGTTTTTTAAAAAATTGAGATTTTGTAAAATTAATGTTAATTTAGTGGATAAGTTAGATTTGTATTCTGCCCAGTTAGAAAATAGTCAATTGCAATATGAAACCGACACACAGACTTTGAAATTAAAAATTCAGAGTTTGGAGGACTCCATACAATCCAAAGCGGGTTTTCCACCGCGAACGAGTAATGAGCGAGAGATGGCTAAGCGGAGCGGACTTCGTTGTTAAAAAATAGGTTTGCGTTTCCACCAACAAAGAGTTTAGTTGTTTGATTCCCACCGCAAAAGAGAAATGAAAAAGAGGAATGAGCGGAGCGGGCTGAACGGAAAATGAGAAATAGAAAATGAATAGTCGATTTCCACAGAGAGCGAGTTCAGTTGAAGTTTTGAACTGGTCGACCACACAGTCGTGTTTGAACATGATGTCGAGCTATACGGAATCAAGTGATAGCGATTACGAGTTTTTATACAAGAAGAAAAAATACATATTGTTGTATATAAAACAAAGAAACAAGCGCCAAACGAAGATTTTGGTTATGCCAGCACATTCGAGAAAGAACACTGAAGGGGGAATATAGGCTATTCAACGATTTGCCAAAAAACACGACTCATCAGTCATTCAGCTATCACAGCAATATGAAAGCGCGCTCGGTGCCGGCGGCGGCGGGGTAGGGAGGGGCGGAGACAGCAACGAGTCCTTTTCAAACTAGTCGGCCGGACCTTGACGCAGCGGGCTCATTTTAACTAGTTGGCTCGCTCCGCTCACCTCTTTCCCTGTGGAAACGCGCCTATGTAATTTACCATTGCGAGTTGACCGGACTCCGTAATGACACCGCTCCGCTCTCACGAGCTGAGCGAGCTCATTTCAACTCTTTTTGCTCATTTTGTCATTTCCGCTCGACTATTTGTTGGTGGAAACACAAGTACGTAGTTTAGTCTTGCGAGTTAAACTAAGTCCTTAATGAGTCCGCTCCGCTCGCGGTGGAAAACCCGCTTTAGAAACAATAAATGAGAGTTCTAAAAAGGTGATTAATGAATATTCATTGGCCATGGATGATTTAATATCCCAGATTAAGCATAATTCAGAGCGGTTTGAGTCACTGACCAATGCCCAGTCATGTGCTTGTAAGCAAGTGACTGAACATTTGTCGACCAGTTTACTCGACCTAAGCCTGTGTGATGGTTTACCACAACAGCATGAACAGCATGTAAATGATAATAGCTCCTTCCACACTACACAACAAAGCACACCTAAACCTAATGTTATTATGTATTCTGATGAAATTGGAAGCAATATGAGCTCATTTTTAAACTTTTACCTAAAGGGACTTAGTACAATCAGCAATTGCCTGCCTCACAGTAGCTTTGAAAATATCATAAAACAAATTTTAAATGACAGTAATATTAATTCTAAGACAACACTGCTTATTCTTATGGGGAATAGGGGTAATGTGAACAAAAATAATTTAGTTAAATACTTTGAACAGTTAAACTCACTTGCAGTGCATGAAATTATTTTTTTCACGTTCCCCTATTGTGAGCAAATGTCAGAGGCAGAAAACAACACTAGACATAAGTTAAATATATCTCTATATAATCTTTGTACATATAGTAGTAAGTTTAGCATAATTGACATTAACAAATTTGTTAGTAAATACCATATGCCTATGGTGTTTTTGAGTAAAGGCAAGTGTTGCCTTTCAAATTATTACAAAAGACAAATAGCTTTATCGCTATCCTATTTACTTGACATTTCTGCCAAGAATTTGGCAGATAATTCTGCTCCTATTGAGCAGCCTAGCATGAACTTGGAATTGGTTCCAGTCATAACCAATGATTTAATTGATTTAAACTAGCTGTTAAGACAAAGGATTCTGTCTCTGGCAATTTAGAATTAAATAAATATAATGAAAAATACTGCAAAAATGGAAAGTATATCCACCTGGTGCATCAAAATATTCAATGTATTAGAGGAAAAGATTTACAGATTGAACTTTTTTTGACTGATTTCAATATTGATATTTTATGCGTTACTGAACACTGGTTAAATAATAATGAATTAATGCCTCAATTTAATAATCACCAGGTGGGAAGTTCGTTCACCAGACTTAGTTCCATACATGGTGGGTCATTAATTATTTTAAATAGTCAGTTAAAATCTAAGGAACGTAAGGACATTGTATCCATGTCTGTTGAACGGACTATAGAACTAAGTGCAGTAGAATTGGAGCAATTTATTGTTGTCTGTGTGTATAGGCCGCCATTAAGTAATTTTGAAATATTTGAAAGAACAATGGAATCTGTCCTACTTAAATTATCACCTTCTAGTAAGAAATTACTTATATGCGGCGACTTTAATATAAATATTTTGGAACATTCAACAATGTCTTGTAGATTGTTTAATCTTTTCAAATCGTTTAATCTCAACGACATGTTTATGGAGCCTACTAGAGTGACTGCTACTAGTGCCACCTGTATAGATAATATTTTCAGTGATATTTTTCCTGTTACTAAAAAAGTTATCAGCAATTTAGAATCAGACCACTTAGGCCAATTAATGGTATTTGAGGCCTTAAGGAAAAATACATTGAGAAAACAAATTACTTTTGTACCAGTAACCTCGGACCGCGTGGAAAGAATGAAGCAAAGTCTAGTTCAGGCGCTACCCTTTTTGTCTTCCGATATGAGTCCTAATAGTATGTATAATTCATTCTTTCACACTTTTATGGAACATTATAACGCGATATTTACTTCAAAATCGGTCGTAGTTAGTGGTGCATCTGTTTTTAGTGAGTGGGCTACTGCGGACTTACATCAACGGAGACGTGAACTGTATGCTTTGTATGAGGAACGGCGGTTTAATACGAGTGATGAATTTAAAGAACATGTCAAGGAATATTCGAAGAAGTTTAAAATAGATTGTCATATAGCTAAGCGGAATTATCTAAGTCAGAAAATTAAAAATAGTCCGGACATTATTAAAGCAACTTGGAAAGTTATTAATGTGGAGACTGGTCGCTCGAAACACACAATGAAAGAACTGAAACTAAATATTGATAACAAAATTATAGATTCCAATTTAGAAGTAGCTACTGAATTTGAAAAATTTTTCACCGAGGTACCAGTATCCACAACTAAGGATTTAAATTCATCACCCTCATCTGCTGTTACATTATTAAAAGATAACGCTCCAGAGTGTTGTAGAGACCTTCATTTTGAACATGTTTGTACCTCAGATGTAATAAAGGCGTTTAAATCAATTAATGTCAAAAAAACGAATGACCTCTGGGGAGTCTCTGTCCATGCTGTCAAATCCTTAGTAGAAATTGTAGCGCCTGACTTGGTAGTTATATTTAACAACAGTGTCGATTGCGGCGAGTTTCCTGATTTAATGAAACATAGTAAAATAACTCCTTTGTTTAAATCTGGTAGCAGCTCTGACCCCACTAACTTTAGACCGATATCTGTGCTACCAACATTCAGCAAGATTTTTGAAAAATTAGTTCTTTCACAATTAGTACGACATTTTAACGGCAATAATTTAATGCATAATAAGCAGTTTGGTTTCACACGGGGTCGCTCAACAACCGATGCTGGTGTTGAGCTAATTAAGCATATTTTCGATGCCTGGGAGGAGTCACGAGATGCTTTAGGTGTCTTCTGTGATTTGTCTAAGGCGTTCGACTGCGTTTGTCATGAAACATTGATCAGGAAACTACACTATTATGGAGTTAGAGGATCGGCACTGAATTTACTTAAGTCCTACTTAAATGGTAGAATACAAAGGGTCGATGTGAGTGGACAGCGATCACCGGGGTCATTGGTCTCTATGGGTGTACCACAGGGGTCAATATTGGGGCCTTTCCTGTTCCTTATCTACATAAATGACTTGCCATTCCTTGTAAAGACCCACCATGACATAGTATTGTTTGCAGACGACACCTCACTTATTTTCAAAGTCAAACGACAGCAACAAGCGTACAATGATGTAAACGATGCTATTTCAAAGGTAGTAAATTGGTTCAATGTTAATAATTTATTGTTAAATGAGAAAAAGACTAAATGTATTCAGTTTGTCACTAGTAGTAACGTAAGGCATGTGCAAACAAGTGTCATTGTGAAGGATGAGGAATTGGAATTAGTTGATAGTACAGTTTTTCTTGGTATAACTTTAGATTCTAAACTTCAGTGGGGTCCCCATATTGCTACTCTTTCGAGTAGACTGAGTTCTGCAGCTTTTGCAGTGAGCAAAATCCGTCAGTTAACTGATGTGAAAACAGCTCGATTAGTATATTTTAGTTACTTCCATAGCATTATGGCATATGGTATTTTACTGTGGGGCGGTGCTTCAGAGATAAATACCATTTTTGTTCTGCAGAAGCGGGCTATTCGAGCAATATATAAATTGAACCATAGAGACTCACTTAGAGATAAATTCAAGGAAATTGACATAATGACAGTGCACTGTCAATATATTTATGAGAATATTCTGTATGTACATAAAAATATTGTTAATTTTAGGAAAAATTGTGACATTCATAATATTAATACTAGAAATAAACATAAGCTCGCAGTGCCCTTCACACGGCTCCATAAAATTAAAAAATCATTCATGGGTAATTGTGTAAGACTTTATAATAAACTTCCAAACCATATTACTGATAAATTTAAAAATTATGTAAAGCGTAAACTTATTTCTAAAGCTTATTATACCACACAAGACTACATGAGTGATAAAACAACGTGGGATTAATGGTGACTCGAAATAGATAATTCAATGTATGTACTTCTTTGTTAAGTTTTATTGACATTTGTTATTGACATTTAGATTTTATTCTAGAAACATTCTAGACTAGTATTTTTTATACATTTTTTTTTATGTTTGACGATCTTTTTGTGAAATTCTTAGTATTAAATTTGATCTGTATAATAATCCAATATTACTATGGAATAATATTAACTTCAATAAATTGCTCTGATAATTAGCTTAAGATAATATATTATTATGTAAAACGTTCATAAGTGCTTGTTACTAGGCCTACATGAAGAAAGTATTTTTGACTTTGACTTTAAAGTCTGTGCCGTGTAGACCCACCTTTATCCAACCTCAACACTGGCGGAATCATCAAGCCCTGATGGAGCCATAATACACAAAAATTGATTGATTGACATGGCGGACACAATTTGTTCGAGATGTCGAGTCTAGTTATATACCTCAATGATAGATACAGTTCGAAGGAGCATTTACTCGTAGTCTAGTCAGTTGCTTAGCGCAAGGTATACAGGCTGCGTAGCCAAAATGCCAATCGCTTACGCTCCGTAACCCGTAACGATCGAAACGCAACTGTCACTGTCGCACTAATAAATTGAAGAGTGATAGAGAGACACAAAGCGTTTCGTTGTCGAAGCGATAGCGATTGCAAACTTGGCTAGGCCGGCAGTGCGGACATACTTAACTGATACGATACCGCGGCGCCGCCTGGCCTGGCCCTGTCCTTGTGTAAATTTATTTTCGTAACCTTCTGATATTGTATATACATATTTGGAGTCAGAATAAATCGGTGTTATAAAGTGAAATTTGTTTACTTTGAAAATACCCTGATAGTCCACCCCAAAAACTGTTTACCGTTGAGTAAATATATTCTTGAGTTTGCTGGATTGTCTCATACTGAAAAAATACATATAGGTAGGAACACATAAACATACTAAAATTTCGTACTCAACTATTCATAACGTAAAAAACTGACAATCACAATATTAATTCCTAAAAATTTACCATGTGTAATTTTAAGTGACATTGTGAGATAAATAAATCATATCATATAATATATTAATGCTTACATAATTATAATAAATATGATTAGAACTTAAGACTAGGGTGTCAGTCCCCCGCACTACCTAGTTAATAAAATCTTAAATAATAATGATTGTAACTAGGTTTAAAAAATTGTAATAGCATTACTATTATTTGAAATAAAGAGATAGTAATATTATTTTTATTCTTACCGCCTTCGCTGTTACATCACCCACGAAATCCATGACTGAAACCGACAAATCAAAGTAATGTAAGTTAAGGTCAACCGGGGTAATTGCCACTATGGAGTTATTGCGTCTATTCGAGTTATTTTTAAACAACATTAGTTACTACAGCTCCCTCCATCCAGAGAAAAAGACCAGAAATACTTGGAGGACAACAACATGTTTCACCAAATCGTGTTCAAATAGTTGGCTATTTTGCGAATGAGTTTCACCCCAGACCTACACGGTGTATGAGGTAAGTCAACAAAATCCGTTTAAATCCTTGTTTTTCTTTAGATACCTATTTAGTAGGTAATAAATGTGCTCAATATTAATTAACTGAGACATACACATGTGCAAAATTTGTATTAATAATAATTATTGAAGTGAAAACTTCTTTAGCGGCGTCTGAGCCACAGAATAACTAATAGTACTACCGTACAGAAAATTCACTCGTTCACAAAAGTCACATTTAGGTATAAAATTATACCTATACCCGCCGCCTGCAAGCAAAATTGAAACTTATATACCTACGTATAGCGGAGTCAGTTATGAAGTTGACCCAAAAATTTTTTATTAAGCTATGAGCTTCATCACATATGATCTTTGAGTAATTCTAAGCATTTCAAGCCTGGGAGGCAATAAGGGGAGGGGGGGTACAAAGATGGCCGCCACCCGTCATCATTCAAAAAAATCTGTTCTGGTCCTGGTGGCTACTAGTAGTGATTGCAATCCGGATTATTCGAAGTTCAAAAATCCGGATTTCGGAGCGTTTGAAAATCCGTTTTAAAATCCGGATTTTGAAAAGAAAAAACCGGTTTTTCGGATTTTTTCCCACCAGTACTAATTTGCTCAAAATTAATGCTAATGCGAAATAAAAAGCGGTGCACATGAAGCGGTAACGCGGGAGAGCTATTGCCAGCCGGGCATTGCGCGTCGCGCACTCGCTCGCACCCATGCTTGCCCCGCGTCCGCCGCCCCTGCCGCCCGCTACCCGCCAAGTCACCGTCATCTGCACCATGGCCGCGACATCGAGTCCGACTTCTCCTCTTTCCTCGGTGGCTTCTGCGAGTGCAATGACAACTGTTAATGGTAATCAACAGAGAGAAGACCAACGAGAGCTAAGTTTTAAAGAGTAATTAAATCAGCAGCTGTCTTTGCTCGACCAAAATAATCCAGGAGTTGCCCAGATTGCCTCACCGGATGCCCCGGATTTAGCTACCCTAATCCACATAGAGCACGAAGGCGATTCCATTGCAAAGAGGCGTAATGCAGGGAGACGTTATCTCTCCGAAACTGTTTACTGCCGTAATGGAAGACGCCTTCAAGCTCCTGGAATGGCAAGTACTTAGCATCAACATCAACGGCGAATACATCACTCACCTTCGGTTTGCCGACGATATCGTAGTCATGGCAAAGTCGATGGAGGAACTCAGCATGATGCTCGATGACCTCAACCGAGTTTCACAACGGGTGGGGCTTGAAAATGAACATGGACAAGACGAAACTTATGTCAAATGTCAATGTTGTGCCCATCCCAGTCTCTGTTGGGAACTCGGGACTCGAAGTTGTTGACTCGTACATCTACCTAGGACAAGTAGTCCAATTAGGTAGGTCCAACTTCGAGAAGGAGGTCAACCGCCGAAACCAACTTGGTTGGGCAGCAGCGTTCGGGAAACTACGCAATATCTTTTCGTCCGACATACCTCAGTGCCTCAAAACGAAAGTCTTTAATCAATGTGTGTTACCAGTGATGACTTACGGCTCCGAAACGTGGTCTTTCACTATCGGCCTCATCTCAAAATTCAAAATCGCTCAACGAGCTATGGAGAGGGCTATGCTCGGAGTTTCTCTGCGTGATCGAATCAGAAATGAGGAGATCCGTAGACGAACTAAAGTCACCGACATAGCCTACCGGATTAGCAAGCTGAAGTGGCAATGAGCAGGCCACATTGCGCGCAGAGAAGATGGCCAATGGGGTCGAAAAGTGCTCGAGTGGAGACCACGGACTAGCAAGCGCAGCGTAGGACGTCCACCCACAAGACGGACGGACGACCTTGTTAAGGCCGCCGGAAGACGTTGGATGCGGGTCGCTTCCAACCGGTACGAATGGAGGTCCAAGGGGGAGGCCTATGTACAGCAGTGGACGTCTTATGGCTGAGATGATGATGATGATGAATCCACATAGAAATCCCGTCCCGGCCGTCCACGAGGGCGGAGGAAAAATCGGTAGCATTTTATCCTCCGTATACAACCAGCTATTATCAATACCACCAACAAGTGTGGAGTCGGAAAGGGCATTTTCGGCAGCTGGGGTGTTCTGTAACCGTATGAGGACGAGGTTAAGTGACGAATCTCTTGATGCGATGATGTTTCTTCGTTTTCATTTTTTATCAAAACGTGGAAACAAAATATAAAGGGTCTAGCAGGCTAAGCGAACAAGAAGTGCCCCCAACGACGGATTTGGTCATTCTTTCAGGTGGTGTACTGGCAGGTCCTAAGAACTCTCTATGCTTAATATCAGTCCTCGATCTTCTTTTGTTTTCGAGTTATTCAGGATAATGTAAAATCATCAGTGTATCATTAAATAATTGAATTGAATAATAAAAACAACCTAATTTGATTGTTTGTTTCACTTTGCCTTTATGCCACATTTTCCTTTCTTAAAATCCGGATTCAATCCGAACTTCGGATTTCGATCAAACCAAAATCCGAAAATCCGGATTTGAAAAATGTTCACGGATTTACAATCGCTAGCTACTAGGGCAAGTTTGGTATCATTTTCGTATAAACCGAAGACGTGGAATTCATTGCTGATATTTGTTTTTTTCAGCTTCATAGTAATTTTACAAGAAAAACGTAAAAAGATGAAAATTTAGGATGGAGGTTTTTGCTTTGAGAGCTAATAACTTTTGTATAGTGGCCAAAAATATCATATAAAAAATACTATAATAAAGCGTAATTCATGCAGATTCTAAACATATACACGTTGAGTAATATCCTACTGCAAAAAGATGGTGAAAAAATTATTAAATGACCGCAGCGCGGGTAGTTGGACTTTCGTTTATCTTGCGGACCGTCGTTTATCTTACAAAATGATCGAGTACGAGTATCTACGTAGGTATACTTACTTTGCTAGATTTTATAATGACGAATAAAATACTTTCATCCAGACATAATTCATCATACAGACATAATTTTATGCACTTTAATTTTAATGCACTTGCAACGATTTGAGTGGGGCCTAGTGTTATTTGACCGGTGTTTTCTGTAAGGTGGAGGTAAGTACGTACTTCCCCAGTTGGGCTCTGCTCGGATAGATCTGGAATGACATCCGCTGTGCTGTGCCCTACCACACAAAGCGAGATGACATTCACAGTGCCCATACCTCTCTTTTGAACGTAGTTTAAGGATATACCCGGGTCCAAAATTGGGTCCGAGAAATAACTATTATAAATGAAATTATTCTAATAAAATAGCGCTCTTATTTTTGCTTATAATATTAAAACACTATTTATGAGAGAAATTGTACTACTTAGGAAGAGGCAAAATATTTATTTTCACGATAATTTTCATGCTATAACTCACTTTAAGTAATTTTATAGGTACTTACTTGTTGTTTTTAATAAATAACTTCAACCTGCACATAACATTCAATTGGATTTGATTTGGTTTGATTTTGTTTGATATTTTACATTTAATACCTATTTGCTTCAGTGAAAACTGGTGAAAAATTCTGTGTTTCACTCGGCGGCAAAATTTGTATAACCCTCGTTCTTTGAAACCCTTACAACGCTCAAGATTCCATTTTTCGAACCACTCACTACGCTCGTGGTTCAATTTTTAAATCTTTCGCTTGATCGGATATCAATATTAGCACGAGCGGTTAAACAACAACTTTGCCCCCTTGTAAAACAAATAACTATTATGCGGAGAGCTTACATTTAGAAATCATAACAGCTATGTATATTTGTCATACTAATATAGGTTATGCAAGTATGACTTGGTGACAAACCAACGAAGCCCCGCCTCGCGGGGCTTCTATTTTCTACTCTGAGGGATAAAAGGTAACTAACGAACCTAACCTAACCCAACCTGAAATTGCGGTTGTACATGATCTTATTTGTTAAGCGAGCCGCCCTCCTCTTTAGACATGGGGATACCTGTGTGTATTTTTTTAACCTATACCAGAATTATGTCTGTGTGTGTACTGGAAACTGCGGACATTAAATATACAAAAAGCATTTTATTCGTCATCATAAAATCTAGCAAAGTAAGCATAGTTACCTACGTAGATACTCGTACTCGACCATTTTGTAAGATAGTTAAACGCCGCCTAGCGAGAGTCCAACTATCCGCGCTGCGGTCATTTAATAATTTTTTCACCATCTTTTTGCAGTAGGATATTACTAAACATGTATATGTTTAGAACCTGCATGAATTGCGCTTTATTATCGTATTTTTTGTATGATACTTTTGGCCACTATACAAAAGTTATTAGCTCTCAAAGCAAAAACCTCCATCCCAAATTTTTATCTTTTTACGTTTTTCTTGCAAAATTACTATGAAACTGAAAAAAACAAATATCAGCAATGAATTTACGTCTTCGGTTTATACGAAAATGATACCAAACTTGCCCTAGTAGCCACCAAGACCAGAACAGATTTTTTTGAATGATGACGGGTGGCGGCCATCTTTGTACTCCGCCCTCCTCGACTAGACGCACGCTTCTTATCGCCTCCGAGGCTAGAAATGCTTAGAATTACTCAGAGATCATATGTGATGAAGCTCATAGCTTAATAAAAAATTTTTGGGTCATATATGGCAGAGATCCGTAACTGACTCCAGTAGTAACCGCGCACGAACCGTGAATCTTCCTTGCGCGCCGCAGTTTTATGACCGAGCTGTGAGTGTCGGCACAGGGTTGAAACTTGACAAGTTTTTGTACCTATACCTACCGATTTATTATTTTTAAGATTAATATGTAGGAATTACAAACGTTGATCCTGTAAACATAATTTTTTTATCCGGAGATAGTATGTCTGATTCTTACGGAAGTAGGTAGGTATGCCACAGCCGTATTCCTTTGAAAATATGTCGGTCAGCTCCTAATATTGTTTCTGGGCGACCAATAATCATTTTAAATTGGTCTAAACCGCTTTAGTTTTATGCAAACAAAACGAATTAGTTATAGAATTTGATTACTACACTCTAAAAAAAATTTGGTTGGCCCTATCAATATCTTGATGGCCGTAATCAAGCATCTTGATTCCATACGAGCCTAACAAGAACTTAAACACATCAAACAAGGTAATTCTGATTGCTATTACTATTGTTAGGTAACTGAACCAATTGAGATCTTGTTCAATATTTACACGAAAAATAATTATGCTAACTAATTGATCCTAGTAAGATCAACTAAGGGCTTGATAATGAAAACAAACAAGTTAGTTTAACTAAGATGTAAATCAATGTTAACATGAAGAATTACTATATTAACTATTTGACCCAAATAAGTTCAACTAAGAACATGATTACACCGACTTATGGCGTATTAGCCTGAACTAAGATATTGGTCAATTTGAATCTTAATTGTTTAATCATTTCAACTAAGATGTAAATCAATGTTAACATGAAGAATTACTGTATTAACTATTTGACCTAAATAAGTTCAACTAAGAACATGATTACATCGACTTATGCATCTTATTAGCCTGAACTAAGATATTGTTCAATTTGAATCTTAATTGTTTAATCATTTCAACTATGAAGCTTGTTTAGTACAATACCATTCTTGTTCAATTGTACTATGACTTACTTTGTCGCATTTACTAAAACATTTCTTTCAGATCTCTAGTTTTTATACGCGCCGTGCTGAATAATGCTGGTGGTCCTCGTTATTATTCTCAAGGAATTAGTCTTAAATACTAAAATATACATTATACATTTATTTCAGATCTTTTTGGCGATCGGCTTAGACCGGTTTAGCTTTACAAACACGGGAGGAGGCGTGCTTGTGAAATGTGAAGCCATATCGGCCTAGGCCGATCCTCAAAAAGATCTGAAATAAATCTGTAATCTGTATTACCTACTTAGTATTTAAGACTAATGCCTTGAGTATAATGCGAGTACGAGGACCAGCATTTATTCAGCACGGCGCGTATAAAAACTAGCACAAAGAAAATGTATAAAATTTAAACGAATAAGTAGTAAATAAAATATAACAACAAAGAAAGGGATAAAACATAATTAAACTAAATCAAGCCCGTAGAGTTTTATAAAAAGGGGGTAAATGAATAAAACAAAAAAATATTATAATAAGATGTTATTTATTCATTTAATCATTTTGAAAGTAAACGTTTTGCATTTAAATTCACGCGCACGGATCCGTGTCTAAGCATACGAGGGGTTAACACTCGTTGGTCCAATCACGTTCACACTTGTTGGTCTATCCAAGCACACTACACTCACAGTGTCACTACGCGAGTTTGATTCGGATGTCACTGGTTGTTTTTTAGTCAAACAAATCACAAGATTCCACACATTTGACAGTTTAAAAACCCATCTTCACGATTGTATTTGTGAATTAAGGCTTCTCTTACCAACCTTGGTATATAGTGGCGTGCTGTCGAAATGACCTTGGGACTATGCAGCTCGATCCAGTGACTTATACTCGACTCAAGGTGACACTGAGCAATAGCTGACTTGTGAGCGTCGTTGTTCTTGACCGCAGCGATGTGGTCTTTAATTCTGCAGGCAATAGTGCGTTTGGTATGCCCACTGTACGAACTACCACAACTGCAATCAACTTTGTACACACCAGGTCTTTCCAGAGGAATAAGTAATTGAATGAGCTTAACGCAACTGCGTGCTACAGAGACTGACTGCTCGGTCGCACGCGCCACGAGAGGGGCGCGGGCGGGGCGGAGAGCGGGTGTACAGGCGATCCCCCTACTTATCTCTTGATTGATAGGATTAACCGATTATTTAATTTAATTATTAAGAAAATCGATTTAACAAATAATTCTTAGTAGAATGGAATATTAGTTTCGTAATCAATACAATAACTTGATCATAATGGGATTGAGTGTTTTATCTTCGTTGTTCTAAATAAATTATATGTTTAGTTGATTCAACTAGCAAATCTTATGTAAATCAACAAAGACAAAATAATCAAAAAAACTATTAAAATGTTCATACCTATTAACATATTTATCTGTTTTAATTAAATTGTTAAGGATTGAATTAACCTACGTTACATAATTATGCCAACAAGTTAATAATAGATGCAAAGTATACAATTGTTAGGATTAATAACATACCTACTTTATTAGTTCAATCACAGATACACTTATTGTTTTAAGTAATCAGCTTTCTTTGATTTATATAAGATCGTTATTGTTGTAATTAACTTAACGTCAACGAAGAGAAAACTGCTCTTAGTTGGTCTTCATTTTTTAGAGTGTAAGTATTTATGTTATGTTTTAAAGTTTAAATTCACCTTTGAATATCGTCCGGAATTTAAAAATATGTTATTTCTGCTTCCTTGTTCTTCAGACATCCGTAAACAGAACAATATATTATATACGGATTAGATCGAGATATAGGTTTCGAAGCCATTGTGTATTTTCAATTTTGTGCGAGCGCCACGTGACACGACTATCGTGCTGGATAAGCCTGGACCCTAACACAAAAAGAGGAATACGCACTGCTGGTGGCTGAACGGAGGATCTACCGGAAGATACTGGGACCCACTCGCGGAGAAGATGGCTCGTGGAGGATACGCAGGAACCAGGAAATCGAAGATCTGGTGGCCGAGCCCAATATAGTAGGAGAAACGAAAGCCTCAAGACTCCGATGGCTCGGGCACGTGGTCCGTATGGGTGAAGATCGAGCGGTTTGGAGAGCGTACTCGGGCCGTCCGGATGGTCGACGACCGGTTGGGCGTCCTAGGTATCGCTGGTGCGATGAGGTCGTGAAAGATCTGAACGAGCTCGGTGCCGTCGATTGGACAGAAACGGCGCTAGACAGAGAAGCATGGCGTTCCTTAGTGTCAGAGGCCAAGATCCACTTCGGGTCGCTGCGCCACGGCAGTAAGTAAGTAAGTAAGTTATTCAATAGACAAAGAAGATAATAGGGGGTATATTTAAGTCATAACAAAATAGGTGCCGCGCGGGACAGCGATAAAAAGGCTTCTCTTGTTTAATTAAATAACGCATTAATTTATCAATATGATTAAATCAATTCACTAGAAAATGCTCTTTATAAAAATACAAAGTTGTTTATAATATGTTGCCTACATCAAAAGTTATGATTTTTTTTTTGCGCTATGCCGCCACTGGGACACGCGAAAAACGGCAAATTTCGCCGTTTTTGGAACTTCAAATGCGATTTTTTCAGGAACAAATAACATATTAGGTACAGTTGTGCATGATTTTTAAAGCTTATAATACATTGAATGAAAATATATACATACTCAGTCTTATAGTCCTATGGATTTCGAGTTTTAGCCGTGGGACAGCAAAAAATGCCTATTTGAAAATTGACCCTCTAAATGCGAAGGCCGAAGGCCGAGGTCCGCTTAGGGCCGAAGGCCCGAAGCGTCCAGAATGTTAGTGCTTTAACACAGAACAATAGTACAAGTACTTAAATGCGAAGGCCGAAGGCCGAGCTCCGCGTAGGGCCGAAGGCCCGAAGCGTCCAGAATTTAAGTGCTATAATAACACAGAACAATAGTACAAGTGCCTAAATGCGAAGGCCGAAGGCCGAGCTCCGCTTAGGGCCTAAGGCCTGAAGCGTCCAGGACATCAGTGTTTTAGCACAGAACAATAATACAAGTGTCTAAATGCGAAGGCCGAAGGCCGAGCTCCGCGTAGGGCCAAAGGCCCGAAGCGTTCAGGATGTTAGTGCTTTAACACAGAATAATAGTACAAGTGTCTAAATGCGAAGGCCGAAGGCTCGAAGCGTCCAGGATTTAAGTGCTTTAACACAGAACAGTAGTACAAGTGTCTAAATGCTAGTGCTTTAGCACAGAGCAATAGTACAATAAGTTTCTAAATGCGAAGGCCGAAGGCCCGAAGCGTCCGGAAGTTAGTGCTTTAGCACAGAGCAATAGTACAAGAGTCTAAATGCGAAGGCCGAAGGCCGAGCTCCGCGTAGGGCCGAAGGCCCTGAGCGTTCAGGACATCCGTGGCTTAGCACAGAACAATAATACAAGTGTCCATATGCGAAGGCCGAAGGCCGAGCTCCGCGTAGGGCTGAAGGCCCGAAGCGTCCAGGATGTTAATAGTGCTTTAACACAGAACGTACAAGTGTCTCAATGCGAAGGCCGAAGGCCGAGCTCCGCGTAGGGCCGAAGGCCCGAAGCGTCCAGAATGTTAGTACTGTCACACAGAACAATAGTACAAGTGTCTAAATGCGAAGGCCGAAGGCCGAGCTCCGCGTAGGGCCAAAGGCCCGAAGCGTCCAGGATGTTAGTGCTTTAACACAGAATAATAGTACAAATGTCTCAATGCGAAGGCCGAAAGCCGAGCTCCGCGTAAGGCCAAAGGCCCGAAGCGTTCAGGATGTTAGTGCTTTAACACAGAATAATAGTACAAGTGTCTAAATGCGAAGGCCGAAGGCTCGAAGCGTCCAGGATTTAAGTGCTTTAACACAGAACAGTAGTACAAGTGTCTAAATGCTAGTGCTTTAGCACAGAGCAATAGTACAATAAGTTTCTAAATGCGAAGGCCGAAGGCCCGAAGCGTCCGGAAGTTAGTGCTTTAGCACAGAGCAATAGTACAAGAGTCTAAATGCGAAGGCCGAAGGCCGAGCTCCGCGTAGGGCCGAAGGCCCTGAGCGTTCAGGACATCCGTGGCTTAGCACAGAACAATAATACAAGTGTCCATATGCGAAGGCCGAAGGCCGAGCTCCGCGTAGGGCTGAAGGCCCGAAGCGTCCAGGATGTTAATAGTGCTTTAACACAGAACGTACAAGTGTCTCAATGCGAAGGCCGAAGGCCGAGCTCCGCGTAGGGCCGAAGGCCCGAAGCGTCCAGAATGTTAGTACTGTCACACAGAACAATAGTACAAGTGTCTAAATGCGAAGGCCGAAGGCCGAGCTCCGCGTAGGGCCAAAGGCCCGAAGCGTCCAGGATGTTAGTGCTTTAACACAGAATAATAGTACAAATGTCTCAATGCGAAGGCCGAAAGCCGAGCTCCGCGTAAGGCCGAAGGCTCGAAGTGTCCAGGATTCAAGTGCTTTAACAGAAAACAGTAGTACAAGTGTCTAAATGCGAAGGCCGAAGGCCCGAAGCATCCAGGATGTTAGTGCTTTCGCACAGAGCAATAGTACAATAAGTTTCTAAATGCGAAGGCCGATGGCCGAGCTCCACGTAAGGCCGAAGGCCCGAAGCGTCCAGGATGTTAGTGCTTTAGCACAGAGCAACAGTACAAGAGTCTAAATGCGAAGGCCGTAGGCTGAGCTCCGCGTAGGGCCGAAGGACCTAAGCGTCCAGGACATCAGTGGCTTAGCACAGAACAATAATACAAGTGTCTAAATGCGAAGGCCGAAGGCCGAGCTCCGCGTAGGGCCGAAGGCCCGAAGCGTCCAGGATTTGTGCTTTAACATAGAACAATAGTACAAATGTCTAAATGCGAAGGCCGAAGGCCGAGCTCCGCGAAGGACCGAAGGCCCGAAGCGTCCAGAACATCAGTGCATTAGCACAGAAAAATAGTACAAGTGTCTAAATGCGAAGGCCGAAGGCCGAGGTCCGCGTAGGGCCGAAGGCCCGAAGCGTCCAGAATGTTAGTGCTTTAACACAGAACCATAGTACAAGTGTCTAAATGCGAAGGCGGAAGGCCGAGCTCCGCGTAGGGCCGAAGGCCCGAAGCGTCCAGATTTTAAGTGCTATAATAACACAGAACAATAGTACTAGTGTCTAAATGCGAAGGCCGAAGGCCCGAAGCATCCAGGATGTTAGTGCTTTAGCACAGAGCAATAGAACAATAAGTTTCTTAGTGCGAAGGCCGAAGGCCCGAAGCGTCCAGGTTGTTAGTGCTTTAGCACAGAGCAATAGTACAAGAGTTGGACCCGGGTATTCCTTAAACTACGTCCAAACCAGCGGTGGTAGGTCCCGCAAGGGGCCGCCTGGTTTGCTACCACCCTCCCGCCGGAGTCAGGCGCCAAGCAGCCTTGCTGCGTTTCGTCTATGTGCGGGAGTACCAGTGCCTTTGGAGGATGATTGCCTGTCAGTGGTGTTGCATAATGCCGGTTTTTGGATTCTTGAGTGACGTCGGGCCGAGCGGCTCACGCTGGAGGGTAGCGGGATCCGAGGCACGGTCTTGCCGGTGGCCAACCGCAGGAAGTTGGGGGCCCAATTGTACGACAGCCACGTACGAGAGGCTGCCCCGCCACCTAGCGAAAAATCCTGGAATAGCTCCACCGTGCCAGATGGCGACTGGACGGGAGGACCCGGTGGGTTATTTCAGGGGGGCTCGGGCGTCCCCGCAGTCTCCAAGTGAGCTCCTCATTGTCCGGATTAGCTCAAGTGATCCAATTGGTAAACGCAACACCTCGACAGGCATTTTTTCACCCATCCCACACTCCACAAACATGAAGTCGAAAAGGAAAAAGAATAGGGTTAAACACCGGCTGCACTTCCTCCCATTGAAAGTGCACCTCACCAACATCAGGGGGTTGCACTCAAATATCGATCCGGTCCACCACCATCTTGAAACCAAAAACCGCACCTATTCTTTTTGACGGAGACGCAAATCAAAACCCCAGCGGACGCGTCGTAACTCAACTACCCAGGCTACTCACTGGAACATAAGTTCAGAGCACGTGCTGGGGTCTGTGTGTACGTCCGCGATGACATTAAAATATGTCAGTCACAATAAAAAATGGTTTTTTTTGTATGGGGACCCCCCCTATTTTATAACTTTTTTTAATTTTTAGATTTTTTCCTACGCTTTCACACAATAACTGAGCTGGATTCCAAATTTCATCCTTCTAGGTCATCTGGAAGTAGGTTAGGTTTAGGTACTATAGGTATGTCAGTCAGTCTTAAAATTTACGACTTTTTGACCTTCATATCTTTATAACCGTTTGAGCTAGCTTCATGAAATTTGGGCTTCTAGATGTCCTTATGGATATAATTAAACACACGTAGTTTTATGTGTTTACGTTAAGGCGATATGATTCGACTCATCAACGAATCTGAGGGGGTGAGGTGCGCGGCAAACCGTGAAGCCCCGCCCGCGCGTCCCGAACCGCTCGACGAGCACTGAGCGCGCGCTGTGCCGCGGCGGCGATAGCAAACGGGTCACAGTATAAGGATCTTATGATGGCAGTATTTTAACCATACCGTGCAAGGGTCACGTTTTTATACTTTTTATTGTATATGTATATATTTTTTGCATTACGTGTTTCTGATCATTATATTTAGAATTATTATTTTTACAGAGCCATGTGTACTTATTATTTAGTGATCGGTAACAACGTTTTAATTTAATGGCAGCGTAGTAGAATTAAAGTACCGAAAGGAAATAAACATTTTAAGGTGACGGTCAATTAAGGTAAGGTATTGTTCATATAAAGGTAAGTGAAGGTAGGTAGGTAGGTAGGTAGGTAGGTAGGTAGGTAGGTAGGTAGGTAGGTAGGTAGGTAGGTAGGTAGGTAGGTAGGTAGGTAGGTAGGTAGGTAGGTAGGTAGGTAGGTAGGTAGGTAGGTAGGTAGGTAGGTAGGTAGGTAGGTAGGTAGGTAGGTAGGTAGGTAGGTAGGTAGGTAGGTAGGTAGGTAGGTAGGTAGGTAGGTAGGTAGGTAGGTAGGTAGGTAGGTAGGTAGGTAGGTAGGTAGGTAGGTAGGTAGGTAGGTAGGTAGGTAGGTAGGTAGGTAGGTAGGTAGGTAGGTAGGTAGGTAGGTAGGTAGGTAGGTAGGTAGGTAGGTAGGTAGGTAGGTAGGTAGGTAGGTAGGTAGGTAGGTAGGTAGGTAGGTAGGTAGGTAGGTAGGTAGGTAGGTAGGTAGGTAGGTAGGTAGGTAGGTAGGTAGGTAGGTAGGTAGGTAGGTAGGTAGGTAGGTAGGTAGGTAGGTAGGTAGGTAGGTAGGTAGGTAGGTAGGTAAGGTAGGTAGGTAGGTAGGTAGGTAGGTAGAACCTTAATCAATCGGGGTGAGAGATTAGCATTTTACTCTTAAATACGACAACCTGATAAGAAAACGCAAACATAATCGAAGAGTTTGTATACTACATTGTAAAACACCGGTTTATTTTTTTTTTTATCGGGTTTAGTGAAAACTCAGTTAAAGGTCAGATGGAGGAGCGGATGATGTAATTGAATTGATTGGCAGAGCTAGACAAAGATAAGTCTGCAACGATTTTGATTTGGTCTAACTTTTAAGTTTTTTCATATTATGAGAAAGCCACATAGTGCTTTCGGTGGGGGGTGTTTAGTATTCATCCTTAATACCTACTGCTATCTAGACACGCGGCAGCGTGTCAAGCCAAGTTCAAGCAAAGGAACTGGCTAGCCAGCGCCGAGTGTAATATTACACGAACCACTTGGTGCCACTTTTGACCCTTCTATAACTCAAAACATCTTTGACGTAAACACATATAACTACGTGTGTTTAATTATATCCATAAGGATATCTAGAAGCCCAAATTTCATGAAGCTAGCTCAAACGGTTATAAAGGTATGAAGGTCAAAAAGTCGTAAATTTTAAGACTGACTTATGACTTATAGTACCTAAACCTAACCTACTTCCAGATGACCTAGAAGGATGAAATTTGGAATCCAGCTTGGTTATTGTGTGTAACCGTAGGAAAAAATCTAAAAATAAAATAAAGTTAAAAAATAGGGGGGGTCCCCATACAAAAAAACCACTTTTTATTGGGACTGACATATAAGTACCTAAACCTAACCTACTTCCAGATGACCTAGAAGGATGAAATTTGGAATCCAGCTCGGTTATTGTGTGTAACCGTAGGAAAAAATCTAAAAATAAAAAAAAGTTATAAAATAGGGGGGGTCCCCATACAAAAAAACCACTTTTTATTGGGACTGACATATAAGTACCTAAACCTAACCTACTTCCAGATGACCTAGAAGGATGAAATTTGGAATCCAGCTCGGTTATTGTGTGTAACCGTAGGAAAAAATCTAAAAATAAAAAAAAAGTTATAAAATAGGGGGGGTCCCCATACAAAAAAACCATTTTTTATTGGGACTGACATATAAGTACCTAAACCTAACCTACTTCCAGATGACCTAGAAGGATGAAATTTGGAATCCAGCTCGGTTATTGTGTGTAAGCGTAGGAAAAAATCTAAAAATAAAAAAAAGTTAAAAAATAGGGGGGGTCCCCATACAAAAAAAAATATTTTTTTATTGTAGCGTTGGAACCGTTACAAGCAGATATTTGAAACTACCCCAATATATGTATTATTATATTTGCTATATTAAAATAAAGTTTAGTCAAAAAATAAGTGGTGTCGCCATACAAAAAACTTGTAATACGCTCTAAACAACCGGCCAACGGTGTGTCGTCGGCGGCGCGCGGCACCACATAATTATACAAAGAACAGAAGTAAAAACCATACAGCGGAAACACAAGAAAAAACATTAAATCTCAATACCTGCCTAGTTTTCTTTACAAAAAGTATTGATATCCCACCAAAAACATAAATGTAAAAAAGGAGAGCCAAGTTCAATACAAAAATTATGCTTGGCTGTGGGGCTCGCCGCAAAAAGAATGGAGATCTAAATGAGTGCCACTGCCAAGTTCTATGCAAAATCCAAATATGTATTTATAGGAACAAAATAACATTATAAACAAGTATTAAACTCTATTTCTTTGCTTTATTGGATACCTATAACAATTGCTGTTATTTAAAAAAATGTGAGATCTTAAAGTAGGTTAGATTTGGCTTGGCCAGGTTTTATCAGAATTACAATATATATAAAATGATTGATGTAATGAAAACTGGCCAAGTCAAATCTAACCTACTTTAAGATCTCACATTTTTTTAAATAACAGCAATTGTTATAGGTATCCAATAAAGCAAAGAAATAGAGTTTAATACTTGTTTATAATGTTATTTTGTTCCTATAAATACATATTTGGATTTTGCATAGAACTTGGCAGTGGCACTCATTTAGATCTCCATTCTTTTTGCGGCGAGCCCCACAGCCAAGCATAATTTTTGTATTGAACTTGGCTCTCCTTTTTTACATTTATGTTTTTGGTGGGATACTGATTTACTTGAGGTAGCGAGGCTACTGGCCGGCGACACACAAGCAATGGTCTAAAAAGTAATAACTAACGGTGTCAGTGTCACCAAAACATCGCGACAGAAAGGATATCTGAATTCGCAAAATATACCATAAAACAGTGCCTTGAAATAACGAGGAAGCCAGCAGCGAGCAATCCACCCGCCGAGGCCTCTGCCAGCTGCAGACCACAAAATCCCGGTAAGCCCTTCTACAATCTGGTAAAGCAGTATAGTGTAGCGAAGGAACTAACTTAAAAAACTACAGTCCACTGGCTTTACGCCACACGTACATACCGTAATGTAACAAATTATTTTCAATATTATGTTTTGTTTCTTCCAAATATCTATTAAATAATTAACTGATTGTTGTTGAAAACCTGTTCAAGGACGCCGAATTAATATCTACTATTCCACGTCCTTGAACAGGTTTAAAACATCAATCACTTTCTTTTTCTACAAGATATGGTTCAGTCAAATTAATTTCTTCTACCTTTCTTAGCTAAACTCTAGTTCTAAATAAATTAGCCAGACTCTAAAACCAGTACAGGCAGCAGCAGAAATAGATAAGCAGAATAACATGTTCAAAATGATCGACACAGACCTTATAATCTTGACATTTCCGTGTCATCATTTTGATTACTAGGCCCCGTAGCTATTTCTGCTGCTGACTGTACAATCCAGTAAATTTTAGTGAAACTTTTATATTTTTATTCAGTCTAGCGTATGCTTTATGTTTATTTATTACTATAATAAATAAACCCGGCCTCGCGCGGGTTAACAAATCGCTTAATAATCCTATAAACTTTTGTATAGGATTTTGCTTTGTTCGTCATTCCCGCAGCTCGACTTTCGGCCTCGCCCAAAATTACTGGGGGTGAAGCATGCTTGGACATTCGAGATAAAGCTCCGGGCCTGACGACCCTCCGCGGGGTCGGCCTTCAGCCTCCTTCGGGCTCGCCTAACCTACTTGGAAATTTTAATTTGGCCTGTGTCCGCCGCCATTTTGGATTTTTCCTTTTTTTTTTCACATAGTAATCTTGGGCCTCCAAGCTCGCCGCATGCCAAATCTCAGCGCACTCGGACCAACATGAAAAAAATTAAAAAAAAAAGTCGCCCTGTGTGAATTTTTTTAAATGCAGTTTGTTTTGTCTTGGGGCCCTCTATGACATTTGGTCGAGCACCCCCCACCCATCTCGCACCGTTTAAAAGTTGCCATACAAAATTAAAATGACCATTATTTCCGCCATCTTGGATTTTTTCCAAAAAATTTTTTTCATAGGAATTTAGGGGCCTCTATCTTCCGCCATGCCAAATCTCAGCGCGCTCGGACCAACTTGAAAAAAAAATAAAAATAGTCGGCCATTTTGAAAAAAATTAAATGTATTTTGTTTTGTCTTGGGGCCCTCTATGACATTTGGTCGAGCACCCCCCACCCATCTCGCACCGTAATATGAATACTTTTTGAGATATTGGGGAAATTAAAGATCTCTACTTTTCCCCCCTTTTTTTGCTTATAACTTTTGATATTTTGTGTGTGCTACTACACGCTTCGAATACATTTTTCTAGGCATTATGACGAATCTAATGAGGTATCACACGTATTTTTAGGAGTATTATCTCTATTTTTCACCGTGTTCAGTTTCTCGAACAAGACTAATACAACCAAGCACAAGATGAACTGCCTGTAGGCACTTGGAACTCTCAATTATATTTAATTCATGTCGACCGTGGTCAAATATTAAAATTAGTGATATGTATTTAGTTATTAAATAATTGTATTGCGATATGCCTATTATGGTAATTTTTTCAATTATTTCAATTTGACATTTTATATTTATATAAATTTATGATTATGACGATGAATTTGCACGCTTGACGGGCCTGGCACGTTGCATGCGATCCAAAGCCGGGCGCCTTCGGCATCCTCATACTAAAAACGTAACACTATACATATATTGTAACATCCCCATACTGTGTCAATCCAAATAAATAATTTCTGATTTTCAAAGGAGTCAAAGAGCACGAAGGAATATAATCATTTTGCAGATCGGACGTAGGTATATCAGTAAAGGTGAAATACTGTAAATATATCATACTTACATACTCACAATTATATTATCTAGGAATATAATATTATTTACCTACATTGAAATTGGTTGCTGACCTAGTGAAAATACTAAAATATTTTAACTGTTGATGTAGTAAAGCTAGGCGCTTTCAACCATCTCGTAAAGTATTAGATGCTTCTCTTATCAGAAAGTGTGTTTTTATAGCACTTAGTGACTTTTTCTTACGTTTCATATGCTTTGTTTCCCATTGTTTGTAAATGGTAAAATCACGTGACCGCGCGGAACACACTGACGCAGGTCCGTCCTCTACAAGCGCTGCCGTGCGACTGAAGAGGGCGTAAGTGCGTTCGCGAGTGATTGCGCTTGCGGATTTAGTAGGTATTGAAACATAGAAATTATTTTAATGATGTTACCGAGACAAAGTGATCCAAAACGTCTAGATTACCTTATTACCTATACATTTGTGTAAAAAACAAGTCAAAAAAGTTTGTATTGTCGATATCGTTTGGATTTATTGTTAAAAAAAGGCGTAACTTTGGAATTTTTTTCTATCGAGCAAAGTTTATCTAATCATGTTTTTGAGATCCAAAACGTATCTGCCAGATCCTTAAGTATAAGATATATTTTTTTCACAATTTTAAAACATATTATTTCTAATGGATTCAAAAAACTGGTTCGCTTAGCTCCTACGGAAAAAGCACGCCTTAAAGATGTTTTGAGTTATAGAAGGGTCAAAAGTGGCACCAAGTGGTTCGTGTAATATTACACTTGGCGCTGGCTAGCCAGTTCCTTTGCTTGAACTTGGCTTGACACGCTGCCGCGTGTCTAGATTCATAAATTACGTCGTTTCAAATGGGAGGAGGGGGGGGGGTCTGGACATCGGATGATGGTAGCATGACGTAGGAGGAAACAGAGTCATCCGAAGCATGATTTTTGGATGATTTGAGGGGTGGGGGGTCAAAAATCGTCAAAAATAGATGACGTAATTTATGAACAGCCCCTATGTACATGTGCACTGCATTTAGTATTTTCGTACTTACCAAATAACAGTTTTAGGACTTTAAAAGTTAAGTACAGTTAGTGTTGTTATGGTTGATTTCAATATGCTTCGCGAAGGATCAAGAATGTTTAATCCATCATTGTAGTGCGAGTGTGGTAGAAGGGATCGATCGGCATACTGAGCTCGCACGGCCTGCCGCAGCGCGTAAAATACCTAAACTCGCTCAACCCCGAAATGTAATAGCGCTCTTAAGCAGTTTCATGGCTCTTGTTGAAGGTAGTGTTACTAAGTTAGTGTTTAAAAACTGATTATAAACACCTCTCTGACAGAATTTATAGTAAACATACCAATATTGGACTATCTTTTCTGATGTGACAATCTTTACCACTCTCTCATCCTTATAACGTAGAAATGTTGGAATACTGAGCGTTGCGACGGTTTCAAGGCACGTGGGTTAAAAACAAACTTCGCTGCCCTGGTGACACAAACATTTTTATAACATCAACCCGTGACAAATACTGGCTGTAAAACGTTAAATATATAACATAATGCTTTCTTTTTTAATGCTTTCTTTAAGCCAAATCTAACCTACTTTAAGATCTCACATTTTTTTAAATAACAGCAATTGTTTTAGGTATCCAATAAAGCAAAGAAATAGAGTTTAATACTTGTTTATAATGTTATTTTGTTCCTATAAATACATATTTGGATTTTGCATAGAACTTGGCACTCATTTAGATCTCCATTCTTTTTGCGGCGAACCCCACAGCCAAGCATAATTTTTGTATTGAACTTGGCTCTCCTTTTTTATATTATTTTATTTTTTTTGGTGGGATATCAATACTTTTTGTAAAGAAACCTAGGCAGGTATTGAAAATTAATGTTTTTTCTTGTGTTTCCGCTGCATGGTTTTTACTTCTGTTCTTTGTATGATTATGTGGTGCCGCGCGCCGCTGACGACACACCGTTGGTCGGTTGTTTAGAGCGTATTACAAGTTTTTTGTATGGTGATACCACTTAATTTTTGACTTAACTTTATTTTTATATAGCAAATATAATAATACATATATTGGGGTAGTTTCAAATATCTGCTTGTAACGGTTCCAACGCTACAATAAAAAAATATTTTATTGTATGGGGACCCCCCCTATTTTTGAACTTTTTATTTTTATTTTTAGATAGTTTCCTACACTTACACACAATAACCGAGCTGGATTCCAAATTTCATCCTTCTAGGTCATCTGAAAGTAGGTTAGGTTTAGATACTTATATGTCAGTCCCGATAAAAAATGGTTTTTTTGTATGGGGAGCCCCCCTTTTTTTAACTTCTTTTTATTTTTACATTTTTCCTACGGTTACACATAATAACCGAGCTGGATTCCAAATTTCATCCTTCTAGGTCATCTGGAAGTAGGTTAGGTTTAGGTACTATAAGTCAGTCAGTCAGTCTTAAAATTTACGACATTTTGACCTTCATATCTTCATAACCGTTTGAGCTAGCTTCATGAAATTTCGGCTTCTAGATGTCCTTATGGATATAATTAAACACACGTAGTTTTACGTGTTTACGTTAAAGATGTTTTGAGTTAGAGAAGGGTCAAAAGTGGCACCAAGTGGTTCGTGTAATATTACACTCGGCACTGGCTAGCCAGTTCCTTTGCTTGAACTTGGCTTGACACGCTGCCGCGTGTCTAGAGTTCATTATTTCGTCGGAACTCATATTAAAGTAAAAAAATCAACAACGCACCGTAAATCCAATAAAACCCAAATACAGAATGAAATTTTTTCAACTTTGCCTCCATAACAATTTAAAAAAAATATCTACGCGTGTTTGAGTAGACCTGTTTACCGCTAACGTTTAGATGAAATAATTTAAATGTTTTTATTTGTGTAGTTAAATTTATAATTTAGAGTTATATAATTTGGTTAATAATGTATTATTTATTATGTTCATGTTGATTTTATACAAATTAAACTGCAAATTATAGCATACATTGTTCTTTGTTTTTTTTTTTAGGCGTAGTGGCAGAGTGTCATTACGAACCATAAAGCAAAATACTGCCTCTAGTTTTTTTTTAATGGATGAACGCCACGATGCTGTGTCACAAATATCTGTGAAATGACAATAAAAAAGAGGACTTTGCCGGCCTAGGCCTGCAAGATTTGTATGAAATTCCATTAACGACCTCTTGTCCTAGCCGCACCTGAAACGTTATACTTCGCAGCCTATTATAAGGAACATAACATCAATATTTCATTGCATGTTTGAGAAAAAATAATTACATTTAATTACATCATGTGGACATTTAAAAGTTGATTCACCCAATTAGCATGATATTTACTTATGTATCTTGGGCCGGATCACAGCACACCCTACATCATCAATACTGATCGCGTCAGTACTGAAGCGTTCTTGGTACGAGGTACTGACGCGATAAATATCAAACGCGACACTAATACGCAAGATAAATATCACGATCCAGGATCTAGGATCAGATCACAAGGATTTCCAGAAATCCAGCGAAATATTATGATCCGTCAATACACTACCCTACACGTCAATAAATATCGTAATCCGACACTTTATGTTGACGGATCACAATATGGATCTTGCGTGTGGGCAGGCGTGGCTCACTCCGCGATTTCGTCGCTTTGCTACAGGTAGGTACCTAAAAGTACATCCGTTCCACCCCAATTTTGGGGAAAGCCATAAGCCGCGCGTGGCGCTGTCGTCACCTAGCTGTGATGATCGTAACAGACGCGTTTTGTTAGAGAGTGAGTCTTCTGTACCTAGTCTATTATTTATTCTGTGTGTAGGGTTCGCCATACAGAAATTAATTGGTTTATAAAAGACAATTCCCCTAATGAAGGCGCCACAGGACGGTTGACCCAGTCTTAAAACTGTCGAACTTACGTTGTTCATAATACGACTTCGTCTTCTTTTGGAGCTTTCGTAGTCTTTTCGTAGTCGTCGTCGGGATTTCACTTGTCGACTCAAATTTATACTCCTTAAGGTGTTGGTCGTCTGAAACATTCCATGTGTGTAGGTATGTATACTTATTACTTGTCATACGGGGTGGTACTTTGATATGATCTTTGCTGAATGTATACTGTTATGTAATTAATTTGCAATCAATCCAGGTATCGCTGGGGCGATGCGGTTGAAGCGGACTTGCGCGATCTCCATGCCGATAACTGGCGGGAGATGGCACAGGATCGAGACAACTGGCGTGTACTCGTGTCGGAGGCCAAGACTCATTTTGGGTCGTTGCGCCATTAAGTAAGTAAGTAAGTACTATCATTTTAAAGCTAGGTTAAGTAAAACAAAAAGACATTAAAAATTAATCATTTTATTATAGGTGGCAACCCTAACTGCCGCTATAAAGTTACTATTTACATTTGCACAGTATGACAGATGTCACTCACTTCACTTACCTACAATACAAATTTACACTATTTAGTATTTACACTATTTACACGCGAAACTGGGTAAGAGAGATGGTGAAGAGCTGAGAGTGGGGCAATTTGGAGTTGGAATTCGGAACCACCGGGGCCACCTACTGGCTGGCTTCTTGGAGAAGGAGGGACTCTACATGAACTCCTTTTTCAAGAAACGCGAGCACAGAAAGTGGACCTGGATGAGTCCCGACGGTGCAACTAAAAACGAGATTGACTTCATCATGTCGACAAAGAAGAATATATTCAATGATGTCTCTGTGATCAATATGGTCAAAACCGGAAGTGATCACCGTCTGGTGAGAGGCACATTTAATATATCTGTTAAGTTAGAGCGCTCTCGAATGATGAAGTCTACGCTCCGTCCAGCAGCAGTCCAAATCCAAAACCCAGAGAGCTTTCAGCTGGAACTCCAGAACCGTTTCGATTGCCTGGGCGGCGATGTGGACGAATTCAACGACGGCTTTATGGAAGCTGTCCATAGCACTGGATCTAAGTTTTTTGAGGCCCAGCAGACAAACAGAACCAAAAGGCTTTATGACTCTACTCGGGGACCCTTGGAGGAAAGGAGAAGAATGGTTCTACAATCTTCAGCCGATGCGACATTATATCGGCAGCTCAATAGACGGATCTCTAAGTCCCTTACCCGTGATCTGCGCCAATTCAATACAAGTCGTATGGAAGAAGCCATCGAGCGGAATAAGGGCTCTAAAATTTTTGAGCGAGATCTGTCTATTGGGCAGAGCCAGCTCGCCAAATTAAATACTGAGGATGGTAGAATCGTTTCAT
Organism: Cydia fagiglandana; assembly: GCF_963556715.1. Lineage (NCBI taxonomy): Eukaryota > Metazoa > Arthropoda > Insecta > Lepidoptera > Tortricidae > Cydia > Cydia fagiglandana. The sequence goes on along the minus strand of NC_085959.1, from coordinate 261,087 downwards.
CCAGACCCGAGCTCCTGGGTGAGATAGAGAGCTTTTATGGACAGCTATACACATCGACTAAAAGCCCCGAAATTGGTCTGGCGGAAGACCCTAGAGCTAGACTGACCCGACATTTACCGAAGACTTCCCGGACATCAGCCTGTACGAGATTAGAATGGCTCTCAAACAGCTCAAAACCAACAAGGCACCCGGTGAAGACGGAATCACAGCCGAACTTCTGAAGGCGGGTGGTAAACCGGTCCTTATGGCCCTTCAGAAGTTGTTCGACTCCGTCTTACTCGAAGGGAGAACGCCTAAGGCATGGAACAGAAGTGTGGTGGTGTTGTTCTTCAGAAAGGGTGACAATGCCCTACTCAAGAACTACCGACCCATCTCACTTCTGAGCCATGTCTATAAACTGTTTTCAAGAGTCATTACGAACCGTCTCGCATACAGGCTAGATGACTTCCAGCCTCCTGAACAAGCCGGTTTCCAAAGACGCTTTAGTACCGTAGACCACATCCATACGCTCCGTCAGGTAATACAGAAGACTGAGGAGTATAACCTGCCTCTCTGCTTAGCGTTTGTGGACTACGAGAAAGCCTTCGATTCGATCGAAACCTGGGCCGTTTTACAATCTCTCCGGAGGTGCCAAGTGGATTACCGCTATATCGAAGTGCTGAAGTGTTTGTACGAGAACGCCACTATGTCAGTCCGACTCCTGGACCAAAATTCGAAACCTATTCCGTTGCAGCGGGGAGTCAGGCAAGGGGATGTTATTTCTCCTAAACTGTTTACCGCTGCATTGGAGGATGTTTTCAAGACTCTGGACAGGAGAAGGCTTGGCATCAAGATAAATGGCGAGTACATCACTCTCCTTCGGTTTGCGGACGATATAGTAATCTTGGCTGAGACTACGGAGGATTTGAGGACTCAGTAAAGCTTCCGAGCGAGTTGGTCTGAGGATGAACATGGACAAGACGAAGATCATGTCAAATGCCCGTGTAGAACCAACTCCTGTTACAATCGGAGACTTTGCACTTGAAGTTGTAGACGATTATATACGTATACCTAGGACAGACTGTCCAGTTAGGTAGGTCCAACTTCGAGAAAGAGGTTAATCGACGAATTCGACTCGGTTGGGCAGCGTTTGGGAAGCTACGGCACATCTTTTTGTCCAATATTCCGCAGTATCTCAAGACGAAAGTCTTCGACCAGTGTGTGTTGCCAGTGATGACATATGCAACTGAAACGTGGCCGCTTACTGTGTGCCTCATAAGAAGGCTCAAAGTCTCCCAAAGGGCAATGGAGAGGGCTATGCTTGGAGTCTCTCTGCGTGATCGCATCAGAAATGAGGCCATCCGCAGCAGAACCAAAGTAACCGATGTAGCCCTCCGAATCGCTAAACTTAAGTGGCAGTGGGCGGGGCACATTGTCCGTAGAACCGATGGCCGTTGGGGCGGAAAGGTTCTCGAGTGGCGACCACGTACCGGAAGGCGCAGCGTGGGTAAACCCCCCACAAGGTGGACTGATGACCTGGTGAAGGTCACGGGAGTCCGCTGGATGCGGGTGGCGTAAGACCGGTCATTGTGGCACTCTTTGGGGGAGGCCTATGTCCAGCAGTGGATGATGATGATGATGACATGCGATGTTCAAAAGTACCGCCATGTCTGATTATGAACGCTGCTGCCCGTGCTCGCGTATGTCGGTGTACCTGCTGCCCGTGCTCGCGTATGTCGGTGTACCTGCGACAACATTTGGGTGCGGATGTTTCTCCTACGGAGAGTTTCAAAGGCAACCGTAAGCCTATGTCTCATCTCTTCTGCGGTGTTACACTCTTCTTTGTACACCATATCTTTTAAAGTACCCCACAGAAAGAAATCGAGCGGCGTTAGGTCCGGAGACCTAGGTGGCCAACAGCGTGATCCTAATCGTCCAATCCATTGACGTCCGAAAAGCGCACTTCATGTGTGAAATGGGCTGGTGCTCCATTTTGTTGGTACCAGATAAGTGGTCTTTCGGCCAATGGCAAATCTTCGAGGTACTCGTAAAGCTCCGTATCTACAAGGTCTATGTATCCCACTCTGTTGAGAGTTGGTGGTAAAACAAAGGCCTTATAATGTCTGTGTCTCCGTGAATTGCCGCCCAAACGTTCACTGACCAACGATATTGGTGTCCAGCATAACGATATACGAATGGGTTTTCTTCAGCATAGATATGCTAATTACGGCGATTCCACATTCCGTTTCGTGTGAACAAACTCTCGTCGGTCCAAATTACGTGTATGAGAAACTCTCCCCAGCAACGACGAACTTTTTGTATTTATTTAAGGACTGTACGAATGTTGAATTGGTTGAAGTTAGTTGTCGTCGACGGAGCCACTGCTTGAACGAATAGAATAGAATAGAATAGAATAGAATAGAATAGAATAGAATAGAATAGAATAGAATAGAATAGAATAGAATAGAATAGAATAGAATAGAATAGAATAGAATAGAATAGAATAGAATAGAATAGAATAGAATAGAATAGAATAGAATAGAATAGAATAGAATAGAATAGAATAGAATAGAATAGAATAGAATAGAATAGAATAGAATAGAATAGAATAGAATAGAATAGAATAGAATAGAATAGAATAGAATAGAATAGAATAGAATAGAATAGAATACTTTATTGCATATCACATTACAGACATGGATGGAATGGAACATAAATAAATGTAACATGTGACACCCTGCAAGGGCACCGCAATATAAGATGGCTACAAGTAGGTGATTTGATTACAATTATTATACACATTTCATTAAATTAATATTATACATACATTCACACATGATCATTTGATAGCAATATTACATTATTTCCTTACTAAGCACGGTAATATTTTCATTTACTGACTTGGTCAAAAAATTCTTTAATATTATAAAAACATCCACTAATTAAAAACATTTTCAGCTGTTTTTTAAATTGATTTTCATTTTCCAGGTCTTTGATAGAGTTTGGAAGGTGATTATAGATTTTTATAGTCATATAATGGGGGCTACACGTGACAACTTTTAATTTCGAAAAAGGCACTTTTAGTTGATTAACGTTACGATTATTTCTCTTAATTTGAGTTGTATCTTTGAATGAATATAAGTTTAAATGTTTCCTTACAAATTTACATGATTCAAATATGTACATAGATGCAACGGTCAGTATTTCATGTTTGATAAAATAGGGTTTACACGACTCCATTTGATCTATGTTTTAAGAATTCTGATGCATTTTTTTTGCAGAATAAATATTTTATCAATATCGCAGCTATTTCCCCAAAGGACCAGGCCATATGATATTCGCGAATAAGCATATGCGTAATATGCCGCAAGGGATGTCTGTAGGTCTGTAGCTCGCTTTAGATGCTCAAAGCGCTGGTGGCCTAGCGGTAAGAGCGTGCGACTTTCAATCCGGAGGTCGCGGGTTCAAACCCCGGCGCGTACCAATGAGTTTTTCGGAACTTATGTACGAAATATCATTTGATATTTGCCAGTCGCTTTTCGGTGAAGGAAAACATCGTGAGGAAACCGGACTAATCCCAATAAAAGCCTAGTTTCCCCTCTGGGTTGGAAGGTCAGATGGCAGTCGCTTTCGTAAAAACTAGTGCCTACGTCAAATCATGGGATTAGTTGTCAAGCGGACCCCAGGCTCCCATGAGCCGTGGCAAAATGCCGGGATAACGCGAGGAAGAAGGTCTTTCCAGCTCATATTTGAGTCTAATTCTATTCCTAACAGGGTGGCAGAACTCACTTTATCTAATTTTGAATTATTATATTTAAAGTCTATTTCCAATGATGATTTTTGATGTGGTTTAAATTGTATAATTTTTGTTTTGTTAATGTTGAGCGGTAGTTAAAACCAAAATATTACTTTGCTAATCCGCGTAAAAAGATAACGTGCTAGTCAATCAGTGCTAACCCGTTATACTTACTTGCGTATTTTTTGCATGCGATTAATTTTCCCACCCTCCCACCGCAAAAATAAATACGCAAATAAATATAACAAACCACCACCAAAAGAATAATACTCGATACGTGTTTCGCCTCTCTACGAGGCATCCTCAGCAGCTGTTGACGGTCTGATGTCCGGCAACGGAATGACGTGTCCAGAATGGTCGGCCATATTTATAACTTGACCACTCCCCCTACTGTGCAAGTGTGAGTGAGATGGAAAAATTCGTAATAACGGCGATGACGCAACATTCAATTGTTCGTTAAGAATCATGCCCCTATTGTTGTACCTAATTATTTCCAGTTGTTCCAGAACACCCAAACGCAATCCCTTCTCGCAAACATGCAAAACATCAAAAGAATGATTCTCAGATAAAGTGTGGCCTATATCTAATAAGTGCTTTGCAAAATTGGATTTTTCTGGATGGTTATGTCTATATGACGCAACATGCTATTTATACCTAGTAATGAAATTACGGCCCGTTTGCCCCACATACACTTTATTACAATCGTCACAGGTAAGCTTATAAACTCCAGACTTTTTCCCATTCTCGATCTTATCTTTGCAATTATAAAGCTTTGAGTGCAAAGTGTTATTTGTCTTAAAGGCCACAGGAATGTCGTTAGACTTTAAAATATTGTAAATTGCATCAGACAACTTGCCAACATAAGTTATGCTCGCTTTATATTTCTTAATCGGTTCAGAGGATCGTGCCGCATACAACATAGTGTTGACTATAGTATTCTGCTTCTTTCTGATGATACCATCCACAACAGACTTATCGTAACCATTCGAAACTGCTAAGTGATAAATATTATTTAATTCAATCTGATAGTGTTCATCAGAAAGAGGCACAGTCAACATTCTATGCAGATAACAATGAAAAGCAGCCAACTTATGCTGCCACGGATGCGTGGAAGAAGCCGGGATAACTGTATCGGTATGTGTTGGCTTACGGTAAATTCGGAACTGATGCCTGTTTTTTACTTTGGTGATTGTCAAATCCAGAAAATTCAGTGAGTTGTCTTGCTCTAGTTCCTTTTTAAACTTAATTTTTGGATGCTTACTATTAATTTCAGCAATAAATGCATCCAGCAGGCCCATACTACCCGTCCAATAAATAATCAGATCATCCACGTATCTAAAATAGTATAATATGTTATTGTTGCCCACAATATGCTGGTTCTCAAAATGGTCCATAAAAATATCTGCCATTAAAGGACTTAGTGGTGAACCCATAGCCAAACCATCACTTTGCAAATAATACTGTCCCCCAAATCTAAAATAATTTTGTTTCATACAAATCGCTGTTAGATCTATCAATTCATCAATTTCCCCTGGATGTAAGCGTTGCCGTTGAGATTCTTAAGGGTCTTTTTGAACGGCAACGTTTTACGGCTCACCACTTAAACTTGCTTAGCAAACATAACGAAGAGGACAAATCGCCAAACGTGAAATATGGGTCGTTGAAGAGTTCCGTTCTGATCATCATCAGCAGTTCCACTTCATCAAATGCGACAGTTTTTAATGAAAATGCTTGATTTTCTGATGAAAATACAAAAATCTCTATACGCATGCCTTTAAAATTTGAGGAGTTCCCTCGATTTCTCATGGATCCCATCATCAGAACTCAAGCTTGATAAAATTGTGGCTTAAAAACTTAACTTGCTTAACAAACATAACGAAGAGGACAAATCGCCAAAGGTGAACTATGCGTCGTTGAAGAGTTCCGTTCTGATCATCATCAGCAGTTCCACTTCATCAAATGTCACGTTTTTGAATGTATATGCTTGATTTGTTGATAAAAACACAAAAATCACCATATGTATGCCTTTAAGATTTGAGGAGTTCCGTCGATTCCTCATGGATCCCATCATCAGAACTGGATTTTGACAAAAACGGGACCAATCTGTATGCATATACATACAATCAAAAAAATAATTTTCAAAATCGGTCCAGTAATGACGGAGATATGGAGTAACAAACATAAAAAAAAAAAAAAAAAAGATACAACCGAATTGATAACCTCCTCCTTTGGGATTTGGAAGTCGGTTAAAAAGAAGGAAAAAATGTAATATGAGTTTAGGTCAATTCGCCAAAAAAATTTTTGTTTTTGTTTTGTTTTTTTAAATATTTTGAATGTATTTGTACATAAAAAATAAATGTTATTGGTAAACTTGTCACTTAAAATTGATTTTTACATTTTTTTTTTAGGCCCGCCGGTCGAGTAGTCCCCCAACCAGTAGTTAGTGGTCGTCTGAGCCCGCGGGCCGAGTAGTCCCCCAACCAGTAGAGAGTGGTCGTCTGAGCCCGCGGGTCGAGTAGCCCCCCAACCAGTAGAGAGTGGTCGTCTGAGCCCGCGGGTCGAGTAGCCCCCCAAACAGTAGAGAGTGGTCGTCTGAGCCCGCGAGCCGAGTAGACCCCCAACCAGTAGAGAGTAGTCGTTTGAGCCCGCGGACCGAGTCAGGTCGACTCACCCACAAAAAACCGTAAGGGGTGAATGAGCCCGCGGGACGATGGGCCCAGTTAGTTGCCCACAGAATGTCTCGAGTATAAAATGGTACATTTTTGTCAATGGCAGATTTTTAGTAAACTTTGGCGCACCATAGCTTGAAAACTATAACTCGTATCAAAATGAATGTCATACTTATTTGTAGGAAATTTATTAATAAATAAATAATGTAGTCTTTGACCATTTTATATTAGCTCGTATCGTTTTCCTGAAAATTGATAAAATCTGTAAAATGGGACACTGTTCAAGGGTGAGGGGGTGAAGCCGAAGGGGGGGGAGGGAGAGTAGTGTTTTATAATATACTCACCTACAGGTATAACACAGCAGCAATAAACCTTAATTACAAATTTTGCCGTGTTGCCTATACATTGGAATCTAGAATGAATCCATTAAAATATTAATACACAGCCAAATTATATTATTATATGCCCAGTGAAAGTTCCTGTTTAATATTTTAGTTGCCCGGTTAATAATAAGCGTAACCAATTTAGCTAGGACCGTAGATGGCGCTACAATCGCGGAGCGTGATGGTAATACGTTGGTACGGTGATACCAACGCACACACGGGTGCAGTACGGTACGGTACGGATATGAAAGTCACAGTTATGTATCAACGGTTCCGCCGAGACGGCGTATGTCTCTTTCAAACGCACGGTGTGAAAATAGTACATTTCGATGCTAGTGCGGAAGGTATGTCATTACTTCACGAGTACCGAGATATCTTGCCACGAGCCGCAAGCGAGTGGCAAGACTCGGGACGAGTGAAGAATGACATTTCCGCACGTGTATCGAACGACGTTTTTTAATACAGTTGCGAAAAAATAAGAAAAACATTGTTAATCGTACACTAAACAAAAGTGGTAACAGTGACAGCTCGGTTAGACGTCGTCTTTAAGTATATTATATCTATGGGCGTTTGGCAGCTATTCCGTTCCATTCAGTCAACTTATTAAGAACGGAATTTTCAATATTGAATATTAAAAAATAAACGTGTTATAATGATGAAGAGGTAAATAATTAAATATGAAATATGTAATATTTTTCGTATTCTTACATTAACGGTAGGTTTTTATGCTGATTACGACGTTTAAAGGAAACTAATATTAACACTCATCAATAAGTAGTCGTGAATTGGAACAAGTGCAAATTTAAAAAAATTGGAAAAGTAAAAAGCACTAGTTCGAGATAACCAACTTTCCGCACGCTAAACAGCTACGTAAAGTAGCACTTTTTGAGCAACTGTATTAAAAAGTGTTTTTATAATGTGCTTAGTACTTACCATCCGCCTCCTGAGTATAGCGTTCTGTCGCCAAGTCCAGGAAGTAGGGAGCGGTGGACCACCGGTCATAGTCTGGAACCCACAGGCTTTCGTCCAACGATTCGAAACCATCCTTCGTCTGATGCGCGGGGCCTCGATACTCCAACGGGATCAGTCTGTGAAAATTCATGGTATACGTAAACGATCACCAAAAAAGTTCTATACTCTCTGGCGGTAACTGCACGTTTCGCCACGTTCTGAATTGTAATTGTATTCTTGCTTAGGTATAGTCTCAATTCGAAAAGACAGGAAAAATGACCCAACAAATTAAACCGTTTACCATATTTATTATGTTTCAATTTAGATTGCAACAGAATGTGCAGTTTCAACTTGCAATCTGAAACAAAATGGCATTATTTCGTAGGTAAAAGGTAACTCTCTAATTCAGAGCTCTCTCCCACTGATGTACCTACAGTTCTGTTTTTTGCGGGTACGGTTTTCTGCAAATCCGGTTTTCTGTAGTATGCGTGCAGTATCCCGCAAATAGAATGCTCGTGTGAACGTTACCTTATTAGCTCGTATACTTACTACTAAAACCGTACCCGCAAAAAACTGGACGTCAATGAGAAAGAGCTCTTAGCTAGATTGACCTGAAAGTTTGTACTTACGATAGGATAAGGTATATCTATGCCTGTAATTAGTTTATGTAGCTTTAGATACCGTAGTTAGAATAATTTTTAAGAAAAAAAACCGTCTTCTCTGGGGCTTGATGAAATATTATTGTATGTGCGCTATGTAGAAAAGAAGATGAAACCACCCACTTTTCTAGTAGCATTTCTTTTCTGTAAGGCTCGCAGTTCTAACCTAACCTAACCCACTTTTATTCGGTTCTGTGAGGATCGCAGTTCAAACCTAACCTAACTCACTTAACGGCGCATGCGGTGCGGTGTACGGGGGTTTGAGCGGGAGGGGTTTGGCATCATCATACTTTATACCTACATTTTATGGTAGGTAATCATAGTGGTTTATTTAGTTTAGGTATCATAGTGGTTTTCCGGGTCAAGGTCCGGGTCTGAGTCCGAGTCCGGGTCCGAGTCCGGGTCCGAGTCCAAGTCCGAGTCCGGGTCTGAGTCCGGGTCCCAGTCCAATTCAGAATTGAAATTCGAAATCATCAAACGTGTACATACCTCCCTATTAAATGCGGGCACGTGTCGCGGGATTTCTAAGTCTCGTAATTGTTGTACGTTATCAATGAACGATCGCCACGCGGGTGCGAGTGAGACGGGTATAGGCGAGTCCCAATCGATTCCTGTCCTCCATATCTCTTGCATTAACCTTACCTAAGACGGATATGGGGCTCACATAACCGATCGGATCAAATATCGACATCGCGCTACTTGTTACCTGTCGTTTCGTAGGTAATTTCTGACCGTTAAGTACGTCTTCGGGCGTATTACGAAAGTTTACGTTGAAACCTAAGGTGTCACGTTTGTGATTCCATTTCAAACCTAAGGTACGTTCGCTCTCGTTCGCGCCTAACAGCGACGTTTCCTGATTGCTATTAACTACGTCAGCAATTACCGCAGGATGGTTCGATGCGAACCCGCGAAGTTCGAATGACGCGAGCATATTTAGCTCGGAAACTTCGTTTATCACGCGTCTCGCATCCTCTTCTGACGTGTCGAGGGCGATCAACATGTCGTCCATGTACGTATTCTTTATTGTTTTTTCCGCTGCGATCGGAAATTCTTTACTATGCGATTTTGCGTTTTCGTTTTTGACGTATAGCGCGGTTGTCGGCGACGCTGCCGAACCAAATATAAGCCGCTTCATCCTATATTCTTGCGGTTGTGAGGTACGGTCCTCTCCCCTCCAAACGAAACGTAACGCATCATGATCCTGCTCAATTATTTCGATCTGTAAAAACATCTCTTTGACGTCTGCTATTACCGCGATTTTATCCTCGCGGAAACGCACTAACACGCCGAAAAGTGATTCTAACAGGTCGGGGCCAGCCAACAGCGCGCTATTGAGCGAACGTCCGTAAGCTGTGGCGGCCGCGTCCCAAACTAATCGCATTTTCCCGCGTTGCAGATGGAAAGTTGGGAAGTGGGCTAGATACCACGTCCGGGGTGCCTTGGCGGCGGGCGGTCGCGAGTCCATTTTCTCCGCGTAACCTTTGTCGAGCAAGTTGTTCATATGCTTTGCATATTCGGCTTTAAGTTTCGCATCGCGGTCTAGCTTTCGTTCTAGACTGTACAGCCGTTTCAATGCTTGCGCTCGGTTATCGGGGAGTTTCTCGTCATCTGACCGCCAAAGTAAGCCCGAGCGATACCTTTGCTCCCCCGGTATCTTTTCGCAGGTGGCTTCTAACAAATCTAGCGCACGTTGGTCGGGGTCGGCACGAGGTAATTTTTGCGAAACGCCTAATGACTCTATGTCAAAATGTCGTTTCATCAATTGTAAGGCCTCGTCATCCGCGGTATTAGGCCCTGCGTGCCCAACAAATTGTACCGCGGCGCGACGCGTACGGTCTGGTCCATGCAAAACCCATCCTAGCCTGGTTAAACTCGCGACCGAGAGGTTAGGCGGACCGTCTATAATTTGCCGACTAATGATGAGATGCCAGTTATCTTGGCCTATCACGATATTAGTAGGTACTGCGGGGGGGTAACTTAATTCGTCCGCGATTTTAGATAAATGATCGCATTTATCTACCAAGTCTCGCGGTACGCCCTGCGCTCCTAAACCTATATCGCAAACCGTGTAAGTCTCCATCATTTCCATATGTCGGCTACAAAAACCCCGTATTGCGACTCGTAACGCATACGAATCTGGGTCCCGTACTACACACGAGGTGCGATTCTATCCGCAGTTTCATGTAACATCAACGTTATTGCCGCGCCTTCATCGAGTAGCGCGAGGGTTTGGACGGTACCTAACGGTCCCGACACCTCTACAGGCATGATTTTGAGATACGTCTGCGGCAGTTTAACATTGAGTACTGCTTTGCGTGCTGCCGGCGCACTATTACCGTTCGCGGACCCGGCCGCGCTTAAACCGTGTAATAGTTTATTATGTCCGGCTTCGCACTGATTCATGCCACACCACACGCGACATATTTACATCCAAAAAATTTACGGTGATTCGCGCCTAGACATCTAAAGCACAATTTAGCTCCCTTTGCCAAGTCCCAGCGCTCAGATACAGTCGCGGCTAGAAATTTCGAAGACTCCCTAACTTCGTGCTCTTTGCCGTTGTTACATATGGCGCACGCTTCGCGCGAGACAGAGACAGACGATATCTGTCGCTTGGGCTTAGCTCCGGTTGACGCTGGCTTTTTCTTTAAATTGCCATCGCGGTGCTTTACTTGAGCTACGGTCGATTTATTAGTACGCGATCTATTTCCCGTATCACGTGTGTATGACTCGCGGGAATCTGACTCCGAATCCGAACTATAGTCGCGAAGGGACGCGGGGGCGCGGGACCTAGCGAGAGCGTGGCTCGATCGACTGGGCTCGCGCACAGAGGAAACCGCGTTTCGTTCGTTTCGCGATCTATCATACGTATCACGGTAGAACGCGGGGTCGCGAGACCTAGAGAGAGCTTGGCTCGATCTTCTGGGTTCGCGCGCAGAGGAAACCGCGTTCACTGCATTCCGTGATCTGTTGGACGGCTTATGTCGGTTTATGCGCTTGACCGCAGTGCTAATTTCGTTAAGAAACTCGGAAATAGCTACTAACCCGGGTGATTCTACGTTAGACTGCCTGTATTTGGCCCATTCATAGCGCACTATCAGATTCAATTTATCCACGATTTTATTCACGAGCTCAGGTATTTCTCTTGACGCAAGGATCTAATGGTGGCGACGGCATTCGCTATATGCGCGGCGAATGAGGTTATATTAGAATTGTCTTCGGATAAACCCTTCGAGCAACACGGAAGGGAGGCGGCATTCGCACTATTTCCCCTCTGCCGAGGTACAAGATTAGCGCGTCAATCTAATCTAGCGCGGGTAGTAAAACTATTTGCACTTGGATTTTTCACTAGACCGAGTCCAGACGCGCGCGTGAACACTGCTGCACAAAAATGCCTGTTTGCTCGGTTTTATGTTATAAAAAGAGGTCGGGGACATCAAATTTCCAAAAAGAAAGTGTTACATTTCACATGTAATATTTTTTTTGCATATCATACGTTAAATTACATTTAAATACAATTATTATATTTTAGTCTCAAGTAATTGTTGGATTTATCGATTTTGCTCGCTCAGTACAAATTGCGGATCGGTCGAGCGACAAATCCGACTTCTCATCTCTCAGAATACAATGACATACTTCAACGAAAATGTGTTAGTGTGCGTGTTGTGACACTAGTCACTCGTCCGTACAAAAAAAGAGATCGAGGTTTGCAAGATTTGTCTTTGACGTGTGTCATTTTCTATGTATTTGTGTCGTCATTACAGATTGGATTTTGTATGTAAGTGTGTGAGAAATGCGACTGTGTGCACCTTTCCCCCCGCGAAAAATGGCAGAAAGATTTGTACGGCGAGATATCGCTTGGGCCCCTCCCTTCCGACGTGTCGGTAGCCGGTGTTGCTCGAAGGATAAACCATTTTTTTTGACGTGAAACGTCTTTAAAAAGCCGTAGTAGAGGTGCCGGACCAAAAACCAAGTGTAACGAAAAGTGTTATGGCGCGGCGGCTTATATCTCAGAAACTATAATACCTACAAACATAGTTTTGATATAGATATATAGAAGAAAGTAGCCATTACTCGGAACAGTACGTACCGCTGACATAGATGGCGCTGATTTTGCGCTAGACACGACGTATTCGGAGCTAAAATGACCCCTATTTTCAGTGTTCATTTAGTAATGACTCATCAGTCCATTAACCAATTTCGGTAAAATTGGTGCCATTTGATAGATCTTATTTTATTTTAATGAAATATGAGTAAAATAAAGTACGTAGAATTATAATAAGCTGCTAAAACATAAAAATGTGACAGTTTTTACAGAATTTTTATCACTGCTCTTGTTTGAGGCCACCGTGTGCAAAAAATAGGGCGCAAAACTGACAAAATATACCTGAAATAGTAAGATAAAGCAATAACGGTTCTTTTAATACCACATTCACCGTAGTAATACATGCTCATCTCCTCAAATAATGCATTAGCATCTAAGGCGGCGCGACGGCGCGAGTTACTTTGATAGTAGAACACATATAACGTATGACGGCTGCTTGACAATTCCGAGTTCCTAATGCTAGTAAGTATATAGTAATCTTAGTTAGGTACTTTCTGATGTAACGGGTAAAACATAATTTAGAAAAGGTCACTTCTGTGGACAATAGGTACTATAAAAGGTAACGACTGTGGTTCATATATATCCCGTTTTTCTCATTTGAGTCTCAAGTATTGAATGAAATATTCTGCCTGTAAAGGTGCTGCGTAAAAAAATGCTTTTAGATTCCCGTAAATGCGATGGCTACAGGAAAGACACGAACGACTTTGCTATAAAACGTGTATTAATTATTTTAAAATTACCCATCAAATGCTGCATTCAAGTTCATCTAGATACAGTGAATCATTATGACCCCAAATAATCTTTACAGATAAAATTTAGATATTATCCAAAATTATTATAATACATCACGCATTCGCGAGATGTGTGACTTCGGTATTCAAACACAAAGCAATAGTACAAGAGTCTAACTAAATGCGAAGGTCGAAGGCTGCGCTCTACGTAAGGCCGAAGGCAAGATGTGTCCAGGATGTCAGTGCTTTAACACAGAACAATATTACAAGTGTCTAAATGCGAAGGCCGAAGGCCAAGCTCCGCGTAGGGCCGAAGGCTTCTGTGTTTAACCACTGACATCCTGGACGCTTCGGCCTTCGCATTTAGACACTTGTACTATTGTTCTGTGTTATAGCACTTAAATCCGGGACGCTTCGGGCCTTCGGCCCTACGCGGAGCTCGGCCTTCGGCCTTCGCATTTAGACACTTGTACTATTTTTCTGTGCTATAGCACTGATGTCCTGCATGCTTCGGGCCTTAGGTCCTACGCGGAGCTCGGCCTTCGCATTTAGACACTTGTACTATTGTTCTATGTTAAAGCACTTAAATCTTGGACGCTTCGGGCCTTCGGCCCTACGCGGAGCTCGGCCTTCGGCCTTCGCATTTAGACACTTGTACTATTGTTCTGTGTTAAAGCACTAACATCCTGGACGCTTCGGGCCTTCGGCCCTACGCGGAGCTCGGCCTTCGGCCTTCGCATTTAGACACTTGTATTATTATTCTGTGCTAAAACACTGGTGTCCTGGACGCTTCAGGCCTTCGGCCCTACGCGGAGCTCGGCCTTCGGCCTTCGCATTTAGACACTTGTACTATTGTTTTGTGTTATAGTGCTTAAATCCTGGACGCTTCGGGCCTTCGGCCTTCACATTTAGACACTTTTTCTATTGTTCTGTGTTATAGCACTTAAATCCTGGACGCTTCGGGCCTTCGGCCCTACGCGGAGCTCGGCCTTCGGCTTCCGCATTTAGACACTTGTACTATTGTTCTGTGTTAAAGCACTAACATTCTGGACGCTTCGGGTCTTCGGCCCTACGCGGAGCTCGGCCTTCGGCCTTCGCATTTAGACACTTTTACTATTTTTCTGTGCTAAAGCACTGGACATCTTGGACGCTTCGGGCCTTCGGCCCTACGCGGAGCTCGGCCTTCGGCCTTCGCATTTAGGCACTTGTACTATTGTTCTGTATTATAGCACTTAAATCCTGGACGCTTCAGGCCTTCGGCCCTACGCGGAGCTCGGCCTTCGGCTTTCTCATTTAGACACTTATATTATTGTTCTGTGCTAAAACACTGATGTCCTGGACGCTTCGGGCCTTCGGCCCTACGCTGAGCTCGGCCTTCGGCCTTCGCATTTAGACACTTGTACTATTGTTTTGTGTTATAGTACTTAAATCCTGGACGCTTCGGGCCTTCGGCCCTACGCGGAGCTCGGCCTTCGGCCTTCGCATTTAGACACTTGTACTATTGTTCTGTGTTAAAGCACTAACATTCTGGACGCTTCGGGCCTTAGCCCTACGCGGAGCTCGGCCTTCGGCCTTCGCATTTAGACACTTACTATTTTTCTGTGCTAAAGCACTGACATCTTGGACGCTTCGGGCCTTCGGCCCTACGCGGAGCTCGGCCTTCGGCCTTCGCATTTAGACACTTTTACTATTGTTGTGTTATAGCACTTAAATCCTGGACGCTTCGGGCCTTCGGCCCTTCGCGGAGCTCGGCCTTCGGCCTACGCATTTAGACACTTTTACTATTGTTCTATGTTAAAGCACTTAAATCCTGGACGCTTCGGGCCTTCGGCCCTACGCGGAGCTCGGCCTTCGGCCTTCGCATTGGCGGTCCACACCACGTTTCACGTCAGCCATAGCGGCTGTGTCCCTGATACAGCCTCTCTCATTTTTTTTTTTTTTAAATAAACCATTTATTCACGGAACAGCATATTCTTACATGATAGGTACAACCTCCGCCAAACTGTATAACAGTTTGTTGGCAGAAATAGGCTCCTCTTTTTACATACTGTTTATAGGCTATTTTACTTAATTTAGGTATTTTAAACTATTTTTAGATACTAATATAAGTTACAAAAAAGTTCAATATAACATGACATTCTTTAACTTAAGTTTATCCTAGCTTCATATTGTTTTAACATGAGTTTTTTAAATTTAGACTTAAATACATTTTTGCTGGCGCTTTTCCTGATATTTAAGGGTATGTTGTTATAGATTTTAGGAACAAGATAGAACCTGGTCCTCTTGCCATAATAATTAACTGTTCTAGGTACAATCAACGCTTCATTAGCCAACTTTCTACACAAAAGTGGGTTAGTTACCGGGACTTTAAACTCACATGGTCCATATTGTTCTAGTGCAATCTGGAATGATACTTTCTCAAAGACCGGCAACATATTACATTTAAGAAATAATTTATTATAATCCTTTTTACAAAGTTGTTTTGTCCTTTCATCTACTAGAGCTTTCATAAATCTAATCTGTAGGTGTTTAATTTTATCAAGATATGTTTTAAATGTTCTGCCATAAGTGCTCAGGCCATAAGAAAGTATCGAGTCAGTAAGCGCATAGTAGACCGTATATAAGGTTGCTCTGTCTGTGAAAAACTTGAGATGGTGAAACTTCACAAGCACCGCCCGTAGCTTCTCACACACCAGCTCCACATGTGCACTCCAGGTGAACCGGGAGTCTATTGTCAGGCCCAGGTACTTGTAACTTTCCACCACCTCGACTCCCCCACAGTGACAAGAGGAAAGGACACCGCTATGCAGACAGTCATAGTCATGGCCTATAATCTTTGGTGCTCCTGTTACACACTTATTGTAGGGCGAGTAAATGTGCATACATTTTGTTTTCGCAATATTAATTATAATACCATTATCATGCGCCCACTTAATGATACTGTTCAGATCCTCCTGTACACAGTATTCTATATTGTTTATGTCTTTGCCAGAATATACTAGACAGGTGTCATCTGCGTACATATATGTCCTACAATGTCTAACTACATTACACATGCTGTTTACATGCATGATGTATCCCACGGGGCCGTACACGGAGCCAGTTGGCACCCCACAAGTAATTCGCGCGCTACTACCCGTGACGCCGCAAACAGCAGTCTTCAACGTCCGCTCAGACAAGTAGGCCTGCAACCACCTATTGATCGGGCCGCTGACCCCACACTCATCCATGGCAGACAGCAGCTGGCAGTGGTCCAGCGTGTCAAAAGCTTTTTTGAAATCGATGTAGACCACCACCACCTGCTGCCTGTCATTGAGACTGCCGTTCACGTCATCAGCAAACCGCGCGAGCGCCGTCGCCGTGCTACGGCCCCGCCGGAACCCATGCTGTGCATCATTCAGTACATTATTTTTCTCTAGGAAACCAGTAATTTGCTCAACTATAAATTTTTCAACAATTTTATTTATTACTGACAATATTGCTATTGGGCGATAATTAGAGTAATCCATATGAGAACCCTGCTTGTAAATTGGTCTTATTAGAGCAGTCTTTAACTCGAGTGGATATACACCTTTCTGTATACACAAGTTTATAAACAGAGCAATAACGGGGCTTAATTTTACCTTAATGTATTTAATGTCACGAACACGTATTCTGTCCTGGCCAGGTGCTTTATCAATATTTAAATTATTTATTATTTTAATAACATCCGAGTAAGTGGCCTTCGCGGCATGCGTTTAACGTTATGAATTTCCGTAAGAACAATCTCCTCAGGGTCGCCGAACTGCCGTTCCAGCGCTTCCATTATCTCGTACGGATCCTGAACCGTGTACATTATTGATTTTACGGCCGTCCGAGCTTCGCCCTTAAGTGCGCGCCTAATCCGACTGACGTTATTGACGGCACTAAACATGGGCGACGTATCTTCGAACTCTGCCCTAAATGATATCCACTCGGTGATATCTCCGCCGAATGCAGGTAATTCCGGCGGTTTATGGTACATTGGCGCGTAGGTACCGTGCGGTACCTCTAAAATGCGCGGGGTTGGTCTGCTAGTCCGATCGACGGCTGCCCGCGGCGGCGGTGGCGCGGTCTCTTTCGGCGGCGGGATTTTAACGTTTTCCTTTGCGATCTCGTGCTGTAACCTCGCTTGTCGTTCTACCCAACTTCTAGTCCGTTCTTCGACGGTCGCGTCACTGCTGCCGACAGACTGCGCCTTCAGTTGCGCAACCTGCAGCCGTAAATTTGCAGTGTCGGACTTTGTCTTAGCAACGACTAGACGGGCTTTATGAACCTCGAGCTCGGCCATTAGCACGGCCAATTGATTATCGCGTTCCCTAACCGATTTGCGACTCCTATGTGAATCGCGATTAGACGGCGCCCGCGACGGCGACGGCGGCGCATCGGCGTCTTTATTCACTAGCGTACCTGACCTACTACGATTTACTACCGTGGCATCTAACGTTTCCGAGTGTACCGAGTCGTTTCCACCGGTAGTATTCGGGTTGCCACTGGTGCCCTTGTTCCACGTATTAGTCTCGCCGTAGTAGTCTTACCGGACGAGGGGGTAGGGGTATCCATGTTCGATGCGGGCGCAGGCGGGCCCTTGGTGCGTGATCGTAGGCTCCTTGCTTCCTTTTCGGACATCTTTCTGGCTGGAACCACTTCACTTCACTTAACACACGCGGCGGGTCCCTATCTATACCTGCCTACGCCTATGACTGACCGTTACCGAGCGCAACGTCAGTGCCCTAAGCGTGGATCCCTCGTGGCACTGAATCTCCCGCAATGGCAAAGTGCAATGCCTAGAACGTTCGAAAGCAGCGTGTGGGTATCAACCATGTGACACATGCAACGAAAGTTACCAGGACACGTGAGCGGAGGAAGACCTACGACGCTGCACGGTCCGACCGGCAAGCCGGTAAATGGGGTACGGAAAGGTATTGGGGTTGGGTCTGAACCGAAGCGAACCTCTAGGCCCAGCGCGTCCTTTATTCTGTCTTGCCGTCTGAGTCAAGCAACGTTCGCTTAAAACTCAGCGCGTACTTGTTTCTTTCTTGCTGTCTGAGTTAAGCAATGTCGCTTGAAACTCAGCGCGTACGTTTTTCTATCTTGATGTCTGAGTTAAGCTATGTCGCTTGAAACTCAGCGCGTACGTTTTTCTATCTTCATTCGGCTTCAGAAGGACCAAACTGTGGAGTGTAGACTGTAACTTTTAGTGAAGGGGTTCGTTGGGTGAAGCGTAGAAACTCGCCGCTGGAACGCGCTGGCCGCTGTGCTGTCTCGAAGTCCGCTATACCTCCATTTACCGGTATATGTGTTGTGTGAAATAAAAACACATATGTCTGATTTTAATTACTGGAGAGTGTTCAGGCAAGTGATAGAGTTAAGCTCTCTGAGTTCTCTGAATAAGCTACAAATGGCTCGGGTTTATATAGGAATGGCCGGGCGGTATGTATCTCTGAACTAGTGGATATTATATGCAGAGTCAGTTTTATTTATTTCTGCCAATCTCGTTAATTATAAGCACGTACATATGAAAGGAGCACGAATCCTAGACTTATAAATAAATACAATATTAAGCACGTATGAAAGGAGCATGAATCCTAGACTTATAACTAGATATAAAACATTCCACGCAATTCATTTAACATAATATACGAGCACAAAGTAAAACATGATATACAAAAGTAAAAATAGCAACCTAAACGTAAAGACTAATTTAACACATGCATGAACCCTAGCTATTTACGACACTCACCATACTTACTCATGTTGTTGAAGTTGAATATAACATAGTAGGTGATAGTACTGAAAGAAATCTTATACGGAGAATAAGCTTGCAGGGTTATTCTCCGTGTAGGATTCTTTCAGTACTATCACCTACTATGTTATATTGAACTTCAACAAGTTTTTTAACGGTTAAATTTTGTCGAAGTTCATCTAGCCATAACATGAATATGGTGCGTCATATCAAAAAAATTAATACATATAACCTTTTTTGTTATACTGGAATCAGTTATGTATCGCTGCCATACATGACCCAAATTTTTTTTATTAAGCTATGAGATTCATCACATCTGATATTTGAGTAATTCTAAGCATTTCTAGCCTGGGAGGCAAAAGAAGCGTGCGTCTAGTCGGGGAGGGTGGGGTACCAATGCAAGTGTCCTGACTGACTGATTCATCAACGCAGAGCCGAATCTACAAAAGATAGAAAGTTGAAATTTGCACTCTAGTTACAATTTTTAAATTGTACAAGAGATAATAAGCAATTTTGAGAAATTCAACCCCTAAGGGGATTAAAAAGGAGATGAAAGTTTGTATGGGGTTCAAGTTTTATTTTAAGATAGGAATTTGAAACTTAGTAAAAATATATATTATTAAAATACAAGAAAACTGATTTCAGCGTTTTTAAAAATTCATCCCCTAAGGTGGTGAAAAAGGGGTCGAAAGTTTGTATGGATATCAAAAAAATTTTCGAACGCGGGACTTGAATCTATGTATTTGGGGATATTATTAAAAGACAGGAAAAGTCATTTCAGCGTTTTGTAAAATTCATCCCCAAACAGGGTTAAAAAGGGGTTGAAAGTTTGAATCCATTACAAATCCGAGTAGACGCACATTTCTTATTGCCTCCCAGGCTTGAAATGCTTAGAATTACTCGAGGAAAATATGTGATGAAGCTCATAGCTTGATAAAATTTTTTTGGGTCAACTTTATAACTGCTTCCGCTATTAAGAATTGAATAGGGATTATTTCTTTCATTGACACTTTTTTCCTACATTGTATACTTTCCCCAAAAAAAGAAAAAAACTGTGAACCGGGACATATTTCATGCAAAAAGGGGGGGTTGCGGCAGGGGGAGGGAAGGGGACGCTAGTGTGCGTAAAGCACCATACCCAAAGGTATCATACTACAATCATAAAAGGCTGGCTATAATTAGTTTTTCAAAAAACACAATTTGACCGAATCAAAAGCCACAACATCGATTAAATTACAAGCCATAACTCGCTGGGGGCAGATTTACATGGCCGTATGCCTATCGGCGAACCATAGCGTTCTCACATACTTTTTGTACCAACACTGTTACTTATGTTTACAAATAAATCATTTGACTTTGACTTTAAACGTTAGAGGGGGGAAGGGGTGGGCACATATTTTTTTCTTTCGAAGCGCATATTTTCGAAAATATTAAGTATGTATATCAAAATATGGTATAGGTAGTTAATATTTATTGGCTGCTATTTAACTGATCACCAGATTTAATAAAATTTAATACCAAAAAAATCTATTTTACCACCCTAAAATAATGAATGATCACCAAAATTATAACACCATTTTAATGTGAAATGATTACCAATTTTATTACATTTTACTATCCTTTTAAAGGAAATGACACCAAATTAATCATTATTAACCCAAAAATAGTAAATGATTACCAAATTTCAAACCCCATTTTAATGTGAAATGATAACCAAATTTTTACATCTTGCTATCCTATTAAAGAAAATGACACCAAAATAATCATTGTAAACCCAAAAATAGTAAATGACCACCAAAATTTGAACTCCATTTTAATGTAAAATGATAACCAAATTTTTAAATCTTGCTATCCTATTAAAGCAAATGACTCCAAAATAATCACTGTAAACCCAAAAATAGTAAATGACCAGCATAATTGTAACCACATTTTAATTAAAAATGTTTAATATATCGTTATCCTATTAAATTAACTAATCCACTTCGTCACCTTTTTCTAGTAGCATTTTATTTCTGTAACATTCGCAGTTCTAACCTAACCTAACCCACTTTTCTAGTAGCATTTCGTTTCTGTAAGGGCCGCAGTTCAAACCTAACCTAACCCACTTTTCTAGTAGCATTTCTTTTCTGCAAGGGTCGCAGTTCAAACCTAACCTAACCCACTTTTCTAGTAGCATTTCGTTTCTGTAAAGGCCACAGTTCAAACCTAACCTAACCCACTTTTCTAGTAACATTTCTTTTCTGTAAGGGTCGCAGTTCA
The DNA here is from genome assembly GCF_963556715.1 of Cydia fagiglandana. Taxonomy (NCBI): domain Eukaryota; kingdom Metazoa; phylum Arthropoda; class Insecta; order Lepidoptera; family Tortricidae; genus Cydia; species Cydia fagiglandana. Next base: position 239,791 of record NC_085959.1, on the reverse strand, counting down.
AACCTAACCTAACCCACTTTTCTAGTAGCATTTCTTTTCTGAAAGGGTCGCACTTCGAACCTAACCTAACCCACTTTTCTAGTAGCATTTCGTTTCTGTAAAGGTCGCAGTTCAAACCTAACCTAACCCACTTTTCTAGTAGCATTTCGTATCTGTATGGGTAGCAGTTGAAACTTAACCTAACCTACCTTTCTAGTACCATTTCGTTTCTGTAAGGGTCGCAGTGCTAACGTAACCTAACCCACTTAACTGATAGCAATTTAACTTACTTTTCTAGCAGCATAACGAAATGCTACTAGAAAAGTAGATTAGGATCAGGTATGCGGTGCGGGCTACGGGGGGTTGAGCGGGAGGGGCTAGTAATTTTGGCATCAGTTTACTTTATTTGGTAATATGTATAAATTTTTTGGTAATCACAGTGGTTTATTTAGGTGAAAATATCGCATTAATTTGGTCTTCAAGATTTGGTGATCATTAATGATTTTTGGTGATCATTCAATATATTTGGTATTTGAATACAATTTGAAGTGCAGTCGTAATTAAAATGGTGGTACTTTTGTATTTTTAGGGCTTATTTTTTTGGTGCTCAGTAATTTTTTTTGGTAAGCATGATTTTTTTATTTAGGGTACCAAAGTATTTTTTGGTGGTCATTATATTCGTAGCCATATTTATTATAGACCCTAATTCGGCTAATTCGTTATGAAAGATCTATCCAACGATACCCCACACTATCGGGACAAAGCAAAAAAATAATTTAAAAAAAAGGTTTCTAGGTGACTACGAAACCCTAATAATGAGAATGAAACTCCGTTTGTATGGGAAGGTGATTGAAATTCGGCCGAGCTTGCTACGGACTCTTATAAATCAGCTTTGTTCTCATTGTGATATTGTGTTATGATCATTTTCAGTTTGTCCATTATCATCATCTTCCTTGTGTTATCCCAGCATATTGCTACGGCTCATGGGAGCCTGGGGTCCGCTTGACAACTAATCCCAAGAATTGACATAGGCACTAGTTTTTACGAAAGCGACTCGACTGCCATCGGACCTTCCAACCCAGAGGGGAAACTAGGTCTTATTAGGATTGTCCGGTTTCCTCACGATGTTTTCCTTCACCGAAAAGCGACTGGTAAATATCAAATGATTTCGTACGTAAGTTCCGAAAAACTCATTGGTACGAGCCGGGGTTTGAACCCGCGACCTCCGGGTTGAAAGTCGCACGCTCTTACCGCTAGGCAACCATCAGCGCTTCAGTTTGTCCATTATATCTAGCCATAAAGTAATTAATATAAGAAAAGAGAGAGTGGTAACTCCATACATCAGTGTTCTTACTATAGCGCGAGTGATTTCCTAGTCGACATCTAGCGTCAAGTAGCGGAATTTATCAGTAAGTTCTGATAGTAAAGTTGACAATAGACGTCGCGACGAACGAAAACTCTAATGCTCAACAATTTCCAGCTAAATATCTGAGAGATCGATCTTTGCTCGGAAAATATGTAAAAACTGAATAAAGCCCAGTTGACAATCGTTTGCAGAAAACGAAACGAACCGCTATTTTTTTCATAAGTTATTTAAGTTTATCTTAGCGTTTCGTTTAGTTTTCTGCAAACGATTCTCAACTGGGCTAGGCCCCCTGACCTGAAATCTTCATAGTAGGTGCCCTCCTCCCGCTTCCATTCCGCAATGTCCGCCAGCGACAAGTTCACGTGCAGCCCGTAGGAGATGATCTCCAGGGAGCATCGCTCCGTAAACATCGCCTCCACCACCACGTCGAACCGTGTACCTGCGGTACCTCGCTCATTATACCAACAAGCATTTTTCTTTCAAACTTTTTACAACGTATACCGTAACATTTACTACCTAAATCATACAAGTAGTACCTGCTACTACCTACCTTTAAATATAGAGTTTTCAAGCACAATTCACTATGCTCTTAAAACATTTATTTCAATAATTGGAGACGACATTCATGGCTGTCATTTTCTTTACGAAACAGTCTGCCGATTTTTGCAGGGGAGGGGACGTCAAATGTATTGCTGTTTGTACATGATTTGTACGTAACGTACAAATAGCCCCATTCGTGGGCAACTGAGCCCACAGGAAATTCATCCCGCGGGCTCAGTCGACCACTATCAACTGCGTAATTTCAACTCATTCTACGCTCGAAACCGGGTCGGAGCGGCCGCCTGCATTGTTTCATATCGCGGCTACCTCGACTCATAACTACGGACCTGTTTACAAGTGAATATTAATATAAGTGCATACGTATTGCAACTTTGTGTTTACAAACTTTAAGGTTCATTTTTCTGTTGTGTTTTCGCACTAATCTTAATAGTTAATCTAGCCAAGATTAAGGGGCTACCCCTGCTCGTAAGTGTTCTAAATATTTTTGGTCTTTTATTAAATCAAAGTTTTCCGCAAACAAAACCCCAGACTGTATTATGGAAGCAACTCCTCTATTATTTTAATGACTATTTCCACTCAGTTTTTGTTAAAGGTACCGTGTACCGTGTCTCTCCTAATTATCATAAAAACAATAACCCGGTAGATATCTGTTCGATTAACATAAATAAAACTTTTGTCCTTAAACATCTCCAATTTTGCATACATAATGCAAAATTTCAGCTCAATCGGAAACCGGGAAGTGGATCAAATTTAACTTTGTAACTTGTCTGTAAGCAAGATTTGATTACAGACAGACAAACAGACAGACAGACAGACAACGGTCAGGTGAAACTAAATAAAAGCTTGTAAGTAGTGACCTCCGAATTGATAAGTTGTATCATTCGTATAATTTTCCCTGACCAACACGGTTTTCTTCGTGGCCGTAGTGTCGTCACGAATCTCAATACCTTCACAGAATTTATTCTGAACGCTATTTATTGACAATGGTTAGGTTGACACAGTGTATACCGACTTCTCAAAAGCTTTTGATAAAATTAACCATACAATTAAGCAATTTTTCGGCAGTGGTGTAAGCTCTAAAAGGCGACTCCAGTTATTAGTCATAACATTTAATGCCATCTTTCGACACTGATGATGAAATGAAATGAAAATCTAGTCGAGAGTAGGCCAAAGATATGATGCCATATTTTCGAGCGATGGCTATTTAGGTATACTTGAGTAACTATATAGTTACCTATGGTTTTAATTGCAACTCGATACCTCTTCGCGTTTCGGAGATAAAGGGTCTTGACAAACAGACGGACGGACTAATAACCAAAATATTATTCCGACAAAACGACGCGGACAAGCGAGCAAGACAAATCACAGAATTTTTTAGATTTAACAATCACTAAAGTGAATAGTTAATAGGCAATCAGATTTAAAGTACCGTAATCCTACCGACACAGTTATCCCGGCTTATTACACGCATCCGAGGCAGCATAAGTTGACTGCTTTTCATTGTTATGTGCATAGAATGTTGACTCTTTCTGATGAACACTATCAGATTAAATTACTTAAATTTATTTATTGATAAAAACAAAGAAAGGAATAAACAAACATAATAAAACTTACAAAACTATAGATAAAAAATTTGCCCCAGGTCGCCGTCAACGGGCAAGGTGCCCAGAAGGCTGGCCGTATTTCCCCGCTGTATAGCGATGCTAATACGCTGGGCGAAATAGTGGCCAGCCCTCTGGTCACCAGAAGCCTCTATTAAGCGCGCCGACAAGTCTTTGTACAGTCGACGCGCACTTGGCCCCCACGGCCCCAAAGTTTCGACACTTGGTCGGCCTAGGCTTAACCTGGCAGATTTTGTACAAATGGCAAAAACGTTGGACAAAAATTCATCAAAAAGAACCTCATCGAAAAATAGAATGAAACTTGTATGGTAGGATACCTGACCTTGAGGACAGTAATAAAAAAAAGTGGTCGGCCTCACCTCTCACCTTAGCCTGGCAGTTTTTGCAGTCCGACCAGATTTATTGGGTCACGTGAGAGCTATAATTTATTTTTCTCAAACATGCAATGAAATATTGATGTTATGTTCCTTATAATAGGCTGCGAAGTATGACGTTTCAGGTTCGGCTAGGACAAGAGGTATTTAATGGAATTTCATACAAATCTTGCAGGCCTAGGCCGGCAAAGTCCTCTTTTTTAATTTCCATTTCACAGATATTTGTGACACAGCATCGTGGCATTCAGCCATTAAAAAAAACTAGAGGCAGTATTTGCTTTATGGTTCGTAATGACACTCTGCCACTACGCCTATAAAAAAAAAACAAAAAACAATGTTTGCTACAATTTGCAGTTTTATTTGTATAAAATCAACATGAACTTAATAAATAATACATTATTAACCAAATTCTGTAATTTTAAATTATAAATTTAACAACACAAATAAATACATTTAAAATATTTCATCTAAACGTTAGCGGTAAAAAGGTCTACTCAAACACGCGTAGTTATTTTTTTAAATTGTTATGGAGGCAAAGTTGAAAAATTTTCATTCTGTATTTCTGTTTTATTGGATTTATGGTGCGCTGTTGATTTTTTTACTTTAATATGAGTCCCGACAAAATAATGAAATTAATTTTAATTGTAATCGTAGGAGTTGGAATTGGCAGCGTAACCAGAATTGATTTTAAATAACTTGCTGCCTCTGCCGCCAAGTCAAAGACGAAGTATCTATATGGTTGCTTATGGCAATTTTATTATTTTAGAATCTAAGAAAAATGGCTTACAGTTTATTAGAAACAGTTTTGTGGCATATGTTAAAGAAATGAAAGTAACTACAAAATCGTGAACACTGTGGAAATTATACTTATTTTCTCCACGCATAAAGCAACGATGTATGTGAAACATGATATCAACATGAAAGACTATGTAAACTTATGTGACGAAAACGACAGTCAGACGGATACAAGGCGAAAAAATCAAAGATACATGAAAATATACGGGTAGTAAAAATACACGACTCGTGTAAAACATACGCGTGATAAAGATATAGGTACGTGTTTAGTTATATTTTGGGTGTAGTTTACTTTTAGTTTTTTCTATAAATAAAACTTGGGTTTCGTGGATTTTTTATTTTATTTATTTCATTGCATGTTTGAGAAAAGCACTATACATACCTCGGCGGGAAATGGGGTTGCCCGCGCTCAGACCTATCCGTCTATATGTCTTCGGCCGGCAACCCCTTTTGTCCCGGCCTCTGTAGTAATGTACTATTAAAAATAGAATGAAACAAACGGATTATAATAGCTAAAATAAGCCTGTTGACGTATGTCTTGGTCGGCCTTACCTTAACCTGGCAGTTTTTGCAGTCCGACCAAATTTATAAAAAAATAATCAAAACTTTTTTATCAAAAAATCGTATGAAACTTGTATAGTACGACAGCTGCCTTTGAGGACAGTAAAAAAAAAAGCGGTCGGCCAAATCCTGTTGGCAGGTTCCTGTGTCCGACCAATTTTGTGGTACCACGTAAGAGCTACAATTTACCTCATCGGAAAATAGAATGAAACAAACGGATTATAATAGCTAAAATAAGCCTGTTGACGTATGTCTTGGTCGGCCTCACCTTAACCTGGCAGTTTTTGCAGTCCGACCAAATTTATAAAAAAATCATCAAAACTTTTTTATCAAAAAATCGTATGAAACTTGTATAGTACGACAGCTGCCTTTGAGGACAGTAAAAAAAAAAGCGGTCGGCCAAATCATGTTGGCAGGTTCCTGTGTCCGACCAATTTTGTGGTACCACGTAAGAGCTACAATTTACCTCATCGGAAAATAGAATAAAACAAACGGATTATAATAGCTAAAATAAGCCTGTTGACGTATGTCTTGGTCGGCCTCACCTTAACCTGGCAGTTTTTGCAGTCCGACCAAATTTATAAAAAATCATCAAAAAAATTTTATCGAAACATCGTATGAAACTTGTATGGTACGATAGCTGCCTTTGAGGACAGTAAAAAAAAGTGGTCGGCCAAATCCTGTGTTGGCAGGATCCTGTGTCCGACCAATTTTGTGGTACCACGTGTGAGCTACAATTTACCTCATCGAAAAATAGAATAAAACAAACGGATTATAATAGCTAAAATAAGCCTGTTGACGTATGTCTTGGTCAGCCTCACCTTAACCTGGCAGATTTTGCAGTCCGGCCAAATTTATAAAAAATTCATCAAAAATTTTTTATCAAAAATCGTATGAAACTTGTATGGTACGATAGCTGCCTTTGAGGACAGTAAAAAAAAAAGTGGTTGGCCAAATCCTGTGTCGGCAGGTTCCTGTGTCCGACCAATTTTGTGGTACCACGTGAGAGCTACAATTTACCTCATCGAAACTAGAATGAAAGAAACGGATTATAATACCTAAAATAAACCTGTTGACGTATGACTTGGTCGGCCTCACCGTAGCCTGGCAGTTTTTGCAGTCCGACCAAATTAGTGGTACCACGTGACAGCTACAATTTACCTCATCGAAAATAGGATGAAAAAAAACGGATTATAATAGCTAAAATAAACCTGTTGACGTATGGCTTGTTACGGACGGCTTTCATAAATTCAATGTGGCAGTGTGCGACAGAATCCACTTGCATCAAATTTGATGCAACACATTGTTGTTGTCCGGCTAGGGAGACACTCCCGACCGCCTTGGCCGCACACAGACACGGTTTATTAGAAAATTCGTATTTAAATTATGAGTAAACTATGTCTTTTTATGCAAGTAAGTGCAGCGTTCTTCGTTGTCTGAAATTTTGGTTTACTGGCATTTTGATTTGGCACCGCCTTCAAAAACTAAGTACACAATTACCCCGGTGGTTATTAATTTGCTTATTATTAGGTATTAATTACGTTTTGGCAGAAATTGGCTTTACGACGGGATAAGGACTGGAAAAGGATAGGGGTGGGATCTGGGTATATAAAAAAATATTTTGTGCTTTCAGCGAGTTGGGTTTTTGAAAGTAAAGGAAAAACGGAACCCTTATAGGATCACTCGTGCGTCTGTCTGTCTGTCCGTCTGTCACAGCCTATTTTGTCGGAGACTAATGGACCAATTAAGTTGAAATTTGGTACACATATGTACATTAGTAACCTAAAGATAGATATGTTTTTTTATAATTTTAAAATACATAGGTTCGAAGTTATTTAAAAAAATAGCCAAATAATGATGACCACTCTTTATCTCCAAAACTGCAAGGTCTAAAATTTTGAAACAAAAAAATATACAAAATAGTTTTTTACCTATAGATGTCAGGAAAATCTATTATTTAAAAATGTGAAGTCAAGCGTGAGTCGGAATTATATACGGAACCCTAGAAACGCGAGTATGACTTGCACTTAGCCGGTTTTTTTTACAGAAATTATATTAAGTTATTTTGCTTTTATGTTTGTTTATTTAAATTGATTTATTTACTTTTTTATTTCGTTTTATTTATTTTTGTTTCATTATGACGATCGGTTGATCTTGCTGCGCGCACGTAATATAGGGACACACTCCCACTCCCACCCACTCGCACTCGCACTCCCACTCCCTCTCCCACTCTAAATCCTACTGAAAACCGCATCAAAAACACGGACAAACATACATACATACATACAGGTCAAACTGAGAACCTCCTTTTTTTAAGGCGGTTAAAAACAAAAGTAGTTGCTCTTTTCTGTGAGCTGTGATTTCGCAATTAGCTTAAAAAAAATGAAAATAATTACTTTGCCGAATCTCTATTACAGCGAACTCAGAATAGTCGTAAGTGCCATAGACGCTACTGGAGTTAAGTCTTTTATGCCAATTTCTGCGAATTTGAATATTTTTTAGTTTTGTGCCTATAGAATACAGGAAAAACCTATAAAAAAATCAAACGGGAGTTGATTAATCAAATCAAAGCCGTAAATTCTATATACGCCACGCCTCTAGCCGCGTCATACTCGCGTCTAAAAATCAAATGGATTGATCGCACTAGATCCGCGCCGCGCCGCGCCGCCGCCGCGCCGCATCGCCATCGCGTTAAAATCGCTCACCTAGGACACTTCCATATGCAACAACGGTTTGTTTTTTCCGTGCCGCGTCTCGCCGCGCCGTCGCCGCGCCGCGCCGCGCCACGCCGCCCGACATTCACGTGCAAATCGCGCCGCGCCGCGTTTGCAACGAGATCGCTTACGTAGGACACTTCTATGGGCATCAAAGGATTGATTTAGCCGCACCGCGCCGCGCCGCGCCGCTTTCGCGCGTTGTTCGCCTACGTAAGACGTAGCGTTAACAATAAAAGGGTTATTCCTACTAGTTACCACCAAGTTCTTATCAGTGGTAACTGGTAAAAGGTGAGAATTTCTTTTCTACAAACCGAGCTTCGAAGGAGAAATGCTACAGTTGATGGAAAAAAGGCTGATTTGATACAAAGATAATCACTTAATATATGTGAGGTTATCTTGTGTATTTTACCATTTATTAAAATTTTGGAAGGCTCACGTGCAGTTTTTCCTCTTATATTACAAGTGTTCGATTGAAAACTAAGCTTTGGTGTATACCTGGATCACCTGCATGTATGTACAAGAAGGCGTTTCATATACGCCCGCCCGTCAGATAGGTACACAAAGTCATGATGCGTATGGAATACAGCATGTGTGGCCAAGCCATTATGCCCTAAATTATGTACTACTTCGTTAAAACTTAGCTTACCTGTGTATTTACTCTTTCCAAAATATTTATCTTCCTTAAAATGCAGCCTACACAAACGGTCTTTGGCATTTGCCTTAGTTTTTGGTACTCAAAGCTTTTTCTCACCGATTTATGCATATCGGGTCCTTGGAAAAAAAGGGAGATCCTATAGGTATATTTCCACAATTTGTCGCACACTATTGCAGTATTGTGGAGAAAAAAAAACATACAACCGCATTGATAACCTCCTCCTTTGGGATTTGGAAGTCGGTTAAAAAAGGAGAATGTTTACAATTTATTGGAAACAATGTATGTGATTTGACAGTGACAGCAACTCCACTATGGAGTCGCCACCTGGCGTGATAAAATGTCAGTTATGCCTCCTCATTCTATCTGTAGTGGAAAAGTAGGATATACGATTCCAAACTTGTCACAAAATTATGAAAATCTTATTATTTTTGACATCTGTGAGACATCATCTCAACGTAAGTGTTACTCTGAAACCACGTCGGTAGTTAGAAAACGTTATTTAGATATTAGATAGATTTATGAATAAAATTTGAACTGAATGTTTTCTTTTTTTGACGTGAAACGTCTTTAAAAAGCCGTAGTAGAGGTGCCGGACCAAAAACCAAGTGTAACGAAAAGTGTTATGGCGCGGCGGCTTATATCTCAGAAACTATAATACCTACAAACATAGTTATATAGAAGAAAGTAGCCATTACTCGGAACAGTACGTGCCGCTGACATAGATGGCGCTGATTCTGCGCTAGACACGACGTATTCGGAGCTAAAATGACCCCTATTTTCAGTGTTCATTTAGTAATGACTCATCAGCCCATTAACCGATTTCGGTAAAATTGGTGCCATTTGATAGATCTTATTTTATTTTAATGAAATATGAGTAAAATAAAGTACGTAGAATTATAATAAGCTGCTAAAACATAAAAATGTGACAGTTTTTACAGAATTTTTATCACTGCTCTTGTTTGAGGCCACCGTGTGCAAAAAATAGGGCGCAAAACTGACAAAATATACCTGAAATAGTAAGATAAAGCAATAACGGTTCTTTTAATACCACATTCACCGTAGTAATACATGCTCATCTCCTCAAATAATGCATTAGCATCTAAGGCGGCGCGACGGCGCGAGTTACTTTGATAGTAGAACACATATAACGTATGACGGCTGCTTGACAATTCCGAGTTCCTAATGCTAGTAAGTATATAGTAATCTTAGTTAGGTACTTTCTGATGTAACGGGTAAAACATAATTTAGAAAAGGTTCCTTCATGTGGTTCATATATATCCCGTTTTTCTCATTTGAGTCTCAAGTATTGAATGAAATATTCTGCCTGTAAAGGTGCTGCGTAAAAAAATGCTTTTAGATTCCCGTAAATGCGATGGCTACAGGAAAGACACGAACGACTTTGCTATAAAACGTGTATTACCCGTATAAAATATCTATTCTCGTAATTTTGGTGTGTTATTTACAAAAAAAATTGTACCTAATCGTTACATTCATTACTCCAAAATGAATTGATCATTTAATTATTTAAATAGGTGTGACGCTGTAATTAATTATTTTAAAATTACCCATCAAATGCTGCATTCAAGTTCATCTAGATACAGTGAATCATTATGACCCCAAATAATCTTTACAGATAAAATTTAGATATTATCCAAAATTATTATAATACATCACGCATTCGCGAGATGTGTGACTTCGGTATTCAAACACAAAGCAATAGTACAAGAGTCTAACTAAATGCGAAGGTCGAAGGCTGCGCTCTACGTAAGGCCGAAGGCAAGAAGTGTCCAGGATGTCAGTGCTTTAACACAGAACAATATTACAAGTGTCTAAATGCGAAGGCCGAAGGCCAAGCTCCGCGTAGGGCCTTTGGCCCTACGCGGAGCTCGGCCTTCGGCCTTCGCATTTAGACACTTGTACAATTTTTTTGTGCTATAGCACTGATGTCCTGCACGCTTCGGGCCTTAGGTCCTACGCGGAGCTCGGCCTTCGCATTTAGACACTTGTACTATTGTTCTATGTTAAAGCACTTAAATCCTGGACGCTTCGGGCCTTCGGCCCTACGCGGAGCTCGGCCTTCGGCCTTCGCATTTAGACACTTGTACTATTGTTCTGTGTTAAAGCACTAACATCCTGGACGCTTCGGGCCTTCGGCCCTACGCGGAGCTCGGCCTTCGGCCTTCGTATTTAGACACTTGTATTATTATTCTGTGCTAAAACACTGGTGTCCTGGACGCTTCAGGCCTTCGGCCCTACGCGGAGCTCGGCCTTCGGCCTTCGCATTTAGACACTTGTACTATTGTTTTGTGTTATAGTGCTTAAATCCTGGACGCTTCGGGCCTTCGGCCTTCACATTTAGACACTTTTACTATTGTTCTGTGTTATAGCACTTAAATCCTGGACGCTTCGGGCCTTCGGCCCTACGCGGAGCTCGGCCTTCGGCTTCCGCATTCAGACACTTGTACTATTGTTCTGTGTTAAAGCACTAACATTCTGGACGCTTCGGGCCTTCGGCCCTACGCGGTACTCGGCCTTCGGCCTTCGCATTTAGACACTTTTACTATTTTTCTGTGCTAAAGCACTGGACATCTTGGACGCTTCGGGCCTTCGGCCCTACGCGGAGCTCGGCCTTCGGCCTTCGCATTTAGGCACTTGTACTATTTTTCTGTGTTATAGCACTTAAATCCTGGACGCTTCAGGCCTTCGGCCCTACGCGGAGCTCGGCCTTCGGCTTTCTCATTTAGACACTTATATTATTGTTCTGTGCTAAAACACTGATGTCCTGGACGCTTCGGGCCTTCGGCCCTACGCGGAGCTCGGCCTTCGGCCTTCGCATTTAGACACTTGTACTATTGTTTTGTGTTATAGTACTTAAATCCTGGACGCTTCGGGCCTTCGGCCCTACGCGGAGCTCAGCCTTCGGCCTTCGCATTTAGACACTTGTACTATTGTTCTGTGTTAAAGCACTAACATTCTGGACGCTTCGGGCCTTCGGCCCTACGCGGAGCTCGGCCTTCGGCCTTCGCATTTAGACACTTTTACAATTTTTCTGTGCTAAAGCACTGACATCTTGGACGCTTCGGGCCTTCGGCCCTACGCGGAGCTCGGTCTTCAGCCTTCGCAGTTAGATACTTTTACTATTGTTGTGTTATAGCACTTAAATCCTGGACGCTTCGGGCCTTCGGCCCTTCGCGGAGCTCGGCCTTCGGCCTTCGCATTTAGACACTTTTACTATTGTTCTATGTTAAAGCACTTAAATCCTGGACGCTTCGGGCCTTCGGCCCTACGCGGAGCTCGGCCTTCGGCCTTCGCATTGGCGGTCCACACCACGTTTCACGTCAGCCATAGCGGCTGTGTCCCTGATACAGCCTCTCTCATTTTTTTTTAGCCCTCTAAGATCTCCATGGAATCATTTACTTGTGACTTTTCAGTTAGCATTATTAAGTTAAGTTCAAGCTGCGAAGAAACCATATTTCCAATATAGAAATTATTATTCTTTATAAATGTGGTCGGACTGCAAAAACTGCCCGGCTAAGGTGAGGCCGACCAAGCCACACGTCAACAGGTTTATTTTGCTATTATAATCCGTTTTTTATTAATCCTATTTTTCGATGAGGCAAATTGTAGCTGTCACGTGGTACCACAAATTTGGTCGGACTGCAAAAACCGACAGGTTAAGGTGAGGCCGCTCAAGACATATGTCAACAAGTTTATTTTAGCTATTATAATCCGTTTTTTTTCGTCCTATTTTTTGATGAGGTAAATTGTAGCTGTCACGTGGTACCAAAAATTTGGTCGGACTGCAAAAACTGCCAGGCTACGGTGAGGCCAACCAAGCCATATGTCAACAGGTTTATTTTAGCTATTATAATCTATTTGTTTCATTCTATTTTTCGATGAGGTAAATTGTAGCTGTCACGTGGTACCACAAATTTGGTCGGACTGCAAAAACTGCCAGGCTAAGGGGAGGCCGACCAAGCCATACATCAACAGGTTTATCTTAGCTATTATAATCTTTTTGTTTCATTCTATTTTTCCATGAGGTAAATTGTAGCTGTCACGTGGTACCACAAATTTGGTAGAACTGCAAAAACTGCCAGGTTAAGGTGAGGCCGACCAAGCCATACGTCAACAGGTTTATCTTAGCTATTATAATCCGTTTTTTTTTCATCCCATTTTTCGATGAGGTAAATTGTAGCTGTCACGTGGTACCACAAATTTGGTCGGACTGCAAAAACTGCCAGGTTACGGTGAGCCCGACTAAGCCATACGTCAACAGGGTTATTTTTTCGATAATTTTTTTTCTTGTTATTTTTATAAATTTGGTTGGACTGCAAAAACTGCCAGGTTAAGGTGAGGCCGACCAAGACATACGTCAACAGGCTTATTTTAGCTATTATAATCCGTTTGTTTCATTCTATTTTTCGATGAGGTAAATTGTAGCTCTCACGTGGTACCACAAAATTGGTCGGACACAGGAACCTGCCAACACAGGATTTGGCCGACCACTTTTTTTTTACTGTCCTCAAAGGCAGCTATCGTACCATACAAGATTCATACGATTTTTCGGTAAAAAAAAATTTGATTATATTTTTATAAATTTGTTCGGACTGCAAAAACTGCCGGGTTAAGGTGAGGCCGACTGAGACATACGTTGACAAGCTTATTTTAGCTATTATAATCCGTTTGTTTCATTCTATTTTTCGATGAGGTAAATTGTAGCTCTCACGTGGTACCACAAAATTGGTCGGACACAGGAACCTGCCAACACAGGATTTGGCCGACCACTTTTTTTTTACTGTCCTCAAAGGCAGCTATCGTACCATACAAGTTTCATACGATTTTTCGATAAAAAAATTTTGATGATTTTTTTATAAATTTGGTCGGACTGCAAAAACTGCCAGGTTAAGGTGAGGCCGACCAAGACATACGTCAACAGGCTTATTTTAGCTAATTTAATCCGTTTGTTTCATTATATTTTTCGATGAGGTAAATTGTAGCTCTCACGTGACCCAATAAATCTGGTCGGACTGCAGAAACTGCCAGTCTAAGGTGAGGCCGACCACTTTTTTGACGTGAAACGTCTTTAAAAAGCCGTAGTAGAGGTGCCGGACCAAAAACCAAGTGTAACGAAAAGTGTTATGGCGCGGCGGCTTATATCTCATAAACTATAATACCTACAAACATAGTTTTGATATAGATATATAGAAGAAAGTAGCCATTACTCGGAACAGTACGTGCCGCTGACATAAATGGCGCTGATTCTGCGCTAGACACGACGTATTCGGAGCTAAAATGACCCCTATTTTCAGTGTTCATTTAGTAATGACTCATCAGCCCATTAACCGATTTCGGTAAAATTGGTGCCATTTGATAGATCTTATTTTATTTTAATGAAATATGAGTAAAATAAAGTACGTGGAATTATAATAAGCTGCTAAAACATAAAAATGTGACAGTTATTACAGAATTTTTATCACCGCTCTTGTTTGAGGCCACCGTGTGCGAAAAATAGGGCGCAAAACTGACAAAATATACCTAAAATAGTAAGATAAAGCAATAACGGTTCTTTTAATACTACATTCACCATAGTAATATATGCTCATCTCCTCAAATAATGCATTAGCATCTAAGGCGGCGCGGCGGCGCGAGTTACTTTGATAGAACACATATAACGTGTGACGGCTGCTTGACAATCCCGAGTTCCTAATGCTAGTAAGTATATAGTAATCTTAGTTAGGTACTTTCTGATGTAATGGGTAAAACATAATTTAGAAATGGTCACTTCTGTGGACAATAGGTACTATAAAAGGTAACGACTGTGGTTCATATATATCCCGTTTTTCTCATTTGAGTCTCAAGTATTGAATGAAATATTCTGCCTGTAAAGGTGCTGCGTAAAAAAATGCTTTTAGATTCCCTTAAATGCGATGGCTACAGGAAAGACACGAACGAGTTTGCTATAAAACGTGTATTACCCGTATAAAATATCTATTCTCGTAATTTTGGTGTGTTATTTACACAAAAAATTGTACCTAATCGTTACATTCATTACTCCAAAATGAATTGATCATTTAATTATTTAAATAGGTGTGACGCTGTAATTAATTATTTTAAAATTACCCATCAAATGCCGCATTCAAGTTCATCTAGATACAGTGAATCATTATGACCCCAAATAATCTTTACAAATAAAATTTAGATATTATCCAAAATTATTATAATACATCACGCATTCGCGAGATGTGCGAATTCGGTATTCAAACACAAAGCAATAGTACAAGAGTCTAACTAAATGCGAAGGTCGAAGGCTGCGCTTTACGTAAGGCCGAAGGCAAGAAGTGTCCAGGATGTCAGTGCTTTAACACAGAACAATATTACAAGTGTCTAAACGTGAAGGCCGAAGGCCGAGCTCCGCGTAGGGCCGAAGGCCCGAAGCGTCCAGTCTGTCAGTTCTGTGTTTAACCACTGACATCCTGGACGCTTCGGCCTTCGCATTTAGACACTTGTACTATTGTTCTGTGTTATAGCACTTAAATCCTGGACGCTTCGGGCCTTCGGCCCTACGTGGAGCTCGGCCTTCGGCCTTCGCATTTAGACACTTGTACTATTTTTCTGTGCTAAAGCACTGATGTCCTGCACGCTTCGGGCCTTCGGTCCTACGCGGAGCTCGGCCTTCGCATTTAGACACTTGTACTACTGTTCTATGTTAAAGCACTTAAATCCTGGACGCTTCGGGCCTTCGGCCCTACGCGGAGCTCGGCCTTCGGCCTTCGCATTTAGACACTTGTACTATTGTTCTGTGTTAAAGCACTAACATCCTGGACGCTTCGGGCCTTCGGCCCTACGCGGAGCTCGGCCTTCGGCCTTCGCATTTAGACTCTTGTATTATTGTTCTGTGCTAAAATACTGATGTCCTGGACGCTTCGGGCCTTCGGCCCTACGCGGAGCTCGGCCTTCGGCCTTCGCATTTAGACACTTGTGCTATTGTTTTGTGTTATAGCACTTAAATACTGGACGCTTCGGGCCTTCGGCCCTACGCGGAGCTCGGCCTTCGGCCTTCGCATTTAGACACTTGTACTATTGTTCTGTGTTAAAGCACTAACATCCTGGACGCTTCGGGCCTTCGGCCCTACGCGGAGCTCGGCCTTCGGCCTTCGCATTTAGACACTTGTATTATTGTTCTGTGCTAAAATACTGATGTCCTGGACGCTTCGGGCCTTCGGCCCTACGCGGAGCTCGGCCTTCGGCCTTCGCATTTAGACACTTGTGCTATTGTTTTGTGTTATAGCACTTAAATACTGGACGCTTCGGGCCTTCGGCCCTACGCGGAGCTCGGCCTTCGGTCTTCGCATTTAGACCCTTGTACTATTATTCTGTGTTAAAGCACTAACATTCTGGACGCTTCGGGCCTTCGGCCTTACGCGGAGCTCGGCCTTCGGCCTTCGCATTGAGACACTTTTACTATTTTTCTGTGCTAAAGCACTGACATCTTGGACGCTTCGGGCCTTCGGCCCTACGCGGAGCTCGGCCTTCGGCCTTCGCATTTAGACACTTGTACTATTGTTCTGTGTTATAGCACTTAAATCCTGGACGCTTCGGGCCTTCGGCCCTACGCGGAGGTCGGCCTTCGGCCTTCGCATTTAGACACTTGTATTATTGTTCTGTGCTAAAACACTGATGTCCTGGACGCTTCGGGCCTTCGGCCCTACGCGGAGCTCGGCCTTCGGCCTTCGCATTTAGACACTTGTACTATTGTTCTGTGTTAAAGCACTAACATCCTGGACGCTTCGGGCCTTCGGCCCTACGCGGAGCTCGGCCTTCGGCCTTCGCATTTAGACACTTGTATTTTTGTTCTGTGCTAAAACACTGATGTCCTGGACGCTTCGGGCCTTCGGCCCTACGCGGAGCTCGGCCTTCGGCCTTCGCATTTAGACACTGTTACTATTGTTCTGTGTTATAGCATTTAAATCCTGGACGCTTCGGGCCTTCGGCCCTACGCGGAGCTCGGCCTTCGGCCTTCGCATTTAGACACTTGTACTATTGTTCTGTGTTAAAGCACTAACATTCTGGGCGCTTCGGGCATTCGGCCCTACGCGGAGCTCGGCCTTCGGCCTTCGCATTTAGACACTTTTATTATTTTTCTGTGCTAAAGCACTGACATCTTGGACGCTTCGGGCCTTCGGCCCTACGCGGAGTTCGGCCTTCGGCCTTCGCATTTAGACACTTTTACTATTGTTATGTGTTATAGCACTTAAATCCTGGACGCTTCGGGCCTTCGGCCCTACGCGGAGCTCGGCCTTCGGCCTTCGCATTTAGACACTTTTACTATTGTTCTATGTTAAAGCACTTAATCCTGGACGCTTCGGGCCTTCGGGTCCACACCACGTTTCACGTCAGCCATAGCGGCTGTCCCTGATACAGCCTCTCTCATTTTTTTACTGTCCTCAAGGTCAGGTATCCTACCATACAAATTTCATTCTATTTTTCGATGAGGTTTTTTTTGATGAATTTTTGTCCAACGTTTTTGCCATTTGTACAAAATCTGCCAGGTTAAGCCTAGGCCGACCAAGTGCGTTGGAAGCTACTAAATGTCAGGTACCTCTACAGTGTAGGTATATTCTATTTTTTGATGAGGTTTGTTTCATGCAGCCGGCCACCGGACTACTACGGTGGGACTGCACTGTCGTGGCGTAAACAACTTTTCCCTACAACATCTGTTATACAATGATAACCCAAGAATAAGTGCGATTAAGTTAACGTCCAGTGATAAAGAAATTTTAGTGTTTAGTGTATATATGCCGAATAACTGTGTGGATAACCTACCTGAGTTTGTGCAATGCGTAAGTTCTATTAATGCAATAGTTAAGGAAAGTGCTGTCGAAACTGTATTCGTATTGGGGGACTTTAACGCGCACCCGGGCGAGTTATTTTGAAACGAATTATTAAGTTTCTGTGAGGAACAAAATTGGATCTGTGCGGACTTAGTTAAATTAGGTATCGAATCTGGAACATTTACGTATTTGTGATGCCCACAGGTGTAAACGATGGTTAGATCACTGCTTGACCACAAAAGCTGGTTGGCAAACAGTACTTGATGTTTACGTTAACTATGGAGTGTTCTGTTCTGACCACTACCCTTTAATAATCAAATGTAATGTAGATGTAGTGAAATCTAAGCTTTGTGATTACAACTTGAAACCGAATAGTAAACAAATTGTATGGGGCGAGCGTACACCAATTGAAATAGATAGTTACAGGAATAAATGTAATGAATTATTAAAATTCATCGATTTTCCTACTGAGCTTGGGACCTGTTGTGACCACTACTGTAACAATTCTGACCATGTCGTGATCCTGGATGACCTGTATCTTAAAATAACTAACGCACTATGCGAAGCATCTGTACAGAGTAAGGAAGTCACCTGTGGTTCCAGGTCGAATAGGGTTATAGGGTGGAATAAACATGTTAGTCAGGCGCACAGGGAGGCCAGGCTTTGCTTCCAGAACTGGGTGTTGTGTGGTAAGCCTAATGCCGGACGTGCTTTTGACGCGATGTGCACAAGTCGTAAAATATTTAAGTCCAGGCTGAGGTGGGTTCAAAACCACCAGGAACAAATTAAAATGGATCTACTTGCTTCACATTACAGTAAGAACGATTTCCGCAGTTTTTGGAAACTCACAAGAAGAATGGAGGCAAGGCCTGGACTCTCTGTCAGTGTGGACGGCATTTCAAACGCTAAGGATATTGCGAATATGTTCAAAGAGCATTTCAGCGTAAAGACATCATACAGCGGGAACATGGACCTGCAAATGCACGACGACAGAGCTGGGAATGACGCTCAAGTTCGTTTTGGTGCGAAAGACATCACTAAAATTTTAAAAGAAATGAAAAGGGGAAAGTCTCCCGGCCATGACTACTTAAGCGTTGAGCATTTGCAGTACGCCGGTCCACACCTACCTACATGCTTATCAATGCTGTTTAATCTCTGTATTAGTCATTCGTGCTTGCCCGAGAGTATGATAAAAACGATAGTAATTCCCATCATCAAAAATAAAACAGGTGATAATTATATCCGATAAAACGAATTACAGACCTATTTCTCTGGCAACCATTATCGCTAGGGTACTCGACGGCCTGCTTAGTGTACAACTGGACAAGTGTTTGCAGATACATGACGCTCAGTTCGGCTTTCGTGCCGGCTTATCCACAGAGAGCGCAATCACTTGTCTAAAGCAGGCTGTCGAGTATTATACTAGAAGAAAAACACCTATATATGCGTGCTTTTTGGATCTTTCCAAAGCTTTTGACCTTGTTAAATACGAACTTCTTTGGAAAAAGCTTGACAAGGCCAAGTTTCCCAAGGAGCTAACACGCATGTTTAGGTGTTGGTATGGTGGCCAGAGGTACAGCGTTCGGTGGGGCAACGTACTTTCGGACGAGTACGGATTGCAGTGCGGTGTAAGGCAAGGGGGGCTAAGCTCAACCTAAGTATGTGAGATTGAGGTATGCCAGCTGGAATATAGGGACTATGACTGGGAGGGGAAGAGAGCTAGCAGATGTGATGAAAAGACGACGTATAAATGTAGCTTTCTTACAGGAGACGAAGTGGAAGGGTGCAAGGGCTAGAGAGATTGGGCAAGGATATAAGTTCTACTACTGCGGGAGTAACGGCAAACGCAATGGGGTCGGTATAGTACTAGATAGTCAGTTGAAACAGGGTGTCACTAATGTAAACAGGAAGAGCGATAGGATTATCGCTCTAAAAGTGATGCTGGAAAACGTAACACTCAATTTGATAAGTGTGTATGCTCCCCAGAGTGGATGTGACGATGTATTGAAAGAGAAGTTTTGGGAGGATTTTGATACAATTAAAATGGATATACCAGCAAATGAAGAGATTTTCGTGGGTGGGTTTTAATGGACATGTGGAAAGAATGAATGTAGGGTATGAAAGAGTGCATGGGGGCTATGGTTTTGGAAGCCGTAACGTGCAAGGTGAAGCACTGTTACAAGCAGCCGCCGCCTTTGACCTGGCAATTGCCAACACCTGGTTCCAAAAAAGAGATGAACACCTGATCACCTACAAAAGTGGTAAACACACGACGCAGATTGATTATTTCCTTGTTAAGCGAAATAAAATCAACTGTATCAAGGACATTAAAATCATACCAGGAGAACATCTTACTTCGCAGCATAGGCTGCTTGTAATCGATCTCAACATAAAAGTCCAACTTATTAAAAGAAAAGAACGGCTTCCACCAAAGATACGATGGAAAATGCTAGAGAAGTATGAATGTGCAGAAAAACTCAGAGAACGGGTCATAGATAAAATGATAGAGATGAAAGATATGGAAGGATTGAATGCGAACGAATGTTAGAAAGAAATGGCAAACTGTATAAGGAGAGTAGCGAAAGATGTCTTAGGAGAATCGAAAGGCAAAGGCATCATAGACAAGGAAACGTGGTAGTGGAATGAGGAGGTGCAGGAAATACTAAAGCAAAAGAAACAAGCATTTAGAGAATGGCAAAAGGTTAAAGCTGGACAAGAAACTGAGGAGGCAATAAAAAGAACGAAGCATATGGAATGTAAGAAGATGGCAAAACGTGCAGTTGCTATAGCTAGGACAGCAGCACAGGACAAATTGTATAACTCCTTAAATAGTCCTCAAGGCGAAAAGCAGCTGTACCGCCTTGCCAAAGCGAGAGAAAGGAGTTCCCGTGATGTATCTTATATAAAATGTGTGAAAGATGATGCAGGAAGGGTGCTATCGAAAGATGAAGTCATAAGAGAACGTTGGAAAGGCTACTTTGAAAGGTTGATGAATGAAGAGAATGATTGGAACCCATTCACGGGTGCATAAATAGATACCCGTAAACCGGTTTCAGCAGGCATTGGGAGCTATTATAGAAAAATGGAAAGAGTCCTGGTCTATGGTTTAAATTTGGGTGGAAAATAAGTCTGGGCTATTGCTAAGTTTCTGACACCTGCCATAACATTTTTTTTATTATTATTATTATGAATGGGCTTACTCATGGCCACAGACTACCCGAGGCGTAGACGTGGCCTACGATGGAGCGAGCTCGCCCAGAAGGTGCCTGTTCACTCTTGATTTGAAGGTTGCCGGGTTATAAGAACACGTAAATATAGACGCCGGCAGGGAATTCCATTCCTTGGCAGTGCGCATAAGGAAAGTAGAAGCAAAGCGCTTCGTGCGAATTGGTGGAATATCTACCATGTAAGGATGGAAACCGGCCATGCGTCTAAAAGTCCGATGGTAGAATGGGGACGGTGGAATAAGCTCGTGTAGCTCTTGGGCACACTCCCCGAAGTGCAGCCTGTAGAATACCGACAGGCTGGCGACTTTCCGCCGATGGGCCAAAGACTGAAGCTTAGCCGATACATATCCAATCATCCTCCTGGCTCTGCGCTCCACTGAGTCCAAAGCGGCGAGTTGGTATTTAGCTGAGCCATCCCACAGGTGGCTGCAATACTCCATACACGACCGGACTTGAGCTTTGTAAAGTGTTAGAAGCTGTCCAGGTGTGAAGTATCGCTTCACCTTATTTAGGACGCCCAGCTTTCTGGCCGCAGTTTGTGCTTTAGACTCAATGAAGCTGCCGAAGCTGAGGACTGAACTCAGCTCCATGCCGAGGAGTTCCAGGCTGTCGGCAATAGGTACAGATGCACCCCGGAAAGAAGGAGTCAGGTCGAATGGACTCCGTTTTCGTTTTCGTAACATTGTGTTATACAGTGTTATCGAGGCAGGCGGTGACTCGCCACTCGTTAGATGGGCACCTGATGCGCCATCGTAAAGACGGCCAGGTGCAACACCGGCGTGAGCGGCTCAGGGGTGTCGAGAGGTGGTGCTGCGCTTTCTCCGAAGTTACTCGCGGCTTTATGCCCTTTAACACTTCCACCCCTGGAGCATATAGCTCTAGCGACTCCTCTCTGGACGGCCAACGAAGGCAAGCCAGAGCTGAGAGTCCTACGGGTCCCCTTGGGGTCCACTCCGACCGACGAAGACACGCCGGAAACGGAGACCCTGACCGACTCTCGGGAGCACTCGGGTCCGTGGGGTCGTTACTCCCCAACAGCTCGATCTAAATGTAACTTTTTATGCATCTCGCTCACACTAAGGTTAGTACGAGCGAGATGCATAGGAAGTAAGTTAAACACATGCTAGCGAATTTATCAATGTCAAACTCGTGGTAAGCTGGTAAGGCTACTGATCGGGGTTTAGGGTTAGAAGTTAAGGGGTCAGGGATTAAGGGGTCGGGGAATGGCGGTTGAAGGGTTGCTGATTCAGGATCGAGGGGTTCCTGGATCAGGGGTTGATGCGCTGTGAGGTGGAGGCGGGGCGGGTGGATGGATTTAGTTGACAGGAATCATAATTTCCCAGACGGACTCGAGAAAATTCCTGATTACATACTTACTAAAGTAATAGGTACACGAATTTAGTGTTAATCATGATCTTGTTTTTCATTCATGCGTCGCGCTCTTAACAATGCGTTAAAACTAAAAGTGGTAAAATAAAAACTTTTTACAAAAAAAATGCGACTTCAAAAAGGATGAAATAAAATATTATCCTTTTTTATGCCTATGCGTTACCAACTGATATGTTTGAAGTCGGTGCCAAGCCAAATTTTGAAGCATACCATGACTTTGGTGCGATTCGATAAGGATTTACCTACGTTGGATTGCCTTACACGACGACAATGAACTTACTTTCTGTAGGTACAGTCGACGTTAAAAATATGTTTACACTTTTCGCCTTATTACAAAGGAGTAAGGCGCAAAAGTGTAAACATATCATGACGTCGACTGTACCTAAGAACACACCTCAGAACACACGATCAAACCTTCTTGGCACAGTCCGTAACATGTTTGGCGGCACGCAAGCGTGGGATTGGGACTGAAGTTATTTCCCGTCCCTTATTCAGAGGACTACATTTCAAAATATAAAACAATTCAAGGAATTTACTTTCTTGCCAAATTTCACCTAAAGCGGTTCAGTTGTTTAGCCATGAAAAGGCGATAAAGAGGCAGACAGAATTACTTAATTAATTTAATTTAGGTTTAATTTATTTTGTAAAAAGTTTTTATAAATGATGATTTTGGATGATAAATATTTAATAACATTCATTTGGATTTGATTTTGTTTGATATTTTAGATTTAATATTTGCTTCGGGTTGGTGAGGTGAAAAATTTTGTGTTTCACTGGGGAGCAAATTTTGTTTAACCCTCGTGCTTTGAAACCCTCGCAACGCTCAAGATTCCATTTTTTGAACCACTCGCTACGCTCGTGGTTCAATTTTGGAATCTTTCGCTTGCTCGGGTATCAATATTAGCACGAGCGGTTAAACAACAACGTTGCCCCCTTGTAGAACAAATAACTATTAACACTATATTTGCAACTATTATTATAAAATAAACATTTTTATTTCAACTATGTACCAACCTATTAAGCGTCCATACAAATGTCATTGTAGTCGTACCAAAATATATCGAAAGAGATTCTTACCTGTTTTTAAATAAATTAAACTGTTTCCGCGTCCACACTCGATGTCAATCGAAGCCCAACTAACCGCACTATTGCATCGTAAATTTAATCTAACCGTTATTCAATAGGCTCCTCTACACGATGGGCCAATGCCGGCCACTCCAAGGGCCGGCGTTGGCCACTCGTGTAGAGGAGCCATAAGTCATAACAAAACAGGAGCCGCGTGGGACAACGATAAAAAGGCTTCCCTCGTTTTATTAAATAATGCATTAATTTATCAAAACGATTAAATCAATTCTCTAGAAAATGCTCTTTATATAAAAACTATTTACAAAAAAAAGAAAACCGACTTCAAAAAGGATGAAATAAAATATTATCCTTTTTAAGTCTATGCGTTACCAACTGATATGTTTGAAGTCGGTGCCAAGCCAACTTTTGAAGCATACCATGATTTTGGTGCGATTCGGTAAGGATGTAATACGTTGTGGATTGCTATACACGACGACAATGAACGTACTTTCTGAAGGTACAGTCGATGTTAAAAATATGTTTACACTTTTCGTCTTATTACAAAGGATTAAGGTGCAAAAGTGTAAACATATCTTTGACGTCGACTGTACCTAAGAACACACCTCAGAACACACGATCAAACCTTCTTGGCACAGTCCGTACCATGTTTGGCGGCACGCAAGCGTGGGATTGGGACTGAAGTTATTTCCCGTCCCTTATTCAGAGGACTACATTTCAAAATACAAAACAATTCAAGGAATTTACTTTCTTGCCAAATTTCACCTAAAGCGGTTCAGTTGTTTAGCCATGAAAAGGTGATAAAGAGGCAGACAGAATTACTTACACATTTATAATAGTTATCAGTACAGTTCTAATGGGATTTATAGTCATAAAGCTGATTATTTTTGACGGGTATTGTTACTACTTGGCTTGGCACCGACTTCAAACATATCAGTTGGTAACGCATAGACTTAAAAAGGATAATATTTTATTTCATCCTTTTTGAAGTCGGTTTTCTTTTTTTTATAAAAAGTTTTTATTTTTCAATTTCTAGTTTAAACGCATTGTTAAGAGCGCGACGCATGAATGAAAAACAACATCATGATTAACACTAAATTCGTGTACCTACTTTAATAAATATGTAATCAGGAATTTTCTCGTGTTTGTCCGGGAAATTATAATTCCTGTCACTACACTAAATCCATCCTCTGCCCCGCCACTGACCCAATCCCTCAACCCCCCCGATCACTCTACTCCACAGCGCATCAACCCCTGATCCATGAACCCCTCGACCCTGAACCAGCAGCCCTTCAACCACCATAACCCGACCCCTTAATCCCCGACCCCTTAACTCCTAACCCTAACCCCCGATCAGTAGCCTTACCAGCTTACCAAGAGTTAAACATTGATTTATTCGCTAGCGTGTGTGTAACTTACTTTCTTTGCATCTCGCTTGTACTGGCATATTAGTGCGAGCGAGATGCATAAAAAGTAAGTTACGAAGACGTTAGCGTCGCTAACTTAGCGAATATGTCAATGTCAAACTCGTGGTAAGGCTACACTTGCACTACATCAAATTGGCAGTGTTCGGAAGCAAATGCTCGAGTTACTTTAGAAAACACCGAAATCACTTTAGACGTGCCTTTAAAAATGGAGGAGTTCCCTCAATTCCTCATGGATTCCATCATCAGACCAGAACCAAAAATAATACGAAAACACCTTGGAGGCAACTCCTTCCAAACAAAAAAAGAATTACTCAAATCGGATCACAGGTGCCGGAGTAATCGCTGAACATACTACATTTAAAAAATCATCATCATTATCATCAAAACAATCATCATCATCAGGTCTACTTCATCAAAGTGG
The DNA here is from genome assembly GCF_963556715.1 of Cydia fagiglandana. Lineage (NCBI taxonomy): Eukaryota > Metazoa > Arthropoda > Insecta > Lepidoptera > Tortricidae > Cydia > Cydia fagiglandana. The sequence continues at coordinate 214,780 of NC_085959.1, read as the reverse complement.
TGGTTTTCGGGAGAAAATGCTCGAGTTGCTTAAGAAAACACCCAAACCACCATGCATGTGCCTTTAAAAATTGAGGAGTTCCCTCAATTCCTCATGGATCCCATCATCAGAACAGAACCAAATTAAAATGGAACCAACTCGGAGGTAGCTCCTTTCAAACAAAAAAAGAATTACTCAAATCGGACTACGGATGTCGGAGTAATCGGTGAACGTACATAGAAAAACAAAAAACATAGCCACAACCGAATACAGAACCTCCTCCTGTATGAAATGGAAGTCGGTTAAAAATGGGACCAACTCGGAGGTAGCTCCTTTCAAACAAAAAAAGAATTACTCAAATCGGACTACGGATGTCGGAGTAATCGGTGAACGTACATAGAAAAAAAAAACATAGCCACAACCGAATACAGAACCTCCTCCTTCTATGAAATGGAAGTCGGTTAAAAACTACAAAGTTATTAATGATACGTTGCCTGCATCCAAAGTTATGTTTTTTTTAGTGGGCTGCGCCGTCTCTGGGACACGCGAAAATCGGCAAATTTCGTCTTCAAATGCGATTTTGTCAGAAACAAATAATATTTTAGGTAGCAGCAGAAAAAATGCCTAATTGCTCGGTTTTCTGTCGTAAAATGAGGTCGGGGACATCAAATTTACAAAACCAAGGTGTTTACATTTCACATGTAATATTTTTTTTACGTACAAACAATTACACTACGTTTAATTACATTTAAACACAATTATTATATTTTAGTCTCATGTAATTGTTGGATTTATTGATTTTGCTCGCCCAGTACAAATTGCGGATCGGTCGAGCGACAAATCCGACTTCTCACTTCTCATCTCTCAGAATACAATAAAATTTTTCGACGAAAATGTGTTTGTGTGTGTGTTGTGACACTTGTGACTCGTCCGTACACAAAAAGAGTTCGAGGTTTGCAAGATTTGTCTTTGACGTGTGTAATTTTCTATGTATTTGTGTGTCGTCATTATGGTTTGGATTTTGTATGTACCTAAGTGTGTGAGAAGTGCGACTGTGTGCACCTTTCCTCTCGCAAAAAATGGCAGAAAGATTTGTACGGTAAGATATCACTTGGCCCCTTCCCTTCCGATGTGTCGGAAGCCGGTGTTGCTCTAACGTCATGTTAGAATGTGCCTGTTAGACCAACTCACCTCTGTAGGCATAACAAGAGGTCCGACGGGTCCCACGGGGACAAAAGTGGCGTACGCGCAGCTCTGCGGACGCGGAAGCGTGTCTTAGTTGAAACACCACGCACGTGTATTGCACCGAGTCGTATATTGTAACCTGTAAATATGGTATTTCACATGTTGCCTGAAAAATACGGTGTATTAGCGTTTGCCTAGTATAAGTAGGGGAGAGCGGAGTTAAACGTGCCGATTTTCATAAAATACAAATTTGATCTATGAAAACAGTGTGAATAAGGTATGTGGGTTGCGCTATATTAAATAATGATTATTTGCGTTTCTGAATAGCGATATTATTTTGTGCATCGTTAAACAGTTTTTTTACCAGATTTTTTTTTATTAGATAGGTCGGAACGGAACAACTAACCCCGCTATGGGGCGGGTTGTTCCGTTGCTAAAATTTATAACTTATCCGTCAAATATTTAAATCTCAGTTCACACACGCTAAAAGAGTATTTTGTAGTTCGTCGAAATATATGATAATTTGTTGTGTACTATCAACAGATAGTAAAAAAAATCCGAAGCAAAAATGTGATTATCCGTGGGGTTCGTTGTGCCCTCGTTTTTGATTTATTTTCCATAACTACTATTCTACTATAATGGAAGCAACGAAAACGGCTCCTGCGACCGCATAGTGGTCTGACTTTTCGCGACAAACATCATACGAATCGTTCCTATTGCCATTGGATCGACTTACCTCCGCCACGTTTAACCCCGCTCTCCCCTACTTCCATATTACCTAAGTTCCATAGTACATTCAACCACCCTATTTGCGCCTACTGGGAATATTAGGTAGTGCCCCCGCGAAGACGAGCAAAGCGAAGCGCATGGCCACTACCTACCTTTTCTCAAAGTGCTTCATCGTTTTTTTAACTCTCTTAACATGGGTTTCGATTATACCAGAAAAACAAAACTCTCGGAATATGATGTCAATAGTGAACCAGTTAAGCATACAAAAAATATAAGTACTTAAGATTTTATTAATATCTAAAAAACCCCGATTATATCACTGACTGACTCACTCACCACTCACCCACTGATGATCATGAAAACCTTTATTACTAGGAAGCCAAAATCCTGCAGTACTAGGAAGCTGAAGGTATGTAAGATAGTCTTAGTACAGAAACAACAAAAAGATCGTGTTATTTTTAGCCCCTAGGGGAGTGAAAAGGGGGGTGGAATTTTGTTTGGGGAATCAATAACTGGCTGAACCGATTTAGTTGAAATTTGGTACCTATGTAGATATTTTTATCATGGAGAAGGATATGGAATAGTTTTCAACCCCAAAATCAGCCCGTAAGGATAAAAAGGGAGTGGAAAAGGGCGTTAGAGGGGGAGAAAGGGGTTTAAGTTTGTATGAGGAAATTGAGGAACCAGTAACAAGCGGATTGTATAAAAGATGTCCCCAGATACGCAGTTCAAGTTTTTTAATAGTATAGTACCCCCAAACCTTTAAATTAGAAGATAGCTAGTTTGTTACTGCACGACACCTTGCACTTTGAGACTGCGCTAAAACTTGGCACAGTTGATTGTTAGCTGGACTTGAGCAGATACAGACTGGGAGCCGTCGAGAGCCACGTCTCATTTAGTGGGAGGGAGGGGGGGAAGTTCGACGCCGCCGCGCTTCACTTGGAGCAACATTTCTCTAAAACTATACCTATTAGGGCATGTGATATATCATTTTCGGATAAATTAAGGATGAGAAATCTAGTTTTGGAACTAAAACAATGCACTTTCGAACAAAACAAGCGTAAAGTAGAAAAGACTAAAATACGTATTTGTGATTTTTTCATAATTACCAATTTTTTTTAAAGTGTAGCAGGAATCTGAATACAAAAAATACAGTTGTAAAGCTACACTTATTACGTTTAAGAAAATATATAGTTTATTATACAAAACTGTTGATAAATGGGAGATAAAAAATAATAATAAGCGTGGATCAGAGTGATCTCAATACAAAATACTATGAATGTGGGAAAGTTACTTAAAATTTGTTCTACAATCGTTTTTTTTTTTTAGTTTTTTCGTAAATAACTCGTAAACGGTAGCCCACAGCAAAAAATAGCCTTTTACGTAAATAATCTGTTTCAGATTTCTTATAAAATAAGTGCTACTGTTTTTCGCTACAATCAATATTTAAAAAAAATATTGAAGGGAGAAAATAAATACTTCGGTCCCCTTTTTTAGTCATTCGTAAATAACTCGTAAACGATGGCTAATAGCAAAAAAAAATTTTGTAGATGAATAATTAGCATAAAATTTCCTATATAAAAGGTTATTAAAACTTTTTGGCTAGGATCAATATTACAAACGATATTAAAGAGAGAAAATAAATTCTAAGATCCCCTTTTTAAATATTGATCCTAGCCAAAAAGTTTTAATAACCTTTTTTGTAGGAAATTTTATGCTAATTATTCATGCATAAATATATTTTTTGCTATTGGCTATCCTTTACGAGTTATTTACGAATGACTTAAAAAGGGGACCTTAGTATTTATTTTTTCCCTTCAATATTTTTTTTAAATATTGATCTTAGCGAAAAAAAGTAGCACTTACTTTATAAGAAATCTGAAACAGATTATTTACGTAAAAGATTATTTTTTGCTGTGGGCTACCGTTTACGAGTAATTTACGAAAAACTAAAAAAAAATAAACGATTGTAGAACAAATTATAAGTAACTTTCCCACATTCATAGTATTTTGTATTGAGATCACTCTGACCCACGCTTAATATTATTTTTTATCTCCCATTTATCAAAATTTTTGTATAATAAACTATATATTTTCTTAAACGTAATAAGTGTGGCTTTACAACTGTATTTATTGTTTTCAGGTTCCTGCTACACTTTAAAAAAAAATCAATTGGTAATTATGAAAAAATCGCAAATACGTTTTTGACAGAAACTACTACTACTAATACCTACAAACATAGTTTTGATATAGATATATAGAAGAAAGTAGCCATTACTCGGAACAGTACGTGCCGCTGACATAGATGGCGCTGATTCTGCGCTAGACACGACGTATTCGGAGCTAAAATGACCCTTATTTTCAGTGTTCATTTAGTAATGACTCATCAGCCCATTAACCGATTTCGGTAAAATTGGTGCCATTTGATAGATCTTATTTTATTTTAATGAAATATGAGTAAAATAAAGTACGTAGAATTATAATAAGCTGCTAAAACATAAAAATGTGACAGTTTTTACAGAATTTTTATCACTGCTCTTGTTTGAGGCCACCGTGTGCAAAAAATAGGGCGCAAAACTGACAAAATATACCTGAAATAGTAAGATAAAGCAATAACGGTTCTTTTAATACCACATTCACCGTAGTAATACATGCTCATCTCCTCAAATAATGCATTAGCATCTAAGGCGGCGCGACGGCGCGAGTTACTTTGATAGTAGAACACATATAACGTATGACGGCTGCTTGACAATTCCGAGTTCCTAATGCTAGTAAGTATATAGTAATCTTAGTTAGGTACTTTCTGATGTAACGGGTAAAACATAATTTAGAAAAGGTCACTTCTGTGTACAATAGGTACTATAAAAGGTAACGACTGTGGTTCATATATATCCCGTTTTTCTCATTTGAGTCTCAAGTATTGAATGAAATATTCTGCCTGTAAAGGTGCTGCGTAAAAAAATGCTTTTAGATTCCCGTAAATGCGATGGTTACAGGAAAGACACGAACGACTTTGCTATAAAACGTGTATTACCCGTATAAAATATCTATTCTCGTAATTTTGGTGTGTTATTTACAAAAAAAATTGTACCTAATCGTTACATTCATTACTCCAAAATGAATTGATCATTTAATTATTTAAATAGGTGTGACGCTGTAATTAATTATTTTAAAATTACCCATCAAATGCTGCATTCAAGTTCATCTAGATACAGTGAATCATTATGACCCCAAATAATCTTTACAGATAAAATTTAGATATTATCCAAAATTATTATAATACATCACGCATTCGCGAGATGTGTGACTTCGGTATTCAAACACAAAGCAATAGTACAAGAGTCTAACTAAATGCGAAGGTCGAAGGCTGCGCTCTACGTAAGGCCGAAGGCAAGAAGTGTCCAGGATGTCAGTGCTTTAACACAGAATAATATTACAAGTGTCTAAATGCGAAGGCCGAAGGCCAAGCTCCGCGTAGGGCCGAAGGCCCGAAGCGTCCAGTCTGTCAGTTCTGTGTTTAACCACTGACATCCTGGACGCTTCGGCCTTCGCATTTAGACACTTGTACTATTGTTCTGTGTTATAGCACTTAAATCCTGGACGCTTCGGGCCTTCGGCCCTACGCGGAGCTCGGCCTTCGGCCTTCGCATTTAGACACTTGTACTATTTTTCTGTGCTATAGCACTGATGTCCTGCACGCTTCGGGCCTTAGGTCCTACGCGGAGCTCGGCCTTCGCATTTAGACACTTGTACTATTGTTCTATGTTAAAGCACTTAAATCCTGGACGCTTCGGGCCTTCGGCCCTACGTGGAGCTCGGCCTTCGGCCTTCGCATTTAGACACTTGTACTATTGTTCTGTGTTAAAGCACTAACATCCTGGACGCTTCGGGCCTTCGGCCCTACGCGGAGCTCGGCCTTCGGCCTTCGCATTTAGACACTTGTATTATTGTTCTGTGCTAAAACACTGGTGTCCTGGACGCTTCAGGCCTTCGGCCCTACGCGGAGCTCGGCCTTCGGCTTTCTCATTTAGACACTTATATTATTGTTCTGTGCTAAAACACTGATGTCCTGGACGCTTCGGGCCTTCGGCCCTACGCTGAGCTCGGCCTTCGGCCTTCGCATTTAGACACTTGTACTATTGTTCTGTGTTATAGCACTTAAATCCTGGACGCTTCAGGCCTTCGGCCCTACGCGGAGCTCGGCCTTCGGCTTTCTCATTTAGACAGTTATATTATTGTTCTGTGCTAAAACACTGATGTCCTGGACGCTTCGGGCCTTCGGCCCTACGCTGAGCTCGGCCTTCGGCCTTCGCATTTAGACACTTGTACTATTGTTTTGTGTTATAGTACTTAAATCCTGGACGCTTCGGGCCTTCGGCCCTACGCGGAGCTCGGCCTTCGGCTTTCTCATTTAGACAGTTATATTATTGTTCTGTGCTAAAACACTGATGTCCTGGACGCTTCGGGCCTTCGGCCCTACGCTGAGCTCGGCCTTCGGCCTTCGCATTTAGACACTTGTACTATTGTTTTGTGTTATAGTACTTAAATCCTGGACGCTTCGGGCCTTCGGCCCTACGCGGAGCTCGGCCTTCGGCCTTCGCATTTAGGCACTTGTACTATTGTTCTGTGTTATAGCACTTAAATCCTGGACGCTTCAGGCCTTCGGCCCTACGCGGAGCTCGGCCTTCGGCTTTCTCATTTAGACAGTTATATTATTGTTCTGTGCTAAAACACTGATGTCCTGGACGCTTCGGGCCTTCGGCCCTACGCTGAGCTCGGCCTTCGGCCTTCGCATTTAGACACTTGTACTATTGTTTTGTGTTATAGTACTTAAATCCTGGACGCTTCGGGCCTTCGGCCCTACGCGGAGCTCGGCCTTGGGCCTTCGCATTTAGACACTTTTACTATTTTTCTGTGCTAAAGCACTGACATCTTGGACGCTTCGGGCTTTCGGCCCTACGCGGAGCTCGGCCTTCGGCCTTCGCATTTAGACACTTTTACTATTGTTGTGTTATAGCACTTAAATCCTGGACGCTTCGGGCCTTCGGCCCTTCGCGGAGCTCGGCCTTCGGCCTTCGCATTTAGACACTTTTACTATTGTTGTGTTAAAGCACTTAAATCCTGGACGCTTCGGGCCTTCGGCCCTACGCGGAGCTCGGCCTTCGGCCTTCGCATTGGCGGTCCACACCACGTTTCACGTCAGCCATAGCGGCTGTGTCCCTGATACAGCCTCTCTCATTTTTTAGTCTTTTCTACTTTACGCTTTTTTTTGTTAGAAAGTGCATTGTTCTAGTCCCAAAACTAGATTTCTCATCCTTAATTTATCCGAAAATGATATATCACATGCCCTAATAGGTGTATAGTAGTAGGGCTTACGGCGATATTTACATCGAAAGCTGCATTTTTGGCAGAAAGCAAGCCGCTTTGCCCAGTGATACTAGGGACCACTCTGAATGATTTCATCCGAGGAAACACAAATTTCATTCACTAGAATTCAAGATGGCGGACCTTTTCCAAAATGGCGGCTGCAATATTTAAAAAAATTATAGACACAAAACGGCTGCACCGATTTTAGTGATTGATATATCGATCAATTCGTATTGACACCTATAATCGAATAAAAAATTTGGCATTTAAGAAATTAAAGATGGCGGCCGAATATTAAGAAAATTGTGTTTTTTTCATAATTTTTTTTCCTTCTAATGAAAATAACAACTAAATATTCTATAATATGATCACATATTATTTAATTTAAATGAAACCTAATAATATTATCTGCAAAATAAAAAAAATAATCTTAACAATCCGTTGAGTAGTTTTTGAACTATACGCATTTCAAAAGGCGCGTAACTGCCGTCCGAAACGGCCCGCTCGCGCGGCTCGCGTCAAAACTAAGAATTTATATGATTTAAAGGCAAAAAAATAGCTGAAAACATATTTATTTATTGAGCTATAAATTAATAAATAAATTGTATTTCCGCTTATTATTTGTGACCATCACGGGAAAAGGTATGGCGGCTGGCGCTTACGTCGCTTAGCACCGCAATAGTATTGGAGCGGCGTTAATAATAGCTTAAGCGCCATCCGCCCTAAGGTACCTATACCCGTGGGTTCAAATTTATTCCTCTCTATCATCTTTATCCGATGTGGTTGAACTGAAAGAAAAGAAAATTCATATGAAATCAGATCAAAATATACCCAATATAGGTAATTAAATTAAATATATAGAGATGAACTACGCCAAACTGTCCCGCCCCTCCATTACTATTTCAATGTGTGTAGTATTGAAATAGTAATGGAGGGCGGGACAGTTTGGCGTGGTTTACCTATAAGGACCTTTCGTTTTTGCAGTTGCATTTGCAAGTGCTGCATAGCACTGTGCAGGGTAGACCCACCCTCCGACACGTGCAGCGCATTGTTTCGCAGCCTTTTTTACAGGCGCAATGGTCCAAGTATGATAATTCACGCCATATCTCCCTGGCATAAGACCATTGCGATTCCCAACTGCCATGAGATGACTTCCAACCCCAAGAGGATGGCAATGGCACAGAGGCATCATCAAGAATAAGGGTTGGTTACCAATTTATTTTTAGTAGCAAATAGCTCCTTGCGTACCAAGTTGACCGACGAATGTGCTATTTGTGGGTCATATAGGTAGCAGGTGAACTTTTCCAGCATACCTAGCCATGATTTCCTCAGGAAGGCTTTGTAATGGTTGCGATATTTCTTTCAAAGCTGGTATAACTTCAGAGTGTGTCAACCACGTTTTGAAGCAAGACTTCTTTCCTTTTGTATGGAAGTAAGAAGTAGTGTCACACCCTGTAGATGCGCGAAAGTCACGAAGAGCGGTTGATCTGTCAGGACCCAAAGTATTTGCTATTTTATGAACATCGACATAACGGCCTTTATTTGCAGTCGTATTTTGATTTAGGGAATTTGACTAGGGAATTAGGCGTATTTTGATTATTTAGATCTTGTTATTATTTGTGTTATTGATATCATATAATCAAACTTTCATTGAGAGTGACCTGCAAAAGTTATGGCTAATAACTGGGACTGCAAATAAACGCCGTTATATCGATGTTCATAAATAGCAAATACTTTGGGTCCTGACAGATTAACCGCTCTTCGTGGCTTTCACACATCTACAGGGTGTGACACTACTTCTTACTTCCATACAAAAGGAAAGAAGTCTTGCTTCAAAACGTGGTTGTCACACCCTGAAGTTACACTAGCTTTGAAAGAAATATCGCAGCCATTACAAAGCCTTCCTGAGGAAATCATGGCTATGCTGGAAAAGTTCACCTGCAACCTATATGACCCACAAATACCACATTCATCGGTCAACTTGGTACGCAAGGAGCTATTTGCTACTAAAAATAAATTGGTAACCAACCCTTATTCTTGATGATGCCTCTGTGCCATTGCCATCCTCTTGGGGTTGGAAATCATCTCATGGCAGTTGGGAATCGCAATGGTCTGATGCCAGGGAGATATGGCGTGAATTATCATACTTGGACCATTGCGCCTGTAAAAAAGGCTGCGAAACAATGCGCTGCACGTGTCGGAGGGTGGGTCTACCCTGCACAGTGCTATGCAGCACTTGCAAATGCAACTGCAAAAACGAAAGGTACTTATAGGTAAACCACGCCAAACTGTCCCGCCCTCCATTACTATTTCAATACTACACACATTGAAATAGTAAATGGAGGGGCGGGACAGTTTGGCGTAGTTCATCTCTATATATTTAATTTAATTACCTATATTGGGTATATTTTGATCTGATTTCATATGAATTTTCTTTTCTTTCAGTTCAACCACATCGGATAAAGATAATAGAGAGGAATACATTTGAACCCACGAGTATAGGTACCTTAGGGCGGATGGCGCTTAAGCTATTATTAACGCCGCTCCAATACTATTACGGTGCTAAGCGACGTAAGCGCCAGCCGCCATACCTTTTCCCGTGATGGTCACAAATAATAAGCGGAAATACAATTTATTTATTAATTTATAGCTCAATAAATAAAGTAAATATGTTTTCAGTTCTTTTTTTGCCTTTACAATCATCAAAGTTCTCAGTTATGACGCGAGCCGCGCGAGCGGGCCGTTTCGGACGGCAGTTACACGCTTTTTGAAATGCGTATAGTTCAAAAACTACTCAACGGATTGTTAAGATATTTTTTTTATTTTGTAGATAATATTATCAGGTTTCATTTAAATTAAATAATATGTGATCATATTATAGAATATTTAGTTGTTATTTTCATTGTAAGGAAAAAAGTAAAGAAAAAAAAACACAATTTTCTTAATATTCGGCCGCCATCTTTAATTTCTTAAATGCCATATTTTTTATTCGATTACAGGTGTCAATACAAATTGATCGATATATCAATCACTAAAATCGGTGCAGCCGTTTTGTGTCTATAATTTTTTTAAATATTGCAGCCGCCATTTTGGAAAAGGTCCGCCATCTTGAATTCTAGTGAATGAAATTTGTGTTTCCTCGGATGAAATCATTCAGAGTGGTCCCTAGTATCACTGGGCAAAGCGGCTTGCTTTCTGCCAAAAATGCAGTTTCTTTTCGCTAAGCCCTATCACTAGTAGTTTTAGAGAAATGTTGCTCCAAGTGAAGCGCGGCGGCGTCGAACTTCCCCCCTCCCCCCCACTAAATGAGACGTGGTTCTCGATGTCTACCGGTCTGTATCTGCTCAAGACCAGCTAACAATCAACTGTGTCAAGTTTCAGCGCATAGTCTCAAAGTGCAAGGTCCCCATACAACGTTGTGCACTGTCAAACTAGCTAGAGTCTGTGCGGAAAGAGAAGAATCGTGGAATGTATGGGGCCCAATACATTCCACAACTCTTCTCTTTCCGCACAGACTCTAAGATGGAAGATTGTCATTTTAAACAACTTACAAAAAGAAGTGAAATCCCACCAAAAACATTTTCATGTAAAATGTTGCCAAGACAAAACCATAAGGCTCGCACTGTCATAATTGGCCGTTTCGCTAATAATATTTAGATATGCAAACACAAAGTTTATGAATATGTATTCAGGATCGTAAGTGTATATAACCTATAATATTTTTTTCACACCACCTATTCGGAAAAGAGCTTTTTCTTCCCTGCTAGGAGGGATCAAAGTGGCACTTTTCCTCCCTGCTAGGAGGGATCAAAGTGACACTTTTCTGTTCAAGCACACTATTTTTAATTTTTTTTGTACATTATTTTTTTTAGCTTAAATAATCTGTTTAAGCATCAGATTGTGTCAACACTAAGATTTTTTTATATTCCTCATAGTTGATGTGAAAAGCAGTATGTGTTACACTACACGGTATTAAAATTATTTCGTCTTGGGCGTTAACACTTGAATCCTTCATTACGCTCAGGATTCTACTTTAGAATCCATCGCTTCATTCAGGATTCAATGTACGCTCTTGACGGAAATATATCATTTTGATCCCTTGTAACACAAACTACTAATTTCGATTGCAATCGGGAGACCTTGATGTATTGCACTTTTACTGCGCTTTCAACCTGTGGTCGTGTTTTTTACTTCTTAATTTATTAATTTTTACTAAAAAAGTTTTATAATTTTGTATAATGGTTTGATTAAAAACATCCTTTTTATATACCACATCGATGGCATACAAGCATACGGTAAGCAGTCTCCGTAGCCTATGGACGCCTGCAACTCCAGAGGTTGTTACAGCGGTTTCAATACTTGAATGACTCACGTTGTGTTTGAATTGTTTCACGTAGGTATTGTCCACGCTCAGCTGGAAACTTTCGCGAAAGATGATATTTTGCTTCTCATAATTGTCGCATTCGCCAAAACGCATCAGCGTTCCGAAAGCTACACCACCTGCAAAAAATAATATATCATAATCTAAAGATAATCTCTAAATGAAATAATCTACAGACACAAAAAAACAGCACATTGCTGTAAATTCTACAATATATGTATACTATTAGTTACAATATTCACTAGATATGAAATAGTAAAGGTATGTGACTTTCCACGGCAAAAGGTACCATTGCCCCGGCTGAATATTAGAGCGGCGTTAATAATAGCGTAAGCGCCAGCCGCCGTAAGCCATATCTTTCATATAGCTAGTGAATCGCGGTGCACTTGAACTCCATCTAACTTTAAGACCCAGGGGAGTGGTCATTTCTCCATACAAACGTACTCGACTGTTTCCTCTGTGGGTTTTGATGCTAGAGCAATGATTTTTTCAACACAGATTACTATTATCAATATCTGTGTTGGACGGTTTACTAACGAATGGGCCAAAAACGTTTCCCAAAGTATCACATCCCAAACTATGTTTCCCAAATATTATCATTTCCCAAAAAAATGTTTGGCAAAACAACTTATCGCAAATTTTCAGTTAGCAATGGTCTTTTTTAGCAAGTTATTGTTTAGCAAATAATTACTTGGACAAATTTCATTTTATCAAATATTATTTAGTTGTATCATTAAGCATAACTTACATGTCCCAAAATATTGCATAGCATACAATTTACATACCAATAGAGAGGAGGCTGCAGAATTTTAATTGTCTGGTATTCAACTGATCATACAAAAAAAAAACATTCTTACTGCCAAAAATATGTAGTAAATGATCACTAAATTTAAAACTCCATTTTAATGTAAAATGATAACCAAATTTGTTACATCTTATAATCATTGTAACCCAAAAATAGTAAAAAACCACCAATATTTAAACCACATTTTAGTTTCAAATGTCATGCAAATGTTTTACATCTCGTTATTCTATTAAATTAATTAATCCTCTTCGATGAACTTTTTCTAGTACATAGTATTTCGTTTCTGTAAGGACCGCAGTTCTAACCTAACCTAACCCACTTTTCTGATAGCGGTTCTGTTTTGTGAGGATCGCAGTTCAAACCTAACCCAACCCACCCAAATTACGTAGAATTTAACGTACCTATATTAACATAACAAAAAGTACTTTAAATAGATATGCCTATTTGTCAAATTTGCGAAGTGACAATTTTGACCAAACATCTTTTTGGAATATAATATTAGACAATAAAAAACGTTTGCTAAATAAGTTTTTGTCCTAATAACATTTGACAAAGTAAAATCATGCCAAATGATAATTTGACCAAATAAATTATATGCGAAGTGTAACTTTGCTAAACGTTCCTTTGGGAAATGAAACTATTGCGATAAGTTTGTTGGGAAGTGAAATTTGGCGAAACGTGTTTGGCCCAAACGAAAGTACACCGTGTTGGACCGTTTTGCTTTTTTTGTTATTTTTGTTTAAGGCGCTAGAGCCCTTCAAAAATGGCCAAAATGGCCTCATTGACTATGCCGCATGAGAGGCGTAGTAAGTATTCAAAACTGATATCAATTAGCCAAAAAAGCAAAACTGTATGACACAGATAATTTCATAATTATTTAGATTTCTGAATTTGGTTACGATTGGTTAAGTTTTGGAGGAGCAAACAGTCGAATACGATACCTCGATTTTTGAGATTTTTACGCAGGATTTTTCACCTTGTTCTTATTGCACTAGTTTTAGGAGCCGCTTCCTTTAGCGAGGCGGGTATATTTACCTAAAATATTTAAAACTCAGCTCCTGTTTCCTCTTAAAACAGTTAACTACCATAACGCGTAGGTAACGAGGTCAGCCAGAAACTTACATTCGGACAGAAAAGAAACAGATGGCGTTGTTACTACTTAATAGCAAATATGTAAAATAAAAAAAAATTACAAAAAAAAAGAAATCCGACTTCAAAAAGGATGAAATTAAATATTATCCTTTTTAAGTCTATGCGTTACCAACTGATATGTTTGAAGTCGATGCCAAGCCAACTTTTGAAGCATACCATGATTTTGGTGCGATTCGATAAGGATGTACGTTGGATTGCCTTACACGACGACAATTAACGTACTTTCTGTAGGTACAGTTGACGTTTAAAATATGTTCACACTTTTCGTCTTATTACAAAGGAGTAAGGTGCAAAAGTGTAAACATATCTTTGACGTCGATTGTACCTAAGAACACACCTCAGAACACACGATCAAACCTTCTTGGCACAGTCCATACCATGTTTGTCGGCACGCAAGCGTGGGATTGGGACTGAAGTTATTTCCCGTCCCTTATTCAGAGGACTACATTTCAAAATATAAAACAATTAAAGGAATTTACTTTCTTGCCAAATTTCGCCTAAAGCGGTTCAGTTGTTTAGCCATGAAAAGGTGACAAAGAGGCAGACAGGATTACTCACACATTCATAATAGTTATTAGTACAGTTCTAATGGGATTTATAGTTATAAAGCTGATTATTTTTGACGGGTATTGTTGTTACTTGGCTTGGCACCGACTTCAAATATATCAGTTGGTAACGCATATACTTAAAAAGGATAATATTTTATTTCAGCCTTTTTGAAGTCAGGTTTCTTTTTTTTTGTAAAAGGTTTTTATTTTTTCGTTTTTAGTTTTAACGCATTGTTAAGAGCGCGACGCATGAATGAAAAACAACATCATGATTAACACTAAATTCGTGTACCTATTTTAATAAATATGTAATCAGGAATTCTCTCGAGTCTGTCTGGGAAATTGTAATTCCTGTCACTACACTAAATCCATCCTCCGCCCCGCCACTGACCCAATCCCTCAACCCCCCCGATTAGCTGGAGGTCTAAGGTCCCGTTTTCTAAGAGGACTTTGCATTTTGGAGACAAACCGCTTGGAACAGGTGTTCCTGAGAGTGATCTGAGCTGATTAAGCCCGGTTGCCAAGAGGTTCCCCCCAGCAGGTGGGCAGGGGAGGGGGGGAAATTGCCTCCGGCGCGCCTCACTCTAAGCTTTATATCTGCATACATCTAGCTACTATATCAAGTTTGGTGTCTTTTTCTTGTAATTCGAGGATGAAGTATTCATTTATGTGACTAAATTTTCACTCACCCATATAAAAAATTCGAGAAATTCAACATTCAAAAAATTTCATCTCTTTTTTTTTTTCGAAAACCTTCTACAAAATTTAAACTATGAGGTTTTGCCCTACAAAAAAAATACGCGTGAATAGCCCAGTTATCCTACTATACAGAATAGTAAACATGTCAAACATTTTTTTCATAACTTTCTTAAAAAATAATGTCTTGTGTCGCGCGGCGTACCTGCATTGTAAGAGCGGTATGCAGCGTTAAGGGTTTTTAAGTATGTTTAGATGATTTCTGATAAGCTGTTATTCTTCTAGTTGTAGATTACAATCATAAATTACTTCTGGACGTGATATACCTATATACAAATATAAATTAAATATATAAATAGAGATGTTGGGAAAACTTTCGCTAATAGAGTTAAGTAATTATAAATGTGATAAAATTAACGTAGGAGATGTTTCTTGACAAAAAATGCTGGTTAAAATAAGATATATATTGTTCGCAATTGCCACTACAAGCCCATTGGTCCGTGCATTTTAGTTTTTTTTTAACGCAGTGCACCTCCCTGCGCATTTTTTTATGTAGCGGCAACGAATAAGCTCTAAATAAGCACCCATATAACCATTCCAGTCGCAGAATCATCAAAGTGGTAACTAAATGTCAGATGTGTCGTAACAGAGTCCACACAATGTGTCTAGAATTGTTTCGAAACAAAGTGTCGTCGCCGTGTGTACACTTTTCCGTAACAAGGTGTCGACACATTTGTGTGCACTTTGCGTGCGGTTTGCGACTAAATCTGACAGCAAATTTGTGACAGCAAATGTCAATATAAAATACCTCTTGAAAACCAAGGTTTGTCAAACTACTATTAGTGTCTCGTGTGCTCGTAAGTAATTCTAGTAAGTCATCATGGGCGATGCAAATGATAATAATCGACCAAAACCATATAAACACCCAACACCCGTCAACCTTTTACAGAAAAGTTTTTAAAGAAATGCAATAAGCTACTTAGGTCAGCCAACGAATGCTCAAAAAAGTTGTAGAGGGAAATGCTCGGAACACAATTTTTGACTCTGTAACTTGGTTTGGACAAGTTAGGAGGTGAACATATCAAAAGTCCCCGGCCGTAGCCCTTGAGCGGGGGGAAGAGAGGGGGCTTTGAATGTCCCATTTTCCGGTTTTTCGATTATATCTCGGAAACTATGCATCTTAGCGACATGGCCACTTATACAAAATGAAAGTTAATTTAATTTGTTACAAGTTTATTCAGTCAATTTTTTCGATATGTTGAATAGTTTTTGAGATATCCGCTCTTGAAAGTTTATTTAGAGCTCTCAATTTTATCTTGATATATCTACATCAGTGAAGGTGCTAGGCCGTGTATGGTATCGTTTTCGTATAAATCTGGGTTGCTGAATCCATTTAAGGTATCACATTGACACCATTCCACAAAATTAAAAAATCTTTTTAGGGTTCCGTACCTCAAAAGCAAAAAACGGAATCCTTATAGGATCACTCGTGAGTCTGTATGTCTGTCCATCTGAATACACAAAATAGTTCTTTACCTATAGATGACAGGAAAACCTATTAGAAATGTGCAGTCAAGCGCGAGTCGGACTTAATGTACGGAACCCTTAATACGCGAGTCCGACGCGCACTTGGTCGGTTTTTTTTAAACTCCTCTTGACGCTTAACCGCTGAACCGATTTCGTTGAAATTTGGTATAGAAATAGTTTGCGTCCCGGAACAGGACATAGGATAGATCTTATAACCAAAATCATCTTTTGAAGGTGTGAAAAGTGGCGTGGAAATTTGTACGGGAAATCAATAACCGCTGAACCAATTTATATTAAATTTGGGATGGTCTACATCTTTGATTTAGTTAAAAATGATAAAAAAAACATGACTTCAAACCTAAACTTAAACAGTATTAACTTCAAGAAGTCAATTCTGAATTCCCCCCTACACCTCATTTCACACCTTTGAAGGATGATTTTTGAGATAACTTATTATGTCCTGTCTCGGGACTCAAAATATATGTGTACTAAATTTAAATTAAAACTGTTCAGCAGTTTAAGCGTGAAGAGGAGTTTAAAAGAAAGTAAGTTTATATGTTTTTACTTTGGAATGGTGTCAATGTGATACCATAACTAAATTTGGTACTGCGAATTTATACGAAAACGATACCAAACATGGCCTCGTAGCTTTACTGTTGTAGAAGTCAAAATAAAATTGAGAGCCCTAAATTCTTATTACTTGACCAAACTTGTGTAGAAGGAAAAGGAAAAATAAAAGTCTTCGGCAGGAATATAAGACACAAATATATTTTTTTTTTGCGTTACTATTTCAATTATCAAATATAAACATACCTTGATTATATTATTCTAGTGAGATCCTCACAGATAAACAAAAACATTTACTTAAAAAATTACAAGGTCGAAATGTCACGGAACTTGTGAGAGTAATACGTGAAAAATAAAAACTTTTATGACAAAAAAATCTGGACACAATTTAAGAAGCATCCAATTGCGTCGAGGAAGCATCTGTATTTTTGCTTGTTTCATTATCTCCTCGCTTCTTTTTTTGTCCTTTGTATTCTGTAGCAATTTGTTAGATCTGAAAATAAAGATAACTTGCGTCGTCACGGATGTCGATTTATAGGTTTTAGGGAGTGCAGAATTCGAAAACGATGATCATTTTATAATCCAAGATGGCCGCTACGTATTTTGTCATAAAAGTCGTCATGAATATCGTTTTATAGGTTTTAGGAAGTGCCGATTTCGAAAATGATGACCAGTTTGGAATCCAAGATGTGTGCCGTGCACTTTGTCATAAAAGTCGTCATGGATATCGTTTTATAGGTTTTAGGGAGTGCAGAATTCGTAAATGATGACCATTTTGGATTCCAAGATGTCTGCCGTGCACTTTGTCATATAAGCCGTCATAGATGTTGATTTATAGGTGTTAGGAAGAGCAGATTTCGAAAATGATGACCATGACCAACAAAACGACATCCATGTCGACTTTTAACATAGTGCATGGCCGCCATCTTCGATTCCAAAATAGTTATTATTTTCGAAATCTGCGCTCCCTAAAACCTATAAAACGACAGCCATGACGACTTTAATGACATAATGCATGGCCGCCATCGAAATCAGGGCCCCCTAAAACCTATAAAACGACACCCATGACAACTTTTATGACATAGTGCGTGGCCGCCATTTTGGATTCCAAAATGGCCATCATTTTCGAAATCTGCGTCCCCTAAAACCTACAAAACGACATCCATGACGACTTTTATGACATAGTGCATGGCCGCCATTTTGGAATCCAAAATGGTCATCGTTTTCGAAATCTGCGCCCCCTAAAACCTATAAAACGACACCCATGACGACTTTTATGACATAGTGCATGGCCACCATTTTGGAATCCAAAATGGTCATCATTTTCTAAATCTGCGCCCCCCAAAACCTATAAAACGACACCCATGACAACTTTTATGACAGTGCATGGCCGCCATTTTGGATTTCAAAATGGTCATCATTTTCTAAATCGGGGCCCCCTAAAACCTATAAAACGACATCCATGACGACTTTTATGACATAGTGCATGGCCGCCATTTTGGAATCGAAAATGGTTATCGTTTTCGAAATCTGCGCCCCCCAAAACCTATAAAACGACACCCATGACGACTTTTATGACATAGTGCATGGCCACCATTTTGGAATCCAAAATGGTCATCATTTTCTAAATCTGCGCCCCCCAAAACCTATAAAACGACACCCATGACGACTTTTATTACATAGTGCATGGCTGCCATTTTGGATTTCAAAATGGTCATCATTTTCTAAATCGGGGCCCCCTAAAACCTATAAAACGACATCCATGACGACTTTTATGACATAGTGCATGGCCGCCATCTTGGAATCCAAAATGGTCATCATTTTTGAAATCTGCGCCTCCTAAAACCTATAAAACGACACCCCTGACGACTTTTATGGCATAGTGCATGGCCGCCATTTTGGATTCCAAAATGGTCATCATTTTCAAAATTGGGGCCCCCTAAAACGTATAAAACGACATCCATGACGACTTTTATGACACAGTGCATGGCCGTCATTTTGGATTCCAAAATGGTCATCATTTTCGAAATCGGCACTCCCTAAAACCTATAAATCGACATCCATCTCGACTTTTATGACAAAGTGTTTGGCTACCATCTGCATGCAAGACATTTCTATTATTTTTACGTACAAAAATGGCCCCCTGTCAACTTCCAACCGAGATTTAATCGATAATTTATTCGATTAATGTTCAGATTCATTCAATTTCAATCTATGTTAAGTCGACTAAACTAATCGTGATTAAAATTTGAGGATTAACTTTTTTTATTCCATTAATTAGTCGAATAAACAGTTAATCTATTAAGTCCCATCTCTGACCACGTCATTTTTACACTTTGAGAATATCTGAAAACAAATGAACACAAGAAGCCATTTTGCAAATCCAGTAACTTTGTTATTACTTTTGACAGCGCGTGTCATGTGTCTACACAGAGTCGACACAAAGTCGAAACATTTGCGACTACTTTGTGACTGCAATATTTCTCAGCCTTAAACCATATTTATACATCATAATTAACAAGTTTCGTAGTATGTAAAGCGTTATTTCTGTTATTTAAGTATAGTATACGCATCGAAGTACTAAAAATGCATCAAATAATATATTTATGAACACAAGCACTGAGAAGTAAACAATTTCATTTCCGGCTAAACTAAAACAATGTGGTGGCGCGTTGATTATATTACACTTAGTTTATCAAATCACTCGAGCAGTTTAATTCCCCATAATAATTTAAGTCCTATTGTAATATAAATGCAAACAATATATAATTACGTCTTGTAATTCGTTTTAGAGATGGCGTATTAATGTCACTTATTTTTATTTAACTATTTTTCCATCTGACAGTTTCCATTTGACAGGAACAAAATGAACGAATGAACGAATGATTTTGGCATAAAGTAGTCGCAAACCCGAAACAATGTGTGCACACGGCGACCACACTTTATGTCACTTTGTGTCATGTGTCGACCCTTCCCCATTTCTGGTAACTGTGTCGACACGGCGACGACTCTGCGACTGGAATTGTGACCGAAACAGACGGTGTCGACACAAGATGTGTCTACACCGCGTCGTAACGGCGACTGGAAATGGTTGTATGGGCAGCAACCGCCGCAGGTAGGTTTGTACATATGGGCTCCTAATAACCATTTTGTTTGGACCAGCCCCAGTCAGCAGGGCATGATAGCTGTTGCTGAGGGGCTATAATCTGTCCCCAAACATAGACCAAATCATTCACCGAAACATGCGACAAAACTGAAAACCGCCGTTTCGCCGAAATAATTTTAAAGTTGTAAGATTTTACTATTGAATATATGTTAGTTTATAAGGTATGTATCTATAGGCCTTAGTTGCCTGATAATAAATGATATTTGAATTATTTTGATAGCCTCCTTGGTAAACTGCACGGAGAATATGTCTACGTAGGTAGCGCATCTTCCATTGGAGGCAGATTCTCGAACGGAGATTTATTTTTGTAAAAAGTACTTTTCGGCACTGTTTTACACTCGTAGTTGTACCTGATCTAAAATCAGTAACAAAATACTATGCATTTTTTAAATAACGTCTAGGGGCCAATTCACACCTTGTAATTCAAATCTGTCCATACTTACTATTGTAAGACTCTTACTTGTCATACAAGACAATAACAATATTGGCAATGCCTGCTCAATATTGCCTCGTTTGCCGTATTTAAACCCCTCCGTTACGGCAGGAATGGCAGGATATGGGTTTCAAGCTTGAAATACGCTTTTTTCCCTTTCCACACAAAAAAAGAAACAGTGTCGCAACCTGAAAAGGCACGGAAGAATGGCAAGACCTTTCTGGTCCTGTAAAATAAATAATATATCTATGCGTTTCAAATAAAATCATATATTTAAAGAAAGTTTGATGCCCCAGATGAGCTGCCTCGTACTGCGATGTATATTTTACAGGACCAGAAAGGATAGTAGTCTTCCCATTCTTCCACGCCTTTGCAGGTTGCAACACTGTTTCTTTTTTGTGTGGAAAGGGGAAAAAAGCCTATTTCAAGCTTGGAGCGCATATGCTGCTGTAACGGAGGGATTTTTTCTTTGTTACACTTTTGATAGAGTGGTCGTGGCCATTATGTAAACTTTGAGCGACTCATTTAACGACACGTTGCCAATCCTCCCGTAGAGCTGCTTTCCGTGAGCATTCGTTTACTGTGGCCATCTGCATGGTCCAGCTCATTAGAGATCTTCCTCTAGCCCTGTCACCTCTCACTCTTCCTTGCACAACTAGAGTGAATGTTCCGTCTCGCCGAGACACGTATCTAAAAAAGTTGAGTACTGAGTTTTGCCCGTAGAAAGCAACCGCTCTTTAATGCCAAGTTCCTCAAGAATTGATGCATTGGTCCAGAACTCAGTCCATGATATGCCCAGCATTCGTCTCCAGCACCACATCTCTAGTGCATTCACTTTCTATTTTCGGATGTCCTTAGTGTCCATGTCTCAGCAGCATAGAGAAAAATGGGAAATATGAGGGTTTTGACAAGCCTGGTTTTAGTGGTCCTTGTAATGTTCCGGAGGGATTTAAATACGGTAAACAAGGAGGCAATATTGAGCAGCCAATTTTGGTAAAATTTGTTATTGTCTTGTATGACAAGTAAGAGTCTTACAATATTAAATCTGAACAGATTTGAATTACGAGGTTTGAATTGATCCCTAGACATTATTTTAATACTATGCATTTTGTTACTGTGTCCAGATCAGGTGTGTAAATAAATGAGTGCCGAAAAATACTTTTTACAAAAAGAAATCTCCAGTTAGAGAATTTGCCTCCAATGGAAGATGCGCTACCTACATAAACATATTCTCCGTGCAGTTTACTAAGGAGACTATGTTGGGGGACAGATTATAGCCTCTCAGCAACACCTACCATGCCCTGCTGACTGGAGCTGGTCCAAACAAAATGGTTATTGGGAGCCCATATGTACAAGCCTACCTGCGGCGGTTGCTGCTTGTTTAGAGCTTATTCGTTGCCGCTGCAAAACAAAATGGGGAGGGCAATTGCGAACAATATATATCTTATTTTAACCAGCATTTTTTGTCAAACATCTCCTATGTTAATTTTATCACATTTATAATACTTAACTCTAATATTGGCGAAAGTTTTCCCAACATCTCTATTTATATATTTAATTTATATTTGTATATATATCACGTCCAGAAGTAATTTTTTGATGTAATCTACAACCAGAAGAATAACAGCTTATCAGAAATCATCTAAACATACTTAAAAATCCTAAACGCTGCATACCGCTCTTACAATGCAGGTACGCCCCGCGACACATAACATTTTTTTTAACAAAGTTATGAAAAAGAATGTTTGACAAGTTTACTATTTTGTATAGTAGGGTAACTGGGCTATTCACAGGTGTTTTTTTTCTAGGGCAAAACCTCATAATTTAAATTTCGTAGAGGATTTTCGAAAAAAAATGAGATGAATTTTTTTGAATTTTGAATTTCTCGAATTTTTTGTATGGGTAAGTGAAAATTTAGTCACAGAAATGAATTTTTCGTCCTCGAATTACACGAAAAAGACACCAAACTTGATAAAGTAGCGAGATGTATGCAGATATAAAGCTTAGGGTGAGGCGCGCCGGAGGCACTTTCCCCCCCCCCCCCCCCCTCCCCTGCCCACCTGCTGGGGGGAACCTCTTTGCAACCGGGCTTAATCAGCTCAGATCACCCCCAGGAACACCTGTACGGTTACCATCAGTTTGTCACCGACATAAACGCCGTCGAGAACGTAATTTACTTTCTATACATCTCCCTCGCACTCGCATATTAGTGCAAACGGGATGTATAGAAAGTAAATTACGTTCTCGACGGCGTTTATGTCAGTGACAAACTGATGGTAACCGTACTGTTCCAAGCGGTTTGCTTTGTCTCCAAAATGCAAGGTGGGGGACCTTAGATCTCCAGCTAGATCATGCACTCTACCTCACAGCGCATCAACCCCTGATCCATGTACCCCTCGGCCCTGAACCAGCAACCCTTCAACCACCACTACCCGACCCCTTAATCCCCGACCCCTTAAATCCTAACTAGGCGTCACAAACCCGGTTTCACCGAAATCGAAAAAACCGGCTAAACCGGGCTTACACAAACCGGGTTTTCTCTTTTATAAAACCAGCATTCACATTATTTCGAAGAGTAAATTAAAAAAAACCGGGCAAGTGCGAGTCGGACTCACGCACGAAGGGTTCCGTACCATAATGCAAAAAAAAGCAAAAAAAAAACGGTCACCCATCCAAGTACTGACCACTCCCGTTGCTTGGTACGGAACCCTAAAAACAATACATTATACGCACTAATTGTATAAACAGCTTTTTAGTCTCTAACGTTATATCTATTTGCGCAGTTTTGCAGATAGGCTGCTTAGATGCTCCTTGAAGTTGAGGCTTCAATCCAGGATGCTTCGAAGATTTAGGAAGGAAGTTGTGTCGGAGAAGATTGCCCCTGAATTTTACTCTCAGTTCCTTGTTGGCCAGTTTGTTACACAGGTGAAAGCAGGACACCACGGTGTTGAAAGTACTGTGGCACAAACGCCACTGAGAGAAATAGTAATCTAATAGATCCAGGTGCTTTCCCCGGGCAGGGCTTTTGCAGGGTATTTTGTACTATTTCCAAGTTGTCTTTTTGTATCACATACAAGGGCCGGGTCATCAGCATTCAAATATGAAATTCAAATATGCCAAAATCAAAAAATCGTAAAAAAACACATAGCGATTTTTTTATTCGCACCGCACCGACGATATGTTGTGGAAGAATTAATATTAAAGCATTGCTCCTAAACATACTTGCTTATTTTACAAATTATACGTAAAAGTGAAATCACCGAAAAAACCGTAAACCCGGTTCTGCTGTTTCACAAAAACCGAAAAACCGGTTTTCTAATATATGCACGGTTTTGTGACCCCCTACTCCTAATCCTAACCCTAACCCGCGATCAGTAGCCTTACCAGCTTACCAAGAGTTTGACATTGATTTATTCGCTAGCGTGTGTGTAACTTACTTTCTTTGCATCTCGCTCATACTGGCATATACTAATATGCCAGTATGAGCGAGATGCAAAGAAAGTAAGGTACGAAGACGTTAGCGTCGCTAACTTAGCGAATATGTCAATGTCAAACTCGTGGTTGGTAAGGCTACACTTGCACGACATCAAATTTGCGGTGTTCGGAAGCAAATGCTCGAGTTACTATAGAAAACACCGAAATCACTTTACACGTACCTTTAAAAACTGAGGAGTTCCCTCAATTCCTCATGGATTCCATCATCAGACCAGAACCATAAATAATACGGAGACACCTTGGAGGCAACTCCTTCCAAACAAAAAAAGAATTACTCAAATCGGATCACAGGTACCGGAGTAATCGCTGAACATACTACGTTTAAAAAATCATCATCATTATCATCAAAACAATCATCATCGTCAGGTCTACTTCATCAAAGTGGTGGTTTTCGGGAGAAAATGCTCGAGTTGCTTAAGAAAACACCCAAATCACCATGCATGTGCCTTTAAAAATTCCCTCAATTCCTCCTGGATCCCATCATCAGAACAGAACCAAATTAAAATGGGACCAACTCGGAGATAGCTCCTTTCAAACAAAAAAATTGGGCAAGTGCGAGTCGGACTCGCGCACGAAGGGTTCCGTACCATAATGCAAAAAAAAAAACGGTCACCCATCCAAGCACTGACTACGCCCGACGTTGCTCAACTTTGGTCAAAAATCACGTTTGTTGTATGGGAGCCCTATTTAAATCTTTATTTTATTCTGTGTTTAGTATTTGTTGTTATAGCGGCAACAGAAAAACATCATCTGTGAAAATTTCAACTGTCTAGATATCACGGTTCGTGAGATACAGCCTGGTGACAGACGGACGGACGGACGTATGGACGGACAGCGAAGTCTTAGTAATAGGGTCCCGTTTTACCCTTTGGGTACGGAACCCTAAAAAGAATTACTCAAATCGGACTACGGATGTCGGAGTAATCGGTGAACGTACATAGAAAAAAAAAATTGAGAGAGGCTGTATCAGGGACACAGCCGCTATGGCTGACGTGAAACGTGGTGTGGACCGCCAATGCGAAGGCCGAAGGCCGAGCTCCGCGCAGGGCCGAAGGCCCGAAGTGTTCAGGATGTTAGTGCTCTAACACGGAACAATAGTACATGTGTCTAAATGCGAAGGCCGAAGGCCGAGCTCCGCGTAGGGCCAAAGGCCCGAAGCGTCCAGGATGTTAGTGCTCTAAGACGGCACAATAGTACAAGTGTCTAAATGCGAAGGCCGAAGGCCGAGCTCCGCGTAGGGCCAAAGGCCCGAAGCGTCCAGGATGTTAGTGCTCTAAGACGGAACAATAGTACAAGTGTCTAAATGCGTAGGCCGAAGCGTCCAGGATGTTAGTACTTTAACACAGAACAATTGGGTAGGTAAAGTTTTTTGAAGATAGGCAAATTTAATTATATTTTTTTCCAATAGTATTCGTCATAGTGATTACGAAAATGCAACTCGTTTTATTTATATTTCATTTTATTGATTAAATATAATTTTTTAAGTGATCGATATGACGTTTGTGAGATATAATGGCAGATGCGGCATTAATGTCTTTGCGCGTAGCAAATGGGAAGAGATAGAAAAAAAACGATGTCAACTGTCAGTGTCACTTAGCTGTCATTCCCGAAAATTAACGGACAAGCCTCATTTTCTGTTACCTTGCGAATTGCTATTAATGTTATCATTGAGATTTTCGACGACTTCAGCACGACCCACGGACTTCTGATACCCCACGACATCTGCGCGTATTTGGACAAAGATTGAATTTACTTTCGACAACTTGGCACTGCATATTGGACAACGTTTTCTTCCCAACCCCTACACGACGACCCCTGCGCTGACCCTTGGACTGAGTTTTGCAAGAAAAATAAGCGAGTTAATGCGAGATTGCGAGCAGATTCTACAAATTTGAAATTATTATCATAACAGTGATAAGCACAATGCCGTTGAAGAAGAGGAGCAATGGCCGTACAGGAGTACGTATCCGTGAAATACATAGGTACATAAAATTTTCTTCACTTGTTTTTTGATTTTTATTATTAGATTGCCATGAGCTGTTAAGTTCGTAAACAAGAAATCGGTCTAATTTTTTCTAACAATTTCAGCCATCTGAGTTTAGTTTTGTGTGGTTATCCTCATTTTATTTTATGAATGTTATTCTTATTTTAGGTGGATGTAAACACTCATTGGCGGTATTATACTGATGGCTAACTAGAATCATTGAGCCATCACATACTTCCGTGCAGTGTTATTGGGCTAAGCCTCGAGCATCCTGTGAATGTGAAGGATATAATTATTTTCATAAACAAGAGCAATCGAATTAGGACCAAGATATCCCGAGAAACTAAAGACATTTTATAAAAAATGCAATAAAATGAAAATGGGAGACTCTCTATTTTAACAATGTTACAAAATCATGACAATGTTATGGTCTATACTTATTAAAGTGGTTATTAGCGTATTTCTGTGACCAAGCGAAAACTAAAAAGCCATCTACATCTAGACACGTGGCAGCGTGTCAAGCCAAGTTCAAGCAAAGGAACTGGCTAGCCAGCGCCAAGTGTAATATTACACGAACCACTTGGTGCCACTTTTGACCCTTCTATAACTCGAAACATCTTTAACGTAAACACATAAAACTACGTGTGTTTAATTATATCCATAAGGACATCTAGAAGCCCAAATTTCATGAAGCTAGCTCATACGGTTATAAAGATATGAAGGTCAAAAAGTCGTAAATTTTAAGACTGACTGACAGACCTATAGTACCTAAACCTAACCTACTTCCAGATGACCTAGAAGGATGAAATTTGGAATCCAGCTCAGTTTTTGTGTGAAAACGTAGGAAAAAATCTAAAAATTAAAAAAAGTTATAAAATAGGGGGGGTCCCCATACAAAACAAACATTTTTTATTGTGACTGACATATAAGTACCTAAACCTAACCTACTTCCAGATGACCTAGAAGGATGAAATTTGGAATTCAGCTCGATTATTGTGTGTAAGCGTAGGAAAAAATCTAAAAACAAAAAAAAAATAGGGGGGGTCCCCATACAAATTTCTTTTTTATTGTGACTGACATATAGTACCTAAACCTAACCTACTTCCAGATGACCTAGAAGGATGAAATTTGGAATCCAGCTCGGTAATTGTGTGTAAGCGTAGGAAAAAATCTAAAAATAAAAAAAGTTAAAAAATAGGGGGGGTCCCCATACAAAAAACCTGTAATACGCGCTAAACAACCGGCCAACGGTGTGTCGTTGGCGGCGCGCGGCACCACATAATTAAAACAAAAAACAGAAGTAAAAAACATGCAGCGGAAACACAAGAAAAAACATTAAATCTCAATACCTGCCTAGTTTTCTTTACAAAAAGTATTGATATCCCATCAAAAACATAAATGTAAAAAAGGAGAGCCAAGTTCAATACAAAAATTATGCTTGGCTGTAGGGTTCACCGCAAAAAGAATGGAGATCTAAATGAGTGCCAAGTTCTATGCCAAGTGCCAAGTTCTACTACGCGTATGTCCATTCAGTCCTGTTATACGGATTAGAGCTGTGGGGCCTCGCTGCAGACAGAGACCGGCCATTTGTCATCCAGAAAAAGATTATTAGGACAATGGCGAGAGTTGCCCCAGATACACCTGCCCGCCAACTTTTCATTAATTTCCGCATTTTAACACTCCCCTCCCTGTTTATTCTCGAGGTGGCAAAGTACGTCCGAGCGAACTTGTCTTCGTTCCCCAAGAAACAGTGGAACAGCAAAAGATTCCGGGACATTCGCCAGCATGACTTGGACCAGCCCACTCATCGCCTTAGGAAGACTGGCAATAGTATACACGTAGTTGGCACTAAGATTTACAATAACATCCCATGTGACATTAAAAACATGAACACCATTTCGGGTTTTAACTCACGCTTAAAATGTTTATTGGTTCGGAAGGCCTATTACTCCCTAAATGAGTTTATTAACGAGGGCAATGAGACCTGACATTTATTTTTTACTTATATAAAAATATGAACATTCCATATTTTATTATGCAAATTGACATGTAAATTTTTTAGTTAATTCTACTATCCTTAGTTCATTAAGTGAATTGTATATATAAATGACAATGTATGACCATTACTGAATAAATGATATGATATGATATGATATGCAAAATCCAAATATGTATTTATAGGAACAAAATAACATTATAAACAAGTATTAAACTCTATTTCTTTGCTTTATTGGATACCTATAACAATAGCTGTTATTTAAAAAAAATGTGAGATCTTAAAGTAGGTTAGATTTGGCTTGGCCAGTTTTTATCAGAATTACGAAATATATATGTTGAATAACTTTATAAAATGACTGATGTAATGAAAACTGGCCAAGTCAAATATAACCTGCTTTAAGATCTCGCATTTTTTTTTAATAACAGCAATTGTTATAGGTATCCAATAAAGCAAAGAAATAGAGTTTAATACTTGTTTATGATATTATTTTGTTCCTATAAATACATATTTGGATTTTGCATAGAAATTGGCACTCATTTAGATCTCCATTCTTTTTGCGGCGAACCCCACAGCCAAGCATAATTTTTGTATTGAACTTGGCTCTCCTTTTTTACATTTATGTTTTTGATGGGATTTAATATAAACTAAGAATATTCGTTGTTTTTGACGTGAAACGTCTTTAAAAAGCCGTAGTAGAGGTGCCGGACCAAAAACCAAGTGTAACGAAAAGTGTTATGGCGCGGCGGCTTATATCTCAGAAACTATAATACCTACAAACATAATTTTGATATAGATATATAGAAGAAAGTAGCCATTACTCGGAACAGTACGTGCCGCTGACATAGATGGCGCTGATTCTGCGCTAGACACGACGTATTCGGAGCTAAAATGACCCCTATTTTCAGTGTTCATTTAGTAATGACTCATCAGCCCATTAACCGATTTCGGTAAAATTGGTGCCATTTGATAGATCTTATTTCATTCTAATGAAATATGAGTAAAATAAAGTACGTGAAATTATAATAAGCTGCTAAAACATAAAAATGTGACAGTTTTTACAGAATTTTTATTACTGCTCTTGTTTGAGGCCACCGTGTGCGAAAAATAGGGCGCAAAACTGACAAAATATACCTGAAATAGTAAGATAAAGCAATAACGGTTCTTTTAATACCACATTCACCGTAGTAATACATGCTAATCTCCTCAAATAATGCATTAGCATCTAAGGCGGCGCGGCGGCGCGAGTTACTTTGATAGAACACGTATAACGTATAACGGCTGCTTGACAATCCCGAGTTTCTAATGCTAGTAAGTATATAGTAATCTTAGTTATGTACTTTCTGATGTAATGGGTAAAACATAATTTAGAAAAGGTCACTTCTGTGGACAATAGGTACTATAAAAGGTAACGACTGTGGTTCATATATATCCCGTTTATCTCATTTGAGTCTCAAGTATTGAATGAAATATTCTGCCTGTAAAGGTGCTGCGTAAAAAAATGCTTTTAGATTCCCTTAAATGCGATGGCTACAGGAAAGACACGAACGAGTTTGCTATAAAACGTGTATTACCCGTATAAAATATCTATTCTCGTAATTTTGGTGTGTTATTTACAAAAAAAATGTACCTAATCATTACATTCATTACTCCAAAATGAATTGATCATTTAATTATTTAAATAGGTGTGACGCTGTAATTAATTATTTTAAAATTACCCATCAAATGCTGCATTCAAGTTCATCTAGATACAGTGAATCATTATGACCCCAAATAATCTTTACAGATAAAATTTAGATATTATCCAAAATTATTATAATACATCACGCATTCGCGAGATGTGCGACTTCGGTATTCAAACACAAAGCAATAGTACAAGAGTCTAACTAAATGCGAAGGTCGAAGGCTGCGCTCTACGTAAGGCCGAAGGCAAGAAGCGTCCAGGATGTCAGTGCTTTAACACAGAACAATATTACAAGTGTCTAAATGCGAAGGCCGAAGGCCAAGCTCCGCGTAGGGCCGAAGGCCCGAAGCGTCCAGTCTGTCAGTTCTGTGTTTAACCACTGACATCCTGGACGCTTCGACCTTCGCATTTAGACACTTGTACTATTGTTCTGTGTTATAGCACTTAAATCCTGGACGCTTCGGGCCTTCGGCCCTACGCGGAGCTCGGCCATCGCATTTAGACACTTGTACTATTGTTCTATGTTAAAGCACTTAAATCCTGGACGATTCGGGCCTTCGGCCCTACGCCGAGCTCGGCCTTCGGCCTTCGCATTTAAATACTTGTACTATTGTTCTGTGTTAAAGCACTAACATCCTGGACGCTTCGGGCCTTCGGCCCTACGCGGAGCTCGGCCTTCGGCCTTCGCATTTAGACACTTGTATTATTGTTCTGTGCTAAAACACTGATGTCCTGGACGCTTCGGGCCTTCGGCCCTACGCGGAGCTCGGCCTTCGGCCTTAGCATTTAGACACTTGTACTATTGTTTTGTGTTATAGTGCTTAAATCCTGGACTCGGCCTTTGGCCTTCGCATTTAGACACTTTTACTATTGTTCTGTGTTATAGCACTTAAATCCTGGACACTTCGGGCCTTCGGCCCTACGCGGAGCTCGGCCTTCGGCCTTCGCATTTAGACACTTGTACTATTGTTCTGTGTTAAAGCACTAACATTCTGGACGCTTAGGGCCTTCGGCCCTACGCGGAGCTCGGCCTTCGGCCTTCGCATTTAGACACTTTTACTATTTTTCTGTGCTAAAGCACTGACATCTTGGACGCTTCGGGCCTTCGGCCCTACGCGGAGCTCGGCCTTCGGCCTTCGCGTTTAGACACTTGTACTATTGTTCTGTGTTATAGCCCTTAAATCCTGGACGCTTCGGGCCTTCGGCCCTACGCGGAGCTCGGCCTTCGGCCTTCGCATTTAGACACTTTTACTATTTTTCTGTGCTAAAGCACTGACATCTTGGACGCTTCGGGCCTTCGGCCCTACGCGGAGCTCGGCCTTCGGCCTTCGCGTTTAGACACTTGTACTATTGTTCTGTGTTATAGCACTTAAATCCTGGACGCTTCGGGCCTTCGGCCCTACGCGGAGCTCGGCCTTCGGCCTTCGCATTTAGACACTTTTACTATTGTTCTATGTTAAAGCACTTAAATCCTGGACGCTTCGGGCCTTCGGCCCTACGCGGAGCTCGGCCTTCGGCCTTCGCATTGGCGGTCCACACCACGTTTCACGTCAGCCATAGCGGCTGTGTCCCTGATACAGCCTCTCTCATTTTTTTTTTATCACTGCTCTTGTTTGAGGCCACCGTGTGCAAAAAATAGGGCGCAAAACTGACAAAATATACCTGAAATAGTAAGATAAAGCAATAACGGTTCTTTTAATACCACATTGACCGTAGTAATACATGCTCATCTCCTCAAATAATGCATTAGCATCTAAGGCGGCGCGACGGCGCGAGTTACTTTGATAGTAGAACACATATAACGTATGACGGCTGCTTGACAATTCCGAGTTCCTAATGCTAGTAAGTATATAGTAATCTTACTTAGGTACTTTCTGATGTAACGGGTAAAACATAATTTAGAAAAGGTCACTTCATGTGGTTCATATATATCCCGATTTTCTCATTTGAGTCTCAAGTATTGAATGAAATATTCTGCCTGTAAAGGTGCTGCGTAAAAAAATGCTTTTAGATTCCCGTAAATGCGATGGCTACAGGAAAGACACGAACGACTTTGCTATAAAACGTGTATTACCCGTATAAAATATCTATTCTCGTAATTTTGGTGTGTTATTTACAAAAAAAATTGTACCTAATTGTTACATTCATTACTCCAAAATTAATTGATCATTTAATTATTTAAATAGGTGTGACGCTGTAATTAATTATTTTAAAATTACCCATCAAATGCTGCATTCAAGTTCATCTAGATACAGTGAATCATTATGACCCCAAATAATCTTTACAGATAAAATTTAGATATTACCCAAAATTATTATAATACATCACGCATTCGCGAGATGTGTGACTTCGGTATTCAAACACAAAGCAATAGTACAAGAGTCTAACTAAATGCGAAGGTCGAAGGCTGCGCTCTACGTAAGGCCGAAGGCAAGAAGTGTCCAGGATGTCAGTGCTTTAACACAGAACAATATTACAAGTGTCTAAATGCGAAGGCCGAAGGCCAAGCTCCGCGTAGGGCCGAAGGCCCGAAGCGTCCAGTCTGTCAGTTCTGTGTTTAACCACTGACATCCTGGACGCTTCGGCCTTCGCATTTAGACACTTGTACTATTGTTCTGTGTTATAGCACTTAAATCCTGGACGCTTCGGGCCTTCGGCCCTACGCGGAGCTCGGCCTTCGGCCTTCGCATTTAGACACTTGTACTATTTTTCTGTGCTATAGCACTGATGTCCTGCGGGCGCAGCACGGTTCAATTTTTATCGACTATCACTAAGCGCGTCCCTTTCGCACTTACATACTTGTTAGAACGTGACAGGCATGGTGACAAGCGATAAAAAGGCTACCGTGCTAAGCCGCCTGCACGCTTCGGGCCTTAGGTCCTACGCGGAGCTCGGCCTTCGCATTTAGACACTTGTACTATTGTTCTATGTTAAAGCACTTAAATCCTGGACGCTTCGGGCCTTCGGCCCTACGCGGAGCTCGGCCTTCGGCCTTCGCATTTAGACACTTGTACTATTGTTCTGTGTTAAAGCACTAACATCCTGGACGCTTCGGGCCTTCGGCCCTACGCGGAGCTCGGCCTTCGGCCTTCACATTTAGACACTTGTACTATTGTTCTGTGTTAAAGCACTAACATCCTGGACGCTTCGGGCCTTCGGCCCTACGCGGAGCTCGGCCTTCGGCCTTCACATTTAGACACTTCTTGTATTATTATTCTGTGCTAAAACACTGGTGTCCTGGACGCTTCGGGCCTTCGGCCCTACGCGGAGCTCGGCCTTCGGCCTTCGCATTTAGACACTTGTACTATTGTTTTGTGTTATAGTGCTTAAATCCTGGACGCTTCGGGCCTTCGGCCTTCACATTTAGACACTTTTACTATTGTTCTGTGTTATAGCACTTAAATCCTGGACGCTTCGGGCCTTCGGCCCTACGCGTAGCTCGGCCTTCGGCTTCCGCATTTAGACACTTGTACTATTGTTCTGTGTTAAAGCACTAACATTCTGGACGCTTCGGGCCTTCGGCCCTACGCGGAGCTCGGCCTTCGGCCTTCGCATTTAGACACTTTTACTATTTTTCTGTGCTAAAGCACTGGACATCTTGGACGCTTCGGGCCTTCGGCCCTACGCGGAGCTCGGCCTTCGGCTTTCTCATTTAGACACTTATATTATTGTTCTGTGCTAAAACACTGATGTCCTGGACGCTTCGGGCCTTCGGCCCTACGCGGAGCTCGGCCTTCGGCCTTCGCATTTAGACACTTGTACTATTGTTTTGTGTTATAGTACTTAAATCCTGGACGCTTCGGGCCTTCGGCCCTACGCGGAGCTCGGCCTTCGGCCTTCGCATTTAGACACTTGTACTATTGTTCTGTGTTAAAGCACTAACATTCTGGACGCTTCGGGCCTTCGGCCCTACGCGGAGCTCGGCCTTCGGCCTTCGCATTTAGACACTTTTACTATTTTTCTGTGCTAAAGCACTGACATCTTGGACGCATCGGGCCTTCGGCCCTACGCGGAGCTCGGCCTTCGGCCTTCGCATTTAGACACTTTTACTATTGTTGTGTTAAAGCACTTAAATCCTGGACGCTTCGGGCCTTCGGCCCTACGCGGAGCTCGGCCTTTGCATTGGCGGTCCACACCACGTTTCACTTCAGCCATAGCGGCTGTTTCCCTGATACAGCCTCTCTCATTTTTTTAATTGTATTCTCGTCACTTTACCCCTATTAAATACGCTTTACTAAATTGAATTTGTTTTATTTCCTCATCTAATTTGAGAATAGTGCTTACTATGTATACCTCAATGGAAGCAAAAATGTAGTATTTTTGCGAGTTGATACACTTGCTACTTGTATTTAGTGGCAAATGTATTAAACTCGCAATCAACACTAATCAATATGTAAACAGGCCCCAATGTGAAGCACACTTACCCAACAGACATACTTATTCATATTGACCATATTTGAACCTCTCAACTCTCTTCAAGGGCACGCCGCCCAGCATGATCCTATAATACTGTTGTAATTTGTGGATTTATAAAATTAAACGAAACGAAATTTACTGGATTTATATTATATTATTTTGTAAGTTTTCTAAAGTACAGTCGCCATCAGATATATTGGTGCAGCTAGGGTGCTCATAAATATCTGAACAGGCCTCTAATTATCAGAGCGTTAGAGTGCGTGTTCAGATATTGTGAACACCTTGCCGAGCCCATATGTAACAGCCAATAACGACCTAGTTATAAGACTATTACAATCTTAATCATTATATATGTACCTATGTACAATACAACAATCACGTTTATATAGTCCTCACAAACGTATAAGTTACCATTTTGGCCAATATATCTTCAAAGCTTGGCACCCAATCGCTGTTAAAGACTTTGGTGTGCTCAAATACGCTGAATTTGGAAAGTAATGTCTGTACTTTCTACAAGACGGTACGACGCACTTTGAGTTCATCTCTGTAATATTCTATTTCCATTCGAACGTTTCCGGGATCGTCTCCATCTATTGTGTTGATACTGAGATCCAAAATGACTCGTGTAGCAGTCCAAGAGTCGTGGTGAAGGCGTTAATGAAAATGTTCTCCAAGAAGCAGTGCCATTAAGTAGTCGAAAGCAGTCGTTATCATTATCAAAATATCCGTGTTGATCGTGCTAGGGACGTTAAAAGGTCGTTTCTCAAAAAGTTGGCACCGCCACCTGTAAATAGGTTTATGTTAGAACTTTTTTTTCGTTATGTACAATTTTTATATATAAAAAATTAATACATATTTAGAGAGACTTTTTACACAGAGGCCTAATACTTTGAAAAAAATTTAATAAATATTGATTACAAAAAAAATTATTGTAACTACGTTTATCCGTTAACCTGCCGTGTCCCAACGCGAGGTACTGATGTTCCGAGCTATGAAAACCACACAAAATATTAACTTAATTTAACGGCATTACCGTATTTTATTAACATATATCCTTAAGTTTTAAAGTATTACTATCGCATAACAATATTATACTTATATTTTAAGTTACTCGGCTTCAAAGTTTGTCCAAGGCAATTCTTAACAGTCACCTGGCGCGTCACATTCACGACGATTGTATAACCCCCACCGCACCTTTCCCGTCTCACTCCGCACGAGCTGAAGCCGTCACTCATCAGCTATCACCTGGTAGGACGAAGACGTGGTTATTGTGCTTCGCAAATAAAACACAAACGACAAAGTATCGGAAATTGGAGTTTGTAATGGGTAAGTACTCTTTATCCTGGAGTCGATATCTTGCTAATTATGTAACCTATCGCATTACTATCAAGATATGTAACGTAAACAATAGTTTAGTTTTATATGCCTAAGTATGGAGTTCATCAAGCTAATACATTTTGTGTATTCGCGATATAACTGCCATTTTCCCCATCACCTGCATATCGTCCACCTGGCTAAAACTGCCAGGTGGATGAGATTTTGCGGCAGGTTAATGTCACTGATACCACAACTAATACTCGTAACTATATAATTATATAGCGGTTATATCGCTTTTGTGTGTTAATTTAGGAATAAAAACTATCCTGTCTGTTAAAGCTGCATATTATTGAAATTTTTGTACTTTTGTCTTAAGTCTCGTTAACCTGTCCAAAAAAGTCAGGTGAATGATGCAATGGCAGGTGAACGAAGCGTCCTTCACCTGCCATATGACAGGTGATCGATAATTATTTAAAATCCACGTTACATATACTCAAACTAGATTTGTGACGTCCCACGGGAAAAGGTACCTTATGAGGGTTTTTAGTTTTAGACATATATTAAAATGTTTTGTAAAAAGTATAAGTATATGCAGATTAGTCCCGTTCTTGTCAAAACCCAGTTCTGATGATGGGATCTATGAAGAATCGAGGGAACTCCTCAAATCTTAAAGGCATACATATAGTGATTTTTGTGTTTTTATTTACAAATCAAGCATATACATTCACAAAAGTGACATTGGATGAAGTGGAACTGCTGATGAAGATCAGAACGAAACTCTTCAACGACGCATAGTTCACGTTTGGCGATTTGTCCTCTTCGTTATGTTTGTTAAGCAAGACAAGTTTATAAGCTGCATTTTTGTCAATCTCGAGTTCTGATGATGGGATCCATGAGGAATCGAGGGAACTCCTCAAATCTTAAAGGCATACATATAGTGATTTTTGTGTTTTTATTTACAAATCAAGCATATACATTCACAAAAGTGACATTGGATGAAGTGGAACTGCTGATGAAGATCAGAACGGAACTCTTCAACGATGCATAGTTCACGTTTGGCGATTTGTCCTCTTCGTTATGTTTGTTAAGCAAGATAAGTTTATAAGCTGCATTTTTGTCAATCTCGAGTTCTGATGATGGGATCCACGAGGAATCGAGAAAACTCCTCAAACCTTAAAGGCATGCGTATAGTGACTTTTGGATTTACATCAGAAAATCAAGCATTTTCATTAAAAACTGTCGCATTTGATGAAGTGGAACTGCTGATGATGATTAGAACAGAACTCTTCAATAATGCATAGTACACGTTTGGCGATTTAGATTTTGACTTGGATTGGGACTGGGGCTGGGACCCGGACCCAGACTCGGGCCCGGACTCGGACCCGGACTGAGACTCGGACACGGACCTAGACTCAAACCCGGAGTCGGACCTGGACCTGGATCCCGGCTCTTATCTGAACCTGAACCCGGACCTAACCTGACCTGACCTTGCACCAAACCTGAGTTCCACTAGGTACTGCGAGGGTTCAACATCAGCTCTATCTTGGGTACTGCGCTCCCAAGTGCTCATCAAGACGTGTCGAATGACCAAAACAGCATGTGTCTATGTTGCATCAAACCTGAGTTCCAGTAGGTACTGCGAGGGTTCAGCATCAGCTCTATCTTGGGTACTGCTTTCCCAAGCGCTCATCAAGACGTGTCGAATGACCAAAACAGCGTGTGTCTATGTTGCACCAAACCTGAGTTCCACTAGGTACTGCGAAGGTTCAGCATCAGCTCTATCTTAGTAACCACTTTTCCAAGTGTTCATCACGACGTGTTGAATGACCAAAACAGCGTGTGTCTATGTTGCACCAAACCTGAGTTCCACTAGGTGCTGCGAGGGTTCAGCATCAGCTCTATCTTGGGTACTGCTCTCCCAAGTCCTCATCAAGACGTGTCGAATGACCAAAACAGCGTGTGTCTATGTTGCACCAAACCTGAGTTCCACTAGGTACTGCGAGGGTTCAGCATCAGCTCTATCTTGGGTACTGCTATCCCAAGTCCTCATCAAGACGTGTCGAATGACCAAAACAGCGTGTGTCTATGTTGTACCAAACCTGAGTTCCACTAGGTACTGCGAGGGTTCAGCATCAGCTCTATCTTGGGTACTGCTCTTCCAAGTGCTCATCATGACGTGTTGGATGACCAAAACAGCGTGTGTCTATGTTGCACCAAACCTGAGTTCCACTACGTGCTGCGAGGGTTCAGCATCAGCTCTATCTTGGGTACTGCCCTCCCAAGTCCTCATCAAAACGTGTCGAATGACCAAAACAGCGTGTGTCTATGTTGCACCAAACCTGAGTTCCACTAGGTGCTGCGAGGGTTCAGCATCAGCTGTATCTTGGGTACTGCCCTCCCAAGTCATCAAGACGTGTCGAATGACCAGAACAGCGTGTGTCTATGTTGCACCAAAACTGAGTTCCACTAGGTACTGCGAGGGTTCAGCATCAGCTCTATCTGGGGTACTGCTCTCTCAAGTGCTCATCAAGACGTGTTGGATGACCAAAACAGTGTGTGTCTATGTTGCACCAAACCTGAGTTCCACTAGGTGCTGCGAGGGTTCAGCATCAGCTCTATCTTGGGTACTGCTCTTCCAAGTGCTCATCAAGACGTGTTGGATGACCAAAACAGCATGTGTCTATGTTGCACCAAACCTGAGTTCCACTAGGTGCTGCGAGGGTTCAGCATCAGCTCTATCTTGGGTACTGCCCTCCCAAGTCCTCATCAAAACGTGTCGAATGACCAAAACAGCGTGTGTCTATGTTGCACCAAACCTGAGTTCCACTAGTTACTGCGAGGGTTCAGCATCAGCTCTATCTTGGGTACTGCTCTTCCAAGTGCTCATCAAGACGTGTTGGATGACCAAAACAGCGTGTGTCTATGTTGCACCAAACCTGAGTTCCACTAGGTGCTGCGAGGGTTCAGCATCAGCTCGATCTTGGGTACTGCCCTCCCAAGTCCTCATCAAAACGTGTCGAATGACCAAAACAGCGTGTGTCTATGTTGCACCAAACCTGAGTTCCACTAGGTGCTGCGAGGGTTCAGCATCAGCTGTATCTTGGGTACTGCCCTCCCAAGTCCTCATCAAGACGTGTCGAATGACCAGAACAGCGTGTGTCTATGTTGCACCAAAACTGAGTTCCACTAGGTACTGCGAGGGTTCAGCATCAGCTCTATCTGGGGTACTGCTCTCTCAAGTGCTCATCAAGACGTGTTGGATGACCAAAACAGTGTGTGTCTATGTTGCACCAAACCTGAGTTCCACTAGGTGCTGCGAGGGTTCAGCATCAGCTCTATCTTGGGTACTGCTCTTCCAAGTGCTCATCAAGACGTGTTGGATGACCAAAACAGCATGTGTCTATGTTGCACCAAACCTGAGTTCCACTAGGTGCTGCGAGGGTTCAGCATCAGCTCTATCTTGGGTACTGCCCTCCCAAGTCCTCATCAAAACGTGTCGAATGACCAAAACAGCGTGTGTCTATGTTGCACCAAACCTGAGTTCCACTAGTTACTGCGAGGGTTCAGCATCAGCTCTATCTTGGGTACTGCTCTTCCAAGTGCTCATCAAGACGTGTTGGATGACCAAAACAGCGTGTGTCTATGTTGCACCAAACCTGAGTTCCACTAGGTGCTGCGAGGGTTCAGCATCAGCTCGATCTTGGGTACTGCCCTCCCAAGTCCTCATCAAAACGTGTCGAATGACCAAAACAGCGTGTGTCTATGTTGCACCAAACCTGAGTTCCACTAGGTGCTGCGAGGGTTCAGCATCAGCTGTATCTTGGGTACTGCCCTCCCAAGTGCTCATCAAGACGTGTCGAATGACCAAAACAGCGTGTGTCTATGTTGCACCAAACCTGAGTTCCACTAGGTACTGCGAGGGTTCAGCATCAGCTCTATCTTGGGTACTGCCCTCCCAAGTCCTCATGAAGACGTGTCGAATGACCAAAACAGCGTGTGTCTATGTTGCATCAAACCTGAGTTCCACTAGGTACTGCGATGGTCCAGCATCAGCTCTATCTTGAGTTCTGCTCTCCCAAGTGCTCACCAAGACGAGTTGGATGACCAAAACTGCATGTGCCTATGTTGCACCAAACCTGAGTTCCACTAGGTACTGCCAGGGTGAATAGACAGTAAGATTGTATGTTTACTTATTCACAGAAACTTGTTGTTAAATTGGGAATCGAATCGAAGGTGAGGTGGGTCAGAATCCAAAATTTTAATCATCATGGTGGACAATAAGGTCCCTTTTTACAGAAGATGACACATTTTTCGATTATTTTTAGAAGGCATTGAAAATGATGTGGTGGACAGGTGGATGACACTCATTACAGGTGAACGATGGCAAGAAACCAGGTTAACGGCAACGGACACAGGTTAATGACGCCTCTCGATAACCTGTCAATATTTTCATTGGAATTTGTACTTATTTCTCGATAACCTGCTTCTACTATCGATAACCTGGAGACAAAATATCTTTCACCTGTCCTTGATATCATTAACCTGAATTTCAAACGCCTATATCTCCTAAACTAATTGAAGGAATTGCTTCCCTTCCACATTTTCTAATAGTTAAAGTTGCCTTTTAACGATCCCAATAAAAAAAAATGCGAAAATGCAAAATTTTTGAAAAACGTTAACGTTAACCTGGCGGTGCCAACTTTTTGAGAAACGACCAAAAATACTTATTCTAGAAATCACACCGACATCCAATCTTAAACTAATGCCTTATAAATCTATGCATCCAATTACAAGAAAACACAAAGGTTTCGTTCGACCATTATTTTCCAATTATTTTCCAAGAATGACACTGACAGTTGACATCGTTTTTTTGACGTGAAACGTCTTTAAAAAGCCGTAGTAGAGGTGCCGGACCAAAAACCAAGTGTAACGATAAGTGTTATGGCGCGGCGGCTTATATCTCAGAAACTATAATACCTACAAACATAGTTTTGATATAGATATATAGAAGAAAGTAGCCATTACTCGGAACAGTACGTGCCACTGACATAGATGGCGCTGATTCTGCGCTAGACACGACGTATTCGGAGCTAAAATGACCCCTATTTTCAGTGTTCATTTAGTAATGACTCATCAGCCCATTAACCGATTTCGGTAAAATTGGTGCCATTTGATAGATCTTATTTTATTTTAATGAAATATGAGTAAAATAAAGTACGTAGAATTATAATAAGCTGCTAAAACATAAAAATGTGACAGTTTTTACAGAATTTTTATCACTGCTCTTGTTTGAGGCCACCGTGTGCAAAAAATAGGGCGCAAAACTGACAAAATATACCTGAAATAGTAAGATAAAGCAATAACGGTTCTTTTAATACCACATTCACCGTAGTAATACATGCTCATCTCCTCAAATAATGCATTAGCATCTAAGGCGGCGCGACGGCGCGAGTTACTTTGATAGTAGAACACATATAACGTATGACGGCTGCTTGACAATTCCGAGTTCCTAATGCTAGTAAGTATATAGTAATCTTAGTTAGGTACTTTCTGATGTAACGGGTAAAACATAATTTAGAAAAGGTCACTTCTGTGGACAATAGGTACTATAAAAGGTAACGACTGTGGTTCATATATAGCCCGTTTTTCTCATTTGAGTCTCAAGTATTGAATGAAATATTCTGCCTGTAAAGGTGCTGCGTAAAAAAATGCTTTTAGATTCCCGTAAATGCGATGGCTACAGGAAAGACACGAACGACTTTGCTACAAAACGTGTATTACCCGTATAAAATATCTATTCACGTAATTTTGGTGTGTTATTTACAAAAAAAATTGTACCTAATCGTTACATTCATTACTCCAAAATGAATTGATCATTTAATTATTTAAATAGGTGTGACGCTGTAATTAATTATTTTAAAATTACCCATCAAATGCTGCATTCAAGTTCATCTAGATACAGTGAATCATTATGACCCCAAATAATCTTTACAGATAAAATTTAGATATTATCCAAAATTATTAAAATACAGTCATCACGCATTCGCGAGATGTGTGACTTCGGTATTCAAACACAAAGCAATAAATAGTACAAGAGTCTAACTAAATGCGAAGGTCGAAGGCTGCGCTCTACGTAAGGCCGAAGGCAAGAAGTGTCCAGGATGTCAGTGCTTTAACACAGAACAATATTACAAGTGTCTAAATGCGAAGGCCGAAGGCCAAGCTCCGCGTAGGGCTGAAGGCCCGAAGCGTCCAGTCTGTCAGTTCTGTGTTTAACCACTGACATCCTGGACGCTTCGGCCTTCGCATTTAGACACTTGTACTATTGTTCTGTGTTATAGCACTTAAATCCTGGACGCTTCGGGCCTTCGGCCCTACGCGGAGCTCAGCCTTCGGCCTTCGCATTTAGACACTTGTACTATTTTTCTGTGCTATAGCACTGATGTCCTGCACGCTTCGGGCCTTAGGTCCTACGCGGAGCTCGGCCTTCGCATTTAGACACTTGTACTATTGTTCTATGTTAAAGCACTTAAATCCTGGACGCTTCGGGCCTTCGGCCCTACGCGGAGCTCGGCCTTCGGCCTTCGCATTTAGACACTTGTACTATTGTTCTGTGTTAAAGCACTAACATCCTGGACGCTTCGGGCCTTCGGCCCTATGCGGAGCTCGGCCTTCGGCCTTCGCATTTAGACACTTGTATTATTATTCTGTGCTAAAACACTGGTGTCCTGGACGCTTCGGGCCTTCGGCCCTACGCGGAGCTCGGCCTTCGGCCTTCGCATTTAGACACTTGTACTATTGTTTTGTGTTATAGTGCTTAAATCCTGGACGCTTCGGGCCTTCGGCCTTCACATTTAGACACTTTTACTATTGTTCTGTGTTAAAGCACTTAAATCCTGGACGCTTCGGGCCTTCGGCCCTACGCGGAGCTCGGCCTTCGGCTTCCGCATTTAGACACTTGTACTATTGTTCTGTGTTAAAGCACTAACATTCTGGACGCTTCGGGCCTTCGGCCCTACGCGGAGCTCGGCCTTCGGCCTTCGCATTTAGACACTTGTACTATTGTTCTATGTTAAAGCACTTAAATCCTGGACGCTTCGGGCCTTCGGCCCTACGCGGAGCTCGGCCTTCGGCCTTCGCATTTAGACACTTGTACTATTGTTCTGTGCTAAAGCACTGATGTCCTGGACGCTTCGGGCCTTCGGCCCTACGCGGAGCTCGGCCTTCGGCCTTCGCATTTAGACACTTGTATTATTATTCTGTGCTAAAACACTGGTGTCCTGGACGCTTCGGGCCTTCGGCCCTACGCGGAGCTCGGCCTTCGGCCTTCGCATTTAGACACTTGTACTATTGTTTTGTGTTATAGTGCTTAAATCCTGGACGCTTCGGGCCTTCGGCCTTCACATTTAGACACTTTTACTATTGTTCTGTGTTATAGCACTTAAATCCTGGACGCTTCGGGCCTTCGGCCCTACGCGGAGCTCGGCCTTCGGCTTCCGCATTTAGACACTTGTACTATTGTTCTGTGTTAAAGCACTAACATTCTGGACGCTTCGGGCCTTCGGCCCTACGCGGAGCTCGGCCTTCGGCCTTCGCATTTAGACACTTACTATTTTTCTGTGCTAAAGCACTGGACATCTTGGACGCTTCGGGCCTTCGGCCCTACGCGGAGCTCGGCCTTCGGCCTTCGCATTTAGGCCCTTGTACTATTGTTCTGTGTTATAGCACTTAAATCCTGGACGCTTCAGGCCTTCGGCCCTACGCGGAGCTCGGCCTTCGGCTTTCTCATTTAGACACTTATATTATTGTTCTGTGCTAAAACACTGATGTCCTGGACGCTTCGGGCCTTCGGCCCTACGCGGAGCTCGGCCTTCGGCCTTCGATTTTAGACACTTGTACTATTGTTTTGTGTTATAGTACTTAAATCCTGGACGCTTCGGGCCTTCGGCCCTACGCGGAGCTCGGCCTTCGGCCTTCGCATTTAGACACTTGTACTATTGTTTTGTGTTATAGTACTTAAATCCTGGACGCTTCGGGCCTTCGGCCCTACGCGGAGCTCGGCCTTCGGCCTTCGCATTTAGACACTTGTACTATTGTTCTGTGTTAAATCACTAACATTCTGGACCCTTCGGGCCTTCAGCCCTACGCGGA
Organism: Cydia fagiglandana; assembly: GCF_963556715.1. Classification (NCBI taxonomy): domain Eukaryota; kingdom Metazoa; phylum Arthropoda; class Insecta; order Lepidoptera; family Tortricidae; genus Cydia; species Cydia fagiglandana. The sequence continues at coordinate 171,202 of NC_085959.1, read as the reverse complement.
GCTCGGCCTTCGGCCTTCGCATTTAGACACTTTTACTATTTTTCTGTGCTAAAGCACTGACATCTTGGACGCTTCGGGCCTTCGGCCCTACGCGGAGCTCGGCCTTCGGCCTTCGCATTTAGACACTTTTACTATTGTTGTGTTATAGCACTTAAATCCTGGACGCTTCGGGCCTTCGGCCCTTCGCGGAGCTCGGCCTTCGGCCTTCGCATTTAGACACTTTTACTATTGTTCTATGTTAAAGTACTTAAATCCTGGACGCTTCGGGCCTTCGGCCCTACGCGGAGCTCGGCCTTCGGCCTTCGCATTGGCGGTCCACACCACGTTTCACGTCAGCCATAGCGGCTGTGTCCCTGATACAGCCTCTCTCATTTTTTTTCTATCTCGTCCCATTTACTACGCGCAAAGGAATTACTCGGATCTGCCATTTCACCTCACAAACGTCATATCGATCATTTAAAAAATTATATTTAATCGATAAAATTAAATAAAAATAAAAGAGCTGCATTTCCGTGATCGCTATAATGAATACTATCGGAAAAAAATATAATTTGCCTATCTTAAAAAAACTTTACCTACCCAATTGTATAAGTGTCTAAATGCGAAGGCCGAAGGCCGAGCTCCGCGTAGGGCCGAAGGCCCGAAGCGTCCACGATGTTAGTGCTTTAGCAGAGGATGTTAGTGCTCTAAGACGGAACAATAGTACAAGTGTCTAAATCCGAAGGCCGAAGGCCGAGCTCCGCGTAGAGCCAAAGGCCCGAAGCGTCCACGATGTTAGTGCTTAAGCACAGAGCAATAGTACAAGTGTCTATATGCGAAGGCCGAAGGCCGAGCTCCGCGTAGGGCCGAAGGCCCGAAGCGTCCAGGACATCAGTGCTTTAGCACAGAACAAAAGTACAAATGTCTAAATGCGAAGGCCGAAGGCCGAGCTCCGCGTAGGGCCGACGGCCCGAAGCGTCTAGGATGTAAGTGCTTTAACACGGAACAATAGAACAAGTATCTAAATGCGAAGGCCGAAGGCCGAGCTCAGCGTAGGTCCGAAGGCCCGAAGCGTCCAGGACATCAGTGTTTTAGCACAGAACAATAATATAAGTGTCTAAATGAGAAAGCCGAAGGCCGAGCTCCGCGTAGGGCCGAAGGCCTGAAGCGTCCAGGATTTAAGTGCTATAACACAGAACAATAGTACAAGTGCCTAAATGCGAAGGCCGAAGGCCGAGCTCCGCGTAGGGCCGAAGGCCCGAAGCGTCCAAGATGTCCAGTGCTTTAGCACAGAAAAATAGTAAAAGTGTCTAAATGCGAAGGCCGAAGGCCGAGCTCCGCGTAGGGCCGAAGGCCCGAAGCGTCCAGAATGTTAGTGCTTTAACACAGAACAATAGTACAAGTGTCTAAATGCGGAAGCCGAAGGCCGAGCTCCTCGTAGGGCCGAAGGCCCGAAGCGTCCAGGATTTAAGTGCTATAACACAGAACAATAGTAAAAGTGTCTAAATGTGAAGGCCGAAGGCCCGAAGCGTCCAGGATTTAAGCACTATAACACAAAACAATAGTACAAGTGTCTAAATGCGAAGGCCGAAGGCCGAGCTCCGCTTAGGGCCGAAGGCCCGAAGCGTCCAGGATTTAAGTGCTTTAACATAGAACAGTAGTACAAGTGTCTAAATGCGAAGGCCGAGCTCCGCGTAGGACCGAAGGCCCGAAGCGTGCAGGACATCAGTGCTTTAGCACAGAAAAATAGTACAAGTGTCTAAATGCGAAGGCCGAAGGCCGAGCTCCACGTAGGGCCGAAGGCCCGAAGCGTCCAGGATTTAAGTGCTATAACACAGAACAATTAGTACAAGTGTCTAAATGCGAAGGCCGAAGCGTCCAGGATGTCAGTGGTTAAACACAGAACTGACAGACTGGACGCTTCGGGCCTTCGGCCCTACGCGGAGCTCGGCCTTCGGCCTTCGCGTTTAGACACTTGTAATATTGTTCTGTGTTAAAGCACTGACATCCTAGACACTTCTTGCCTTCGGCCTTACGTAGAGCGCAGCCTTCGACCTTCGCATTTAGTTAGACTCTTGTACTATTGCTTTGTGTTTGAATACCGAATAATCTCGCGAATGCGTGATGTATTATAATAATTTTGGATAATATCTAAATTTTATCTGTAAAGATTATTTGGGGTCATAATGATTCACTGTATCTAGATGAACTTGAATGCGGCATTTGATGGGTAATTTTAAAATAATTAATTACAGCGTCACACCTATTTAAATAATTAAATGATCAATTCATTTTGGAGTAATGAATGTAACGATTAGGTACAATTTTTTGTGTAAATAACACACCAAAATTACGAGAATATATATTTTATACGGGTAATACACGTTTTATAGCAAACTCGTTCGTGTCTTTCCTGTAGCCATCGCATTTAAGGGAATCTAAAAGCATTTTTTTACGCAGCACCTTTACATGCAGAATATTTCATTCAATACTTGAGACTCAAATGAGAAAAACGGGATATATATGAACCACAGTCGTTACCTTTTACAGTACCTATTGTCCACAGAAGTGACCATTTCTAAATTATGTTTTACCCATTACATCAGAAAGTACCTAACTAAGATTACTATATACTTACTAGCATTAGGAACTCGGGATTGTCAAGCAGCCGTCATACGTTATATTATTATGTGTTCTATCAAAGTAACTCGCGCCGCCGCGCCGCCGCGCCGCCGCGCCGCCTTAGATGCTAATGCATTATTTGAGGAGATGAGCATGTATTACTATGGTGAATGTAGTATTAAAAGAACCGTTATTGCTTTATCTTACTATTTCAGGTATATTTTGTTAGTTTTGCGCCCTATTTTTCGCACACGGTGGCCTCAAACAAGAGCAGTGATAAAAATTCTGTAATAACTGTCACATTTTTATGTTTTAGCAGCTTATTATAATTCCACGTACTTTATTTTACTCATATTTCATTAAAATAAAATAAGATCTATCAAATGGCACCAATTTTACCGAAATCGGTTAATGGGCTGATGAGTCATTACTAAATGAACACTGAAAATAGGGGTCATTTTAGCTCCGAATACGTCGTGTCTAGCGCAGAATCAGCGCCATTTATGTCAGCGGCACGTACTGTTCCGAGTAATGGCTACTTTCTTCTATATATCTATATCAAAACTATGTTTGTAGGTATTATAGTTTATGAGATATAAGCCGCCGCGCCATAACACTTTTCGTTACACTTGGTTTTTGGTCCGGCACCTCTACTACGGCTTTTTAAAGACGTTTCACGTCAAAAACTTTATTATATCGGAAAAAAAACAGATATTTTTCCTGCGAAGTTTCTGACAATTGTCAAAGATTTAGAAGAATTGTAGGTAATTCTTGACAGGTAATCTATCTAGACACGCGGCAGCGTGTCAAGCCAAGTTCAAGCAAAGGAACTGGCTAGCCAGCGCCGAGTGTAATATTACACGAACCACTTGGTGCCACTTTTGACCCTTCTATAACTCAAAACATCTTTGACGTAAACACATAAAACTACGTATGTTTAATTATATCCATAAGGATATCTAGAAGCCCAAATTTCATGAAGCTAGCTCAAACGGTTATAAAGGTATAAAGTTCAAAAAGTCGTAAATTTTAAGACTGACTTATGACTTATAGTACCTAAACCTAACCTACTTCCAGATGACCTAGAAGGATAAAATTTGGAATCCAGCTTGGTTATTGTGTGTAACCGTAGGAAAAAATCTAAAAATAAAATAAAGTTAAAAAATAGGGGGGGTCCCCATACAAAAAAATCATTTTTTATTGGGACTGACATATAAGTACCTAAACCTAACCTACTTCCAGATGACCTAGAAGGATGAAATTTGGAATCCAGCTCGGTTATTGTGTGTAAGCGTAGTAGTAGAAAAGCGGGCCGCAAATTTTCTAACCGACTTGATACCACGATGAAATGCACAATGGTTTTCCATAAAAGTGATGCTAAGTCCGAATTCGATAGTCTGCCACGGCGGAACTTGCCGAAAGTACGAAAAAGAAGGCCACTTCCGGTGCCAAAAAAGGGGGTTGATTTAACCCATCTGATACCGAAATAATAGTTATGGCAGCAGTTAGAAATTTACGTCATCATCATCATCTCAGCCATAAGACGTCCACTGCTGAACATAGGCCTCCCCCTTTGAAATTTACATGTAGACACATAAAAGCGAAGTCTGCCAGTATTTTTTTTGCCGGAAGTGCTTGGCAGACGCTCTCAAAGGTAGCCACCGGGACCCCTAATTTAACCCATCTGATACCACCATGAAACCAATTCCAGTCGGTAGGTATGAACCCTCATGTCAGGAATATATAAGTCTACCAAGGCTTTTCCTGCCGAAACACCTTGGCAGACGAGATTATGTGAGCAAGGTAACCATCGGTTACCCTACACTAACCCATCTGATACCACCATGAAACCAATTCCAGTCGGTAGGTATGAACCCCCATTTTAGGAATATATAAGTCTGCCAAGGTTTTTCCTGCCGAAACACCTTGGCAGACGAGATTATGTTAGCAAGGTGTACATCAGTTACCCTACATCAACCCATCTGATACCACCATGAAACCAATTCCAGTCGGTAGATATGAACCCCCATTTCAGGAATATATAAGTCTGCCAAGGCTTTTCTTGCCGAAACACCTTAGCAGACGAGATTATAAGCCAGATGACCATCGGTTACCGTACACTAACCCATCTGATACCACCATGAAACCAATTCCAGTCGGTAGTTATGAACCCCCATTTGAAGAATATATAAGTCTGCCAAGGTTTTTCCTGCCGAAACACCTTGGCCCTTGGCAGACGAGATTATAAGCAAGATGGCCATCGGTTACCGTACACTAACCCATCTGATACCACCATGAAACCAATTCCAGTCGGTAGGTATAAACCCTCATTTCAGGAATATATAAGTCTGCCAAGGCCTTTCCTGTCGAAACACCATGGCAGACGAGATTATGTTAGCAAGATGTACATCAGTTACATGAAACCAATTCCAGTCGATAGGTATGAACTCGCATTTCAAGAATATATAAGTCTGCCAAGGCGTTAGAAGACTTGACTTGGCAGACTGGACTTGTTAAACAAGGTATCAGATAGGTAAATGTAGGGTAACTGATGTACACCTTGCTAACATAATCTCGTCTGCCAAGGTGTTTCGGCAGGAAATGCCCTGGCAGACTTACATATTCCTGAAATGAGGGTTCATACCTACCGACTGGACTTGATTTCATCGTGGTATCAGATGGGTTAGTGTACGGTAACCGATGGTCATCTTGCTTATAATCTCGTCTGCCAAGGTGTTTCGGCAGGAAAAGCCTTGGCAGACTTATATATTCCTGAAATGGGGGTTCATACCTACCGACTGGAATTGGTTTCATGGTGGTATCAGATGGGTTGATGTAGGGTAACTGATGTACACCTTGCTAACATAATCTCGTCTGCCAAGGTGTTTCGGCAGGAAAAGCCCTGGCAGACTTATATATTCCTGAAATGAGGGTGCATACCTACGGACTGGAATTGGTTTCATGGTGGTATCAGATGGGTTAGTGTACGGTAACCTATGGTCATCTTGCTTATAATCTCGTCTGCCAAGGTGTTTCGGCAGGAAAAACCTTGGCAGACTTATATATTCCTAAAATGGGGGTTCATACCTACCGACTGGAATTGGTTTCATGGTGGTATCAGATGGGTTAGTGTACGGTAACCGATGGTTACCTTGCTCACATAATCTTGTCTGCCAAGGTGTTTCGGCAGGAAAAGCCTTGGCAGACTTATATATTCCTGACATGAGGGTTCATACCTACCGACTGGAATTGGTTTCATGGTGGTATCAGATGGGTTAAATTAGGGGTCCCGGTGGCCACCTTTGAGAGCGTCTGCCAAGCACTTCCAGCAAAAAAAATACTGGCAGACTTCACTTTTATGGGTCTACATGTAAATTTCTAACTGCTGCCATAATTATTATTTCGGTATCAGATGGGTTAAATCAACCCCCTTTTTTGGCACCGGAAGTGGCCTTCTTTTTCGTACTTTCGGCAAGTTCCGCCGTGGCAGACTATCGAATTCGGACTTAGCATCATTTTTATGGGAAACCATTGTGCATTTCATCGTGGTATCAAGTCGGTTAGAAAATTTGCGGCCGGCTCTTCTACTATAGGAAAAAATCTAAAAATAAAATAAAGTTTAAAAATAGGGGGGGTCCCCATACAAAAAAATATTTTTTTATTGTAGCGTTGGAACCGTTACAAGCAGATATTTGAAACTACCCCAATATATGTATTATTATATTTGCTATATTAAAATAAAGTTTAGTCAAAAAATAAGTGGTGTCCCCATACAAAAAACTTGTAATACGCTCTAAACAATCGGCCAACGGTGTGTCGTCGGCGGCGCGCGGCACCACATAATTATACAAAGAACAGAAGTAAAAACCATACAGCGGAAACACAAGAAAAAACATTAAATCTCAATACCTGCCTAGTTTTCTTTACAAAAAGTATTGATATCCCACCAAAAACATAAATGTAAAAAAGGAGAGCCAAGTTCAATACAAAAATTATGCTTGGCTGTGGGGCTCGCCGCAAAAAGAATGGAGATCTAAATGAGTGCCACTGCCAAGTTCTATGCAAAATCCAAATATGTATTTATAGGAACATAATAACATTATAAACAAGTATTAAACTCTATTTCTTTGCTTTATTGGATACCTATAACAATTGCTGTTATTTAAAAAAATGTGAGATCTTAAAGTAGGTTAGATTTGGCTTGGCCAGATTTTATCAGAATTACAATATATATAAAATGATTGATGTAATGAAAACTGGCCAAGTCAAATCTAATCTACTTTAAGATCTCACATTTTTTTAAATAACAGCAATTGTTATAGGTATCCAATAAAGCAAAGAAATAGAGTTTAATACTTGTTTATAATGTTATTATGTTCCTATAAATACATATTTGGATTTTGCATAGAACTTGGCAGTGGCACTCATTTAGATCTCCATTCTTTTTGCGGCGAGCCCCACAGCCAAGCATAATTTTTGTATTGAACTTGGCTCTCCTTTTTTACATTTATGTTTTTGGTGGTATATATAAACGTGAAAGACCTGACTGACTGACTGACTGACTGACTTAAATCAACGCACAGCCCCAACCACTGGGACTAGAAAGTCCAAATTTGGCATCTAGATTCCTTATAAGGTCTAGGGATCCACTAAGAAAGGATTTTTCAAAATTCATCCCCTAGGGGGGTTTAAAAGGGGATGAAAGTTTGTATGGGGTTAAAGTTTTCTTTTAAGCTAGGAATTTGAAACTCCGTAAAAAGATACATTAATAAAATACAAGAAAACTAATTTCAGCGTTTTTGAAAATTCATCCCCTATGGTGGTGAAAAAGGGGTTGAAAGTTTGTATGGATATCAAAAAAAATTTCAAGTGGTGGGGGTTGAATCTTTGTATTTAGGGATATTATTAGAAGAAAGGAAAAGTAAATTCAGCGTTTTGTAAAATTCATCCCCTAACAGGGTTAAAAAGGGGTTGAAAATTTTAATCCATTACAAATGCTTTGAAACTTCGTAGAAAGGCATAATAGCCAATAAGAAAAAAAGTGATTGTAACGTTTTTGGAAATTCAACCCCTAAGGGGGTTAAAAAGGGGATGAAAGTTCGTCTTCGGGTGCAAATTTTATTTTAAGTTAGGAACTTGAAACTTTGTAAAAAAGTATCAAATTCAACTACAAGAAAACTAATTTCAGTGTTTTAGAAAATTCATCCCCAAGGTGGTGAAAAAGGGGTTGAAAGTTTGTATGGATATCAAAAAATTATTCGTGCGCGGGACTTGAATCTTTGTATTTGGAGATATTATTAGAAAACAAAAAGTACTTTCAGCGTTTTGTAAAATTCATCCCCTAACAGGGTTAAAAAGGGGATGAAAGTTTGTATGGAGTTAAAGTTTTCTTTTCAGCTACGAATTTGAAACTTCGTTAAAAGATATATTATCAAAATACAAGAAAACTTATTTCAGAATTTTTGAAAATACAACCCCTAAGGTAGTGAAAAAGGGGTTGAAAGTTTGTATGGATATCAAACATTTTTTCGAGCGCGGGACTTGAATCTTTGTATTTAAGTATATTATTAGAAGACAATAAAAGTAATTTCAGCGTTTTGTACAATTCATCCCCTAACAGGGTTAAAAAAGGGGATGAAAGTTTGTATGGGGTTAAAGTTTTCTTTTCAGCTACAAATTTGAAACTTCGTTAAAAGGTATATTATCAAAACACAAGAAAACTAATTTCAGCATTTTTGAAAATTCAACCCGTAAGGTGGTGAAAAAGGGGTTGAAATTTGTATGGATATCAAACATTTTTTCGAGTGTGAGACTTGAATCTTTGTATTTAGGGATATTATTAGAAGACAGGAAAAGTAATTTCAGCGTTTTTAAAATTCATCCCCTAACAGGGTTAAAAAGGGGTTGAAAGTTTAAATCCATTACAAATGCTTTGAAAATTCTTAGAAAGGCATAATAGCCGATTACAAAAAAAAAGTAATTGCAACGTTCTTGGAAATTCAACCCCTAAGGGGGTTAAAAATGGGATGAAAGTTTGTATGTATATCAAACATTTTTTCGAGCGCGGGACTTGAATCTTTGTATTTAGGTATATTATTAGAAGACAATAAAAGTAATTTCAGCGTTTTGTACAATTCAGCCCCTAACATGGTTAAAATGGGGTTCAAAGTTTGAATCCATTACAAATGCTTTGAAACTTCTTAGAAAGACATAATAGCCGATTACAAAAAAAAGTAATTGCAACGTTTTTGGAAATTCAATCCCTAAGGGGGCTAATTAGGGGATGAAAATTCGTCTTGGGGTGTAAATTAATTTTAAGCTAGGAACTTTAACTTTTTGGAAAAAAAAGGTAATAAATTAAAAAAACATTAAAACTAATTCAAGCATTCAGAAATCAGAAATCAGAAATTATTTATTTGCATTGATACAGTATGCAGTTGCATTTTTGAAAATCATCCCCCAAGGTGGTGAGAAAGGGGTTGAAAGTTTGTATGGAGATCAGATATTTTGTGAGTGCGGAATGCGGAACTTGAATCTTTGTATAAGGGCATAGGTAAGTACCTATTATGAGAATACAAGAAAAGTAATTTCAGCAACCAACATCAAAATCCACTTGATTTAAAACTTCATACAACTTGCTAAAAAAGAAAAGTACTTAATTTCAACATTGCTTGGATATGAAAATTATAGGTACCTACTAAAGATGTAAAATGTTGAAGATAAGATTCCACGCGGACGAAGTCGCGGGCAACAGCTAGTGAGTTATATGTCGGAATTTCGTGACAATTGTAGTGTTTCTTGTGACAATTGTCATAAACTTAGCAAGAGAAATATCTGTTTTTTTCCGATATCATAAAGTTTTTTTTGATAATACAATGATGGTGGCAAACAGGAATACGGCCCACCCGATGGTAAGTGGTAAACGTAGTTCATGGATGCCTGTGACGTCAGCAACAGTGATTTTACAATTCGTTGCACCTGTCACGTTGGTGAAACAGGGGCCAGATTCAATTTATGTGTTTAGAAGTATTTCACGCAGTTTCCGTTTGAAACAGAACTTGCACCATCACCATACCACTAACCAGGGGTTACGCGGTTAAACCGTTAACCCAGTGTCAAATTGTACTGGTAATCACGGTAACTCCAGGTTTAACCGGTTAACCCGGGCTAGTGGAATGGTTCAAGTGACGCCGATTTATTGTAGAGTGCATCTATCGAAAAACAGTTAGTGATGTCGTCGAAATGATAGGGGTAGTCACGGTAAGTTGGAGTGCGACCCTGAAGATGATACAACACAACAACAACAACAACAACAACAACATATATATACAACATAGATGGACGTACTGCGCAATACATATTTGTGGTTGTTGATCTGCGAGATGGTGATGCGTTGGAACTTGTCCAGGGAGGCCTCGATCCAGGGGTAGTAGCGCTGCATGTCGAGGAAACGTGATGGCGCGCCGCAACCTGGACCGTACACGCCCAAACCCAGCTGCGAATACAAACAATATATATTTCACACCACCTATTTGGAAATGGGCTTTTTCTTCCCTGCTAGGAGGGATCAAAGTGGCACTTTTCCTCCCTGCTAGGAGGGATCAAAGTAACACTTTTCTGTTCAAGCACACTATTTTAACATTTTTTTGTACATTATTTTTTTAGCTTAAATAATCTGTTTAAGCATCAGATTTCTTTATTTTCCTCATAGTTGATGTGAAAAGCAGTATGTGCCACACGGTATCAAAATTATTTCGTCTTGGGCGTTAACACTTGAATCCCTCATTACACTCAGGATTCTACTTTAGAATCCCTCACTACGTTCGTTATTCTATTGTAGAATCCATCGCTTCATTCAGGATTCAATGTACGCCCTTGACGGAAATATATGATTTTGGTCCCTTGTAACACAAACTACTATATATATAGCGGGCAAATAGCGGAAACGTAGTAACCGCCAAAATGCAAACTTTACACCTGAGCCAAAAAACTTTTTTGTTTTTCGATATAAAATCATAACTTCTTTGTTTATTAACGAAATTACTTCAGATTTAGAATACATCGATAAATTTCACAGTTGTTTCTTGTCTTGTACTCAAAACATCATAAAACTGACTTTTAGCGGCACTTACAATGGGTCCCATGGCTCTACGATGATTAGAAAAAACTGGACAGCAGCGTAGGAAAACAAATGTATTTTTTGATCATTCCGTAATCGAAATGCTGTAAACACCAAAAAAATGGCAAATTTTTAACTAAGTCCACTTACGCCAATTCCGGTTTTGCAAAATCAAAAGACTGTGGTGGTTACAGCGCTACCGAAATGGTGTTTTATGGCGGACACAGCTTTTTTTGCATATAGTACTAAAAAGAAGATTGCACTTACAGCATTTTACGTAAAATAAATAATCTATGAATGGTAATTACAACATTTCAATCGTTGATCATTAACAAGCTTTTATTAGGTCGACCTGTATGTAACTAACTATGTAATGGAATCTAAGGTAACTAATTTAACCATCTTCCAAGGATCGTAGCGTCATGAAAATTGACAGCTGTATGTAGTTCTGATGACAATACAATAATATGGTACTGTCGAACTGATCTGATGATGGAGACAGGAGGTAGCCATAAGAACTCGATCTGTATGTAACTATGTAATGGAATCTAAGGTAACTAATTTAACTATCTTTCAAAGATCGTAGCGTCATGAAAATTGACAGCTGTATGGAATTCTGATGACAATACAATAATATGGTACTGTCGAACTGATCTGATGATGGAGACAGGAGGTGGCCATAGGAACTCTGTAATGAAACAACGCAACCTAATTGTGTTAGGGGTTTTTAGAATTGTCTCGATGAGTATTAGTTGTCTGTCGTAAGAAAAGTACAGTCAGCGATAAAAGCTTGTACCAAAATGAATTATTTTGCTAAAAACTTATTTTACAAACTAAAGCCACTTACGCCTATTTAAATAGAGTGCAAGATAGGTATAACTATAGGTTACCGCCATTTTAAAATGCGCGGGCGTCGGTTTTGCTAGCCGCTTACAGCGCACGAATCAGTCGGCTGGCGATCACCTGTACGGTTACCATCAGTTTGTCACTGACATAAACGCCGTCGAGAACGTAATTTACTTTCTATACATCCCGTTTGCACTAATATGCGAGTGCGAGGGAGATGTATAGAAAGTAAATTACGTTCTCGACGGCGTTTATGTCGGTGACAAACTGATGGTAACCGTACTGAGTGAGTGGTAGTGCGTAGTTTGTGTTTGTGCGTGCGGAGCGAGAATAATTATTAGGTAGGTAGTTAAAGTGTTGTTTTGAAGGTAAATTAAGATAATAATTACATTATACCGTAAAACGGGGTGAAAAGACACGATCTTCAACTTCAAGGACGATTTTCACCAATAATCCAAATGATAAAAGTAAAAATTTAGACATCATTTTATGAGTCTTGGTTAGTTCTTCAATTATGCATTTGTGAAATCAATTTTGACCCACCCAATTCAGAGAAAATCAAAGAAATCTGCCTATTTTCTCCATATCCTTAAAACGGGGTCGATAGACACACGAAAGGGGTGAATAGAAATATGAAGTTTTAGCTGTCATAGGCATCGAATTTGGTCATTATTATGTTGATACTCTATTGGCAAGTAGTATATATATATGTTAAACAGTTATTTGATACAAAAATATTTTTTCGTGTCTTTTAACCCCCAAGGCGTGTTTTTTCACCCCTTTGTGGTATTTAATCACCCCCTATGACGTAACTATTCACCCCCTATGACGTAACTATTCACCCCATATGCGTGTCCACTGACCCCGTTTTCACGTAAAAGTGCTTGTTGATAGTTTTTTGCAAAAAAATGCTTAATTATAGAGAAAATTGCTGATATTATTTATTATTTAAGTACTACAGATATTACCAGGTTAGCTAACTTTAACTACGTTAATGTCACTACATTTACCACTAGAACAAAGTTCAGACAGGCTTCATTTCTTACCTCGGTGAGCCCTTCTTTTAGAGTCAAAAAAATCTAACTTTTAGGCAGTTTGATTAACTTCTTTTGGTATCAATGTAGAAAATAAATAGTCTACTATACACGTATTCCAAAAAATCTGATTTTAGAGATGTACATTTTAAAATATAACAACTTGAAAGAAAAAGTTCAAAATTTCTTTATTCACCCCGCGATTTCTGTTGACCCCGTTTTACGTATTTCTAGTCTTTAATGTTCTCTAACTCGACAAGCAAGACAGTATTTAATACGTAAATGAATATTTTATTTTACTTGTTTACACGTTTATGTTCGTAATGTTCAAAATTAACAATTTTTCTACCGTTCTAGGAATATATTATAGCACCTAAGATTTATGATAATTTATATAAGTTAGGTTTTGTGTATGGATTGTAACTATCTAGATTTTTTAGATTACCTATAGGTATTAGATACCTAACCGATAATGTATGTCATAATTTATCGATTATCAATTATACGAAGACAAAAAAGAGATTTGTTTAAATAACATTGTGTTATAATATTTTTTGTTGTGAGATATTGTTGATTACTTGTCGTAGTAGGTCTTACACGGTCAGTGTTTGTTATTTAAGTTCTTTTTTATATAAAAAAAACACTGAAAATTCAAGTGACGTTTTTAAAATATGTGTGAATAAAAGCCAATCTATACTTAAGTCTTTTTAATTTCAATGTTTTTTTTCGGCGGTTGTCGGTTAATACATTTCAGTTTTGTTGATAACGAATTAAATGGCGTTTGCACTAAATATAATGGAAAATAAAAAAACATAGTTAACCGCTTACAGCACTTATGCGTTTGAGATTTTTTACTAGTCTAGCGGTTTTCATACATTTGCCTCTTCCACTTACAGCGTTTCCGCGTAACGAAAATAAAATTTCCATTGCAGTAAGCGCCGCTAAAAGTAATACCAGTCATTTTAATGATTTTTGGAGTACGAGACAAGAAAGAACTGCGAAATTTATTATTAACTGAAGTAATTTCGTTAATAAACAAAGAAGTTATGATTTTTTTTCGAAAAACAAAAAAGGTTTTTAGCTCTGGTGTAAAGTTTGCATTTTGGCGGTTACTACGTTTCCGCTTTTTGCCATCGATATGTTTATGTGCAATAAAGTGACATACACACATACATACATACATATATGGGGCTAATCAACTTTTTGACCAATAAATAAACTCCAGCATGTTTTTGTAAGTTATTACACGAATCAAGCAAGGTTTTACTGTTTGCGCTAGCACCTGGCTAGCCTTAGAGAATATAACCAACGGAGACGCCATGTCTATAATTTTAGGTACAAAATAGTCTCTGCCGTTTTTTGCGGGGGAGGGGCACATCAAATGTATGCGTAACGTCAACATAGCCATGTCAGATAAACGTCAGTCCATACATGTCGACGCTTATCATGAATAGTGACACAAAACAAAATGAAATGCCATTCGACTTTAAATCTTACCAGTAAAAGATAGAATATTAAATGCAATAGCATTTCATTTTTAGTTGTACCACTGTTCATGATAAGCAATTGTGTTTGACATGTGGTTGACCATTGGCCGTCTTTTTTCGACAGAGGGGAACGCCTGTTAATGACCACTCCATTGGTTATATTCTCTAAGTGGCTAGTACCGACACATGTCTGGTTTGGTCAGTACGGGCCAAAGTCAAGTTGGTGGTGGAGTTTACCGTACTTAACAAATTCTCGCGAACTCGATAACTACTCCGCAGAGAGCGAAACTTTGGTGCCGATGACGTCATTATGACGTTAAGTCGCTTATAGGATGTTTTTTTAAAACAACATTGCGACACCTCAGTGATTCTTAATAATGATAATATATAAAAAAAATAGTAAAGAAGAGCCTCGACCAACACCTAGAGAGACTCTCGCTGGGTGGTTGGATCAAGGTCAGATGCAGAAGGCGGTAATTTAATTTTGGACACGGCGCATATATAGTACGTCGTCGGTTCCTCACTCTGCGGCCCTGATCACCGGCAGCTTGGACCCTGCCCCGCTGCCGGATGCACCTTAGGTTAGGTCTTTTATAAGGTGTTTATATGTATTTTTTATAGTTTTTATGTGCTTTTCTATTTTACTTTTATATTCATGTTATAAACAACCTAACTTAAGATGAAAAATAAATAAAGAGAATATATTATATAATTGTTAATTTATAAAAATGCTCGGTAATTTATACGAATAATAATGTTATTGCTTGCTTTTGCTGATAAATTTTGGTCACAGCAGGAGCGGTACATTTTTTCATTTTTTACAATCAGAAAAGGAAATTTCTGCAAGTACGGCTGCATATACTCCATAGCGACTTCAAACAATAATAGTTCAGTTATATTTTACTAATAAAAAAAAAATGAGAGAGGCTGTATCAGGGACACAGCCGCTATGGCTGACGTGAAACGTGGTGTGGACCGCCAATGCGAAGGCCGAAGGCCGAGCTCCGCGTAGGGCCGAAGGCCCGAAGCGTCCAGGATTTAAGTGCTTTAACATAGAACAATAGTAAAAGTGTCTAAATGCGAAGGCCGAAGGCCGAGCTCCGCGTAGGGCCGAAGGCCCGAAGCGTCCAGGATTTAAGTGCTATAACACAGAACAATAGTACAAGTGTCTAAACGCGAAGGCCGAAGGCCGAGCTCCGCGTAGGGCCGAAGGCCCGAAGCGTCCAAGATGTCAGTGCTTTAGCACAGAAAAATAGTAAAAGTGTCTAAATGCGAAGGCCGAAGGCCGAGCTCCGCGTAGGGCCGAAGGCCCGAAGCGTCCAGGATTTAAGGGCTATAACACAGAACAATAGTACAAGTGTCTAAACGCGAAGGCCGAAGGCCGAGCTCCGCGTAGGGCCGAAGGCCCGAAGCGTCCAAGATGTCAGTGCTTTAGCACAGAAAAATAGTAAAAGTGTCTAAATGCGAAGGCCGAAGGCCGAGCTCCGCGTAGGGCCGAAGGCCCGAAGCGTCCAGAATGTTAGTGCTTTAACACAGAACAATAGTACAAGTGTTTAAATGCGAAGGCCGAAGGCCGAGCTCCGCGTAGGGCCGAAGGCCCGAAGCGTCCAAGATGTCAGTGCTTTAGCACAGTAAAATAGTAAAAGTGTCTTAATGCGAAGGCCGAAGGCCGAGCTCCGCGTAGGGCCGAAGGCCCTAAGCGTCCAGAATGTTAGTGCTTTAACACAGAACAATAGTACAAGTGTCTAAATGCGAAGGCCGAAGGCCGAGCTCCGCGTAGGGCCGAAGGCCCGAAGTGTCCAGGATTTAAGTGCTATAACACAGAACAATAGTAAAAGTGTCTAAATGCGAAGGCCAAAGGCCGAGTCCAGGATTTAAGCACTATAACACAAAACAATAGTACAAGTGTCTAAATGCTAAGGCCGAAGGCCGAGCTCCGCGTAGGGCCGAAGGCCCGAAGCGTCCAGGACATCAGTGTTTTAGCACAGAACAATAATACAAGTGTCTAAATGCGAAGGCCGAAGGCCGAGCTCCGCGTAGGGCCGAAGGCCCGAAGCGTCCAGGATGTTAGTGCTTTAACACAGAACAATAGTACAAGTATTTAAATGCGAAGGCCGAAGGCCGAGCTCGGCGTAGGGCCGAAGGCCCGAAGCGTCCAGGACATCAGTGTTTTAGCACAGAACAATAATACAAGTGTCTAAATGCGAAGGCCGAAGGCCGAGCTCCGCGTAGGGCCGAAGGCCCGAAGCGTCCAGGATGTTAGTGCTTTAACACAGAACAATAGTACAAGTATTTAAATGCGAAGGCCGAAGGCCGAGCTCGGCGTAGGGCCGAAGGCCCGAATCGTCCAGGATTTAAGTGCTTTAACATAGAACAATAGTACAAGTGTCTAAATGCGAAGGCCGAGCTCCGCGTAGGGCCGAAGGCCCGAAGCGTCCAGGATTTAAGTGCTATAACACAGAACAATAGTACAAGTGTCTAAATGCGAAGGCCGAAGCGTCCAGGATGTCAGTGGTTAAACACAGAACTGACAGACTGGACGCTTCGGGCCTTCGGCCCTACGCGGAGCTTGGCCTTCGGCCTTCGCATTTAGACACTTGTAATATTGTTCTGTGTTAAAGCACTGACATCCTGGACGCTTCTTGCCTTCGGCCTTACGTAGAGCGCAGCCTTCGACCTTCGCATTTAGTTAGACTCTTGTACTATTGCTTTGTGTTTGAATACCGAAGTCGCACATCTCGCGAATGCGTGATGTATTATAATAATTTTGGATAATATCTAAATTTTATCTGTAAAGATTATTTGGGGTTATAATGATTCACTGTATCTAGATGAACTTGAATGCAGCATTTGATGGGTAATTTTAAAATAATTAATTACAGCGTCACACCTATTTAAATAATTAAATGATCAATTCATTTTGGAGTAATGAATGTAATGATTAGGTACATTTTTTTTGTAAATAACACACCAAAATTACGAGAATAGATATTTTATACGGGTAATACACGTTTTATAGCAAACTCGTTCGTGTCTTTCCTGTAGCCATCGCATTTAAGGGAATCTAAAAGCATTTTTTTACGCAGCACCTTTACAGGCAGAATATTTCATTCAATACTTGAGACTCAAATGAGATAAACGGGATATATATGAACCACAGTCGTTACCTTTTATAGTACCTATTGTCCACAGAAGTGACCTTTTCTAAATTATGTTTTACCCATTACATCAGAAAGTACATAACTAAGATTACTATATACTTACTAGCATTAGGAACTCGGGATTGTCAAGCAGCCGTTATACGTTATACGTGTTCTATCAAAGTAACTCGCGCCGCCGCGCCGCCTTAGATGCTAATGCATTATTTGAGGAGATTAGCATGTATTACTACGGTGAATGTGGTATTAAAAGAACCGTTATTGCTTTATCTTACTATTTCAGGTATATTTTGTCAGTTTTGCGCCCTATTTTTCGCACACGGTGGCCTCAAACAAGAGCAGTGATAAAAATTCTGTAAAAACTGTCACATTTTTATGTTTTAGCAGCTTATTATAATTTCACGTACTTTATTTTACTCATATTTCATTAGAATGAAATAAGATCTATCAAATGGCACCAATTTTACCGAAATCGGTTAATGGGCTGATGAGTCATTACTAAATGAACACTGAAAATAGGGGTCATTTTAGCTCCGAATACGTCGTGTCTAGCGCAGAATCAGCGCCATCTATGTCAGCGGCACGTACTGTTCCGAGTAATGGCTACTTTCTTCTATATATCTATATCAAAACTATGTTTGTAGGTATTATAGTTTCTGAGATATAAGCCGCCGTGCCATAACACTTTTCGTTACACTTGGTTTTTGGTCCGGCACCTCTACTACGGCTTTTTAAAGACGTTTCACGTCAAAAATAAGTATTTACAGAAAATGGTTGTAATTTCCAACAATCTTGTTTTTAACATGACAAAGACAGTTAGTTATGTTTTTATTCATGGCCAGTACGTATAAAAACTCTCAACTCAAGTTTCAATATCAGTAAACTAAAGAGGCTAATAAGTTGTTATTTGATTAAGTATCTTTAATCTAGATAACATTACTCTGTATTTAGCTTGACGTCATACGTCTGTCATCGGCACCAAAGTTTCGCTCTCTGCTACTCTGACATTGGTTGTGTTTTCACCAGAGGTGTGCGAGAATGCGTAGCTAGGGATGTGTTTGTTAAGAGATATTGTCCAAATGTCCACTAGAGCTTCGCTGAGGGAGGACAGGTAAATGAAGAATAGTAGATTGTTAACCAAGGGTTGAAAGGCACCCATTTCTGTCGAGGTAGTTTGGCGCTCGAACGCAGTGAGAGCGCCAATAGTCCGAGACAGAAATGGTGTCTTTTTACCCGAGTTAAACACTCTACTTTTCATATCGAATGCGAGGAAACCAAACAAGACAAGGCAATTTCGCAAAATCAGTAATGGAAGTACCTAATAGATGATGATTTATTTTCCGTAGGATTTACGTGTAATCGGAGACTTTACATGTGTGAAGATTAATAATGCCAAGCGAAAATCATTTAGATTGCAATATTTATGATAACACACATTTTTTAACAAACTGCAGTAATTTTAAAATGATTTGTTCATTATAGTATAAATATTATAAAATGATTTGTTCATTATAGTATAAATATTATAAAATGATTTGTTCATTATAGTATAAATATTATAAAATGATTTGTTAATTATAGTATAAATATTATAAATAAGCGGGATTGCCTCTTACTTTTTAATTTTATACTTTTTCGTTCTAAAAGCTGCAACAGATTACCGGACCGCACTGCGACCTTGGTGCGCCGCGCCTCGTAATAACAATTTAATATTAAATAACAATTTAATTAATAATATAAGTAATTTTCATCTTGTATTTTATTTTCTTTTTATGAATATAGTGCTAAATAATTTTAAAAATCAATTTAAAATCGTACAAACGTTTAACTGTGGCTGTATAAGATCCGCCTTTGCACATTTACGCAAGTGTAAGGTTTAAAAAAAAATATTATTTGTGTATTCATTTTGGTTCCCGCCTTTTGAAATCGAGTAAATAGAATTCAACGAAAAAAATCAAGAATAATTTGTTTTTGACAATTCACTTACATCATTTTGTATAAAAAAAGAATCAACGTGGGATTAGTAAAATTAAACAATTATCAATTGTTCCAGGCGAGGAAATAAAGACACTATTTTTCCATTTTGTTTCCACCCAGTTGTTCGTGGGTCGGGGACACAGAGAAGTACACCACTTTTCTGCACTAGAACATAAAAGTATCACTTTCTGCGCACCTTTTAGAACAACAACGACCCACTTTCAGAGCCTGAGATATGAAAATAGTATTGTTTATGAACGAACGCATCCCTTGCTATAAACATATCCTCGCACATCTCTGATGGAAACTGAGCCTTAAGGTCTTTGCCCACTACACCGCATCATTCCATGACCGTGCTATGAACGTATCAGGCACGGAATGTAACGCGATACGGCCTACTATGCCCACTACACCGTGTCCACATTGTACATAACGGGTTTAGTGTCCGTAGTAACCGCGCAACATCCCCATAGCATCCGCCTATAATCCCCGTAGCATCCGCGTTTCATCCCCTTAGTACCCGCGTTTTATTCGCTAGAGCAATACTCGTCAGAAAGAGCCAGCGAATAGTTATCAGACTGGTAAGAGCGAGCAAGAAATATAGCAACGCGTTTATAACGGCCTTAGAACGGTCACCATACGCGGTTAAAACCCGTATGCCCACCGTTACGCCGCCTGCACGCACCGTTCTGGCAACGTTGCGTGCCATGCACGGAGCGTTTCGGCACCGGCAAAATATCCTCGCCGACTATTTTTGACGGTCCGTGCATGGCACGACGGGTATGGTCGGTGACGGAACGGGCTAGTGGGCATAGTCTCATACTTTTTCATACAAAGAATACTTTTTTACCTGACACGATCATAGCACGGTCATGGTATGATACGGTGTAGTGGGCAGAGACCTTTAGTCTCGGTTTTAGATATAATTGCAGAGCATACCAGACTCCATCTACCCCATACGTCGCGCTCAGCAAGCACGGAGCCCGTGCTCCACACGCACGGCCAAGGCTGCTTCATCGCCACCGCGCATTTGACGAATGACGGCCGCAGGCGAGCCTCGTTCAGCTAAAAACGTCAATCAAATCACTCACTATTCATGCCGCCGCGCATAGCATAGCAACATAGCATGTTCGAATTGTAGCATTCTTGTTTTCAGTTTATTATTTTATACTGTTTTACACCAAATAAAGTATTTCTATTTCTAATTTACTATTTTCCCATTATAATGTAATTAGGCAAGTACAAAGTACTTACTAAGTAACTTTATTTTCATAACAAGCCTCTATATCGTCGCTGTGCCTACAAAAGTCGCTATGTGATTTTTGACGATTTTTAGGTTTTATTGCCATTTTGAACCTTATTTCCATACGCATATGCTCCAAAAACAGCGTTGAGCTTATTTCACTATTTAAGGATTTAACAAATGTAGGTATGTGATGCCCATACAATGAATGCTCTTCCTATAATCGCTAACTGGAATAAATCACATAACTACATTAGCTTACTTCAACAGCAATTACAGACGTGCACTCGCTATGTCATTCTTGACACATAGCGATATTTTCTACAAGTTTATTGAAAAATTATTAGATGCGCTTGCGCCGGATATGTAGTTCCTCGCACATTGCGATAATTATTGTACAAGTTGGAGTCGATGCTATGTTCCCAGACCGTGCCTGTTACGACACATGGCGGAATTTTCTTTATAACAATCCAGTATCCAGTCTACCGTACGTGTGTGTACAAATAATTGAGTTTTGTGAGTTTTCGTTACAAATTGTTGGCAAAGGTAACAAGTGAATGAAAAATTACATAAAAAATAGAAATATGTTTTGCCTATTGTATATTTACTTGTTTAAGTACTGCGGAATGGAGTATCCAGACAAACCATTCTGGTTTACCGATGCTTTTGGATCAAAAAATTATGTAATTTGATTTATCTCTGATAAAAATTTTTTAATAAAATTAGCGCAATGTACTTTATAACATGAACATGTAGTGCATTTATTTATTATACAACAATGTTAAAACAATACTTACCTACACAAAACCAAAACTAACAACTAAATCAAAATATTAAATATAAAATATCTCTCCTAAGCTACCCGCTTCTGGAATGGACCCTAGAATGCTGGCGGCGTTGCCCCTTTGAACCGCCAGACAATCTTTGAGCCAAGAAGGAGCCCGCCCTATGGTCGCCCGAGACACCTATCAATCTGGCCGACACTTCTTTTATTAACTGTTTGGTGTCGGTCGACCATGGGCCCAGTGTTTCAATGGCGAGCGCCGCAAAATCGTATTGGTGCTAGCGTATCGACGCAGCTAACGTCCCACACTAAAGGGCGGCCAAAGCTCCAGGGTACAAGAGTGCAGCCGTCAGGTCTCTTGCCATCTGTGGCAGAGAGGCCTGACGGCTCCAAAGTTACGGGTAGAGAGGCGGTGCAAAGGGCGCGGAGGGTCAGGTCGTTCAATATGGCGTGTCTATATAGTCGGCCTGCGCTCATTTGGCAGTGTAAGCCGTGCCGACCTAGAGCATCAACAGGTTGAGGGCATCGATTACAGGCGCACTGAGAGAAAAATCATCACCAGGAATTAAAAAACAGTTCTGTACTGGGGGAAAAAATGAATTTTTAGTAATAATTATGGACGTTTCACTATTTCTGTAAAGTTTATTCATTTCTACAAACAGCTCAGTAATCCCAAATATAATTTCAACAAACAGATAATAGAAATTGCAAGAACTAATAGGAGTCGCAAAAGTCAATTTGTTCCTATTAGTTAACTCTGCTTGTCCTCGGATTAAGTTTATTTTTGTAATTCTAAGTGTATTTTTGTTGTACTTTTCTCTCAGTGCGTGGTGCTTGCATATTTTAGGCCCATATTTTCATAATAAAGAGAAATAACAAAAATCTTGTCTAGTTTTCTGTTCGCAAATCAAAAACAAAAGTTACTCACATTTTTAAGTACGTAGAAGTCGCGGCAATTAGCGGCGGCAACGGTAACTGCAGGTAGAACCTGCTTCCTCAGTGAATCCAATTCTGAGAAAACGATATAAATCAAACCTTAACCAAAAACTATTCTTTCGATAAGGCCACTGTGATAGGATGGAGTTTTTAGAATCATTCGGCAATGAACATGAAAATTCAAACTTGGTATTTGTCAACACACCATTACAGTTAGAGTAATCCCATCAAAAACATAAATGTAAAAAAGGAGAGCCAAGTTCAATACAAAAATTATGCTTGGCTGTGGGGTTCGCCGCAAAAAGAATGGAGATCTAAATGAGTGCCAAGTTCTATGCAAAATCCAAATATGTATTTATAGGAACAAAATAACATTATAAACAAGTATTAAACTCTATTTCTTTGCTTTATTGGATACCTATAACAATTGCTGTTATTTAAAAAAAAAATGCGAGATCTTAAAGCAGGTTAGATTTGACTTGGCTTGCTGTATTAATTATGTGGTGCCGCGCGCCGCCAACGACACACCGTTGGCCGGTTGTTTAGCGCGTATTACAGGTTTTTTGTATGGGGCCCCCCCATTTTATAACTTTTTTTATTTTTAGATTTTTTCCTACGCTTACACACAATTACCGAGCTGGATTCCAAATTTCATCCTTCTAGGTCATCTGGAAGTAGGTTAGGTTTAGGTACTCGTACTATATGTCAGTCACAATAAAAAAGACATTTGTATGGGGACCCCCCCTATTTATTAACTTTTTTTTGTTTTTAGATTTTTTCCTACGCTTACACACAATAACCGAGCTGGATTCCAAATTTCATCCTTCTAGGTCATTTGGAAGTAGGTTAGGTTTAGGTACTTATATGTCAGTCACAATAAAAAATATATTAGATTCCATAATTATTATTTACTATGATGAAACTAACTAATTAAGCAATACGTGTAATATGTTTTGTAAGGTAACTTTAAGTATTTAGCTATTAAGGTTAACTTGCCATACCCTATTCAGGGTCCATGTTGTACAATTCAATTTAAAATACCATCTGTAAATACCATGGAATGCAATAAATAAATGAAATGAAATGAAAATGTTTTTTTTGTATGGGGACCCCCCAACTTTAACTTTTTTATATTTTTAGATTTTTTCCTACGCTTTCATACAATAACTGAGCTGGATTCCAAATTTTATCCTTCTAGGTCATCTGGAAGTAGGTTAGATTTAGGTACATATATGTCAGTCACAATAAAAAATGGTTTTTTGTATGATGACCCCCCCTATTTTATAACTTTTTTTTATTTTTAGATTTTTCCCTACGCTTTCACACAATAACTGAGCTGGATTCCAAATTTCATCCTTCTAGGTCATCTGGAAGTAGGTTAGGTTTAGGTACTTATATGTCAGTCACAATAAAAAATGGTTTTTTTTGTATGGGGACCCCCCCTATTTTATAACTTTTTTATATTTTTAGATTTTTTCCTACGCTTTCACACAATAACTGAGCTGGATTCCAAATTTCATGCTTCTAGGTCATCTGGAAGTAGGTTAGGTTTAGGTACTATAAGTCTGTCAGTCAGTCTTAAAATTTACGACTTTTTGACCTTCATATCTTTATAACCGTTTGAGCTAGCTTCATGAAATTTGAGCTTCTAGATGTCCTTATGGATATAATTAAACATACGTAGTTTTATGTGTTTACGTTAAAGATGTTTTGAGTTATAGAAGGGTCAAAAGTGGCACCAAGTGGTTCGTGTAATATTACATATACACTTGGCGCTGGCTAGCCAGTTCCTTTGCTTGAACTTGGCTTGACACGCTGCCGCGTGTCTAGATATAATCTATCATAAGTGTGCACAAATAAATAAAGTTCTGCAAGAGTCATTCATGTATTTAGAAGCAGATGATCAAGAGATATACCTATATTATATTTTACTCATTCTAGCCGATGGCAACCTCGTGGCTGTCCAGTAGGACTCCAAGCCAAGACATGAGGTATTTTTTATTCTATAGTGAGTTTATTAACTATAAAGTACTACGCCATAAATTTTCTATGCAAGAAACATAAAGAATGAGAATGAATATTTCATAGTATTACCTACGCTACGTCTTATGGTTCCTCTACACGATGGGCCAGCGCCGGCCGCTTTAAGGGACGCATTTATGCGTTAGAGGGAGGAAGTGATATTGCTATCTCATTCCACCGCATGGCTGCGTCCCTTGGAGTGGCCGGCGCTGGCCCATCATGTTGAGGAGCCATTACGTAGGCGACAACGCCCGAACGCGAAGCGACGCGGCGACAGCGCGGCGCGCCGAGGAAGAAATTGACCGTTGGTAGGTATAGGTGTGTTCTGCTCGTACGTGAGCGATTTACGCAACGTCTTATGGCTCCTCTACACGATGGCCCAGCGCCGGCCACTCCAAGGGACGCAGCCATGCGGTAGAATGAGATAGCAATGGTCGTTTCTCAAAAACTTGACACCGCCAGATTAAAATTTATGTTTTTCAAAAATGTTGCATTTTAGCATTTTTAGTGTTCCGTACAAAACTTTGTTTACGGAACACTTATGGGATCACTTCGGTCTTGCAAATCAGTTAAATACGTTTTTCTCAAAGACCGTTTGACATAGATACCTAAAATTTGGAACGTTATAGCAATTACCACCACTCATATTGTAAATAAGTCAAAACTGCTTATTTCTTATTAAAGGGGGAAATTTAGGGGGTTGAGAGGGGTAGGCTGAAACTTTTTTCATTTGTAAGAATCGTGTGGGGTACCATTAGAAAGCTTGCAAAAAATTGAGACGATGGACTGATTTTGACTTCATTTTAGACTGGAATAGTTTCGTCAAAAAATGCATTTAAAGTTGCAAGTTTTCATACAAAAATTTTCACCTCTGACCTGGCGATTTTCGCGAAACCTATAGCTAACAGGCAGCTGACCAGTCAATACCCAACTTAAAGAAGCATGGAGACGGCGGGAAAATTGTCAGCTTAACTTTATCTTTATTAGTTTTCAACTGCAGCTTGACCTTTGGTTGCTTAGGGCTAGCTAACTGATGCTTACACTGGTCAATTCATATTAGGCAGTCATTTTAGCGAGAAACATCCTTAGTTAAAACTTTGGCATTGAAATTTATGACTTATGTCTTTGACACAAAGTTTAATTCTGCTTGCTTATTTTTGTGGGATATTTAATTTTATCTCAATAGCCTACTATAAGTATGAGAGAGATCTACAAAATACGACCTTATTATATTGCAAATAAGTTTAAATTTCGAACGGGCTTTCCAACCAATGGACTAGGCATCTCAAAAATCTGAAAAATTAAAATTAATAATTCCGTTCTTGACTGTCGTTGTGTTTTTTTTTCCACAATAGGACACATAGAGTTAGTAAAGCGTATAGAGATAATAAAGTCATTTAATATTTATGAACAGCTTTGGCCTCATGTATAGATTTTATTGAGACTATCTGATTCGTCGAAACAATATACACAGTATTCCTTTTCATTAAGTACTATTACATTTCTGTATTAATTGTATAATTATAATATCTATTAATTATATTCAGTACTTATGTATATTTTTGAACGGATCGGTGAGCAACAAGATTCGGGGCTATAACCGCGAAAATAGAAGTTCGCAAATTGCGAGCATTTTTCTCTGTCACTCTAATTACGCCTTTATTGGAGTAAAAGAGAAAGATCCCCGCAAATTCCGAATTTCGGTTGTCGCGGTAGCCCCTCAGTCCTGTTACGAGAAAATAATTTTGGAAGACATTAATAGTATATGACAGTTAAATATCACAGTTTTTAGAAACAAAGGTAAAATTGACGAAATATTTAAAGTAAGCCGATCTTGTTTTTTAGCAGTTCTAAATAATATTAATGTCTATATATATGGCATAGAACTAGAAACAAAAACAAATTAAAAAAAATAATGAGTTCTAAATTCAAATTGAAGGAGTATACATTTAAGGTATTATAGGCCAAGCGCGCACCACGATTTTAATTTTTGCGACACGATTTTAGAATCGCGCTGTAATATATCGCAGAAAATTCACTGCGCGCACTGCGACGAAAAAGTCGACGATTTGTTCATTCTCAACATGGATTTCGTACCAGTCGCTTGTCATGAAACGTGTCTTTAATATGCGA
This sequence comes from Cydia fagiglandana, assembly GCF_963556715.1. NCBI lineage: Eukaryota > Metazoa > Arthropoda > Insecta > Lepidoptera > Tortricidae > Cydia > Cydia fagiglandana. The sequence continues at coordinate 144,862 of NC_085959.1, read as the reverse complement.
TTGCTGTATGACTTTGAGCATTTATAACACAAAGGTGATCCCCGTCTATTTCCATAATTAAATGGTCAACACCTAGCGTCTCATTTTGAGACTCCATTGGAGATGCAGGTGCCGAGATGTTGGGGTTTGGAGAGCGAAATGCCGACTGAGGTCCGGCCGGGGTGCGATTTTATTATCATAGTGCGCGCGGGGCCATACAACTCCGCATGCTGCAATTCACTTTGCGACAATCGCGTCGCGAACAATCGCGGAAAAATGTGACTAATCACAATTTTAAAATCGCTGCGATTTTTTTGTCGCAAATGCGCGCACTAACATATAAACACATACGTTGCATTTCTGCGACAAAATTATCGCAAGACAAAAAATCGTGGTGCGCGCTTGGCCTTACTCTAAATTATTATAATACATCAAGCATTCGCGACATGCTCGACTTCGGTATTCAAACACAAAGCAATAGTACAAGAATCTAACTAAATGCAAAGGCCGAAGGAGCGATTCGAAGATCCGAAGCGTCCGACAGACGCGCGCCTCCCGTAACTTTTCCAAGTATTTTTAAGTACAAGTGTCTAAGTCGCAAGATCCAAAGGCTGAAGTCACATTGGGCCGAAAGCCCGAAGCATCCAGGAGGTCAGTTCTAAACACAGGTAATTAATACAAGTGTCTAAATGCGAAGGCCGGAGGCCGAGCTCCGCGTAGGGCCGAAGGCCCGAAGCCTGCAAGATGTCAGTGGTTAAACACAGAACTGACTTCGGGCCTTCGGCCCTACGCGGAGCTCGGCCTTCGGCCTTCGCATTTAGATACTTATACTATTGTTCTGTGTTAAAGCACTGACATCCTGGACGCTTCGGGCCTTCGGGCTACGCGGAGGTCGGCCTTTGGCCTTCACATTTAGACACTTGTACTATTGCTCTGTGCTAAATTATGACATTTTGCTAAAGCTCGGCCTTCGGTCTTCGCACTTAGACACTTTGTACTATTGTTATGTGTGTGTAGTTGAATACGGTATCCTAAAAACAGGCAAATAGTGATAGGGCTTAGCGAAAAGAAACTGCATTTTTGGCAGAAAGCAAGCCGCTTTGCCCAGTGATACTAGGGACCACTCTGAATGATTTCATCCGAGGAAACACAAATTTCATTCACTAGAATTCAAGATGGCGGACCTTTTCCAAAATGGCGAAAATTACTGACCATGGGGCTTTAAATCCAGGGCTCGATTCTACTCGCTAAACTGAGCTACTTTTATTATGGCACCAACCCCGAAATCCTGATTTTTAGGGTTCCGTACCCAAAGGGTAAAACGGGACCCTATTACTAAGACTTCGCTGTCCGTCCGTCTGTCACCAGGCTGTATCTCACGAACCGTGATAGCTAGACAGTTGAAATTTTCACAGATGATGTATTTTTGTTGCCGCTATAACAACAAATACTAAAAACAGAATAAAATAAAGATTTAAATGGGGCTTCCATACAACAAACGTGATTTTTGATCAAAGTTAAGCAACGTGGGGAGGGGTCAGTACTTGGATGGGTGACCGTTTTTTTTTTTGCATTGTGGTACGGAACCCTTCGTGCGCGAGTCCGACTCGCACTTGCCCGGTTTTATTTTTTTACTTTTTCATACATTTTGGCTGGTCAGGTGTCGACGTTTTCTATGGAAAAGCCAAAAAAAATCCCCGATTTCATGGTTGGTCCCATACTAAAAGTAGCTCAGTTTAGCGAGTAAAATCAAGCCCTGGAATTAAAGCCCCATGGTCAGACACATACTGTATTATAACCCCAACTTGCCGGACGCTTCGGGCCTTCGGCCCTACGCGGAGCTCGGCCTTCGGCCTTCGCAATTAAGACACTTGAACTATTGTTCTCTGTTCGAGCACTAACCTGCCGGGCGCTTCGGGCCTTCGGCCCTACACGGAGCTCGGCCTTCGGCCTTCGCAATTAAAACACTTAAACCATTGTTCTCTGTTCGAGCACTAACCTGCCGGACGCTTCGGGTATTCGGCCCTACGCGGAGCTCGGCCTTCGGCTTTCGCAATCAAGACACTTGAACCATTGTTCTCTGTTCGAGCACTAGCCTGCCGGACGCTTTGGGCCTTCGGCCCTACGTGGAGCTCGGCCTTCGGCCTTTGCAATTAAGACACTTGAACTATTGTTCTCTGTTCGAGCACTAGCCTGCCCGACGCTTCGGGCCTTTGGCCCTACGCGGAGCTCGGCCTTCGGCCTTCGCAATTAAGACACTTGAACTATGGTCCCAAACTAAAAGTAGCTCAGTTTAGCGAGTAAAATCAAGCCCTGGAATTAAAGCCCCATGGTCAGACACATACTGTATTATAACCCCAACTTGCCGGACGATTCGGGCCTTCGGCCCTACGCGGAGCTCGGCCTTCGGCCTTCGCAATTAAGACACTTGAACTATTGTCGTTCTCTGTTCGAGCACTAACCTGCCGGGCGCTTCGGGCCTTCGGCCCTACACGGAGCTCGGCCTTCGGCCTTCGCAATTAAAACACTTAAACCATTGTTCTCTGTTCGAGCACTAACCTGCCGGACGCTTCGGGTATTCGGCCCTACGCGGAGCTCGGCCTTCGGCTTTCGCAATCAAGACACTTGAACCATTGTTCTCTGTTCGAGCACTAGCCTGCCGGACGCTTCGAGCCTTCAGCCCTATGGGGAGCTCGGCTTTCGGCCTTCACAATTAAGACACTTGAACCATTGTTCTTTGTTCGAGCACTAACCTGCCGGACGCTTCGGGCCTTTGGCCCTACGCGAAGCTCGGCTTTCGGCCTTCGCGATTAAGACACTTCAACCATTGTTCTCTGTTCGAGCAGTAACCTACCGGACGCTTCGGGCCTTCGGCCCTATGCGGTGCTCGGCTTTCGGCCTTCGCAATACTTGAACTTATTGTTCTCTGTTCGAGCACTAACCTGCCGGACGCTTCGGGCCTTCGGTCCTTCACGAACCTTACTACACCAACGCGAATAAAACACTTACTGTAAATCAAATCCAATTATGCTCCTTAGTAAAACAAATAACTATTCGCCTCGATTCGGGAAATGAATAAGAGATGCACTAGATATTAAATAGTAAAGATATGTGACTTTCCACGGCAAAAGGTACTTTATGGCTGCTGGCGCCGCGATTCGGGAAATTAATTAGAGATTCACTAGATATGAAATAATAAAGTTATGTGACGTTCCACGACAAAGGGTACCTTATGGCGGCTGGCGCTTACGTCGCATAGCGCCGCAATAATATTGGAGCGACTTTAATAATCGTAAAGACTGTAAGTATCGTTAATTATAGGGACAACTTTACTTAGCCGTTTTTTTTTGGTATTATATTTTTATTTCAAAACTACACGTGTTCAATTAGTGATTTAATAAGGTACACATTTCGTCCTGGGAGCTCGACGTAAAGCATTATGGTTTGGACGAAATTTACCCAATCCTCTTGAGTAAAAATAACGAGTGCGGACAAATACTAGTAGAAATTTTGCGGTATGCGAACAAGAACATATCACACAAAAAAAATCGTACTATGTAAACCGCAATTACACATGATTCGTATAGCGAAACATCTGGACATAGTCTAAGCATTTCTTTTCGTTAAAAAAAAGCTTAGGATCTGTGCATGGTGGCCTTTTAGAGAATAGGGCGTGCTACTTACGACAACTATGACTTTGACATCTAATATAACTATCATGGAGCTTTTCTATCGACCCGCTCTAGCGATGGATCAACGCCATGAATGTCCGTTAGGCTTTGGTTTTAAGCTTATTCTTCTAGCGGTCTCCGTCATTACGCTTGCATCAGAAATTGAAGGGATTCCAAAACGTAGGGTGAAAAATCGTTTTTATGTCTTCTTCTTCGACCTAGCGTTTTCCCGGCCTAGCGCCAGGGTCCGCTTTCCTGCTCAGTCTTCTCCACTTTGCCCGGTCTTCGGCATCCTCGGGTGTGAGATTGTTCTCTCCCATGTCCGCTGTCACGACGTCCAGCCAGCGCTTCTTAGGCCTACCGCGTGATCTAGGGCCTTGGACAGTAAGGTTGAGGCATCTATTTCCGATGTAGTCTACCGGTCTGCGGCGTATATGGCCATACCATCGGAGGCGACTTTCCTGCAGCTTATCCACTACGTCACGGATTCCGAGGCTGCCACGGATGTGTTCGTTACGTATGCGATCTAGTCGCGTAACGCCACACATCCATCGCAACATCTTCATCTCCGTGACGTGAAGCTGCTGAACATGCCTTCCGAGGACAGGCCAGGTCTCGCTACCATATAGTAGGACCGGTCGGATGATGCTCTTGTACACAAGGCCCTTTAGCTTCACCGGTGTCCTGGGGTCGCAGAGGACACCGGTTACTTCTCGCCATTTTGCCCAAGCAGCGCTATTTCGGGCTTGGACGTCGTAATCGATTTCACCCGATTCGTGCAGCACGGACCCAAGGTATTTGAATTTATTCGTTTTCACGACAAAATCGGCTCCTACCTTTATGGGGTCGGGGTCCGTGCCGCCACATGCCATGTACTCAGTCTTCGCAACATTTAGTTTCAGACCGCCGTTCTCTAGCGCACCCTTCCATTGGTTCACTTTATGCTCCAGTTTCTGTTTGTCCTCATCTGTCAGTGCAATGTCGTCAGCGTACATCATAAGCCATGGAGATGGTTCGTGGACTTTTGCTGAAACTACGTCTAGCACTACGCTGAACAGAAAAGGACTCAGGGCTGAGCCTTGGTGAACACCAACTGTGATCGGGAATGGGTGAGTATCGCCAACGGCGGTCTTTACTATGGATTCCGAGTTGTGGTACATGTTTCGGATAATGTCAATATAGGTTTGTGGCACATTCTTCTCCTTCAAAGCCCACCAGATTACTTGGCGCGGTACGCAGTCGAAAGCCTTCTGTAGGTCCAGAAAAGCCATATGCAAGGGCGTTTTCTTTTCCCTAAAGGCCTCAACTAGCATTCTTAGGGCATAGATGGGATCTACAGTGCCACAGCCAGGACGAAACCCATACTGACATTCCGAGACCGTGCACTCTTGCCGGAGCCTTGAGTCGATAACGCGCTCGAAGAGTTTTATGGTGTGACACATGACCTTAATACCTCGGTAACTTGTCCGGACTGTATTTGCTATACGGTATTAAAAGCATCATAAAGTCCCTAAAATAAAAAAAAATTCAAAACTTCTTTAATCAGATATAGCTTAAAAATACCCCCAGATCAAACCCTTAGAACATAGTAATACAAAATAATACACACGCCAACAGTTAGACCAGGTTTAATCTGTCCCTATACTTAACGATACAGTCTTTAAGCGCCAACCGCCATAAGGTACCTTTATCTGTGGGACGTCACATATCTTTACTATATCGTATCTAGTTAATCTCTAATTCACTTTCCGAATCGCGCCTATTGTCATGTTGCAGCGGAAGCGCAATGGAGTATGTTTATTTACTAGTAATGCAACTAAAAACTTAAAAATAAAATTAAGGTAAAAAGTTTTAAGTTAAACGGTTTTATTTTAATCAGAAAGTGTACCAAAATCTAGAAAATAAATATTATTATACTAATCGGAGTTCTATCTAGACACGCGGCAGCGTGTCAAGCCAAGTTCAAGCAAAGGAACTGGCTAGCCAGCGCCGAGTGTAATATTACACGAACCACTTGGTGCCACTTTTGACCCTTCTATAACTCAAAACATCTTTGACGTAAACACATAAAACTACGTGTGTTTAATTATATCCAAAAGGATATCTAGAAGCCCAAATTTCATGAAGCTAGCTCAAACGGTTATAAAGATATGAAGGTCAAAAAGTCGTAAATTTTAAGACTGACTTATGACTTATAGTACCTAAACCTAACCTACTTCCAGATGACCTAGAAGGATGAAATTTAGAATCCAGCTTGGTTATTGTGTGTAACCGTAGCAAAAAATCTAAAAATAAAATAAAGTTAAAAAATAGGGGGGTCCCCATACAAAAAAAACATTTTTTATTGGGACTGACATATAAGTACCTAAACCTAACCTACTTCCAGATGACCTAGAAGGATGAAATTTGGAATCCAGCTCGGTTATTGTGTGTAACCGTAGGAAAAATCTAAAAATAAAATAAAGTTTAAAAATAGGGGGGGTCCCCATACAAAAAAAACATTTTTTATTGGGACTGACATATAAGTACCTAAACCTAACCTACTTCCAGATGACCTAGAAGGATAAAATTTGGAACCCAGCTCGGTTATTGTGTGTAAGCGTAGGAAAAAATCTAAAAATAAAAAAAAGTTAAAAAATAGGGGGGGGGTCCCCATACAAAAATAGTACATTATTGTCGAGTCATATATAGTGCTTTTCTCAAAAATGGTGCAAGAAATATAAACCCATCAAAAACATAAATGTAAAAAAAGAGAGCCAAGTTCAATACAAAAATTATGCTTGGCTGTGGGGTTCGCCGCAAATAGAATGGAGATCTAAATGAGTGCCAAGTTCTATGCAAAATCCAAATATGTATTTATAGGAACAAAATAACATTATAAACAAGTATTAAACTCTATTTCTTTGCTTTATTGGATACCTATAACAATTGCTGTTATTAAAAAAAATGCGAGATCTTAAAGCAGGTTAGATTTGACTTGGCCAGTTTTCATTACATCAGTCATTTTATAAAGTTATTCAACATATATATTTTGTAATTCTGATAAAAACTGGCCAAGCCAAATCTAACCTACTTTAAGATCTCACATTTTTTTAAATAACAGCAATTGTTATAGGTTATAGGTATCCAATAAAGCAAAGAAATAGAGTTTAATACTTGTTTATAATGTTATTTTGTTCCTATAAATACATATTTGGATTTTGCATAGAACTTGGCACTCATTTAGATCTCCATTCTTTTTGCGGCGAACCCCACAGCCAAGCATAATTTTTGTATTGAACTTGGCTCTCCTTTTTTACATTTATGTTTTTGATGGGATATCAATACTTTTTTTAAAGAAAACTAGGCAGGTATTGAGATTTAATGTTTTTTCTTGTGTTTCCGCTGCATGCTTTTTACTTCTGTTCTTTGTATTAATTATGTGGTGCCGCGCACCGCCAACGACACACCGTTGGCCGGTTGTTTAACGCGTATTACAGGTTTTTTGTATGGGGACCCCCTATATTTTTTAACTTTTTTTATTTTTAGATTTTTTCCTAGGCTTACACACAATTAACGAGCTGGATTCCAAATTTCATCCTTCTAGGTCATCTGGAAGTAGGTTAGGTTTAGGTACTATATGTCAGTCACAATAAAAAAGAAATTTGTATGGGGACCCCCCTATTTATTAACTTTTTTTTGTTTTTAGATTTTTTCCTACGCTTACACACAATAACCGAGCGGGATTCCAAATTTCATCCTTCTAGGTCATCTGGAAGTAGGTTAGGTTTAGGTACTTATATGTCAGTCACAATAAAAAATGGGTTTTTTGTATGGGGACCCCCCCTCTTTTATAACTTTTTTTTATTTTTAGATTTTTTCCTACGCTTTCACACAATAACTGATCTGGATTCAAAATTTCATCCTTCTAGGTCATCTGGAAGTAGGTTAGGTTTAGGTACTATAAGTCTGTCAGTCAGTCTTAAAATTTACGACTTTTTGACCTTCATATCTTTATAACCGTTTGAGCTAGCTTCATGAAATTTGGGCTTCTAGATGTACTTATGGATATAATTAAACACACGTAGTTTTATGTGTTTACGTTAAAGATGTTTTGAGTTATAGAAGGGTCAAAAGTGGCACCAAGTGGTTCGTGTAATATTACACTTGGCGCTGGCTAGCCAGTTCCTTTGCTTGAACTTGGCTTGACACGCTGCCGCGTGTCTAGATATCACAGAAATATTTTACAAAAGCAACATTCTTACGTATATATTTTCACCGAACAAAGCCCTTGCCGCTTTTTTATTTTTTTTTATAAAAAAATAGAAGTGTATTTTTCTGCCGAAAATACGCCAACCTATTTGAGACAGCTAAATAGTCGCGGTACTAATCATCTGTTTGGCTGTTTAATGGGCCTGTGCCTTCATTTGATATGGCCATTCCAACTTTTAAAAAGTTTGGAACTCGACAAATAATGGAATTTGTATGCAACATTGCAGTCCTAAAATCAAGACTGCAATGTTTTTAACTTTTTAATTTTTGACTGACCATAAACTCCGCGCTTCGCGACCTATTTTTTAGACGGCAAAGTCGACTTTGCCGTCCATTTTTGAGAAAAAATATTTTTTTATTGTAGCGTTGGAACCGTTACAAGCAGATATTTGAAACTACTCCAATATAATTATGTATTATTATATTTGCTATATTCAAATAAAGTTTAGTCAAAAAATAAGTGGTGTCCCCATACAAAAAACTTGTAATACGCTCTAAACAACCGGCCAACGGTGTGTCGTCGGCGGCGCGCGGCACCACATAATTATACAAAGAACAGAAGTAAAAACCATACAGCGGAAACACAAGAAAAAACATTAAATCTCAATACCTGCCTAGTTTTCTTTACAAAAAGTATTGTTATCCCACCAAAAATATAAATGTAAAAAAGGAGAGCCAAGTTCAATACAAAAATTATGCTTGGCTGTGGGGCTCGCCGCAAAAAGAATGGAGATCTAAATGAGTGCCACTGCCAAGTTCTATGCAAAATCCAAATATGTATTTATAGGAACAAAATAACATTATAAACAAGTATTCAACTCTATTTCTTTGCTTTATTGGATACCTATAACAATTGCTATTATTTAAAAAAATGTGAGATCTTAAAGTAGGTTAGATTTGACTTGGCCAGATTTTATCAGAATTACAATACATATAAAATGATTGATGTAATGAAAACTGGCCAAGTCAAATCTAACCTACTTTAAGATCTCACATTTTTTTAAAATAACAGCAATTGTTATAGGTATCCAATAAAGCAAAGAAATAGAGTTGAATACTTGTTTATAATGTTATTTTGTTCCTATAAATACATATTTGGATTTTGCATAGAACTTGGCAGTGGCACTCATTTAGATCTCCATTCTTTTTGCGGCGAGCCCCACAGCCAAGCATAATTTTTGTATTGAACTTGGCTCTCCTTTTTTACATTTATGTTTTTGGTGGGTATGTACTACCCATGTTTCCTTTCTGGACAGTAATCATGCAAGACGTGTAGCAAAATGTAGTTTTTAATACAGTTGCTCAAAAAGTGCTACTTTACGTAGCTGTTTAGCGTGCGGAAAGTTGGTTATCTCGAACTAGTGCTTTTTACTTTTCCAATTTTTTTAAATTTATACTTGTTCCAATTCACGACTACTTATTGATGAGTGTTAATATTAGTTTCCTTTAAACGTCGTAATCAGCATAAAAACCTACCGTTAATGTAAGAATACGAAAAATATTACATATTTCATATTTAATTACTTACCTCTTCATCATTATAACACGTTTAATTTTTAATATTCAATATTGAAAATTCCGTTCTTAATAAGTTGACTGAATGGAACGGAATAGCTGTCAAACGCCCATAGATATAATATACTTAAAGACGACGTCTAACCGAGCTGTCACTGTTACCACTTTTGTTTAGTGTACGATTAACAATGTTTTTCTTATTTTTTCGCAACTGTATTAAAAAACGTCGTTCGATACACGTGCGGAAATGTCATTCTTCACTCGTCCCGAGTCTTGCCACTCGCCTGCGGCTCGTGGCAAGATATCTCGGTACTCGTGAAGTAATGACATACCTTCCGCACTAGCATCGAAATGTACTATTTCACCACACCAGCTCGGAAAGGCTTACTTTGCACTTCAAGAACTGATAGCAAAGTTGCATTTTATTCACATGTGAGGCAAAGTAATCAAATGCAAATTTTGAGTTGTTTTTCTTATGTTGGTTGGTAGAATTGACTTTTAAATGATGATTATGGATGATAAATATTTAATAACATTCATTTGGATTTGATTTTGTTTGATATTTTACATTTGATATTTGCCTCAGGTTAGTGTGGTGAAAAATTTTGTGTTTCACTTGGGGGCAAATTTTGTTTAACCCTCGTGCTTCGAAACCCTCGCAACGCTCAAGATACTATTTTTGAACCACTCGCTTCGCTCGTGGTTCAATTTTGGAATCTTTCGCTTGCTCGGGTATCAATATTAGCACGAGCTGGTAAACAACAACTGTGCCCCCTTGTCGAACGAGCGAGCGAAGCGAAGCGAAGTTCTTACATTCGACTTTAAACACGCGGCTGGCTAGCGGCACGTCCCGGCATTTCGATGTTTTTAAGCTGAACTGTCAGAAGATAGTTTGATACTCAAGAACTTAAGTAAATTTGTTCTAATTTAAATGAAATTGGGTAAACGTGTAGTCGAGGGCATTATATTTTAGTCATTAAATTATGAGCAGGCCCGATCAAGGAGTTATTGAGCTAGAAGAGCTTAGAAACCCAAAAAGCTGTATGTGAGAGGTCTTGCTATTCTGGTCATTTTATTTGCAAGAAACATGATCGAGTTTAGTATCAAACGAAAGTGCTCGGTTTGCACTTTTACTATATCGGTTTTAAATTTACCATTTTGTAATAATTAGAAAGATTAAAAATAAAATAAAATAAACAGAATATAACTATTTGACATATGACAGGAAATATTTCGGCTTAGCACAGATACAGTTTATTTTAATCTCTAAGGTGGTGACTTAAATCCAGGGGAGAGACAGCCGTATCCAAAGCCCTTTATTCGAAAAAATAGCGCCATCTATATTACTTAACGGTCAACTATTTTTTTTAAATTATGGCTTCACTTTATTTCGTCAGAACGTCTTAAAAGTCTTGTATCCAGAGCTTGAAACAAACAAAAATACATCTGATAGAACAGATTATTTATGGCCATCGTTGCCTTGGAGCTTCGAGCAACACCGGCTTCCGACACGTCGGAAGGGAGGAGCCCAAGCGATATCTCACCGTACAAATCTTTCTGCCATTTTTCGCGGGGGAAGGTGCACACAGTGGCACTTCTCACACACTTACAATCCAATCAGAGGCCCTACCGCGAACCACGTTCGACGTGTTGCCTCTCTATGGCACTTATAAATTCATACGTAAGTGTGACAGGGAGGCAACACGTCGAACGTGGTTCGCGGTAGGCCCTCTGTAATAACGACACAAATACATACAAAATGACACACGTCAAAGACAAATCTTGCAAACCTCGATCTCTTTTTGTGTACGGACGAGTGACTAGTGTCATAACACGCACACTAACACATTTCCGCTGAAGTATGTCATTGTATTCTGAGAGATGAGAAGTCGGATTTGTCGCTCGACCGATCCGCAATTTGTACTGAGCGAGCAAAATCGATAAATCCAACAATTACTTGAGACTAAAATATAATAATTGTATTTTCTCAAACATGCAATGAAATATTGATGTTATGTTCCTTATAATAGGCTGCGAAGTATGACGTTTCAGGTGCGGCTAGGACAAAAGGTCGTTAATGGAATTTCATACAAATCTTGCAGGCCTAGGCCGGCAAAGTCCTCTTTTTTAATTTTCATTTCACAGATATTTGTGACACAGGATCGTGGCATTCATCCATTAAAAAAAAACTAGAGGCAGTATTTGCTTTATGGTTCGTAATGACACTCTGCCACTACGCCTATAAAAAAAAAACAATGATTGCTATAATTTGCAGTTTTATTTGTATAAAATCAACATGAACTTAATAAATAATACATTATTAACCCAATTCTATAATTTTAAATTATAAATTTAACTACACAAATAAAAACATTTAAAATATTTCATCTAAACGTTAGCGGTAAAATGGTCTACTCAAACACGCGTAGTTATTTTTTTTTAATTGTTATGGAGGTAAAGTTGAAAAATTTTCATTCTGTTTTATTGGATTTATGGTGCGTTGTTGATTTTTTTACTTTAATATGAGTTCCGACCACGAAATAATAAAATTAATATTAATTGTAATCGTAGGTGTTGGAATTGGCAGCGTAAGCAGAATATTATTTGAGAAACTAAGAAAAATGGCTTACAGTTTATTAGAAACAGTTTTGTGGCATATTTTAAATGATGTAACTACAAATTCGTCAACACTGTGGAAATTATACTTATTTACTCCATGCATAAAGCAACGATGTATGTGAAACGTGATATCAACATGAAAGACTATGTAAACTTATGAGACGAAAACGACAGTCAGACGGATACAAGGCGAAAAAATCAAAGATACATGAAAATATACAGGTAGTAAAAATACACTCGTGTAAAACATACGCGTGATAATGATATAGGTACGTGTTGGTTATATTTTGGGTGTAGTTTACTTTTAGTTTTTTCTATAAATAAAACTTGGGTTTCGTGGACTTTTTATTTTATTTATTTCATTGCATGTTTGAGAAAAGCACTATAAATACCTCGGCGGGAAATGGGGTTGCCCGCGCTCAGACCTATCCGTCTATATGTCTTCGGCCGGCAACCCCTTTTGTCCCGGCCTCTGTAGTAATGTACTATTAAATGTAATTAAACGTATGATATGTAAAAAAAAATATTACATGTGAAATGTAACACTTTCTTTTTGTAAATTTGACGTCCCCGACCTCTTTTTATAACAAAAAACCGAGCAAACAGGCATTTTTGTGCAGCAGTGTTCACGCGCGCATCTGGACTCGGTCTAGTGAAAAATCCAAGTGCAACTAGTTTTATTACCCGCGCTAGATTAGATTGACGCGCTAATCTTGTACCTCGGCAGAGGGGAAATAGTGCAAATGCCGCCTCCCTTCCATGTTGCTCGAAGCCTTGGAGGCGATTGTCACAAAAAAAAAACAACTGTGACAAATAAAACTCAAAATATTATACTTAACACCATATTTATTGCCCGTACTACGACATAATTTAGATAAATAATAGTACATTACTACAGAGGCCGGGACAAAAGGGGTTGCCGGCCGAAGACATATAGACGGCCGAGCGAAGCGAGGCCGGATAGGTCTGAGCGCGGGCAACCCCATTTCCCGCCAAGGTATGTATAGTGCTTTTCTCAAACATGCAATGAAATAAATAAAATAAAAAATCCACGAAACCCAAGTTTTATTTATAGAAAAAACTAAAAGTAAACTACACCCAAAATATAACCAACACGTACCTATATCATTATCACGCGTATGTTTTACACGAATCGTGTATTTTTACTACCCGTATATTTTCATGTATCTTTGATTTTTTCGCCTTGTATCCGTCTGACTGTCGTTTTCGTCACAAAGGTTTACATAGTCTTTCATGTTGATATCATGTTTCACATACATCGTTGCTTTATGCATGGAGTAAATAAGTATAATGTCCACAGTGTTGACGAATTTGTAGTTACATTCATTTAAAATATGCCACAAAACTGTTTCTAATAAACTGTAAGCCATTTTTCTTAGTTTCTCAAAGAATAAAATTGCCATAAGCAACCATATACATACTTCGTCTTTGACTTAGCGGCAGAGGTAGCAAGTTATTTAAAATCAATTCTGCTTACGCTGCCAATTCCAACACATACGATTACAATTATATTAATTTCATTATTTCGTCGGAACTCATATTAAAGTCAAAAAATCAACAACGCACCATAAATCCAATAAAACAGAATGAATATTTTTCAACTTTACCTCCATAACAATTTAAAAAAATCATTACGCGTGTTTGAGTAGACCTTTTTACCGCTAACGTTTAGATGAAATATTTTAAAGATTTTTTCTCAAACATGCAATGAAATATTGATGTTATGTTCCTTATAATAGGCTGCGAAGTATGACGTTTCAGGTGCGGCTAGGACAAAAGGTCGTTAATGGAATTTCATACACATCTTGCAGGCCTAGGCCGGCAAAGTCCTCTTTTTTAATTTTCATTTCACAGATATTTGTGACACAGCATCGTGGCATTCATCCATTAAAAAAAACTAGAGGCAGTTATTGCTTTATGGTTCGTAATGACACTCTGCCACTACGCCTATAAAAAAAAACAAAAAACAATGTTTGCTATAATTTGCAGTTTGATTTGTATAAAATCAACATGAACTTAATAAATAATACATTATATAATTTTAAATTATAAATTTAACTACACAAATAAAAATCTTTAAAATATTTCATCTAAACGTTAGCGGTAAAAAGGTCTACTCAAACACGCGTAATGATTTTTTTTAATTGTTATGGAGGTAAAGTTGAAAAATATTCATTCTGTTTTATTGGATTTATGGTGCGTTGTTGATTTTTTGACTTTAATATGAGTTCCGACGAAATAATGAAATTAATATTAATTGTAATCGTATGTGTTGGAATTGGCAGCGTAAGCAGAATTGATTTTAAATAACTTGCTGCCTCTGCCGCTAAGTCAAAGACGAAGTATGTATATGGTTGCTTATGGCAATTTTATTCTTTGAGAAACTAAGAAAAATGGCTTACAGTTTATTAGAAACAGTTTTGTGGCATATTTTAAATGAATGTAACTACAAATTCGTCAACACTGTGGAAATTATACTTATTTACTCCATGCATAAAGCAACGATGTATGTGAAACATGATATCAACATGAAAGACTATGTAAACCTTTGTGACGAAAACGACAGTCAGACGGATACAAGGCGAAAAAATCAAAGATACATGAAAATATACGGGTAGTAAAAATACACGACTCGTGTAAAACATACGCGTGATAATGATATAGGTACGTGTTGGTTATATTTTGGGTGTAGTTTACTTTTAGTTTTTTCTATAAATAAAACTTGGGTTTCGTGGATTTTTTATTTTATTTATTTCATTGCATGTTTGAGAAAAGCACTATACATACCTTGGCGGGAAATGGGGTTGCCCGCGCTCAGACCTATCCGGCCTCGCTTCGCTCGGCCGTCTATATGTCTTCGGCCGGCAACCCCTTTTGTCCCGGCCTCTGTAGTAATGTACTATTATTTGTGTAGTTAAATTTATAATTTAAAATTATAGAATGTATTATTTATTAAGTTCATGTTGATTTTATACAAATCAAACTGCAAATTATAGCAAACATTGTTTTTTGTTTTTTTTTTATAGGCGTAGTGGCAGAGTGTCATTACGAACCATAAAGCAATAACTGCCTCTAGTTTTTTTTAATGGATGAATGCCACGATGCTGTGTCACAAATATCTGTGAAATGAAAATTAAAAAAGAGGACTTTGCCGGCCTAGGCCTGCAAGATGTGTATGAAATTCCATTAACGACCTTTTGTCCTAGCCGCACCTGAAACGTCATACTTCGCAGCCTATTATAAGGAACATACGAGGGACGTCTGAAAACTTATAAGCCTAAGGTATTTCGAGGTTGTATATGTGTTTATGATACTGGCCGCTAGAAAGGCCATTTAAAAATAAATTATTAAGAAAACAATATGTCAGATTTTTATTATTCTGTTTCGAGATATTCAACTAGAAACTACATAATGTGTGAATTACCAGCGAATATTACGAAAATTGAGCATCGTGCTGTAATTAAGTTCCTTACAAAAAGTGAAAAATCACCGCAGTGTATTTTTGAGGAAATGGCTATTATTTACGGTGCTTCTGGGCCTTCTTATGCCACAGTCAAAAAGTGGAGTCGCTTATTTAAACTCGGGCGGGAATCCATCGAAGACGACCCCCGCTCAGGGCGGCCAATATCGGTAGTGACCGAAGAAAACGTAGCCAAAGTCAAAAAGTTGGTATTGGAAGATAGAAGAATTAAGGTTTGGCAAATAGCTGAGGTCCTAGGTATAAGTAAAGAACGAGTCGGAGAAATTTTACACGAACATTTGCACATGAGTAAAGTTAGTGCTCGTTGGGTGCCGAAAATGCTTACTGCCTTCGATAAAGAACGTCGTGTTGAAACTTCCCAGGCGTTTTTAGACTTGTGCGAAGATAATATAGACGAAGTTTGTTCCCGAATAGTAACTGTCGATGAAACATGGATCATACAGTATGACCCGGAGTGTAAGTCCGAATCAATGCAGTGGATTGAGAAGGGGGAACGGCCGCCGAAGAAATTTAAAGTGCAAAAGTCGGCCTCTAAGTTAATGGCTACGGTGTTTTAGGACTGGTATTCTTTTAATCGATTATTTAGAAAAGGGTTCCACAATAAATGCACTTTATTATGCAGATCTTGTAAGACAGGTACGACAAGCAATAGTTGAAAAAAGGAGAGGTAAACTAAGGAAAGGAATTTTGTTTTTGCAAGACAACGCACCCGTCCACACCGCTCATGTTGCGAGGCGTGCTTTGAAGGAAGTTGGCTTTGACGAAATCGACCACCCACCGTACAGCCCCGACCTAGCCCCTAGCGACTATTTTCTATTCAATAATTTGAAGAAAGAGTTGAGGGGAAAGCGATTTACTAGTGACGAAGAGATGAAGGCGGCCGTAGAGGAGCATTTTGAAGGGCAAAATAAAGAATATTTTTTTAATGGGCACTATATAAAAAATGTAAAAAGTGCATTGATTTGGGAGGAGATTATATCGAAAAATAAACAGTGATTTACCTTTGAAAATTGTGTTTTTGTATCTTAGGCTTAGAAGTTTTCAGACGTCCCTCGTAACATCAATATTTCATTGCATGTTTGAGAAAAAATACTTTCCGTTTTATAATATTAAAAGAAACAAAGTTTACATACGCCATCACAGTTGCTGAGAACTTTATTATCAGGAAATTCAGAAAAAATCATGGCGGGTAGATTCACAACCTGTTGCGTGTAATTGTGATCCCACCAAAAACATAAATGTAAAAAAGGAGAGCCAAGTTCAATACAAAAATTATGCTTGGCTGTGGGGCTCGCCGCAAAAAGAATGGAGATCTAAATGAGTGCCACTGCCAAGTTCTATGCAAAATCCAAATATGTATTTATAGGAACAAAATAACATTATAAACAAGTATTAAACTCTATTTCTTTGCTTTATTGGATACCTATAACAATTGCTGTTATTTAAAAAAATGTGAGATCTTAAAGTAGGTTAGACTTGACTTGGCCAGTTTTCATTATATCAATCATTTTATTTATATTGTAATTCTGATAAAACCTGTTTTTTGTATTGAACTTGGCTTTCCTTTTTTACATTTATGTTTTTGGTGGGATATCAATACTTTTTGTAAAGAAAAATAGGCAGGTATTGAGATTTAATGTTTTTTCTTGTGTTTCCGCTGTATGGTTTTTACTTCTGTTCTTTGTATAATTATGTGGTGCCGCGCGCCGCCGACGACACACCGTTGGCCGGTTGTTTAGAGCGTATTACAAGTTTTTTGTATGGGGACACCACTTATTTTTTGACTAAACTTTATTTTAATATAGCAAATATAATAATACATATATTGGGGTAGTTTCAAATATCTGCTTGTAACGGTTCCAACGCTACAATAAAAAAATATTTTTTTGTATGGGGACCCCCCCTATTTTTTAACTTTATTTTATTTTTAGATTTTTTCCTACGGTTACACACAATAACCAAGCTGGATTCCAAATTTCATCCTTCTAGGTCATCTGGAAGTAGGTTAGGTTTAGGTACTATAAGTCATAAGTCAGTCTTAAAATTTACGACTTTTTGACCTTCATACCTTTATAACCGTTTGAGCTAGCTTCATGAAATTTGGGCTTCTAGATATCCTTATGGATATAATTAAACACACGTAGTTTTATGTGTTTACGTCAAAGATGTTTTGAGTTATAGAAGGGTCAAAAGTGGCACCAAGTGGTTCGTGTAATATTACACTCGGCGCTGGCTAGCCAGTTCCTTTGCTTGAACTTGGCTTGACACGCTGCCGCGTGTCTAGATTCGTGGTCAGTTGTGTGTTATTCCAGCCGTGTATGATAGGTACTTTATTTACATCATTAGTCAAGTTAAAAGTACCAAACCTGTTTTCGTGTATTAATAAATATCCTGAAGCCTAAGTAATCAAAGTCGAAGCTTTTTACGTCCGCAACATACTTAGACGCTATTTATGCCCCTTGTCCCCTGATATTGACGTTGATGTTTCTGGTTAAGAATTACAGATGGCGCTTCAAAATTGATGCAAAAAAGTTCCACGAGTGTGCTCTATTTGTCCTATATATAGATGGTCAAGCAAATCTTCTCAGTAGAGAAAGGCGCGAAATTAAAATTTTCTATGAGACGATATCCCTTTGCGCCTACAGTTTTCAAATTTGCCGCCTTTTCTACTGACAAGATCTGCTTGACCAATTATATTATAAATACAACTCCTACTCTTTGTTTAAAAATCTATCAGTTAAGGGCTCCACAGACCTTGCAATAAATCCACGCGATCTTTGATCCATTGTTGCCTATAGTGCGACATAAAATAGTAGAAATTAAATAAATGGAACTCAACAATTTCCATACTAAATTATTGCCATGTGTAAGCATTTCACGTCAAAAATGTGAGAGTTACGTAGAAAGTGACGCCCTCATTTATTTTCTATTATTTTATGTCGCACTATACGAGTACCAAAAATTATATAGCGATTGAATTTGTTGCACCTACTTGGTGCAACAAAGTCAATCGCTGTATAATTTTTGGTTAACCGCGAGTTCTTAGTTCGGGGCGAACTACTAGTAAAACAAATAACTATTTCTCGAGTCTGATTCTAAACGCCACTTGTCGACACTATGTCAGTAAATTAAGTATTAATCGGAATTTTTTCTCAGATTTAAATAAAAACGTGGGGCGTTAACAAAGTAAAATCTAATTTAATCCTTCAAGTCAATTTTACCTATTTCTTATAAAGCCATCTCGATCTGAAATTTTGGTGATACCTACACCGATTAATATGGTAAGTAATTGGTGGATCTCTTTAGTGGCTAGAGTTAAACCAAGAAAAGTCTGCAGAGATTTTGACGGCATACGCGGTGCAGAGTGCAGGTGTTATTTTACACGTCAAATTTCTATGAAATTATGACATATAAATAACACTGGCACTGCGTGTGCTCTCAACATGTCTGCAGACTTTTCTTGGTCTAACTCTACTAATAGACTTCAGATGATTCACTTTACCACATAATAAGTGTCTTTATGAAAAATCTAATGTTGACAGTATTTCTGGATTAAATATTCTCGCCGTCTCAACTCAAGTTAGCGGCTCCGCGGCCCGTGACCTTGTCGCGAACCACGCGAACCGTCGAGTCGAGTCAACTCGAATCAGCGGCCAAATCAATTGGAATGATTCGAAATAAAAAAAAGTGGACTCGTCACATCGCTACGCGCCGCGCCGCGTTTGCAACGAGATCGAGGACACTTGTATGGTTATCAAAGGATTGATTTAGCCGCGTTGCGCCGCGCCGCTTCGCTTCGCGATCGCGCGATGTTCGCCTACGTAAGACGCTGCGTTATTAAACTACTCGAGAAACTGAAAACAGTGAATAATAGAGATACTACTCCTAGTAATACGTGTGATGGACCTTATATAAATACCCAGAGAGCGAAACTTTGGTGCCGATGACAGACGTATGACGTCAAGCTAAGTACAGAGTAATGTTATCTAGATTAAAGATACTTAATCAAATAACAACTTATTAGCCTCTTTACTGATATTGAAACTTGAGTTGAGAGTTTTTATACGTACTGGCCATACGTGGCCAGTACGTATAAAAACATAACTGTCTTTGTCATGTTAAATAAAAATAAGATTGTTGGAAATTACAACCAATTTCTGTTTAAATACTTCTTTTTTAATTTTATTTTTATTTTATTTATTTGGAAAGCAAACAGAAATAAGTGAGCAGGAGATAAGTTTACAGAGACAAACTAAGGACATTCACTTATTTCCTTAACAGCTCTCACTAAAACATGTACTTATAACAGAAATATACTACACTTAACTACTCTTAAGGTACTAAATACAATTATTAATTTACTAACACTACATAGACGCTAAGCTTATCAAACAGAATGATGATTACTAAGAGAGGAAGAGACACAGTAAAAAACAGTAACGACTAACACGACTATTGTACAATAGGTACCTACTATAAGTATGTAGTATGCCTATGTTCACTCATGCATTAAAGTAAGAAGGTAGATCTCTTATTAACTATCCATTGCCAATTTCAGTTTTTTTTCTTAAATTGCAGTTTACTATTATTAAAGATGTCGTCTGAAACCCAAAATTTATTGTACTCATCACAAATACGGTGCAAAGGTGCGCGAGCGCCAGCGTGGCTCGAGGACAGCGGGACGGCAAAAGAGGCGAGGGATCGCAATGAGCGCGCGCTACGTGTAGGGACTCTAAAGTAAAGTTCCTCAAGAAGTTCAGAACTTTTATAAAAGCCCGAACAAATATTAAATAGCGTTGTCGCGTCAGCCATTTTACGCCGAGCTTCAAGAGTTGGAAGGTTATATTTTTTAAGAAGAGCAATGTAGGACATTTTTTTACCTGTTAGTCTGCGGTGCATTGACCTGATTGACCTCAGGAACCGCTTTTGCACTTAGTAAAATACGAGGTAAAATATAACCGAAATATTATTGTTTGAAATCGCTATGAAGTCTACGCAGCCGTATACTTGCAGAAATTTCCTTTTCTGATTGTAAAAAAATGAAAAAATGTACCGCTCCTGCTGTGACCAAAATTTATCAGCAAAAGCAAGCAATTACCTACATTATTTTTTGTGTAAATTACCAAGCATTTTTATAAATTAACAATTATACATATAATATATTCTCTTTATTTATTAACCGACTTCAATTTCATAGAAGGAGGTTCTGTATTCGGTTGCGGCCAATTTTTTTTTTTATGTACATTCACCGATTACTCCGACATCCGTAGTCCGATTTGAGTAATTCTTTTTTTGTTTGAAAGGATCTACCTCCAAGTTGGTCCCATATTAATTTGGTTCTACACACTGATTTAAACTTTCACGATTATTTAACATTATGAAACTACATCATATATAATATGTATTCTCATTTCATTTATTGATTTTATTTTCCTGAAAGAGCTACGTATTTGTATAAAGTTATGTACCTACTCACTGAGTATAATTGCATGAATTCTATAGTAATTTAAATTGTATTTTTCTTAATTACTCGTAATGCATGTTAATTATAAGATGTAATAATGTTTTGAAAAGATGTGTTCCGTCGAGTTTGTTGCCGGTCCCATATTGGGATACCCTACTCCAATTGAGGGGGGATTTAAATCTTCTCGGGGCAGAGGTGTACGGTTGGAGCCGGTAAAGGTTTATTTGACGTTCATAAGCGCATTGTAATATGCCTACTTGAATAAACTATTTTTTATCTTTATCTTGATCTTTACACAACGGGACTTATTCGCGTATTTAAGTTTTAAGATTGACCCCCGACGTTTCGAGGACGGCGTTGTTGATGTCAACTTAAGCCAGTCTTCTCCGAGACCACGGGGACAACGCCGTCCTCGAAACGTCGGGGGTCAATCTTAAAACTTAAATACGCGATTAAGTCCCGTTGTGTAGTTTCATAATTTGGTTCTGTTCTGATGATGGGGTCCATGAGGAATTGAGGGAACTCCTCAATTTTTAAAGGCACATGCATGGTGATTTGGGTGTTTTCTTAAGCAATTTCTCCCGAAAACCACCAATTTGATGAAGTAGACCTGATGATGATGATTATTTTGATGATAATGATGATTTTTTTTTAAATGCAGTATGTTTTTTTTAATGCAGCGAGTACTCCGGCACCTGTGATCCGATTTGAGTAATTATTTTTTTGTTTGGAAGAAGTTACCTCCAAGGTGTCTCCGTATTATTTATGGTTCTGGTCTGATGATGGAATCCATGAGGAATTGAGGGAACTCAGGCACGTTTAAAGTGATTTCGGTGTTTTCCAAAGTAACTCGAGCATTTGCTTCCGAAAACCACCAATTTGATGTAGTGCAACTGTAGCCTTACCATGAGTTTGACACTAACCCCGATCAGTAGCCTTACCACGAGTTTGACATTGACATATTCGCTAAAGTCTTCGTAACTTTCTTTTTATGCATCTCGCTCGCACTAATATGCCAGTAAATCAATATATCAATGTTAAACTCGTGGTCAGCTGGTAAGGCTACTGATCGGGGGTTAGGGTTAGGAGTTAAGGGGTCAGGGATTAAGGGGTCGGGGAATGGCGGTTGAAGGGTTGCTGGTTCAGGGTCGAGGGGTTTCTGGATCAGGGGTTGATGCGCTGTGAGGTGGAGTGATCGGGGGGTTGAGGGATTGGGTCAGTGGCGGGGCGGGTGGATGGATTTAGTGTATTGGCAGGAATTATAATTTCCCAAACGGACTCGAGAAAATTCCTGATTACATATATTTAAAGTTACTCGAATTTAGTGTAAAACATGATCTTGTTTTTCATTCATGCGTCGCGCTCTTAACAATGCGTTAAAACTAAAAACTTTTTACAAAAAAAGCAAACCGACTTCAAAAAGGATGGCCCATATGGCACACTGTGGAGACGACCGAGGAAGAAGAAGAAGAAGAAAGAAGCGTGTAACTAATAGTTTTCGAGTTTGCGTTGCATGGAAGTTGTTATCGCTAATATATAAGTTAATTAACTATATCTAACCTGCATTATTGCGTTTATATTGATCAGGTCATTACGTTATGTTACTTATGGCAAGTGACGTCATCAACGACGTTATGGTGAACTACTCCCATAGACTAGGAATCCTCTAGACCGAGATTAGAGCAATTATTTCTTGCAACCGATGATGCCAAAAATGCGGGGGTGCGCGGGACGAGGTAAGCGAAGTCCCGTGCCGTGATTGGTCCGTTCAAAGACACGGACGTCACACAAAGACACTTACGACTCGAACATGGAGTAAAATTACCGTATGCGTGGCAGAGGGGGTAGGGCGACTATGCTCAGTCTGGAGGATGTTTTGTCTGTGACTATATACTCCTAAATAGTAGGACGTAATGATAGCAATAGGTAGTATATTAATAATATTTACTTACTTTCTGAGAACTTCAGTATCCAAATGTGTGAACTTTGAAGCCCGATTAACCGGGGAGGACAAATCGGCCGTATTTTTTTAACTGAAATTTAATAACAAACCTTAATTTCGTTGGTCATCGGGTCAGGGTGCGGAAATTTAGAAAAAAAACAATTTTAATGTTAGTTAGGTTCTGACCGAGGTTAAGGTGGGTTAGTAGGAATTTGTGGCTTTCCATCACAGAATGGTCCTTATGGTTCAAGTGAAATAAGGCCCATTCTATCAACATTTTTGTTGGATGTTCATATAATATGGCACTTGAAGCATATAATGGAAAGTCACAGAAGGGTGTGTATTGTGGATGGATAACTTTATTTAGATAACCATGAAGATAATGTTAGGTTAGGTTCGGACTAGGCTAAAGTAAGGACGCTAAGAACGAAGAATTTCGTACATTGACCCGCCATTTCCAATCTGACCGCCACATCGTAGTTATGAAGGAGGGATCTTCGATAGATAAGAGTGGAAAATTGATAACTCGAGCAGTTGACTTGTTACCGGGATACCGGGCCTATTAACGTTACCAATTCACGTCATAAAGTACCGTTACGTAACGGTAAAATCATAAAAATACCTCAATACCGATAATTGTGCAACAAAAACAAAAAATAAAAAAACAAAGATGGGGAAGTAAGACAAAAAAGTACAACTGCCCTGTTGT
Source organism: Cydia fagiglandana (assembly GCF_963556715.1). Lineage (NCBI taxonomy): Eukaryota > Metazoa > Arthropoda > Insecta > Lepidoptera > Tortricidae > Cydia > Cydia fagiglandana. The sequence goes on along the minus strand of NC_085959.1, from coordinate 121,210 downwards.
CAGTACAACACTACTACAGTACAACAGTACAACATTACTCTGTTCAGTAACCATTCACAATTTCAACAGAGTAATTAAATATATTAAGTCACTCTTTAATTACATTAATATTATTCTCTTTGGTTTGTTTTTTGTACCATCAATCTAAAAAAAATGCAATATTTAGTTCCCAGAATGGTTTCTTTACACAACACAAAAGTTCAAAATAGTACATTTCGATGCTAGTGCGGAAGGTATGTCATTACTTCACGAGTACCGAGATATCTTGCCACGAGCCGCAGGCGAGTGGCAAGACTCGGGACGAGTGAAGAATGACATTTCCGCACGTGTATCGAACGACGTTTTTTAATACAGTTGCGAAAAAATAAGAAAAACATTGTTAATTGTACACTAAACAAAAGTGGTAACAGTGACAGCTCGGTTAGACGTCGTCTTTAAGTATATTATATCTATGGGCGTTTGGCAGCTATTCCGTTCCATTCAGTCAACTTATTAAGAACGGAAAGAAAAATCTTTTTAATACAGTTGCTCAAAAAGTGCTACTTTACGTAGCTGTTTAGCGTGCGGAAAGTTGGTTATCTCGAACTAGTGCTTTTTACTTTTCCAATTTTTTTAAATTTATACTTGTTCCAATTCACGACTACTTATTGATGAGTGTTAATATTAGTTTCCTTTAAACGTCGTAATCAGCATAAAAACCTACCGTTAATGTAAGAATACGAAAAATATTACATATTTCATATTTAATTACTTACCTCTTCATCATTATAACACGTTTAATTTTTAATATTCAATATTGAAAATTCCGTTCTTAATAAGTTGACTGAATGGAACGGAATAGCTGTCAAACGCCCATAGATATAATATACTTAAAGACGACGTCTAACCGAGCTGTCACTGTTACCACTTTTGTTTAGTGTACGATTAACAATGTTTTTCTTATTTTTTCGCAACTGTATTAAAAAACGTCGTTCGATACACGTGCGGAAATGTCATTCTTCACTCGTCCCGAGTCTTGCCACTCGCCTGCGGCTCGTGGCAAGATATCTCGGTACTCGTGAAGTAATGACATACCTTCCGCACTAGCATCGAAATGTACTATAGCAACACTAGAGAAAGTGCAATTTAACCTTTTCACACATTCATAATTTTTGTGAAAAGGGATAGGTATAAGTTGTTTTTGAAAGCCAATATTTCCGTTACTTTCACATAAGTCAGGTTAATTTAAATGACAAGTTATAATTCATGACTTAAACTATCTAAACTAAAATCAAAAACCTAATTTTTTTAGAAACAATGCAGAGAAAACACGGTTTGAAACGTTTTTCGGCCATACTGAAAAATTAAATTTTTTGAGTTTAACCCTTTTACACTGGAGGCACAGAATTGTAACGTTACCTGATAACTTAAAATTATTATCACCTTACCTAGTTAACGTTAATCTATATATATAAACGTGAAAGACCTGACTGACTGACTGACTTAAATCAACGCACAGCCCAAACCGCTGGGACTAGAAAGTCCAAATTTAGCAACTAGATTCCTTATAAGGTCTAGGGGTCTACTAAGAAAGGATTTTTCAAAATTAATCCCCTAAGGGGGTTAAAAAGGGGATGAAAGTTTGTATGGGGTTAAAGTTTTCTTTTAAGCTAGGAATTTGAATCTTCGTAAATAGATATATTATTAAAATACAAAAAAACTAATTTCAGCGTTTTAGAAAATTCATCCCTTAAGGTGATGAAAAAGGGGTTGAAAGTTTGTATGGATATCAAAATTTTTTTCGAGTGGTGGACTTCAATGTTTGTATTTAGGGATATTATTAGAAGACAGGAAAAGTAATTTCAGCGTTTTGTAAAATTCATCCCCTATAACAGGGTTAAAAAGTAGTTGAAAATTTTAATCCATTACAAATGCTTTGAAACTTCTTAGAAAGACATAATAGCCGATTACAAAAAAAGTGATTACAACATTTTTGGAAATTCAACTCCTAAGGGGGTTAAAAAGGGGATGAAAGTTCGTCTTCGGGTGCAAATTTTATTTTAAGCTAGGAACTTGAAACTTTGTAAAACAGTATCAAATTCAAATACAAGAAAACTTATTTCAGCGTTTTAGAAAATTCATCCCCCAAGGTGGTGAAAAAGGGGTTGAAAGTTTGTATGGATATCAAAAAATTTTTCGAGCGCGGGACTTGAATCTTTGTATTTGGGGATATTATTAGAAGACAATAAAAGTAATTTCAGTGTTTTGTAAAATTCATCCCCTAACAGGGTTAAAAAGGGGATGAAAGTTTGTATGGGGTTTAAGTTTTCTTTTGAGCTAGGAATTTGAAACTTCGTTAAAAGATACATCATTAAAATACAAGAAAACTAATTTCAGCGTTTTGTAAAATTAATCCAACAGGGTTAAAATGGGTTTCAAAGTTTGAATCCATTACTAATGCTTTGAAAATTCTTAGAGGCATAATAGCCGATTACAAAATAAATAATTGCAACGTTCTTGGAAATTCAACCCCTAAGGGGGTTAAAAAGGGAATGAAATTTCGTCTTCAGGTGCAAATATTATTTGAAGCTAGGAACTTGAAACTTTGTAAAAAGGTATTAAATTAAAATACAAGAACACTAATTTCAGCGTTTTTGAAAATTCATCCCCTATAGTGGTGAAAACGGGGTTGAAAGTTTGTATGGATATCATACATTTTTCGAGCGCGGGATTTGAATCTTTGTATTTGGGGATATTATTAGAAGACAATAAAATTAATATCAGCGTTTTGTAAAATTCATCCCCTAACAGGGTTAAAATGGGGTTCAAAGTTTGAATCCATTACAAATGCTTTGAAACTTCTTAGAAAGACATAATAGCCGATTACAAAAAAAGGTAAGTGCAACGTTTTTGGAAATTCAACCCCTTAAGGGGGTTAAAAAGGGGATGAAAGTTCGTCTTGGGGTGTAAATTTAATTTTAAGCTAGGAACTTGAATTATTTGCAAAAAAAGATATTAAATTATAAAACTCAAAAACTAATTCAAGCATTTTTGAAAATCATCCGCCAAGGTGGTGAGAAAGGGGTTGAAAGTTTGTATGAAGATCAGATATTTTGTGAGTGCGGAAATTGAATCTTTGTATAAGGGCATAGGCACCTATTATGAGAATACAAGAAAAGTAATTTCAGCAACCAACATCAAAATTCACTTGACTTAAAACTTCATACAACTTGCTAAAAAAGAAAGTACTTAATTTCAACATTGCTTGGATATGAAAATTATAGTACTAAAGATGTATAATGTTGAAGATAAGATTCCACGCGGACGAAGTCGCGGGCAACAGCTAGTCTATATATAAACATGAAAGACCTGACTGACTGACTTAAATCATCGCACAGCCCAAACCGCTGGGACTAGAAAGTCCAAATTTGGCAACTAGATTCCTTATAAGGTTAAGGGGTCCACCAAGAAAGAATTTTTCAAAATTCATCCCCTAAAGGAGTGAAATGGGGGTCCAAAGTTAGTATGGGGTTAATTTTTTCTTTTAAGCTAGGAATTTGAAACTTAGTAAAACGATATAATATTATCAAAATACAAGAAAACTAATTTCAGTGTTTTTGATAATTCATCCCCTAAGGTGGTGAAAAAGGGGTTGAAAGTTTGTATGGATATCAAACATTTTTTCGAGTGGTGGACTTGAATCAATTGTATTTAGGGATATTATTAGAAGACAGGAAAAGTAATTTCAGCGTTTTGTAAAATTCATCCCCTAACAGGGTTAAAAAGGGGTTGAAAGTTTGAATCCATTAAAAATGCTTGAAACTTCTTAGAAAGGCATAACAGCCGATTACTAAAAAGTAATTGCAACATTTTTGGAAATTCAACCCCTAAGGGGGTTAAAAAGGGGACGAAAGTTCGTCTTCGAGTGCAAATTTTATTTTAAGCTAGGAACTTGTAACTTTGTAAAAATGTATTAAATTCAAATACAAGAAAACTAATTCCAACGTTTTAGAAAATTCATCCCCCAAGATGGTGATAAAGGGGTTGAAAGTTTGTATGGATATCAAACATTTTGCCGAGCGCGGGACTTGAATCTTTGTATTTGGAGATATTATTAGAAGATAATAAAAGTAATTTCATCGTTTTGTAAAATTCATCCCCTAACAGGGTTAAAACGGGAATGAAAGTTTGTATGGGGTTAAAGTTTTCTTTTAAGCTAGGAATTTGAAATGTCGTAGAAAGATATATTATTAAAATACAAGAAAACTACTTTCAGCGTTTTTGAAAATTCATCCCCTAAGGTGGTGAAAAAGGGGTTGAAAGTTTGTATGGATATCAAACATTTTTTCGAGTGCAGGACTTGAATCTTTGTATTTAGGGATATTATTGGAAGACAGGAAAAGTAATTTCAACGTTTTGTAAAATTCATCCCCTAACAAAAAGGGGTTGAAAGTTTGAATCCATTACAAATGGTTTTGAAACTTCTTAGAAAGGCATAATAGCCGATAACAAGTAAATAATTGCAACGTTTTTGAAATTTCAACCCCTAAGGGGGTTAAAAAGGGGATGAAAGTTCGTCTTCAAGTGCAAACTTTATTTTAAGCTAGGACGTTGAAACTTTGTAAAAACGTATTAAATTAAAATCCAAAAATACTAATTTCATCGTTTTTGAAAATTCATCCCCTAAGGTGGTGAAAAAGAGGTTGAAAGTTTGTATTTGGATATCAAAATTTTTTTCGAGCGCGGGACTTCAATCTTTATATTTGAGGATATTATTACAAGACAATAAAATTACTATCAGCGTTTTGTAAAATTCATCCCGTAACAGGGTTAAAATGGGGTTCAAAGTTTGAATCCATTACAAATGCTTTGAAACTTTTTAGAAAGACATAATAGCCGATCACAAAAAAAAGTTATTGCAACGTTTTTGGAAATACAAGCCCCAAGGGGGTTTAAAAGGAGATTAAATTTCGTCTTGGGTTGTAAATTTAATTCTAAACTAGGAACTTGAACTTTTTGCAAAAAAAGGTATTAAATTAAAAAACATGAAAACGAATTTAGGCATGTTTGAAAATTCATCCCCCAAGGTGGTGAGAAAGGGGTCGAAAGTTTGTATGAAGATCAGATATTTTGTGAGTGTGGAACTTGAATCTTTGTATAAGGGCATATGTACCTATTATTACAATACAAGAAAAGTAATTTCAGCAACCAACATCAAAATCCAGTTGACTTAAACTTCATACAACTTGCTAAAAAAGAAGAGTAATTTCAACATTGCTTGGATATGAAAATTAAAGGTACTAAAGATGTAAAATGTTGAAGATAAAATTCCACGCGGACGAAGTTGCGGGCAACAGCTAGTCTATATTTATAAACGTGAAAGACCTGACTGACTTAAATCAACGCACAGCCCAAACCGTTGGGACCAGAAAGTCCAAATTTGGCAACTAGATTCCTTATAAGGTCTAGGGGTCCACTAAGAAAGGATTTTTCAAAATTAATTGTATGGGGTTAAAGTTTTCTTTTAAGCTAGGAATTTGAATCTTCGTAGAAAGGTATATTATTATAAGACAAGAAAACTAATTTCAGCGTTTTTAAAATTCATCCGCTAAGGTGGTGAAAAAGGGGTTGAAAGTTTGTATGGATAACAAAAATTTTTTTGAGTGGTGGACATCTTTGTATTTAGGGATATTATTAGAAGACAGGAAAAGTCATTTCAGCGTTTTTTAAATTCATACCCTAACAGGGTTAAAAAGGGGTTGAGAATTTTAATCCATTACAAATGCTTTGAAACTTCTTAGAAAGGCATAATAGCCGATTACAAAAAAAAAGTAATTGCAACGTTCTTGGAAATTCAACCCCTAAAGGGGTTAAAAAGGGGATGAAAGTTTGTCTTCAGGTGCAAATATTATTTGAAGCTAAGAACTTGAAACTTTGTAAAAAGGTATTAAATTAAAATACAAGAAAACTTATTTCAGCGTTTTTTAAAATTCATCCCCTATGGTGGTGAAAACGGGGTTGAGATTTTGTATGGATATCATACATTTTTCGAGCGCGGGATTTGAATCTTTGTATTCGGGGATATTATTAGCAGACAAAAAAAGTGCAGCGATTTGTAAAATTCATCCCCTAACAGGGTTAAAATGGGGTTCTAAGTTTGAATCCATTACAAATGCTTTGAAACTTCTTAGAAAGACATAATAGCCGATTACAAAAAAAAAGTAAGTGCAACCTTTTTGGAAATTCAACCCCTAAGGGGGTTAAAAAGGGGATGAAAGTTCGTCTTGGGGTGTAAATTTAATTTTAAGCTAGGAACTTGAACTATTTGCAAAAAAAGGTAATAAATTAAAAAACATAAAAACTAATTCAAGCATTTTTGAAAATCATCCCCCAAGGTGGTGAGAAAGGAGTTGAAAGTTTGTATGAAGATCAGATATTTTGTGTGTGCGGAACTTGAATCTTTGTATAAGGGCATAGGCACTCATTATGAGAATACAAGAAAAGTAATTTCAGCAACCAACATCAATATTCACTTGACTTAAAACTTCATACAACTTGCTAAAAAAGAAAGTATTTAATTTCAACATTGCTTGGATATGAAAATTATAATACTAAAGATGTAAAATGTTGAAGATAAGATTCCACGCGGACGAAGTCGCGGGCAACAGCTAGTGTATGTATACATGCCAAATTACAGCTTTCTAGCACTAACGGTGGCCGTGACTACGAAACCCTAAAAAATCACCAAGCCTTGTCCGAGTAAGCTGAAGACGCTAGTTCGATTCCAGATGCGGCCATCGGAGGGCTTGGTATTTTTTTAAGTATATTTATGACAAACAGATCAAACAGATTATCCAATAGGCAAGTAGTATATGCTCACGATTTTGCACGGGCTGCCTGAGGTGTATGATTGCAACACTGTTGAGGGTCTGGCCGAACTCGGGGTGCACGACGTAGTTGCGCACGCGCCTGCCCACGCGATCCCAGCCCTCGCCGAGCAGCACGCGCGCCATGTCTCTGTCAGGGGAACAACTCTTTAAAATCTAGACACGCGGCAGCGTGTCAAGCCAAGTTCAAGCAAAGGAACTGGCTAGCCAGCGCCGAGTGTAATATTACACGAACCACTTGGTGCCACTTTTGACCCTTCTATAACTCAAAACATCTTTGACGTAAACACATAAAACTACGTGTGTTTAATTATATCCATAAGGATATCTAGAAGCCCAAATTTCATGAAGCTAGCTCAAACGGTTATAAAGGTATGAAGGTCAAAAAGTAAATTTTAAGACTGACTAATGACTTGTAGTACCTAAACCTAACCTACTTCCAGATGACCTAGAAGAATGAAATTTGGAATCCAGCTCGGTTATTGTGTGTAACCGTAGGAAAAAATCTAAAAATAAAATAAAGTTTAAAAATAGGGGGGGTCCCCATACAAAAAAAACATTTTTTATTGGGACTGATATAAGTACCTAAACCTAACCTACTTCCAGATGACCTAGAAGGATGAAATTTGGAATCCAGCTCGGTTATTGTGTGTAAGCGTAGGAAAAAATCTAAAAATAAAAAAAAGTTAAAAAATAGGGGGGTCCCCATACAAAAAAATATTTTTTTATTGTAGCGTTGGAACCGTTACAAGCAGATATTTGAAACTACCCCAGTATATGTATTATTATATTTGCTATATTAAAATAAAGTTTAGTCAAAAAATAAGTGGTGTTCCCATACAAAAAACTTTTAATACGCTCTAAACAACCGGCCAACGGTGTGTCGTCGGCGGCGCGCGGTACCACATAATTATACAAAGAACAGAAGTAAAAACCATACAGCGGAAACACAAGAAAAAACATTAAATCTCAATACCTGCCTAGTTTTCTTTACAAAAAGTATTGATACCAAAAACATAAATGTAAAAAAGGAGAGCCAAGTTCAATACAAAAATTATGCTTGGCTGTGGGGCTCGCCGCAAAAAGAATGGAGATCTAAATGAGTGCCACTGCCAAGTTCTATGCAAAATCCAAATATGTATTTATAGGAACAAAATAACATTATAAACAAGTATTCAACTCTATTTCTTTGCTTTATTGGATACCTATAACAATTGCTGTTATTTAAAAAAATGTGAGATCTTAAAGTAGGTTAGATTTGGCTTGGCCAGGTTTTATCAGAATTACAATATATATAAAATGATTGATATAATGAAAACTGGCCAAGTCAAATCTAACCTACTTTAAGATCTCACATTTTTTTAAATAACAGCAATTGTTATAGGTATCCAATAAAGCAAAGAAATAGAGTTGAATACTTGTTTATAATGTTATTTTGTTCCTATAAATACATATTTGGATTTTGCATAGAACTTGGCAGTGGCACTCATTTAGATCTCCATTCTTTTTGCGGCGAGCCCCACAGCCAAGCATAATTTTTGTATTGAACTTGGCTCTCCTTTTTTACATTTATGTTTTTGGTGGGTAGAACAGACACCATCATCTACGTTACTCACGAGAACAGGATCGTAGTGGCTCTTCTACACCAATCTAATTATGTAGTGTAATAGGTGAGGGTGAGCTCTGGATATAGAGAAAATTATATTTTATATATTTAAGACGGTTTCCGCAAACGGAAACGCGTTTCCATGAAGTGGTCCAGAACCCCCAAGATCTACCTACTTAAAAATTCAAAAATGCTTACGGCTAACTACGGGCATAGATAGGGTCGTGGTTTCTGCCACTATGGAGTGAGAATAGATATCCAAATATTTAAAATAGGACGCCAGGATACTATACTCATCAAACGTATGACATATCCAAATGAAAATACAAATTTATTTACTAAATGCTTTTATTCACTTTGCACCACAATAAGACCTGCTACGGCCTCGAGACTTAACATTTAAATTACGTACCGTAACTATTACTAATTAAATTTAACTTAAGTACATCTCAGGCATATTTGGGCCTGTAATACACACAAAATCCTACATAGGAATTACAGGTTTCATATTAATAATAGAATTTACCATGTAGAAAGTTCACGTTAAAAAGAAATTCAGACTTAAATATTGTTTATCCTTTCCAGCAAAGGAACACAGTCACTAATGTAAATATAAGTTTTTAACTCACAGTTTTATCGAATAAACACTTCACCTCAAGTCCAAAGATTACGTGGAGAAGACGGCTTCCCAACTAGCATGGTGCGACACCACCCTAGATCTTCCAAAAGCCATAGGGCCTAGAAGGGGAAGAAGGCAAGCCAAGGGCCAAGCCAAGGGGCAGAAGGGACGAAGGGACCCTAGAAACAAAGAGAATGTTCTAGGTTTTAGAGAGGTTATGTTATAACAAGTTATATTTTAAATTTAATTGGGACAAAGCGCGATTTAGCTTGAGGAAATAATGAGATTAAAAAATCGTTACCGGTTTCTAAGCTGAGTCCCTTATATTAGACACCAGCCGTGGCGATATAGGTCCACGCGGTGAAACAAAATGATGCCTCATCTTTGTCAAGGAATTGCTGGAAATTCACACCAAAACACGACATTAGCTAATTGTAATTGACAATAAACAACTTCGCCTTTCCTTTCGTATATTTAGAAAGTGGGGACAACTCACCAAGTTGGTTTGAAAGAGGTAACAAAGTTATGCCGCCATTACCGGCGCATAGGAAGCTAGGTTAATCATATTTTGGGCCAAGCTGGAACAAAATATATCAACGATTAAAACATTGAACACCGAATTTAACCGAGTTTTAGGAAATACAATCTTTAAATAAAATACATACCCCATGAATCAATTGCCGACATGATGTACAAATTACGTCTTACATCTTGTCACGAAAGATTCCGTGATCAAGCGAAATTGAAATGGCAAAAGCCACAAACAAAGTGGTGAATGGAAAACCTCCCATTCAATGACATCGCAACTGACCGGATCCAATTTACAGAAAACCGAAGTCACCAAAAATAAAAAGAATTACTAATTTCGAAAGCTAAAAATAAGGACATTATTTATAACTACGAATTGCAAAATATAAAAGAACACATACTAAATGTTTATTCATAAATACTCTTTATGTATGACTGATTGTTTGTGCCAAACCACAGACAACAAACCGACCGACATTGACAGACGTCAATGTTTTTACTGCGACAATAAACAACACCGATTCAACCCGTTTTACCAAGTTAAAGCTATTTCCACGTAGTATTTCCATGTTACAAGTGTACTTCAATTGTGAAATGTGTATGCCACAAAGAAAACAAAGTGATTATGTCCCAGCACAACGCAGGAACGAGAAATGGATGCGCTAAATGCGACGAGTTATAGATGATAGTTGACCTACCATTCCGGTAAGTTTTATCCTCTAAATATAGCCAAAAGCGTATATGTGAAGATTAAAAACAACATACGGGTCTCCGACCTTGACCTATCTACTCTAATACCCGTGTAGAACGTATATTAACCACCAAATTCTTACCAAACAAACATCTACTTTTCTAACCTATAAAGTGCCTATCTACAATAACCTTCAGACGTTTATAACACTGGGTGGCTACCCTAAAGTGTTACAGTAGTATGTCTACAACTTTTAATAATGATAAAAAGTAGATGAGTTGACAGTGACGTCACTATAATCGTTTTTATATAAATTCCATATTAGCAAATCGTTTTGTTCTAAAATCGAAGCTCTTTTGACTAGTAATAGTAGGACAGGAGCCTATATATGTTGCCAGCACCAAGGTTGGAATGATTTATATAACAACTTCGTCAATATCAAATGTGTGCTCGGAGAGCATCACGTTGTAGGGTGGTTGTTCTTAGTAAAGCGGTAGCAGGACTTTACAATCAGCCAAACGCATTTCAAGATTAATTATTCATTAGTTGCACACGTCATAATGAGCTCACATGTATAAACAACATAGGTAAATGAGATAAAAAAAATATATTCATAGCTATGGCAACAAAATCAATTATATATAAATTACAAACTGAAATATATGTCATGTACATACTCGTACTTACTAAGTACCTAATGACAAACGACGAAGCTCCCCAGTAGTGATGAAGGCCGGGTTCGAACCGGCGTCTATTCAGCTATCGAGGCTAACGCCCTGAGCCCTTAGACCACCCATTTCAATTTATAAAATAAATATACTCGAGACGACTTCGCCATTCTGAAGCTCAACCGAAAATCCTAATATTTTAGGGTAACCAACTAACCAGCAGTCCAGCAAACTTATTCATGTAATTTTTAAGAAAAAAAAACCGACTTCTATGGGGCCCGGTGAAAAATTATGGTAGATGGTGCACTATGTAGAAAAGGAGGTAAAACCAGTACTTTCTAACAAACAAACAAACAAATTATTTATTTGCAAAAAAGGGTAATTACAGGTCTTATTCTTATACAGTATTATGTTTCACCTTTTCAGCTGTGTACAAACAGCATGCAAATCCATAAAGGCTTCTTAAAAAATATGTAGATACATTTGAAAACTATAAAACTTTAACATTTTATTAAAATTATCAAATTATAATTATTTACAGCCATTTATATAGTTTTAACCATAACTAAATCAATTACAGATAACATTTATTTAAAAATTTACACAGATCGTTGCTTACTCTACGTTATTTAAAAAATCTTGTATACTATAGAAACACCGATCAAGAAGCCAATTTCTTAAAGTTTGCTTAAACTCATTGCCTTCGAGAGCTTTTATTTGAACAGGCAACTTGTTAAAGATCACAATACTCATATTAAAAGCATTTTTTTTATAAATGCTGGTCATACATCGTGGCTGATTGAGGAGATTTTTATATTGTGGTCGTGGATTAGCACAAAACAAGTCTGAACATTTTATGAAATAATTTGGAAATTGCTTAACAAAAGTACAAATTTTTAATATATATATGCAAGCCAAAGGCAAGATGTTGAACTGTTTAAACAAAGGTCTACAACTGCTATCTACACGAGCATTTGCAATGACACGTATACATCTCTTTTGAAGCTTGAATGCCCTTTCAACATCCACAGAGTTGCCCCATAGGATGAGGCCGTAGTTGAGAATGGATGCTACATGACCATGGTAAGCTACAAGGGCAGCTTCACGAGATACAGAATCGCGTAACTTTTTTAAGGCAAATACAAAACGATCGAGCCTTGAACATATTGATGTTATATGTTCCTTCCAATTTAGATAGGAGTCGATATATAAACCCAAAAATTTAATTGTTTCAGTTTTCTGAAGAGCAGCACCGTCAAGGTTGATATTAAGATGAGGAGGGGTTGCCCCGTATGAATGGAATTAGAATCTAGTAGCATTTCGTTTCCGTAAGGGTCGTAGTTCTAGCCTAACCTAACCCACTTCTCTGATTGCAGTTCGGTTCTGTGAGGATCGTAGTTCGAACCTAATCAAACCCACTTTTCTAGTAGCATTTCGTTTCTATAAAGCCCGCAGTGCTAACCAAACCTAACCCACTTTTGTTTGGTCTGTGAGGATCGCAGTTCAAACCTAACCTAATCTACTTAACGGCGCATGCCGTGCGGTGTACGGGGGTATGAGCGGGAGGGGTTTGGCATCATCATACTATATACCTACATTTTATGGTAGGTAATCATAGGGTTTATTTAGTTTAGGTATCATAGTGATTTTCCGGGTCAAGGTCCAGGTCTCTGAGTCCGAGTCCGGGTCTGAGTCTGGGTCCGAGTCCGGGTCCGAGTCCGGGTCCGAGTCCGGGTCAGAGTCCGGGTCCGAGTCCGGGTCCGAGTCCGGGTCCGAGTCCGGGTCCGAGTCCGGGTCCAAGTCCGAGTCCGAATCCAGGTCCGAGTCCGAGTCCAGGTCCGGTTCCGATCCGGGTACGAGTCCGGGTCCCAGTCCAAGTCAAAATCGAAATTCGAAATCACCAAACGTGTACTATGCGTCGTTGAAGAGTTCTGTTCTGATCATCATCAGCAGTTCCACTTCATCAAATGCGACAGTTTTTAATGTAAATGCTTGATTTTATGATGAAAATACAGAAAATTCTATACGTATGCCTTTAAGATTTGAGGAGTTCCCTCGATTCCTTATGGATCCCATCATCAGAACTCGAGCTTGACAGAAATGTGGCTTAAAAACTAAACTTGCTTAGCAAACATAACGAAGAGGACAAATCGCCAAACGTGAACTATGCGTCGTTGAAGAGTTCCGTTCTGATAATCATCAGCAGTTCCACTCCATCAAATGCGACAGTTTTGAATGAAAATGCTTGATTTTCTGATGAAAATACAAAAACCTCTATACGCATGCCTTTAAAATTTGAGGAGTTCCCTCGATTTCTCATGGATCCCATCATCAGAACTCAAGCTTGACAAAAATGTTGCTTAAAAACTTAACTTGCTTAACAAACATAAGGAAGAGGACAAATCGCCAAAAGTGAACTATGCGTCGTTGAAGAGTTCCGTTCTGATCATCATCAGCAGTTCCACTTCATCAAATGTCACGTTTTTGAATGTATATGCTTGATTTGTTGATAAAAACACAAAAATCACTATATGTATGCCTTTAAGATTTGAGGAGTTCCTTCGATTCCTCATGGATCCCATCATCAGAACTGGATTTTGACAAAAACGGGACCAATCTGTATGCATATACATGCAATCAAAAAAATAATTTTTAAAATCGGTCCAGTAATGACGGAGATATGGAGTAACAAACATAAAAAATAAAAAAAATAAAAAAAAACACAACCGAATTGATAACCTCCTCCTTTGGGATTTGGAAGTCGGTTAAAAATGTACATTTCTTGTCTGTAGAACACAGGTATAGCATATATAGAATGATGGAGCATAATAATATAGAATCACCAGGGTCTTGCCATTAGGCGTACAAACATTCAAACTTATAAATTAAGTCAGTCAAATTTCAGCAGGCTTTCTATTTTTCATTGGTGTGACCTACCACGATTTGTATATAAAATATGCAAGATCACCTGAAATTCCGTTTCGGCATAGGGCCGATATCCGCAGTATTGCCTATAACAAATTCGGCGTGAATCAAAACTACGGTAGTGACGGCCCGCGTGGGGCCCAGGTCGCCACCTGCAAACGAAATATAAAGCCGATTAATAAAAAGTTTTTTTTACGAAACATAGGTACATATTCGCTCCGTGCATGACTGTGACGCCGCCCTATTGGGAGTGGGACATATTGATAGTTTAACAGTTGCCAACTGTTCATATTTTTTCATCACACTTGCTCGAAAAATACTTCATTTCATGCAGGTGTATTGAAGTACGAAGGCCTATATTGTTCCCGCGGGAGTTATAGCTTTTTAGGGTTCCGTAGCCAAATGGCAAAAACGGAACCCTTATAGATTCGTCATGTCTGTCTGTCCGTCCGTAACTCCGTACCTATGTCACAGCCACGTTATTCCGAAACTATAAGAACTATACTGCTGAAACTTGGTAAAAGTAGATGTATTCTGTGAACCGTATTAAGATTTTCGAAAATTGAAAAAATAAATTGGGGAATCCCCACACTTTGAACTGAAACTCAATTTTTTTTTTCATCAAACCCCTACGTGTGGGGTATCTATGGTTAGGGCCCCCCCACATCTGGCGTCTTTCGAGCGTCGGCGTCTGTCGGCGTCGGTCCAGCGCTATGGAAAATGACGTCGCTGCGCAGTTGCGTCGACGCTGCGTCGACGTTGCGTCGACGTCGGCCATAGAATTGTAGACGCCGACGCTCGAAAGACGCTAGATGTGGGGGGGCCCTTAGGTCTTCAAAAATGATATTGAGGTTTCGAATATTAGTACAGCGGCCAGTATCGTACCGACGAGTGGTACCGTTGTGTTCGGCAGAGTTTACTGAGTACGAAATAAGAACGCGCCACTTCCTAAGACTGTGGAGGGGATAACTGTGACGTCACAAAGATGGCGGTCCCGGATTTCAAAGTTTGGATAATTACTCGGCATGTTACTATCGGATTTTTAAAAATGAGGTGTCCTGTAAAAGCTTATGAAATGTAGAATAAAACATGTCTTACAACTATAAGTGTAATTCAATTTATTTTTTTATTTACAAAAATCCGAAAACTTTACGTTTGTGTTTTTTTTCTCACCCAAAAAACACAATGAAAACGGCCACTTAGATAAAAATATGTTACATAAATAATTTAGGTAGATGATTAAGCTATACGTTACTTCTTGAATTTTGTGAATCCGATAATAAATAAGTAAACTACGATGATTATACCGCGGGCGCGGCGCAGCGAACTGCGCGCGCTCGGTTACTTGGAGGCGCGGGCGCGACTGAGAATGCGACTGTATGTCAAAAACTACCTAATATTTTTAAACGAATGATATATCAAATGAAATATATTTAAATAACCTATAAAACGTGGTTATAAACTGGAGCTGGTCATCGTAGATATGATTTATTTCGACGTAAACAATAATATATCAATATATGGAGGAGACAGTATGAGTTACGTATAAAAAATATATACGAGTACCTATATATATATATTTCTTGAGGAAACTTCACTCTTCAGTGTAATGTTCAGTAGAGGATTCCTGCTCCGTCTTCGCATTCAAAAGCTTTGATACGTCGTCTCGTACATCTGGAGCTTGTCATCTAATACTTAGTATATAGAAATAAACATAAAACATCCATAGACGTATTCACTTTATTTTTATATTTGAAGAATAACCATTATTAGTGAGATTTATCGAAAATAATTATCATATAAACCAAATTCATGTTATTAAGCATAAGTATCCTGGCAAAAGCGATATCTCTATCAGTTAGAAAAAATGAAATGTTGTAGATGTAGTGTACGGACGCCCCCCGGCCGGAAACAGACGGGCTGCTGATCACGTGTAGCGACCATTCAGCCCAATTCCCTGAGGTTGGAGCTGCAGGTTACTGTCCCGGCGGCATTTCCACACCATCCTCCTCAAATCTTTTTGTTTTCCTGCAGAACAGAAGGACATCTTTAAGTTCGTTGTCCTTTAGTTCGTTTTCTTTCAGTGTGTCTCTACCGAATGTATTATATCGCGGTGCCGCATACATTCTGCTAGTAAGGTAGTAAGTATAAGCTAGTCTCCTCATTACCACAGTGTGGACAGGAGGTGTCTCTACTAATTTCCATTATGTTAAGAGGTCTGTTGAGTCCGTAGTCTCAGACTGCCCTTACCTAGTTTCAAAAGATACCTGGTTCTCCTGTGATCTACACCTTTAATCATCATCTTCGACTGTGCTTCCATCTCCATCCATTTACCTTTTTTATGACTCATTTCGTAACATCCGCTGACATAGGCAGAGCCGGTTTCGGCATATTAGCACAGTGATATTGATATTTTCTCTCCTAATTTAGGGATCACTATGGCGCTCCTGCTAGTTTCGTTGAGCTTCTTCTTGAGCCATTCGTTTGATGGTCGGCGGGTGTCTGACTTCTACCTTCCAGTTGTCTCTCTCCTACATTGTACCATGTATTTCTTATCAAATATCTCCTGCCTTTTATTAGGTCGGTATTGGCCATCAACATCTCAATTTTATATAGTGCCTCTCGTTGTATCAGCGCGTGTCTCTTGTCCACGTAGCTTCTTCTTCATTCCTTACATGCTTTCATTCTATATCACTATTCAAGAGGCTCTTTTCTCCACCCCATTCCAAGCTTCAAACCTGGCATTACCTACAATTGTATGTGTCGGGGTCGTCCTCATATCCCCATATAGCACCCTGGGTAGTACATGTCACCGCCTTGTAGATCCAGCGGATCATTCCCAGCTTCAGCGCCCAGATCTTTCCCACTGCCCTTTTTTATGACATAGTGTTCTTATGGCTCTTGCCGTCTGCTCCTTGATGTGAGTTTTGTATCTGATCTGAGCGTCTGTCTAGAGTAACTCCGAGATATTTCAGCTCATTCACCATTTCTAGTTCTATACCTTGCATCTTTATGGGTTTCATCTCTTTTATCCTTCTATTAGAGAATAGCACTAGCTTTGTTTTCGACAGATTGAGATCCAGTCCTCTCTCTCTACACGTAACATTATATCTCTTACGACCCTAAAAACCGTCCCTCTCACTAGTAACACTAGCTCCGTCGTCAGAGTAAGCCTGCATGTACATACCCCCTTTGTTGAACTCTTTCACCATTGAGTCTAGCAGTAGGCACCACATCAGAGGGGACAGACGCCCTCATTGTGGGAGCCCATTTCTTGGACTAATTGTTTAATCTCTAATCTCAGCTGGGAGGCTACTTTCGACTTCGAGCCTTGACAATAATGCACTACTTATTAATAGCTAAAATACTTATATGTGCTTACAATGCATAATATTTACTAACCTTCAAGTCGCTCAAATATATCTTGTGATGATAAATTAAGTAACTTTTTACGTCTAAACGCCGTAAACTGTTTTTATTCACATTTGTTAGATTACATTTTCATACTTGGCATATAATACAATGAGCCAATCGACACTGAAGTGACTACTTTATTTTTTTATTGTTTGCTTATTTCTATATACAAGTTATTATTAGATGACAAATACTAGTTTATAACCAAGTTTTATAGGTTACTTAAATATCTTTCATTTGATATATCATTCGTTTAAAAATATTAGGTAGTTTTTGACATAGAGTACAGCATTCTCAGTCGCGCCCGCGCCTCCAAGTAACCGAGCGCGCGCAGTTCGCTGCGGCGCGCCTGCGGTATAATCATCGTAGTTTACTTATTTATTATCGGATTCACAAAATTCAAGAAGTAACGTTTAGCTTAATCATCTACCTAAATTATTTATATAACATATTTTTTATTTAAGTGGCCGTTTTCATTGTGTTTTTTGGGTGAGAAAAAAAAGACAAACGTAAAGTTTTCGGATTTTTGTAAAAAAAAAATAATTAATTGAATTACACTTTTAGTTGTAACCTCATTTTTAAAAATCCGATAGTAACTTGCTGAGTAATTAGCCAAACTTTGAAATCCGGGACCGCTATCTTTGTGACGTCACAATTATCCCCTCCACAGTCTTAGGAAGTGACGAGTTCTTATTTAGTACTCAGTAAACTCTTCCGAACACAACGGTACCACTCGTCGGTACGATACTGTCCAGTCACATCAACCTGTGTATAAGGCCCTCTGGCCGCTGTACTATATCATTTTTTTTTTAAACTGAATAGTTTGCGCGAGAGACACTGCCATAGTGGTAAAATGTGTCCCCCCCCCCCCCCCCCTCCCTGTAACTTCTAAAATAAGAGAATGATAAAACTAAATAAAATATAGAGAAATAAATTAACAAACATAATAAAACTTACAAAAACTATAGGTAAAAAATTTGCCCCAGATCGCCGTCAACGCAGCGCCAGCAGAATCCTTGGTGCTTGGAACATGGGACGGTGCCAGGGTATCAACGCAGGTAGCGTCCCAAACTAGCGGCCGACCCATGCTCCAAGGCACCAGTGTCATTCCGTCGGGCCTCTTGCCGTCATCCCTGGCCAGACCGCTGGGCTCGAGGACTGCAGGTACTTTGGCACTAACAAGAGCCCGACGGAGGACATCATTTATGCTGGCATGGCGGGGGATCCTGCCAGCGCTTCGAACACAAGAGAGGCCATGGTGGCCAAGAATGTCCACCGTGGTGCCACATTGACAGCGATGTGGCTGATTGGTAGATGCCCCTAAACGTAAGCTAGCTGCTAGGCGGAAGGTAGTGTTGTCGAGAAAAGTCCCAATGTTTGGAGAGGGTAGCGCCTGCAGCCACAGACCTGACTCCCACTCTGCAGTCGCAAGGAGACGAGCTCGGTCTATCGAACTAGGTGACGTATCTAAAAGGTTTTTCCGTACTAGTTGACAGAGCGGCTCGTCCCACTGCCTCTGCGAGCAGGGGTTTTCAGGCAGGTCTGTGTTGGGACAGGTTATAGACCAGACGTTCTTGGCCTCGGAGCAGTGCGCGGCCTCCATAGATCCAATAGAAGGACCTAGTATTTTCCCTATAAGGCTTTGAGCACCATGCACCGAGGACAAGAACGCAGGTAAGGATACACAAGAAATTTTACGGATGCCCAGGCCGCCAAACCTAATGGGTAGGCTAGCCTGGGTCCAAGACCTTTCGTCAAAAGAGATGTTAAAGATGGATGTGAGTGTTTCAACGACCAATGTATCTAATTTTGAGACCAAATTGGGGTGTTTCCAAAGATGGGTTCCGCGAAGAATATACGTGAATTTTGGAACGAAAAGACAATGCTTAATGATGGAATAGGCTGAATGTAGATTAATTTTGGCCAGGCGGTGTGATGTCGCTGTAAAATATATGATGTACATTACCATGCAAACTTCCACCGAAAATTGGTTTGAACGAGATCTAGTAAGTCTTTTTTTAATACGTCATAAATCGGAAACCGCAATTTTATTATGTTACTTGCTGCTACGGAACCATTCATGGGCGAGATCGACTCGCACTTGGTCGCTTTTTTTAATCATGTTTTTTTTTAGTTTTATCATTCTCTTATTTTAGAAGTTACAGGGGGGGGGGGGACACACATTTTACCACTTTGGAAGTGTCTCTCGCGCAATCTATTCAGTTTAGAAGAAAATGATATTAGAAACCTCGATATCATTTTTGAAGACCAATCCATAAATACCCCAAAAGTATGGGTTTCATGAAAAAAAAATTGAGTTTCAGTTCTATGTATGGGGAACCCTAAAAATTTACTGTTTTTTTTCTATTTTTGTATGAAAATCTTAATGCGGTTCACAGAATACATCTACTTACCAAGTTTCAACAGTATAGTGCTTATAGTTTCGGAAAAAAGTGGCTGTGACATACGGACGGACAGACAGACATGAAGAATCTATAAGGGTTCCGTTTCTTTTGCATTTGGCTACGGAACCCTAAAAAACGGAAAGTTATGACGTCATCTTTTTTTAGGACGGATTTTTTTTTGTTTAGAAACCAATCGTGTGTGGCAGGTATTAAATGAAAGGAGATTCGGAGCTGGTTCTAAAAATATATCACATTATTATATTTCAGTCACTTGTATTGAATTAAAACCTTAAACCGAAGCGGTCGGCCGGACCTGACGGCATCCCCGCGTTTATATTTAGAGATTGTCGTTATGTGTTAGGCGAACCGCTACTGCACGTTTACAATATATGCTTAGAGAAGGAAACTTTTCCAGACTTGTGGAAAACAACCCGTGTAGTTCCAGTTCCGAAAGGAGGGGGAAGTATAGGGGTTGAGGGATACAGGCCGGTCGCAGTCTTGTCTACCCCCGCTAAAGCATTTGAATCCGCGTTGCATAATATTATTTATAACCAATTGCGGGGTCAGCTGTCCGATGCGCAGCACGGTTTTCGGCCGGGTTGTAGTACAACTAGCAACTTGCTTAGTTACGTGGCCCAAATTATACCGGAAGTGGATAGTGGGGGGCAGGTTGACGCCGCTTATTTTGATTTCCGTAAAGCGTTTGATGTCGTTGATAATGATATGCTGCTAAGAAAATTAGCTGGCGTCGGCTTTACCCCTCATTTACTAAATTTTTTTACGAGTTACATGACTGACAGACGACAGTATGTTGAGTACGCGGGATTCAGGTCTGAGTCTTATGCTGTGAGATCTGGCGTAAGTCAAGGAAGTAACCTTGGTCCATTGGAATTTATAGTAATGGTCAATGACTTGCCTCAGGTTATCAAAAATTCGGCTTGCCTGCTTTTTGCGGATGATCTAAAGATATATTTACCTATTAAAAATATTTCGGATTGTGCTAAATTACAGAGTGACATAGATAGTGTAGTTTCATGGAGTAAAGCTAATAAGTTGTATTTTAATACGTCCAAATGCGTGACTATTACATTCACTCGAGCGCGAGGCCCCATTGTACATGACTACCAAATTGACTCGGAGATCTTAAATAGAGTGACAGAAGTTAAAGACTTGGGAGTTAAATTTACTGCTGATCTGAGGTTTAGGGATCATATCGTCAATATCTGTAAAAAAGCCTATAGAATGTTGGGTTTTGTGCTTCGGCGGTCCCATGGTTTTACAAATATTGGCGCTATTATCGCCTTATACAATGCATTAGTCCGCAGTGGGCTTGAGTGCAACGCAGTGATCTGGGCACCCCATGAAGCGAAATATAACTTAATGGTGGAGCGTATCCAGAACAAGTTTGTTCGTTTTTTGTACTGGCGGAAATACGGGGTATACCCTTTCTACCCCTTAATGTATCCGACTTTATTTGTGCTTGGCATGGTAGGGTACAACGAGCTACGGGTGCGCAGGGAACTATGCCTGGTAACATATATTTTTAAGCTACTCAGGGGCAAATTGTACAATAGTCAGGTATTAAGTTACGTGTGTGTCTATGTACCCGATAGGTATGTGTGGCGCCGGTGTCGGCCCCGACTGCTGGCCGAGCCGCGCGGGCGCACCAACCTGCTAGGGCTGGCGCCACTGACGCGCACTGTGCGGATCCTCAATATCATAGCGGAAAATATTGACATATTCTCATGTTCTTTGAATGAATTCACAATATCAGCATTGTATATATTATGTTATAGACGAAATGACATACTTTAGATTTTTGTTAATAGTTACACTATTGTCTTAGGTTTACCTGTAAAAATAGTTGTAAGTGTGGAAAAAAAAAAAAAAAAAAAAAATAAAAAAATAAAAAAAAAAAATTAAAATAATTTTAAAAAACATACCAAGTTTGGACTCCTCCAGATACGATGCCGTTGAACTATTTTTTGTAAAATATTCCTCAAATAATACCCAATTATCCTTATATCTAACCTAAGCAAATCAATTTCCAAAATATTTAGATTTAGTTTTTTTTTTAATCTTTCATTATTACAATAACGCCTGGAAGAGCTTCTGGTCCATGAAGGCGCTATTGAAGGGTGACCTTGCCCTGTGTCTCAAGCGCAAACTCATCGACATGTGTATCCTGCCTATCCTAACCTATGGTGCTCAGACATGGTCATTGACTGAGGCTTTGAAGTCCAAACTCAAGGTTTGCCAGCGAGCGATGGAGCGCAGTATACTGGGTGTTCGCAGGACTGATAGAATCAGAAACACGGAACTGCGCTCCAGAACTAGAGTTGTAGATGTAGGTGTCAAGACCGCTAAGCTTAAGTGGGACTGGGCTGGACATGTCTGCCGTATGCACCCTGAAAGGTGGGCCAAAATGGTTACGGAGTGGGACCCACGGAACACCATAGATGGTACTAGCCGGAGTGCAGGCAGACCGAAAAGGAGATGGCGGGACGACTTGGACGTATTTTCTCCGGGTTGGCGGGAAACTACAAAAGACAGGGTTGAGTGGAGGAAACGAGGGGAGGCCTTTGCCCAGCAGTGGGACACTTATCCAGGCTAACAAAAAAAAAAATTATTACAAAGTGTAGGTACTTAATATCGAATTACTCAATACGAGTAACCTTTATAAGTATGATGTCATTGGAGTAAAATAATTTCCAGAGTATTGAAACTAGGTTTACACGTTTCTTTTGGTAAGACGCTTTCGGTAAGTTATCTTATCTTACCTTATCCAATATTTTTGAACATTCAGACTCTTTGGTGTGGACTACGGTCAATGAGGCTGTCTATGCTGCTCAAGGAAATATAGTCTGTCAAGCGATTTCCGCCTGTAGAAAAAAGCGGCAAATGTAATGTCGGCTGTACACACTCGTCGAGAGCCTCTTGCCGAGAGTCTCGGTGCCGCTTCGATCCAATCGGAGAAGCGCGAGACTAGACTGTCATATATGTAGGTAGTTTTTAGTTGCGAATATACCTTGTTATGGAAGACGTGTTTTATTACCAGTGCCCTGATATTTCCCAAATATTTTACTGGCGACGACGATTTCCAAAATCCGTGCGTGCTGTGTGTAGTTGTAATTAATAAACAAACGAAAAAAAGTGCAAATACAATGTCGGTCGGCAAAATAAGTGAATTTAAAATCCATACGGACGATTGGAGGTTATACATTGAGCGGCTCGAACAATACTTTTTAGTTAACAAAATTGTGGACAATTTAAAGGTTCCCACACTAATAAGAGTTATGGGAGCCGAAAGTTATGAGCTACTAGTGAGTTTGTGTACCCCAACGAAACCGAGTGAAAAAACATTTGAGGACCTAACCACCATTATGGAAAAACATTTGCAACCGAAACCTAGTGCATTAGCCGAGCGGTATAAATTTCGTCATAGAAAGCAGGCTAACAACGAAAGTATAGCGGAGTATGTAGCAGTTTTGAAAAGGATGTCGAAGACATGTGAGTTTAAAACTGCAGTTTCGTTGGAAGAGAGCCTCAGGGATCAGCTGGTATGCGGGTTAAGTAGTGAAACGATACGGCAGCGGTTATTCGCCGAAGAAAAGTTAGATTTTGCCAAGGCGTATAGCTTGGCAGTCAGTTTAGCAGCGGCCGAAAAGGATGCGGCCGTAGTCGAGGGATCGTGCAAAAAGCAGGGGGAGGTCAAGGTGGCCGATTGTCAAGCCATAGCGGGAGTATGGCAGCGTAACGCTGGCGCTGTGACAGGCGATAAGGCGCAGGCTAGCAGCGGGCAATCAGGAGTGAACAGGCAGTTTGGGCAGCGCGGGCATTTCTCGGCGCGCGGGCAGCAAGCGAGCGGGCAACGCACGGGCGCGGGCGCGAGGCAGCCCACAGCGGCAGGACAGCGCGGGCAGCGGCAATGCTCAGTTTGTGGGGGCTCCCACCCTGAAGCGCCGGCGCAATGCAAATTCGCGCGATACGTGTGCCGCGTGTGTAATCGCGAGGGGCACCTGCGACGTGTTTGCCCTAACGTGATGGGGCACCATAGGGTGGAAGCGATGACAAACATGGACTCTGACGACAGCGACGAGGTAATTGTAATTGACATGAATCACTTATCTGTATCTGACTGTAAGCCAATAATGATTCCAATTAATGTGCACAATAAATCCTTAAGTATGGAATTAGACACCGGCTGTGCAATTAGTTGTATAAGTTCGAAATTATACCAGCGTGAGTTTGTTGATTTAGAGTTAAATAAAAGTAATGTTGTATTAAGATATTATACTGGTGAACTCGTGAAACCGCTAGGAGTAATCAAACCATTAGTTAAATACCGAGATCGGGAGGCATATTTAAATTTATATGTTATCAAAGACGGTATAACGCTTCTATTAGGGAGACAATGGATAGCGGCTTTAAATATTCTTAACTTGCCAGTATATGACGAGTACATGTTAGGGTATGTCGACAGCGAAGATAAAGGCTTTAATATAACGGAATTTAGTTCCAGATTCTCTAAGGTGTTTGAAGACGGTTTGGGCCGGTTCACGGGCGGCCAAGTGAGCATACACCTGCGGCACAAAATAGATAAGTACAGAAGTCAATCACATGTATGTACTTTACTTTTCATACCTACGCTCGGCGGTCGCTCTAGGGTTGCGATTGTTGCGAACTATGACTTATGCACAAAAAACTATCGTGGTAGTGGCACTCGTATCTATCATATCGTATCTCGTATTTAGTTGTTTGATTTATTGTTGAGGATGAAACGGGAATAAAAGAAATATAAATTAATAATAACATTAATAACTCAAATAGGTATTTTAATTTTAATGTCATTGTTATATTACAAATTTGCCACAGAAAATATCTTGCGATGATTCCGAGATTGGCGAAAGACACGATTATTATATTTTTAAGTGTAATAAATTCACATTCTCATGTACAATGTAATAAATTCGCATACGCATTCTCTCTGAAACCACTGGTAGCTTAAAAAACGACAATTCACCGTTTAATGTTGAATTTAAACAACCGTCCACTGTACAGTTATAATAACTTTTTGTTTTGTTTCTCCATTATTGCACAAAAACGTTCACAGACGCGTGTCTCAAGCAGATGGCACTCGCGCTCGCACTGGTCTCAACTGGTCCGAGATATCGTGTCCGTGAGCAGTGTCTATGTGTGCGTTGCTCGAGCGCGCTTTGTATGTAGGTTGATTTCTGTACCTATCTGTTTTGTGCCTGCGGCCCGAAGCGCAGCCGGTGTTCCTGCGCGCGCGGCCCCTGGCGTACGCACTGCGCGAGCCGGTGGAGCGCGCGCTGGAGCAGCTGGTGCGCGACGGCGTGCTCACCCCCGTCGACCGCTCCGACTGGGCTACCCCCATCGTACCCGTGGTGAAGAAAGATGGTAATATTAGAATATGCGCCGACTATAAGTTGACTATAAATAAAGTTCTTGAAGTTGACCGTTATCCATTGCCTAGGGTAGAAGATCTGTTAGTGCGCCTCGACGGCGGAGATCGGTTTAGTAAAATTGACTTATCCCAGGCGTATGCTCAGTTTGAGCTAGATGAGTCCAAGAAATTCACAGTAATAAATACCCATAAGGGTCTTTTCATGTATAACCGACTCGTGTATGGATTGTCGTCCACACTCTAAAAAATGAAGACCAACTAAGAGCAGTTTTCTCTTAGTTGACGTTAAGTTAATTACAACAATAACGATCTTATATAACTCAAAGAAAGCTGATTACTTAAAACAATAAGTGTATCTGTGATTGAACTAATAAAGTAGGTATGTTATTAATCCTAACAATTGTATACTTTGCATCTATTATTAACTTGTTGGCATAATTATGTAACGTAGGTTAATTCAATCCTTAACAATTTGATTAAAACAGATAAATATGTTAATAGTTATGAACATTTTAATAGTTTATTTGATTATTTTGTCTTTGTTGATTTACATAAGATTTGCTAGTTGATTCAACTAAACATATAATATTTAGAACAACGAAGATAAAACACTCAATCCCATTATGATCAAGTTATTGTATTGATTACGAAACTAATATTCCATTCTAATAAGAATTATTTGTTAAATCGATTTTCTTAATAATTAAATTAAATAATCGGTTAATCCGATCAATCAAGAGATAAGTAGGAGGATCGCCTGTACACCCGCTCTCCGCGCCCCCTGCGCCCCTCTCGTGGCGCGTGCGACCGAGCAGTCAGTCTCTGTAGCACGCAGTTGCGTTAAGCTCATTCAATTACTTATTCCTCTGGAAAAACCTGGTGTGTACAAAGTTGATTGCAGTTGTGGTAGTTCGTACAGTGGGCATACCAAACGCACTATTGCCTGCAGAATTAAAGACCACATCGCTGCGGTCAAGAACAACGACGCTCGCAAGTCAGCTATTGCTCAGTGTCACCTTGAGTCGGGTATAAGTCACTGGATCGAGCTGCATAGTCCCAAGGTCATTTCGACAGCACGCCACTATATACCAATATTGGTAAGAGAAGCCTTAATTCACAAATACAACAATTTTAATCGTGAAAATGGGTTTTTAAACTGTCAAATGTGTGGAATCTTGTGATTTGTTTGACTAAAAAACAACCAGTGACATCCGAATCAAACTCGCGTAGTGACACTGTGAGTGTAGTGTGCTTGGATAGACCAACAAGTGTGAACGTGATTGGACCAACGAGTGTTAACCCCTCGTATGCTTAGACACGGATCCGTGCGTGTGAATTTAAATGCAAAACGTTTACTTTCAAAATGATTAAATGAATAAATAACATCTTATTATAATATTTTTTTGTTTTATTCATTTACCCCCTTTTTATAAAACTTTACGGGCTTGATTTAGTTTAATTATGTTTTATCCCTTTCTTTGTTGTTATATTTTATTCACTACTTATTCGTTTAAATTTATAAAATTTAAACGAATAAGTAGTGACCACCAGCATTATTCAGCACGGCGCGTAAAAAACTAGAGATCTGAAAGAAATGTTTTAGTAAATGCGACAAAGTAAGTCATAGTACAATTGAACAAGAATGGTATTGTACTAAACAAGCTTCATAGTTGAAATGATTAAACAATTAAAATTCAAATTGAACAATATCTTAGTTCAGGCTAATAAGATGCATAAGTCGATGTAATCATGTTCTTAGTTGAACTTATTTAGGTCAAATAGTTAATACAGTAATTCTTCATGTTAACATTGATTTACATCTTAGTTGAAATGATTAAACAATTAAGATTCAAATTGACCAATATCTTAGTTCAGGCTAATACGCCATAAGTCGGTGTAATCATGTTCTTAGTTGAACTTATTTGGGTCAAATAGTTAATACAGTAATTCTTCATGTTAACATTGATTTACATCTTAGTTAAACTAACTTGTTTGTTTTCATTATCAAGCTCTTAGTTGATCTTACTAGGATCAATTAGTTAGCATAATTATTTTTCGTGTAAATATTGAACAAGATCTTAATTGGTTCAGTTACCTAACAATAGTAATAGCAATCAGAATTACCTTGTTTGATGTGTTTAAGTTCTTGTTAGGCTCGTATGGAATCAAGATGCTTGATTACGGCCATCAAGATATTGATAGGGCCAACCAAATTTTTTTTAGAGTGCAGCCCGGGTATTTTTCAGCGCCGGTTAGAACAGCTGTTTGCGGACTTGCCTCACGTAGGGGTTTTCCTGGACGATATTATTATCACGGGTACGGATACCAAGAGCCATATCGAGAATTTGTATAAAGTCTTCGATAGATTACAATCTTTTGGATTGCGGGTAAAAAAAGAAAAGTGTGCGTTCTTCCAAAAATCGGTAACTTACTTAGGCCACGTGATTAGCAAGGACGGAGTACAGACGTGTCCGGACAAGATTACGGCAATATCAAATACTCCGGCTCCTGCAAACGTAACCGAGTTAAGGGCGTTCATAGGGCTCATTATGTATTATTCGAAATTTGTGGCACACGTAAGCACAATATTAGCACCGTTATATAGGTTACTGAGGACAGGTGTTAGATTCGAGTGGAATGATGAGTGCCAGGTTGCTTTCGATAGGGTTAAGACTGCATTATGTTCTAGTAAAGTGTTAGTGCATTACTCGGTATCGCTACCGCTAGTTCTAACTTCAGACGCGAGCAGCGTCGGCGTCGCCGCTGTGATATCGCACCTCACGGCAGATGGCGAGCGACCTATTGCTTATGCGTCACGGACGCTCACCGCAGCGGAGCGCGCGTACGCACAGATCGATCGGGAAGCGCTGGGAATTATTTTTGGTATCAGGAAATTTCACCAATACCTGTATGGGCGAAAATTTATCTTAAGAACGGATCACAAACCGTTGACTCATATATTTGGTAATAAGGTGGGGATACCAGTTATGGCGGCATCACGAATACAGCACTGGGCCGTTCTTCTGTCCGGATACGACTATGAAATCGAGTACGTCGCGTCGGCTAAAAACTGCGCGGATGCCTTGTCTCGTTTGCCTCAGACTGGCAAAAATAACAAGGCAAGTTCGGAGGTTACGTATGTTAATTTTGTAGAAGATTTTTTACCAGTGACCAACGAAGACGTAAAGAATGCTACAAAAAAATATATTTTGCTGACTAGAATAATGTCATATGTACAATCGGGTTGGCCGGCAGGGCAATTGGAAGAAAATCTAAATCCGTTTATTGTTAGGCGTAACGAAATGTATATAGATAGGGGCTGCCTGATGTGGGGATATAGAATGATAATACCGTGTGATCTAAGACAAATCATATTACAGCAACTGCATACGAGTCACATGGGCATAGTGAAAACGAAGGCACTAGCCCGCAGCTATGTGTGGTGGCCGGGTATTGACGCCGACGTGGAAGCGCTGTGCCGGCGCTGCGAGACGTGCGCGGCCGAGGCGCCGGCGCCAGCGCGCGCGCAGCCGTCTCCCTGGCCGTACCCACCACGGGTGTGGACTGTGGAGTAGACTACATTGTGATTTTTTGGGACCATTTAAAAGCAAGATTTTTTTTTTTGTCTTAGTGGACGCGGGCTCTAAATGGATCGAAATATTTGAAATCCCAAGTAGCATTGCAAGCTGTATATAAGCTGTATTCAAGATTATTTGTAGACTCTAAGCTGTACAGTTAAGCTGTACAAAGGCTGTATAAGCGCTTATACAGCCCTTATAAGTTAAAAAAGGGCCCAAATTATACAGCCTATCGCGTTATTAGAGCTGTAGAGTAGCTGTATAAGCAATACATAAGCTGCATAATAGCTGCATTACAGCTATATTTAGGTGTAACAGGAAACCTTAACACTACAGATAATCTCTTATAAGTACGATATAAGAATATGAGTCTTAAATGAGTTTTTAAAAATAATTACAAGAGAATAATAATCATTTAAGAAACTAAAATGTGTCAATCCTGTTCATTCGTAATATAGTAATGGCGACAATAAAGTGTTATAGTGGATGGTAAAACTAAAAGTAAATATTATAGAGGACTTGAGTGGAATATTATATTATTGATAAGTGCCGATTATTATTTATTGTGAACCTATGTATCTTTTCTGGCAAAATATTCACGCGCCTGCAAAATAACAAAGAGAAACCATAAGGAAAATATCAAAAATCGGTAAAGTTAGTGTTTGTTTTTAAGGTTAGAATATCAAAAATATTCATAAATATTAATTATAAGGCTAAAGTGAATTTATTTTAGCTGGTAATCATAACACGATGTTAGTCTGCTAAATATTTGCAAGTATTTCTTTAATTATATTTACAAATACGTTTTTTTTTTATTGTAAAATGGTGACAATTTTTAAACAGCCTACAGGATAGTTGGAGAGCATTATAATCTTAGTAGCTGTGCTGTGTAATAAATGGAGTGTCATTTACAGCTTTTGTAATTAAAACAGCTTTATAATAGAATATTTGTATTCGTTTGGCTGTATTTCGGTTCTCCGTACATAAGTTATAAGTCTCTTTAGAGATCCGTATAACAAATAAAAAACGC
Source organism: Cydia fagiglandana (assembly GCF_963556715.1). Taxonomy (NCBI): domain Eukaryota; kingdom Metazoa; phylum Arthropoda; class Insecta; order Lepidoptera; family Tortricidae; genus Cydia; species Cydia fagiglandana. The sequence goes on along the minus strand of NC_085959.1, from coordinate 91,452 downwards.
TTAGGTCCAAATGTATTTGGTCTATTCTTCGTTCCATTTCATAATATTCTAAATTATGAATTTTGTTCATTACAATATTTTTTTTTCGTGGTCGAAATATATACTTATACGAGTGTAAAATTACGCCAAAATAAGCGACTCTGTCAGTAATAAAGAAAAAAGCTGTACTATAGCTGCCATTTATTCGTTTAGTTTTATAATACCCTTACAAACAGAAGTTATACAACTACTATTCTTATAGGAGAGTAAAATTACGCCATAAGAAATAGCTTTAAAACGGGGTCGACAGATACATTTGTACAGCTACAAATGCCAAGTGATACTACAATACAGCCTGTATACAGCTTTTACGATTAAATTAGCTTGTAGTGTTTCACAACACTTAAAGTTTTAAAACGGAGTTGACAGTGTTACTACAATACAGCCTGTATACAGCTTTTACGATAGAATTAGCTTGTAGTGTCTCACAGCACTTTTAGTTTTAAAGTAGTTTTTTTATATTCTGATAAAGCACCCCATGCTTCCGCAGAATCCTTTATAATGATTTTATACAGCTTGAGCTGTATAATGTCTGTAAAATACCTTTTATACAGCTTAAATATTTTCTGACACTCTTATATACGTCCCTTAAATCACTCTAAGTTCTAAATTGGCTGGTATATTGATGTTGCCGACACTTCCATGCTACTTGGGAATGTCACGAACAAACGCGTCATCGGTCATTAAGGTGCTTAGAGAGACGTTCGCGCGTTTTGGGTTGCCGACAGAAATAGTTTCCGATCAGGGGCCACCTTTTACGAGTGTAGAATTAGGTGCTTTCTTAAAACGTAACGGAATACGGCAGTACTTCGCACCTATTCATCATCAATCGTCGAATGGTGCAGCGGAAGCCGCCATGAAACTTTGTAAACGCGCCCTAAAGAAGGCTTATCGAGACAAGGTAGACGTAGAAGCCGCCTTACAAACGTATTTAATGGCCTATAGGAATAGTACCCAAAGCACGACCGGGGAAAGCCCTGCGATGCTTTTGATGAGACACACTCTTAGGACACGTTTAGATTTATTACGCGGCGATGGTATTGTGGAACAACGGGTTCACGATGCGCAGGAGCGGCAGGTGCGGGCGGCAGGGGGCGCCACACGCGCCGTAGCGCCAGGCGACCCGGTCTGGTCGCGTAGCTACACTGGCCAAGATAGGTGGGTAAAGGGCACAGTAGTTGATAAAGCGGGATCTAATAGGTACATAATGGATAACGGTCAGGGAAGTTTCATACACCGACATATTGACCAGATTAGACGTCGGACAAGATTTTCTAATATTACTTGGCCAAACACAAAGGAAGGCCGAGATGAATCAGATCAGATGCACGATGGGGCGGTCGCAGCGGTCGGCGGCGCCGAGGACGTAAGTCCAGTGGTAGGTGAGGTGTCGGATGATGGTTACCGCGAGGTCGGATCGGAGGAAGTGGTTGGACAGCAGATTAGCTCACCCGAGCAAAGTGCAATTAATCCCGCGCCGACTACTTCACATCATCCAACGCTGCCACCCCCAGTTCCACAGCCAATGGTGCTTAGGCCCCTTCCTCATCGTAGTAGAGGAATACGTCAATTAGAGATAGATTAAAATAAATAGTTTATTAGTTGTAATGGTAGTATACTGGTTCGGGTATGGTCTTACATTCAAATATAACTTATTAACTCAGATACAGGCGGCCAATAGGAGGCTGACCTTGAGTAAGATGTAACTGTAAATATTATAAGATATCATCCCTATCGCTGTATGCTGCCAATTCGTTCACTAAATATACGAGTTAAACCTTATAACCCTAGATATAAGTCTCAAATAAACTAAAATATCTGTATAGCATTCAGGTTTAGCCGTTTAAAAGTTCTGAATGTTATGATCTTTAGCTACCTAATTGCTGTTTAGTGATGTTAGCTATTCTATCACTGTAATATGTAGTTATATCATCATAGTTCTAATACACCGTTGAAATTTAGTGTGGAGGTGTCTATGTAGGTAGTTTTTAGTTGCGAATATACCTTGTTATGGAAGACGTGTTTTATTACCAGTGCCCTGATATTTCCCAAATATTTTACGAGAGACGCCTTTGATTAATCGTAATATTAAAACTGATACTAATTGATAATAAATAATAATAATAATCGAGTCACCACCTGTCATTTACAATTTTGAGACTGATTGTCACGGCAGGTGTCCGCTAGTCTCTCCCATAGCCCATTATCCTGTCCATCCAACTTTCAAATCTATAGCCCATGACCTTAGTTCCCATCGCAGCAGAAAAGTGCTGCACTGCAATAGTCTTTGCACCTGGCGGGGACCATCTCCGTATGCATCACATTGTGCGTTCGGGGATGGTATCCGCCACGTGTATCCCTTGCTTTTAGATTAAAGTGTCTTAAAGGGCCTCTGCGCTGTTGGCTTCGGCCCCACGTACGCCTCCCAAAGATCCGGGACCCCAAGGTCCCGAGATATGGAAAAGACATACAAATAATAATAACGGATTACCGGGATCTGGCTACCGCAGACTCACCTCTCGACAACCTCACAGCCACTCCAAAGTGTTGCCCTGTTGTCGCACTGTGCGTGCGGCCATTGCGGGGCCCACTCAATGAGTTGGCGAGTCACCACCTGTCATTTACAATTTTGAGACTGATTATCACGGCAGGTGTCCGCTAGTCTCTCCCATAGCCCATTATCCAGTCGATCCAACTTTCAAATCTATAGCCCATGACCTTAGTTCCCATCGCAGCAAAAAAGTGCTGCACTGCAATAGTCTTTGCACCTGGCGGGGACCATCTCCGGATGTATCATATTGTGCGTTCGGGGATGGTATCCGCCACGTGTATCCCTTGCTTTTAGATTAAAGTGTCTTAAAGGGCCTCTGCGCTGTTGGCTTCGGCCCCACGTACACCTCCCAAAGGTCCGGGACCCCAAGGTCCCGAGATATGGAAAAGACATACAAATAATAATATCGGATTACCGGGATCTGGCTACCGCAGACTCACCTCTCGACAACCTCACAGCCACTCCAAAGTGTTGCCCTGTTGTCGCACTGTGCGTGCGGCCATTGCGGGGCCCACTCAATGAGTTGGCGAGTCACCACCTGTCATTTACAATTTTGAGACTGATTATCACGGCAGGTGTCCGCTAGTCTCTCCCATAGCCCATTATCCAGTCGATCCAACTTTCAAATCTATAGCCCATGACCTTAGTTCCCATCGCAGCAAAAAAGTACTGCACTGCAATAGTCTTTGCACCTGGCGGGGACCATCTCCGGATGTATCATATTGTGCGTTCGGGGATGGTATCCGCCACGTGTATCCCTTGCTTTTAGATTAAAGTGTCTTAAAGGGCCTCTGCGCTGTTGGCTTCGGCCCCACGTACACCTCCCAAAGGTCCGGGACCCCATGGTCCCGAGATATGGAAAAGACATACAAATAATAATAATAAGGGTCAGATGCAGAAGACGGTAATTTTGGACACGGCGCGTATAGTACGTCGTATATTTATATTCATATTGTAAATAACCTAACTTAAGACGAATAATAAATAAAGAACAAAATAATAAATATAAAAGTACAAGTTTTCACAGATCGGCCTAGTCCTACAGCCACAGAATAACTAATAGTACTACAGCTCAATAATAAGGCTTGTGTTGTGGGTACTAGACGACGATATATATAAATAATATACACATATTATATATACACATATTATATATATAATATATATATATATATATATATCCTAGTCGATATCCTAGACCCTTATATCTTCCCACTCTAGGCCCGGGCCAACTTGGCCTTAGGGCACATCCGTCACTGGTGATGAACATACAAATAAATGCCCTTACCAGGATTCGAACCTGGGACATCCTGCTTCATAGGCAGGGTCACTATCGACTAGGCTAGGAGGCCGTTTCATTGATAGATTGATAGATAACAATTTGTAATAATAAAAATTAAAAAAAAACACTAAAACTAAATATTTTCGAAATTAATTTCTTGGGGTTAGATATGAGGATATTGGGTATAAAAAATAATTCAACGGTTTCGTATCTGGAGGAGCCCAAACTTTGTATGTTTTGAAAATATTTTTATTTTAATTGAATACAAGTGACGGAAATATAATATTGTGGTATATTTTTAGAACCGGCTTAAATTGCCCTTTCATTAAATACCACACTCGATAGGTTTCTGAACATTTTTTTTCCATACAAAAAAAAGATGACGTTATAACTCCTCTCCTTTTTTTTCTTTTAGTGCTACGGGTCAAACTAATTCAAATGGTCTAAAGATAAATCGTACCGATTTTCATACCTTTAACACCATTTGCAGCTAAATTCCCGAATTTCAGGCCCCTATTTCACCACGCCGACATTTTTCAGTGACATACCTACTCGAATGTCTAGTGACAATTGTCAAGTGACAGGTGACAAATGACAATTTTGTAAACTGTTTTTGTATAGAAGTTCTTATAAACAAGACAGGCATTTAGTTACAATTGTCCATCTTTCATTTAATTAATACAAATGATTTGGTGAAACAATCCCAGGAGGAAACTAATTCAGGTCAATAATAATAGGGGAGACCGTGGTGAGATTAACACAAAGGTAGGTTGACACGGCGTCAGGGGTAAGAAAATAGAGCGTTCGGGCATTCTCGGCTCCGTTCGGCTCAGCATTGCTCCGAGCAACCTGTTGCGTGCACGACCACAGATAAGATCATTACTTGAATTTGGACAACCCTAATTAGCCCTCAGGTATGGTGCCATACATTAGAAAGGGACAGCTTGAAAGTTATGGCCTTGTCGCCGTATAACGGTAGGCATGAGTAGAGTGTCGGAGTAAGTTTACTGACGCAGCGCGTAGAACAGCACGCCGACCCAGGGGTACTCTCCGATCTGCACCGCACCCTCTTTCGTGTCCGTTTGGTCGATTCCACATTTGATCTTATCCAGCCTCACTGCCCCCAGTTTGGAAACTGAAATGTAAACTGTATTATAGGTACTGTCAAGAAAATTTTTGAAAAATTGTAACGTTTTTCTAGATAGATCATCGAAACATAATAAGATCTAAAACGCACCATTACAAAGGAGATCGTCGATTTTGTTCCCAGAGGACACCGTGTTTTTTTTATTTCGGTTTTTTTAAGGGAGATTCTTCAGGTTAAATGAAATTAATTGATGTTTCTCTTTTGTTTAAGTTTGATGCTAAAGATGACTATAACGCTCGACTAGAGGATACGCTTAATGAAATAAATAGTTGGATGTTGGACCCTTCGAGCAACACCGGCTACCGACACGTCGGAAGGGAGGGGCCCAAGCGATATCTCGCCGTACAAATCTTTCTGCCATTTTTCGCGGGGGGAAAGGTGCACACAGTCGCATTTCTCACACACTTACATACAAAATCCAATCTGTAATGACGACACAAATACATAGAAAATGACACACGTCAAAGACAAATCTTGCAAACCTCGATCTCTTTTTTTGTACGGACGAGTGACTAGTGTCACAACACGCACACTAACACATTTTCGTTGAAGTATGTCATTGTATTCTGAGAGATGAGAAGTCGGATTTGTCGCTCGACCGATCCGCAATTTGTACTGAGCGAGCAAAATCGATAAATCCAGCAATTACTTGAGACTAAAATATAATAATTGTATTTAAATGTAATTTAACGTATGATATGCAAAAAAAATATTACATGTGAAATGTAACACTTTCTTTTTGGAAATTTGATGTCCCCGACCTCTTTTTATAACATAAAACCGAGCAAACAGGCATTTTTGTGCAGCAGTGTTCACGCGCGCGTCTGGACTCGGTCTAGAGAAAAATCCAAGTGCAACTAGTTTTATTACCCGCGCTAGATTAGATTGACGCGCTAATCTTGTACCTCGGCAGAGGGGAAATAGTGCGAATGCCGCCTCCCTTCCGTGTTGCTCGAAGGTTGGACCATAACCTCATAATAAACAGTAGCAAAACCAAGTTAATTCAATTTTAGTCAGAGAACGCCTTTAAAATATAGAGTTAGCCATGTATAATGAGAAAATAGAAGAATTGGAAAGGTGTTTTTTTATTCTGTGGTACTACAAGATGCCTTAATAAAAATAATACTTACACAAAACCTAAAACTAACAACTAAAACTAAAACTAAATATTAAATATAAAATATCTCTCCTAAGTTGCCCGCTTCTGGAATGGACCCTAGAATGCTGGCGGCGTTGCCCCTTTGAACCGCCAAACTTAATCTTTGAGCCAAGAAGGAGCCCGCCCTATGGTCGCCCGAGACGCCTATTAATCTGGCCGACACTTCCTTTATAAACTGTTTGGTGTCGGTGTTTTACATTTTGTATATTTATTGATACGTCCTCTAACAATATCGCAGTAAGGTCTACAATGGCATGTGCTCTCGTTAAATATTTACAAAAAACTAATACTTTACAATATCATTAAAACTAACTATAAATTAAAGATTTAAAAACTAAACTAAAATTAAAATATAACTACTTAAAAATTAAACTAATACTTATAATATTATATAAAAACTAAAATATACTAATAAAATATATGAAAATAAAAAGAAGTTATAAAGAGAATACACCTTCTAAAATCTCTGCCTGCGGCATTGAGCCCATAACGCAGGCTGCGTTACCTCTCTGAATAATTGGATAAAATATGTATGTTATTAGGATTAACTTTAGACAGTTGTCTTAACTGGAAAGATCATATTGCAATAATTAAAACTAAAATGGCTAAATTTCTTTTTGTATTAAATACTTTACGAAAAACAACATGTTTTAAGACAGCTATGTCAGCCTACTACGCCTACGCGCATTCTTGTTTGCGTTACGGAATCATAATGTGGGGGAACAGCACTGATGCAAATGAACTGTTTCTTATGCAAAAAAAATGCATCCGTATACTGGCTAAAATTAGGTGCCCAGCCAGCTGTAGGCCGTATCTCAAAGAATATGAAATCCTAACATTATCTGGCATCTACATTCTAGAACTAGCAACTTTCGTGCGCAAAAATTCACACATATTCAGACGAATTCAAAGTCGCCGAAGAGAACTTAATCTAGTAATACAAGCATCTAGTACCCAATTGTTTCGAAGCAGCCCAAATTATGCTGCGGCTACTTTATATAATAGAATCCCTGCCTATATTAAGTCCGAGGAAAATATAATAATATTTATCAAGAAACTTAAAAAGTACCTAATAGAAAAATGTTTTTATTCTGTCGATGAATTTGTAGCGGATAGTTGTAGTTAAATTTAGTATAAGTTGTAAATATGTATATTCTATGTGTATAATGTTAGAATAAGTAATTAGTGTAGATATTGCAACACCCAAATCGGGTAGCATGTAAGATCCTAATATAATATTTAATATCTTTTGTACCTACTACATGTATGCAATTATGGAAGAAGAATAAAGAATAATTTCTGTAAGAAACTAGAGTTTTAACTCTTACGGTGTTTGAGATATTCAATAAATAAATTCAATTGCTGAACCAGTGTAAAACGTTCTTCATTGCCTCCAAATTGTATTTATTTTTTAAATTTTGTCTGTAAAGAGTTATTCATTGACAGCTATTCACTACAAGAAGGTTACTGGATAAGTTAGTTTGACAATTTCGACATTAAAGAAAAATAAGTCATAAGTCATAAGTTATTTATTAGTAAAACCAATTTACACGTTATAAATTATAAAACATATTACATATGCCGTAAAAATATACAAATCAATATGAAATAACCTTGATCATGACATATTAGGTACATATTAATAATATTACCTATACTTACAAATATAAATTATTTAACATCCTTTTCGTGGAAATTTGTGTATCATATATATAAAATTGAAAAACCAGAACGGGATAAAAAACGGGGGAAGAAGCGAGATGGCGCTTTACAAATTTCTAAAAAAGTTTTTGACACGTTTCTCAAATACGACGCATGTATCATAAGAAAAAACTGTTCCAATCTATTATCTATACAGGGCGAAATCTGGGTCGTGATTCAAACCTATTGTACTTAACTCGGTAAATTAACGCGATGTTAGGTATAAAGTTAATTTTTAAATAATTGCAGCTATTCATTAATTAATCAACAATTTAAGTATCCCATTTAAAAACACAAATTATGGTTACCTTACAATTACTGTTAAAACCTATTTAATAAACAACTGATTAGATGAGTAAGAAATGTCAACCGTCACTGTTATGACACTTATGACAAAGTCAAAACTTTAAAATCAATAAAATCATTCAAAGATTGTACATTGAATTCATTAATTCTGGTAATTTTAAAGATAATTAAGCAGAAAGATGCCCGCGGCATATCCGTTTTCAAATGTTCAGCGGTCTGAAATGGTAATGCTTTATTACCAAACACGTCGTGCTACCACTGCTCGGGATTTATTTCACCAACGTTATCGATTGATATGTTGAGAAAAGTGGTGCCTGAATTACTGCGAGAAGTGCCGGAACATTACTTGCATAACCTACACTATCAACACGATGGTGCTCCGGCTCATTTTGAACACAGAGTACGCAATTACCTCGATGAACAGTTCCCCGGGACGTTGGATTGGCCGAGGCGGCGGCGGACCCGTGGCAAGGCCTCCTCGTAGTCCCGACCTGACGCCCTTGGATTTTTTTCTCTGGGGCGAAAGCTTTGTCAGCGAGATATTGGAGCATTTGAAAGTGTGAAAATGAATCACTTTGCTCTCGGCAGATTAAAAGATAACCTAAGAGGACGAGCCGAATTGTGTCGACAGCAAAACGGATCACACTTTGAGCAGCTCCTGTAGTATCTTTAAGTTGTGATCGCATTTGTTAAAAGCTTGTGGAGTCTCCGTCCCAGTGCTTGTAAATAATTTTAATAAAGTCTTTAAATTATTTTTAAACTTTTTAATTGCTTTTACACTGAATGTAAAACCGAAGATAAGTGTTATCAGTTAATTATCGTAAGTTACCACTACTTTCTTTTCGAGATTCTAGATGTTTGTCTTGTCAAGTTGTAGGGTGACCATGACCCTAAATAAGAAATTATTTTGTATTTTATTTTTGTAAGTGCAAAAAAAATACAAATTAATGTACTCTAATCTACAGTGTTGTGTTCCTAATTAAGTGGCAAGTCTTATTTTTCTTTCTTGCTACACGACCCAGATTTCACCCTGTATGTATCGGTAACCCAACCGTTTAGAGTTCCAACAAAAAATGGAAATGGGAATTGGTACAAGTCGATTCATCTTGGACTGAAACATCTGTTGAAATGTACTTAAGTCATCTTAGCCCAACGGGTCAGAATGAATGAGAATCAGTTGCTTGAAAAAATTAAAGGTAAGTACCTAACGGTCCTTTATTTACATACCTTGTGAATGTTATGCACTTCTCTCCCACCGGGAGGAAAACATAATATAACATATTATGTTGTAATAGTATATGTACAGATTTATACTTTATGTCTTCACTCAACGAGTGACTGAGTATATTTTATTTCTGTATCTTGTCTTCAATTGGTATTAAAGATGATGCTTTGTAAGTTTCAAAATGTGCATACTTTTCCAACGGAAAAGCACCCTTTTCCAACGGAAAAGAGTGAAAAGACGATCAGAGTAAAATCGTGATCGTGAATAAACAATCTTCGACACTGAAGTTACTGCAACGCAGTATTACTGAGGCCTGAGAGGTTATGATTAGGTTATGATAACTTTTTTATTCATTGTTATTATCATTCGTATATGATCACAAAAATGTTGTTTTCCACCGGAAAACAGGGCATAATATAACATACTATGCCAGTAATAGTATTTGTATGTAACAAAAACATTGTTTGGATGACGGAAACATGTCATAGCGTCATAAGTAAATTACTCCAAATTTCGTAGATCTTCATATCAACTCTTCTCTTTATAGTAATTTAAACTTCCACTTATCCTTTTAGACATAATAATTTTGGTCTGTATTCCTGAAATTTCACTGAAAAAACAATTTATCACACCGAAACCGGTTTCGCGAGACGTTCCGCGTTGGCGCGAAACTAAAAACTGACATAATGTTGCCAGCGGCTGGGTTTTTTCTTTTTCTTTCTAGCTATTAAATTCGCGACGTTCTATGGCAGAACTGAAGACAACTACATTAGTTTACCACGGACTAAGTACAAATATAATAAATTTAATAACCTTTCATTACAGTATGTAACACACATGTATGTATTGTATGTGTGACTCATAGCACAGAATAACTAATAGTACTACCGTACAGAAAATTCACTCGTTCACAAAAGTCACATTTAGGTATAAAATTATACCTATACCCGCCGCCTGCAAGCAAAATTGAAACTTATATACTCATCTCAAAGGTTAGCTGGAAGAGATCCCTTTTAGGGATAAGTTCGCCTTTGTACATAACATTTTTATTTTTGTTTTGTTTTTGTCCATTTTATGTAAACCTGTTTATGTGCAATAAAGTGACATACATACATACATACATATACCTACGTAACCGCGCACGAACCGTGAATCTTCCTTGCGCGCCGCAGTTTTATGACCGAGCTGTGAGTGTCGGCACAGGGTTGAAACTTGACAAGTTTTTGTACCTATACCCACCGATTTATTATTTTTAAGATTAATATGTAGGAATTACAAACGTTGATCCTGTAAACATAATTTTTTTATCCGGAGATAGTATGTCTGATTCTTACGGAAGTAGGTAGGTATGCCACAGCCGTATTCCTTTGAAAATATGTCGGTCAGCTCCTAATATTGTTTCTGGGCGACCAATAATCATTTTAAATTGGTCTAAACCGCTTTAGTTTTATGCAAACAAAACGAATTAGTTATAGAATTTGATTACTAAGTATTTATGTTATGTTTTAAAGTTTAAATTCACCTTTGAATATCGTCCGGAATTTAATAATATGTTATTTCTGCTTCCTTGTTCTTCAGACATCCGTAAACAGAACAATATATTATATACGGATTAGATCGAGATATAGGTTTCGAAGCCATTGTGTATTTTCAATTTTGTGCGAGCGCCACGTGACACGACTATCGTGCGAGCCGAGCGGCACGCCGCAGCCCATTGCAGCCCACTGCCATACGCCGCGTGGCGCGGCGCGCCGACCAAATGTACCTAAACTGCGTAGTGACACCCCCCTGCTCATAGTATAGCTATAATTTACATTTTACGAAATTCGGCAGTGATTATTTGTATGACTTCATTATTCGTGACTGGAGGACAATAAAGATGGTTTCCCAGCAGTTTTAGAACCCAGGTCATATTGCTATAACATACTAGAAGCTTACGCGGATTATCCTGAAAATGATTTGGATTTTTTTAACTTTAATGCATTTGTATGGGCAAATACCTACATTTTGATGCATAATTTCCACATAATTGGTCCAATTTTGATTTTATTGATATCAATGTATGGCGTCAGACGTAGTCTTTAATTTTGTAGTACATTGCTTTAACGTCCGACTTTTAGTTTGGTTGTAAAACCCAAATAATTGAAAATTTTGTACATCATTTTGATTCTTTTGTAAATGGCTCTTAAACTGCTGTATATTTTGGTACACACTCTATAAATGAAATATAGCATATTTTACTGGCTTTCATTCAATACCCCACACGATTATATGCAATGCATAGTGTGGGTGCAATATGCAATATTCGCAACGAAGCGGGAGTCATTTTGATGACGTCATTCCGCTAAAGTAGATGGCCGGCGCCGCTGTCTCCCGGCAGTTTTGGAGACCCAATAAAAAAAATGCGTTTATTTTCAGACAACAAGCCCAATACCATGCCCAACAACATACTAAAAGTTGGTAGCGGTTTCCGGCTCTGAACATATATTCCCATAACGCAGGTAACTAATAGTCACTTTGCTTGATTTCGGAGGAAACAAATTGGACTTAAGAGACAAACACGGTCATAATTTCATCATGACGGTCATTTTTTTTTAAACAATATTAACATTCCTCTCTCTTGCACGCGCACCCATTCGAACCTAGAAAAAGTACACCTGGACAATGCACACCTGAAAAACCGAAATGTAGGTATTAGTTCCGCCGGCCGAATATTCGGCGGCTGGATACCGAATATTCGGCCGATGGTCAGACCGAACATCCGGTATCAGGTATCCGGCCAAGCAACTATCCGTTGCATCTCTAATTTTAACCCCAAACGCATAGGTACAGACGAAGCACAACCGATTGTAGGTACTACATTTAGCAAACGTTTAACGTAGGTATGTATTCCGTGTGTCTGCCTATGACACCGAAGTGTCTAAACGGCTGTTACAAATTATTTTGTTTGAAGGGTCTCATTATATTCATACACACAGTGTTCCTAGCTCTGATAAGGAGGAATTTGATCAATTGAAGGAAGAAGATGATCAATTCGTTTCTACTTCATGATTGGATGTGAATGCTGCCAGTTTATACTGTAATATTGCAAGTTTGTAATGTAAAATTGTTTTTTTAGTTACAAAAGGTTTACATTGTGCATTTTAATTGTAATTGAATTCCATATGAAAACGTCTGAAATGAATCATTGTGTGTAGCCGCATGGTCAAGGATATTAATGAAAAACCGGCCAAGTGCGAGTCGGACTATGAAACTGGACGTAAATACATAGGTAAGTATTATTTTTTAGTTAAATGAAAGGCATCGCTATAATAATTATAAATGTAACTAAAATTAATCTTCTTCGAAGTTTTAACCACAAAAATAAGCAAACCATCAACGACTAAGTAAGCTGTGTTTTGGCATGTCCTTTCATGAATAAAAGCTTTGTCATTTTAGCACTAACTTTTGCGTAACTCTAAAGGAACTTTTACAAAGTATTATTAATTTACTTTGTATGAAAAAGGAAAAAAATATTTCGAATTTTGCAGAAAGCGATCTACTAGGTAGGCAGGTAGCTTTTATTAATGTAGGTACCAATTTCAACGTGTCTAATTTGTAACGGAAATAAAAAATAAGCGATATTATACTTGATCCCTATTACTTTTTAATTACACACAGAAAATTAAATAACATATGATATCCGCGTTCCCGCGGGCACGTAGCGTAGGTACTTTTAATTAGAGATGCACCGGATATCCGGTTACTATCCGGTGTGGGTAGATCTGATATTTGTGATATACGCATGTGGGTAAGCCAATAAAGTACAAGTCAATCTCAGCCCGAACTAACTTGGTGTTTGATTTATATCCTTAACATGGCGCAGCCGAAATAAAAGAATCTCCATAGAAAATTGTTTAAAGTAATTGTGTTTCATGGTTCACGCAGTTAACTGTGTGTATACGTGCTGTAGAAGATACGATTTGGTGACAATTTGTGAAAATACTTGTTTGAACTTTTATCATGGACTCGATTTTGCCGCCGCCATTTTCGTTCATTAATAGTTTAGAAAATGTTACGACGGGAAATTTATCAAAAGAGTGGGAAAAATGGAAGAACGCATTTCTCATTTATTATGAAGCATGTGAGTTATCGAAGAAAGATAAGAAAGTGCAATTAAGCATCCTTTTACATATCATCGGCGAGCAGTGCCGAGAAGTGTACGAGCAATTTGATAAATCGTCGATAACGACATCAACGGAATTATTGGCTAAGTTTGACTCATTTTTCCTGCCTCAAAAGAATCTAACTAGGTATTGAACGGCACAGATTTTTTACTCGCGATCAAAAGGAAGGCGAGTCCATCGAACAATACTCGTTCGAATTAAAAAAATTGGCGAGTTCGTGTGAATTTAAAGACCTAATGGAGACGTTAATTCGGGACAGACTTATTTGTGGAATAAAGGACAAAGCGATTCGGGAAAGACTACTACGGGAACCAGATTTAACTTTGAAAAAATCACTAGATATTTGTAATGTTGCGCAGATTTCGAAGGTACAGGCCGGAGCCATAAAAAAAGAATCTGTAGAGCATCATGCCTATACGGTACAACGAGATTATTTTGGGCATCACGGAGTAGCGCGGGAAACGGCTTGTGAACACAATAGTGATATTAGTGATGTAAATCGGGTGATGTGGGTATCTTGGCGAGGAGCGCTCGCGCATCGAGGAGCAACGCGCGGGTGGCCCCGCGGTCGCAGGCAGCCATCGCGTCCTCGTGCGCCCCCCGCTCACCCGCCCACGCCCGCGCCCGCGCCAGTGCAGCGCTGGGATCCACCGATGCAACGAAATCAGCTGACGCGCAAACACGATCGTGGTAGTGAGCGTAGTGCATGGTGTTCAATGTGTGGTTATGATCACGGGAACTCTAGATGTCCTGCTGCAGGAAAGAGGTGTTTGAACTGCAACCGATTTGATCACTTTTCCCGGATGTGCACAATTTACGAGATTCAAGCGGATGACTCTACCGATCAGGTACGAGTAATATATTATCTTTCTGATTCTCAAAATGATTGGTCCGTCGATTTGACGATTAATGATTATAAGTTGAAGTTTAAATTGGACACTGGGGCCGACGTGAATATTATCCCGCGTACATGTTTGCGAGATGGCATCGCTGAGCGAGAGTTAGGAATGTCTTTAGTCCGATTAAAGGGTTATTCTGGTACGGGCATAAAAGTTGTAGGGTAGGCCAGTGTAATTTAAAGGTGCAGCATAAAGACCGTGGCTATATTGTAGATTTTATAATAGCCGATGTGGATTCGCCACCTGTTTTAGGTCGTGACTCTTGTCGCGAGTTAAATTTAGTAAAATTAGTATTGGAGGTGAAAAGTGATGAGGAATGTAATTTAAATCATAGTATTTTTACAGAGTACAGAGACGTTTTTGAGGGCGTAGGTTGCATGCCAGGGCATTATAAAATTGAGCTCAACGATAACGTCAGGCCAGTGGTGCATGCACCTAGGGCCTATAGGACCTAGGAAGCTCCCAGTGGCCTTGAAAGATTCGGTAAAGTGTAAATTAGACGAAATTATTAAAGACGTAATTATTGCAAAGGTTGAGGGCCCGACGGACTGGGTCAACAGCATGACAGTCGCTAGAAAGGCCAACGGGGACATTAGGATTTGTTTGGATCCACGCGATTTAAATTTAGCAATCAAGCGCGAGCATTTTAAACTGCCTACTTTGGACTAAATTACAGCTAACCTAGGTGGATCAAGTATTTCAGTACTTTGGATGCCAAACAGGGTTTCTGGCAACTAAAATACATGCCGATAGTACAGACCTTTGTACATTTAATACCAGTTTCGGTAGATATAAATTCTTGCGTCTTCCTTTCGGAATTTCATCTGCATCGGAAGTGTTTCATAAAAAAAATGTATGAGCACTTCGACGACATTCCAGGTGTATGTTTATTTGTTGACGATTTACTTATTTACGGCAGCACTAAGGAGGAACACGACCGTAGATTGAGAATGGTATTGGACAGATGCAGAGAAATAAATTTAAAACTGAATTTAAACAAATGTAAAATTGGATTATCCGAAATTAAATATTTAGGTCACAAGATCACTCCTCGCGGCATTTACCCTGACGATGCGCACACATCCGCGATAGATATATGCCACGACCATTGAACGTAAAGGACTTAGAACGTTTTCTAGGTATGGTTAATTATGTTGGTAATTTTGTACCTAACTTGTCAGATAGGAACCATGCTTTGAGACAGCTTCTTAAGAAAGAAGTAGAATGGCACTGGAATGATGAGCACGAAAAGTCATTCAATAGTCTTAAAGAATGCTTGACAAGTGTTCCTATCTTACAATATTACAGTTTGGACACCCCCGTCGTGATATCAGTAGATGCTTGTAAAAACGGTCTAGGATGTTGCCTTATGCAAAATAACTTGCCCGTGTGTTACGCGTCACGTGCTATGACTAAAGCTGAGCAATCGTATGCTCAAATCGAAAAAGAGCTTTTGGCTTGCGTGTACGCATGCGAAAAGTTTTATACGTACATATACGGTCGAAGCGATATTACTATATAGTTCGTTTTTTTTAGCATTAGAAATTAGGTAAACAATCTTGATGTGCCTTTTAATTTAAAAACACATTTTATAAATAAGTTACTGCAAATATGTAACAATTATGAATCTAATACGATCATTTATATTCTTCTGCTTTCATAAGTAATAGTTTTTGAATTTTAAAAAGCGTTTTTCAATTAAAAGACATGTCAAGATCGCTTACCTTCTTGCAAGTTCTTTCTAATGCTAAAAAAAACGAACTATAGAGACTGACCACAAACCACTTGTCAGTATTATTAGCAAACCAATAGCATCGGCTCCGGCACGTCTACAGAGAATGCTATTGCGTTTACAACCGTATACTTTTAAATTAATTTACAAGCCGGGTAAATATTTGTTTTCACCACACCAGCTCGGAAAGGCTTACTTTGCACTTCAAAAACTAGCAAAGAGGCAAAGTATTCAAATGCAATTTTTGAGTTGTTTTCTTATGTTTGCTGGTAGAATTGACTTTTAAATGATGATTTTGGATAATAAATATTTAATGTCTGTGCGGAAAGAGAAGAGTCGTGGCAGAAACGGGAACTAACATTTTAAATTTTATATGGCAATCAAACCTTTGACACCTCTTCTTCCTCGCGTTATCCCGGCATTTCGCCACGGCTCATGAGAGCCTGGGGTCCGCTTGTCAACTAATCCCATGATTTGACGTAGGCAACTAGTTTTTACGAAAGCGACTGCCATCTGACCTTCCAACCCAGAGGGTAAACTAGGCCTTATTGGGACTAGTCCGGTTTCCTCACGATGTTTTCCTTCACCGAAAAGCGACTGGTAAATATCAAATGATATTTCGTACATAAGTTCCGAAAAACTCATTGGTACGAGCCGGGATTTGAACCCGCGACCTCCAGATTGCAAGTCGCACACTCTCACCGCTAGGCCACCAGCGCTTATATTTTCAAAACACGATAAAACCGTACATATAAATACAAGGAAAATTATATTTAACATTGTTCGGTTTTTTCAGCGGGAAGAAAACGGCTAAAAGCTGACTATCGACTTACAAAAAGTCGCGGAACGTGTTTCCGCTATTCGCGGGTAGGTATTGATGTTGTATTTAATATTAAATAATTACCTATTTAATAAGCCCCCTAAGTAACTTATCTCCGGTACATAATCGGTAAGTATATTCATTCAAAATATATAAAATTTTCATAAATATGCAGGTCATTCATGATCTCTAAAATAACTGACAAATAGTCTTGATACTTGCCATTTTATGCATATTTATATGTAATTTCTTTTTCAGGATTGTGTAAAAGTACCTACGGCATCTCGAATAAAAGACCGCTAAGTAGGTGATATGCAAGAATTCGTAATCAACGTGCCGGATTCAAGCACATCCAGTTCAGATGAAGATAGTTCTATGAGTGTCCCTGGTTGTTCTGAAGCTAGCTCAAACATAAGTGACAGACTTCGATTACAAAGAATAAAACTTGTTCTAATAAAATATTTCTTTATTTGTAAGTTCGTTTACTAGATTCTGAATAAAACTTTTTCTAATAAAATATTTCTTTATTTGTAGGTTCTGTTAGTTACGAAATTATATTTCATATTTAGCAGTGACTTTTCGGCGAAGTAAAATATCGTGAGATGAGAGAACCGGACATATTCCAATAAGGCCTACCTACTTATGCACTATTTTTATTCATATTCATATTTATTATCAATAATGTACACATACATTACAAGTTTACAATGGGTGAAATATATCCCAGATAAAATTACAGTTCTATTGCCCAATTTCTACCCGATCTACCCGGTTTTAACTGTTGGACTGCACAGATTAGGCAGTACATAAATGAGACTCTCTCTTGTTCGGTACTAAAATTACAGTTGTATTGGGCAGATTCTTAACTAGTTTTAGCAGTTTTGTCAATCGCACTGTCATTTTTTAGTATCTGAGACATAAAAACAAGTGTGTTTTAAAAAGAAAACTAGTGCCTGCGCTAAATCAGAGGATTGAGTTGACGAGCCGACACCACAACCAGGCTCCGTTTAGTAAGCCGTGGTAAAAAACCGGAACAAAAGGGATTCAAGTATCATGACCTTTAGTGTCGTACTATAATCACGTGACCAGTGTTCTCAGCATAGCAAAAACCATAAAATAGCACTGGCGCGCCCTCAAATCCCACGACTCTTCTCTTTCCGCACAGACCTAACATTAATTTGATATTGATTTGGCTTGATTTAGGGTTCCGTACCCAAAGGGTAAAACGGGACCCTATTACTAAGACTTCGCTGTCCGTCCGTCCGTCCGTTCTTTTTTTGTTTTTTTTTGCATTATGGTACGGAACCCTTCGTGCGCAAGTTCGACTCGCACTTGCCCGGTTTTTTTTTGTTTGATATTTTACATTTAATAGTTGCTTCGGGTTGGTGTGGTGAAAAATTTTGTGTTTCACTCGGGGGCTAATTTTGTTTTTTAACCCTCGTGCTTTGAAACCCTCGCAACGCTCAAGATTCCATCTTTCGAACCACTCGCTACGCTCGTGGTTCAATTTTGGAATCTTTCGCTTGCTCGGGTATCAATATTAGCATGAGCGGTTAAACAACAACTTGACCCCTTGTTACGGCCCCGACACTATCATGGATACTGACATTACTTTGACGGAATGACGTTTTTAGTGATAGTGTAGGGAGTGTCATGAAGGAATGACGGCAAGTAATGAAGTTTATTTTAATAATTTCCGTCAGTATTGGAGTTATGTCAAAGTAATGATACTAGAAATGACATTATACTGACAGTGAATTGGTTAGAATGATGGAATCAGAAATGACAGAAAGAATGATGGACGATAATGAAGTTATTAAACATTTTTAATATTTTTGAAGAAATGTCAAAATAATGACATTATACTGATAGTGAGTGGAGCGCATCACTCTAATCCCTCATTCCGTCATTTAAAGTACTTTAGAAGAAGGTTTTATACTAACAAGAGTCATTACTGGCATTTAAATCAATAAGTGAAGTATACCTACTCTATTATCATTGCTCTAAAGTTTATTTTCACTTGACTCTTAAGAAAAAAGGAAAACATGCAGAATACGATGCACGAAGAAAATCTCTGTCCCTTTCTAAAAGTTTCCATACATGAAATAAAAATTAAAAACCTTTTATTTTATGTTGTTTACAACAATTTAATTATATTTTTTTATATACCGGGAAACGCGAAAATCTAAATTTAGTTATCTGCCTCTTTATCGTTCGAATATGCAAAGTGAGGATGATGATGATGAAAAGTGATACAGAGGTTAGATAACGAAATTTCGTGTTTCGCGGTAGACCCCCAGATTGTGATGGATTGTGGTAGTGGCGCCCCCTACGCAGAGTTTCGAGTAATATTCCCTATTCAGGGAAATAGAATAATATTACGCAATACTCTGCGTAGGGGGCGCCTCTAGCACATACTGAGGGCTTACCGCGTAATTTCGTTTTCTGCCTCTTTATCACTCTTGCGTATTCGAGCGTTAGAGACTGATAACGAAATTTCGATTTTCGCATTTCGAAGTAGACCCTCTGAATTTGCTAGTGGACCCTACGCCGACTTTTGCGTAATTCCCTTTTGCGTTTTATTTCGTGCATAGAGTTCAATATATTTTTTAAAATATGGTCAACATCCCTATTTTGTATATTCTGTATATGGCCTTATATAATAACATGTTGTAAGTATGCATCTATCCTAAAGCCCGTCCACGAAAAAAAGTGGTCGGTGTTACAACGACAAATTAGAAAAAAAACTAAGAAAAACAATTTCATGGGCTATTTAAATTAAAGTTTTATTAGTGTTCTTTAAAATTAATAAACCTCCTGTTTAACAAATTAACACTGGTAAAATGCCCTGACTTTGTTTCGGACTCCTTCCATCAATCTCTGTACATCACTTTCGGTCACCTTTTTACATGTCGTATCCCACATTCTTTTGAACTGTTGCTCATTTGTAGCAATTTTACCACTATTTTTCAATTTTCTTTTCATTATTGCCCAATAATGCTCTACCGGCCGGAGTTCTGGGCAGTTTGGTGGATTTGCTAATTTCGGTACAAAGGAGATATTATTTTCAGTGTACCATTCTAAAACAGATTTGGCATAATGTGAGGACGCTAAATCAGGCCAGAATATGACAGGCTCGGTGTGGTTTCTTATAAACGGCAATAAACGTTTTTTCAAACACTCTTTCGTGTAAATGGATTGGTTAATCGTACCCGTAGTAACAAACGATTTGCTTTTTTGACCACATGTACAGATGGCTTGCCAGACAAGGAATTTTTTTGCAAATTTATCAAGTTTTTTTGTTGTAAATTTTTTATCGGAATGCCGATTTGCCACATAGAACTGCAAACCTGGTAATTGCTTAAAATCTGCTTTCACGTGCGGGTCAATTTCTGAACACGATTTTTTTTCTGTCCGTGATGAAAATCGCGGGTTAGCATCAAATAATACTTACCATTTTTTTTTTACATAAAGAAGCCACACTTTCACACCGGGTTCCATATGAATTCACTGATTAATTGGTTTTTAGAGTACACTTAAAAATACCTAAAGGCTCAAATTACTACTCCCGTGCCCTGTCCGGAATCTACTTTTGAGCATAATGAAAAATCCTACGCAAAATTCTACATTAGTATCACTAATTTAGTGTCAAATACTTAAACTAGATGATATTTACTATCACTGAGCACATACACTATTAACTTCATTGTGGTAAATAACTCGTGATCGAAGTTTAAATTTTGTCCGAGCGCGCGAGTAAAATTTCGTCGGCAAAACTCAAAGGGCTCTCACAGCCGACGTCTGTATCTGAACCGCCTCGTGTCCCGCCTCAGCTGTACTGGCAGTATTCGGCTGATTCTCAAAGCAAGCGGATGTACGTCAAGCCGCGGCGTGTTCGAGCAAATCGCATAAGTATTTCGGAATCCGGGTGGGCGACAATTTTTTTCTAATTTCGATGCCGCTTATAAATTTTATTTCCACATAGCTTTTTAAAAACAATTGTCATATTTAGGAGCCCTTTATGTATCTTTATGTAAGCGATAACATAACAGTTTGGTTAAACACGATTTAAATTTTTGGCGAATTTTTTTATTACGAATTCTAATTTCCGTGCCCTAATTCCCATAGAATATTTACCTAAAACAGCTGATTAAGTGGCACGGGAATTAGAAAGTATTACATTTATTGTCAACAAATTTTTAATTGGGGGCACTGTAAGTTAATTGGCAATGTTTACGTCATATTTTATTACATATATATATATATATATATATATATATATATATATATATATATATATATATATATATATATATATATATATATATATATATATATATATATATATATATATTGGCATTGTATATATATTATATGTAATAATAATATGACGTATATCTTTCTATTTTACATTTAAGGAAATCTCAGAGAATGCACAAAAATCTATGAACGGTTTTTTTGTATAAGTACTATAGTACATACTTACAGGGTGGACCCGAATAACCCGGGCAATTTTAATACGTAAGGTAAGGTGGGGTAAGACTATCACTTGTATGGAATCCTCGTACTGTTAGTCTTGCGCCACCTTACCTTATTCATTTATCATATTATAATATTAAAATATTATATAAACATAAAACTATTTTTGGAATTATTACATATTAAAATACCCGTACCCAAGGTTACATGAAACAAAATGAATCAAATTTACAATGGTTTTATTTTGTAAATTTGACAGCTGACAGCGTAAGCCGTAAAAAGTTTAAATATCTGGGAGACCGAGGTTTGCTCGGAAAACATATACCTACCTAAAAACTCAAAAATGCGCGTTTTCCCAGAGACACCTAGCTAGATCGATTTTTCATCCCAGAAAACGCCCATATATGATCAAATTTCATCGAAATCGTTAGAGCTGTTTCCGAGATCCCCGAAATATATACAAGAATTGCTCGTTTAATAGATTAGTTGTTATAAATTAGCTTTTCTAATAGGTACAAGAAAAATTAAATATATCCTATTCTTACTATATTATAAATGCGAAAGTATCTCTGTCTGTCTGTCTGTTATCTCGTCACGCTTAAGCAGCTGAAACAATATCATCTTGATAATACATATTTGGCATGGAGATAGTTTGAGGCCTGAAGAAGGACAAAGGATCTGGGGGCACGGCAGTGCCGCCGCCAAGTCGAGCAAAACAAAGCGGCACGGCCGTACCATCAAATCTCAATAACATTCTATCTAAATAACATTTAATTTGAGCATGTAGTCTAAGAATTAATACACTTTAAAATCCCTTAGTTTTGTCACTGGCACAATCACTCTCAATCAATATTATTTTAAGGTACTTCTAGCATACCCACAAGTTCCAAATTTGAAACGTAATTAGGTTTTAGCTTTTTAAGCCAATAAAATATCAATAAATCTAATAATACTGCAATATTAGTCACGTTCTAAAGATAACTGCATAATTAAGTTTGTAATCCTATAGAAATATATGCGATAACAACGTTACCTTTTAGTTCTTACAATTAGTAGGGAAAGTAAAGGTACACTACGATGGACGATGTGAGTATGAATAAAGATGTATTATGATATGTATATACATAGTATCAGTATGGTATGGGTATGTTTACCCGAAAAGAAGGACAGCCTACAAAAAGAGATGGGATCATTTCAATTCATGTAAAAAGATGCAAATCTCGCAACGCAGTTCTTCTACTCTACTACAAAAAAGTTTTGGGATGTAATGTGAAACCAAGTCGGTTATTTTAGTCAGTGCCAGGGGGTATTTTGTAAGCAAGTTTTTTTAGGAAGATTATGATATTTTTGAGAAATTACTTAACCAACCTACACTTTGAAGATTTTCCCGCAGGGCAGGGACGCCCCCCGTATACCTATGTGTAAAGTAAGGCGGGGTAAGACTAACTTAGTTTATTTTGATCGGGGCAAGACTAACAGTATGAGGATTCCATACAAGTGATAGTCTTACCCCGGTGATAGTCTTATCCCACCTTACCTCATATGTCTTCAAACAATTTTTTGGGTTATTAATTTATGAAGGCAGCATATTCGATTTCTTCAGATTAACTTACACAATAACTTCTTCTCACTGTGCCCCTATTTATTTCTTAGTATCATTTCGTATACGGCCATATACCAGATCATACACCTTGTACCTATCTACATGCAGATACATAATGACACTTTTTAATGAATAGTTTTGTATGTAAAGGCGGACAAGTGTACGAAACTACTCAAAGTATTGTTTTGAAATATGTACATTTTACTAAGAAAGAGAGATTAGTTGCCATTAAAATAAAGGAAAGGATTAGTCAAATACGTAGTTTTTAGTGTAACATACTTTCGTAGATTTGTCGTTCGAAACTAGAATTAAAGAAAGTAAATATGTCCGATGCCATTTCAGTATGGTGGCAGTATATTATTGTAGATTAAAATATACATAAATAATAGTTTTAAGTACCAAAATAAGTTAAGAAAACAATTCCCGTGCTGAGTTCTAATTTCCGTCCTAGTAAAATCTAATTTCCATGGACACACTAATTCCCGTGCCCTGACCAAAATTTTAAATTTAAATAACTTTTATAGTTTTATGAATATTTTTATCCCATAATAAAATTAATATTTATTATATTTTTTATCAAATTCTCAGCATATTTTTTTTTGTGTAATGTAGGTATTTCAAAATTCCATGGAAATTAGACAAAAATGCTCGTTTGGTGAAATTGACCCGTATGTTTCGTCGTCCATCAAAATACAACCAAAGTTCGTCAAATATTTTGTATACAACTTTCGAGCCCGGGTTTTACATAATTTATCCTTTGTAGCATCGCGATTAGGAACTGTAGTTGCCTTGTACGATCGTAAACCTGCACGCTGCTTGATTTTTTGGACATACGATTTCGATACCTTACATTTTCTGGCGACGTCACGGACAGAGAGACTTGGATTCTTCTTAAAATGCTCGATTACTTTTTTTGCCTTAGTTTTATCAGCAGGACCGCGTTTTCTACCCGAACCACCTTTTCTTGAAACAGACAATCTGGACTGATAATTAGCCAATACCTTTTGCACGGTTGACTTCGGAACTTTTAATAATTTGGCTAAGTTTCCTTGCGATATACCGACATTTTGGTTGTAGGTGTACACGATCTTTTTTCGGATGTCCAGTTGGCTAGACGACATTTTATAAATGTTACGAATTTATAAACTCCAAATAGCCCTAAACGATAGTTTATCCTTCCCGCTATTTAACAATCAAAGTGACAGATGTCAGTTGTCTTTTATTTTATATATTTTTTTTATTAAATGCTGACCACTTTTTATCGGGGACAGACCTTATAAGTAAACTCTCTGGTTTATGGCATTATTTATAAACGCGTTACTGACCTGAATTAGCTATGAATAGTTTTCATCTTCTCGTTTTGGTCTTTATCTCTCATTTGATTAGTAAGAAGGATGAAACATATTAACTAAATCAGGCCTGTAAAGCTTAAAAAGTTTTATGACTAATTGAGAATGAATAGTTAGTGTTTATGGTTTAATGTTCCATATAAGACTATCCCGTTCGAACTTGCTTTATGACGGACTCTTTTTAGGGTTCCGTACCTCAAAAGGAAAAAACGGAACCCTTATAGGATCACTCGTG
The DNA here is from genome assembly GCF_963556715.1 of Cydia fagiglandana. Taxonomy (NCBI): domain Eukaryota; kingdom Metazoa; phylum Arthropoda; class Insecta; order Lepidoptera; family Tortricidae; genus Cydia; species Cydia fagiglandana. Next base: position 66,759 of record NC_085959.1, on the reverse strand, counting down.
CGTCTGTCTGTCCGTCCGTCTGTCACAGCCAATTTGCTCCGAAACTTCTGGACCAATTAAGTTGAAATACGGTACACATATGTAAGTCTGTGACCCAAAGACGAATATGTAACGTCATCTAATGAATTGTAAACGTAAGGGCTACTTTTGGGGGGTAAAAGATAAAATTTAAAAACAAAGTTTTGCAAACTATATCGTGTTACATATCAAACGAAAGAGCTCATTGTGAGAATCTCAAATATATTTTTTATAGATTTTCGATAAATAGTTTAGAAGTTATTCAAGAAAATAGATAAAAAATGACCATTCCCCCCCCCTCTATCTCCGAAACTACAGGGTCTAAAATTCTGAAAAAAATACACAAAATAGTCCTTTACCTAAAGATGACAGGAAAACCTATTAGAAATCTACAGTCAAGCGTGAGTCGGATTTAAGAACAAAAATGCGGTTTAGGTTTTTTAGGGACACAGCTGCAATGGTTTAAGTGAAACGTGATGTAGACAGCTATTGCGAAGGCCCTAGGCCGATATCCGCATAAGGTCGAAGGCCCGAAGCATCCCGAAGAGGCCTGCCTTTAGCTTCAAGCATGAGTCGGAATGACGACAAAAAATGCGACTATAGTTAAACCGTAACAAGTCTGCAGCGATTTTGATAGCCCACGCAGTGCAAGTGTCATATTAAACGTCAAACTTCTATAAAATTATGACGTATTAACAACACTTACACTGCGTGGGCTATCAAATCCGCTGCAGACTTTTATTGGTGTGACTATAGGCTGTATCTGGCACACAGCCGCATTGGTACAAGTGTAGTACTGATTGATTAGGTTACTATTACTATTGTTACGTGTTTTAAAAAGCACTATACAGGGTGGCAAAAAAAATAACTAAGTGTATTCCCGTTGCCAACGTGCAACCCCGAAATTGCGAGGAAAAATTTGGCTGTTTCATACATTTTGGGTGGTTCGTTTTCTATGGAAGGATACATTTTTTTTTCGCGATTTTGGGGTTGGTCCCATAGTAAAAGTTGTAAAGCTCAGTATAATCTGAAAACCTCCCCGGCTACGGGAATGCACTTATTTTTTGGCCATCCTGTAGGTATTATCTCTCTTCGGCCTTCGCTTTTAAAACACTTGCGGAAGTTGTGGGAAGCGCGACCCGTCGGACGCTCCGAGCTATTAGCCCTAGGCGGAGCTCGGTCTTCAGTCTTCGTATTTGGACACTTGTACTACTGTTCGGCATTTAATCTTCCTATGTAAGCTACTTTGCATAGTTGCAGAGATACGATACCTATAAGCCACCACGCCAGAAAACTTCATGTTACATCTGGTTTGTAATTGACCCAATCGGGTTTTTCAAGACGTTTCACTCACGTCACGTTACATGTACAAAAAAAATTGTTGAAAATTGTGTGATGTACGGAACCCTTGAAACGCGAGTCCGAACTCGCACTTGACCAGTTTTTTTATACCTCCTTACTTCGAACCTCCACAGATATTGTTTTTACTAAATCGTCAGGTCAACCGCAGAAACCCCGACTAGTTTTAATCAGCAAAATCCTAACCACTTTTTTAATAAATAATATAATTATGTACAAGTATTAGTATTTCGGATACCCCAAAAACCTGTGTCTTAAAGTGGGCTATAATGGTTTGTACAAAATAAAACGAAAGAACATGAAACATATATAAATTACAATGAAACTACACAATAAATTGAATATAAACCAATCCAGTACTTACGGTGCACGGAAATCTCAACGCTACGACTACACATATTTCGTCGGCTAGAAGACTGGCGTCAACTAACAAACAAGTTGTTGTGTTGCTGTTTGCGAGCGAGAAAATTCGAATATTGGCGAGAACTTTTAAATTTTAGCAGTGTTATTAAGCTGTTATTTTATATTTTAGCGCTTTGATTCACTTTACCGGATCCGAGACCGGATCCGGTGAATTTTGCCGGATCCGGTATCTTGAAAAATGTGCCGGATCCGGCCGGATTACCGGATCCGCCGGACCGGATTGCAATCCCTACATATCAGGTACCTTTTTTCTTAAACAAATACGTATACATTCTTACATAACAGAAGAATCCAGTAGGTACAGTCAGCGTCGTATAGTAGGTAGCATCCAAAGTACCTATTCAAATAGTTCGGTATACCATATAATAGGTATGTATGGCGTACCGAACTATTTGAATAGGTACTTTGGATGCTACCTACTATATGATGCCGATTGTACTTTAAGAATAGTTTGATTCCCGGTTCGTGATAAAAATAAAAATAAATATTTGGATACACATTTTAAATACCAATCTTTCACACAGTCATGGCGCACGCACGCACCAAAAGGTTGAAACAAATAAATATTCTTTTTAATTAACTATTTATTTTTCTGCATTTTTCTGGCTCATCGGGCATAGAGTTGCCACAGTACATAGTATAATTACGACAGGTTAGAAATATTTGAATCGATGATTGAATAATGTCTTGGTTTTGTGTTCTTCAAAACGTACACTACAACATAACTAAGAACGGTTAGGAAAATAATAACTTAAAATTCCCCGTGAAAGGTAATGATGAAAATACTGATAGAAATACTGATAAGTGTGTGGGGAGATTTAGGAATGTCATGACCTGACTGGACCAAACGCTGGAGCGTCATAAAATTTCCTGTCATTGCTAATGATAGTGTCGGGGCCGTATGTAAAACAAATTACTATTATAGCCGATACGCTGTCGCGCGCTGTTGAGCCGTCCAGTGCGCCAATAATAGAACCGCGTGATTATCTATATGCCCGAGCGCAAGTTTGTGCTGTGGCAGTTAGTAACCCACTTGTAGACACACATTTTATGCATATTCAGAAGTTAACTCAAGAGGATACGGAATTACAATTGTTGGCAAAGTATATAAAAAATGGGTGGCCAAATAACAAACAAGAAGTACGTAATGAAGTTAGGCCCTACTGGGGATATAGGGATGAATTAACTGAGGCTTACGGTATGCTATGGAAGGGTGATAGAATAATTATTCCCTCCGGCATGCGTAGTGAATTGTTAAGGCGGGTGCACATTGGTCACCTTGGTCTCGAAAAATGTAAATTGAGAATTCGTGAAATAATGTTTTGGCCAAATATAAATACACAGTTAGAAGACTTAATCAATAATTGCCAACCCTGTTTATTATTTAAAAATGAAAATAGAAGGGAAACACTTATTTCGTATGAGGTTCCTAGCAGAGCATGGTCCAAAATTGGTGCCGACATTTTTCACTGGAATGACAAAAAGTATCTAATAGTCGTCGACTACTACAGCCAGTATGTAGAAGTTGTAGAATTAAAGTCGTTGACATCTGACAATGTAATTCAGCATATGAAGATGATTTTCAGCCGTCAAGGTATTCCAGATATAGTTATGTCTGATAATGGCCCTGAATTAAGTTCCCGAAACTTTAAGTTATTTGCTCTTTCTGTTCTTCACCCCATTACGCCCAGTCAAATGGCCAGGTGGAGCGAACTATACAAACGGTTAAGAAAATTTTCAAGAAAACGCAGGTTGAGGGTACAGAGTTTAGGTTAGCTTTGCTGGAATACTTGAATACCCCTATAAGTAGTACACTCGCTTCTCCTTCTGAATTACTTAATAGCCGCAAATTGAGAAGTATAGTTCCTTGGCCACCGAAACTTCTTAAACCAAAAATTCCAAAGCATGTTAGATCCGAGCTTCAACTACGGCAAAGTAAGCAAAAAGACTATTATGATAAAGGTGCTTGCGATTTAACTCCTCTTGTACCAGGTCAGAAGGTAAAGGTTAGGGACGTTAGGGTAAATAAAAAGTGGGTCAACGGTATTGTGCAATTAATTCGTGGAATACGATCGTATGCAATACAAATAATAGGAGGAGGCATTTTAATAAGAAACAGACGTCACCTCATATGCGATTCTGATAATCGTTCTGATTCCGAATCTAAAAGCCCTGTGTGCCTCCTGCCTTATGACGACTTATTGTTAGACATTCCAACTGATAAGATAACGCCGCGATGACGTCACTCTCGAACAACTGCACTGCAAGCGATTCTCGCCCGGCCCCAGCGTCCAATGATAATAATAATGCAAACAATAACCTGTATATTACTCGTTCCGGCAGGACGGTCATTCCACCTGATCGATGCGGCTTCTAAACTAAACGCGCTGACTGGTGACACTGATCACTCATCAAGTCGTGGTAAAATTAAGTGCATTAATTTGTAAAATATTATATGTTCCTAAACAAAAACACCTGTATAAGAATATCACTAAGTATGTATGTACTTATAACGTGCAATGCCTATGGCTTGATTTTATCTGACGTTTTAAACATTACATATATATATAATAAATCCATGATGAATTGTAATCTGTAATTATACTAAAAAAAAATATTATTATAAATTTTATGTATACAAGTGTTTAGATTAATAATATTAAAATATGATTATGCATGTTAATTTACAAATTATGATGTAATTATAACAATGAAAATGAAACATTAGGTACCTATAAATAAAGTAGGATATTAATTACCCTGCGGTAATAAGTACCTACAGTGTAAATTGTTAAATAAAATAAAAAATGTACTACCTAACCTATATGTTACATACTTACAGTTAAAATGTCAAATTCAAATAAAATTGTATTTATATAGGAATTTATTTCAAATGCAGATATTCTATAAGCTTCTACAGATTTAAATCAATATTAATCATTAATATTGTTTAAAATACATTGAATATAAATTCTACTTTTGTTAATAAAAAATAGTAATAATTTGATATTTTCAATTATATATACGATACGATACATTTATTGATAAAATTTTACAAATTTTACATGTCAGTTAATAAATTACAATGTTAGATTTGTCTCTGTAGTTTATTAAATAAATACAGTTTTTATTATAATGAACTACAATTATTATTTATATTTACTCATTTAATATCTCCGTTTTTTTATATAATATTATTCTTTCAGGCTCATTCACACTTCCTTAAAATAAATTCATTCACACTGTAGCAACACAGGTCAACCAACATTTTTTTAAGTTTATTATGGAATATAATATCGCTCGCTGAGGTAATTATTTCAGTAGGTAGGGTATTATAGATCTTAACACCTAGGACAGCGAGTGACTTTCGGGCTTTAGCGAGTCTGCGGTGCGGGACAAGTAGCAGGTGTGCACCCCGCCCCCGGGTATTTATACCATGACACTGACCGCGCGTTGTGTACTGGTCCAAATTAGACCTCACATGCTGGCAGGCCATTAAGATGAAGATACAAGGCAGAGTGAGGATTTTATGCTCCTTAAATAATGCTTGAGCTGGGTGATCGTAGGCCTTACCAGATATTATTCTAAGAGCCCGCTTCTGTAGTTTAAATGGTCTGTCACAGTCTACTGACGTACCCCATAGCTCAACACCTTGGGTTAATATTGAGTGAAAGTACCCAAAATAGGCGGTTCTGAGGTTGTCAGGTGTGAGGGTGGGTGCAAGTCTAGATAAAGCAAAACAGGCAGATGCTAGCTTGTCACAAATTGCGTCTATATGGGGTGACCCTGTTAGACCTGAGTCCATCGTGAAACCTAAATATTTCACCTGATCAACTTGAGGTAGGTTAACGTCATTTATAACAATATTAAATTGACTTCCGACATTTTTACGCAGTTGGAAGTGCATAATATTAGTTTTGTCAATGTTCAGTTGCATGCCATTAGATAAGAACCATTGGGCAATCTTATGCATAACTTTGTTGGCTTTTATTTTTAAATTAATAAAATTGTCTCGTTAATTATTATGCATGTGTCGTCAGCAAACATAATGTATTCAGGTTCCGAACATGCAGTTGTTATGTCATTAACCAACGTTAAAAATAGGTTATTCCCCATAACGGATCCCTGGGGGACAGAACAACCCCCGATAGGCTCGAGATTTGATTTTGCACCCAGAACAGAAGTACTCTGCTGTCGATTAGACAAGAATGACGCAATTGTGTTCAAAAAATGTCCTTCGAAGCCGTAGCGGTTTAGTTTTTTTAAGAGTAGGGCATGATCGATCATTTCGAAGGCGCGCGACAGGTCGCAGAATATCGCTGCTACCTGCCGCCCGCCCTCGAGGTGCGTCATCACCCGGGTGAATACATCGCGTGCCGCATCCCTCGTTGACCGGCCCGCCTGATAGGCGTATTGCTGCCTGTTTAAAAGGTTATTTGAGGTGAAATGCTGCATCAGTCTTGCACTCAATAAACGCTCAAAAACTTTTGATACTACAGGAATGAGCGATATTGGTCTGTAGAACTTTGGTAAATGCATTTCTCCTTTTCCCTTGTAAACAGGCTGCACTTTCACCAACTTAAGGATGTCTGGGTACACACCGGCGCTAATGCACTCGTTCAACAAGAAAAGGAGCAATGATATTACTACAGGTGGAAAAAGGTCTAATATATGCGTTGACATGTCATTTATGTCCTTTGACTGTTTGCGTTTTATGTTTTTGCATGCACTGATCATATCATTTAACGTAAACTGATCAAAAACAAATGTAGGTGGGAAACTAGTTAAGTATTGTTCCAAATATGCAAGCGCATCATCAGCGCACGGTTGTGTAGCAATGTTATTTGCTTGAATGTAGTAGTGGTTCAGCCGATCGGCGGCGGCCGCGGCGCGGGAGCGCTCGCAGTCGCCAGCCGACCGGCTAACGAGCACATTGATCGGGCCGCTTTTGCTGTTGCTGCGCTTGCATGTCTCAGAAGAAATAACATTCCATATAGCTCGACTCACATTGCCTTCAGCACAGCACGCTATCTTATTATTCACATAGTCCTTACGCTCGCTTCGCAATGTTGCCCAGAATGCTATTTCAAGTTTAGACAAGCTCGAACGTAACTCGCTGTCGTTTGGTTGTTTCGATAATTTCACTTTAGTCCTACGTATAATGTATCGCAACTGCAGTACACGGTCATTGACCCATGTGCTAACAGTGTTTTTAATCGGTTGTCTTTTAACAGGAAAATGAACATCATAAAAATGTTTGATCACGTTTATTACAGATGAGGTTCTATTGTTTGGACATTGATTTTTTGCAAGTAAGTATATTGTCCCAGTCGTATGACTCGAGACTTAATATAAAACTAGAAATATTATGTTTCGAAAATGTTCTTTTTAATGTGTGCATCACAGGAGATATACTATTTTGAATGTTTATGATGACATTAACACTCATGTGATCGGATAGGTGCATATCTTCACAAAACACTTTTTTAATTCTGCTTATATGTGAGTTTGTATATATGTGATCTATGCATGTTTTAGAGGTGTCTGTTACCCTCGTAGGTGTAACGACAAGCTGCCTAAAGTTATATTGTTTAATAGTGTTAATAAGGTACTTACAGTTAGAACATTTAGCCATCAAATCAATGTTAATGTCACCTACAATTACAACATTATAGTTTTGAATTGCTTGTAGACTTAGTAGTTGATTTAATTTAGAAAAGTATAGGGGTACATCACCGTTGGGAGGCCGATAAATACACACAATCACGAGGTCTAATCCAACACATTCAATTGCACAGGCTTCGAAGTGGGCTTCCACTGACATGTCTGTGATCTCCTTGCGTTCTATTGTAATCATGTCCGACTTGGCGTAAATGCAGGCTCCTCCTCCTTTTTTTGTTTGTCTTGAGTACTGGGCTCTCAGGTTGTAGTTAAGTATGTTAATTAAATTGATTTGATTGCACTGCATCCAATGCTCCGTAAGGCATATTATATCAACAGACGTTTGTGTTTGAAGTTCACTTTCAAGTCTATAAGTCTTATTTTCAAGCCTGTTTATGTTTTGATGTAAAATATGTAGTTCATTTGTTTTTGTTGCTGTCGTAGAGCTACTTTTTTTGGGTGCTGGTCTGTCCTGCTTCCTGGCTTTTGGGAGACTTAGGCTCCCTGGGTCGGAGAAAGGGCCGCCATTCCGATATGCAGGTGTTGAGGGGCCAGGCTGAAGCGACTAGAAAGTTTTCGTAAACGGCAGATGGTATGCCTATTTTAAAAGATGTATAAGTGTCCCTCTTTGATGGTATGAGTTCAGCTGTGTACCTAGCGTCATCACGTACGGTTTTAAGGTGTTTTATGATGCCCTCTGGTGTCGATTCTTTTTTGAAAAAACATCCATGGAGGTATTTCATGATTTCAACTCCTCGGATCTCGGTATTTTCGGCGGATCCCTTTAGATTTAACGTACTTTTGAGATTGCGGCGACGTTGGTGGCGACTATGTGGTAGTTCCCAGCCCTGGTCATCCATCTGGCTATCGGAGGTCTCCTCGGGGACTTCGTAATTTACTGGATCTGTGCTATTGCATTTTATAATGTCATCATGTTTTGTCGAATTTGACTCGTCCGATTGAATTTTCGTGCTGCTTATATTAGCATTCGTTAAGATATTTTTATTTGTCATATCATTTTTGTTTGTCGTGGCGGTCAGTTTTTGCGGCGGAGTTGGCTGCTGGTTAGTTCGTTTAAATTTTGTCGGTTGTTTTACTTGCGCGGCGAGTCTCTTTTTCGTGCGCAGGGCCGATGCGCGCTGTTCTCGCTGCGCCGGTGCATGTGTGGGAGCGGGTCGACTAGACGGCGTAGATGCGCTGCTGCCGGGTGTTGACGGTGCGCTATTATTTGTCGTTAATTTGCTTGCACTCTCGGTTTTCTTTGTTATTATTATAGGTTTCAATTCGCATATTTCCTTGTGCATTCCATCAATTTTTGCCGATAATTCGATCACTTTCAGTTCCAGAGGTTTAAGGATTGCACTTAACAGGTTTTTTAACGTTTCACTTTCACTTAAGGACATTTTTGGTAGATTTATCACACCTTTTTGTGAGCGAGACTGTCAGTGACCAATGGCCGACCGCGCGCGACTGACTTATTAATGAAACAACAGCTTATTGAAACTGACACGTTATTTGATATGCAACATTGTTGCTATATAAAGAATTCTATTGAACAGCTCGTGATAAGACTCACTGGTAAAGTTCTAACTATAACCACACCCCGGACACTGGCGATCAAATGTATGAAACAAACGCGTTCCTACGCACACGTCTGATATATTTTTTTCTATTACATTCATATCTCTCTTTATTGTTTGTAAAGAATAGATGTTGAAAATGCATGTGTAAGGTGTAGAAATAGCTAAAAAATGGCTAATTTAATGTACTTTGTCTTCCTATATCTTGAATTATTTTATTTTGTTTCTTTAGGAAAGGATAATGTAGTAATTGTATACATTAAGTATATAAAAAGCAGGTTGTGGGTAGATCTGATATTTGTGATATACGCATGTGGGTGAGCAAATAAAGTACAAGTCAGTCTCAGCCCGAACTTGGTGTTTGATTTATATCTTGACCTTCCGGTATCCGGCCTATCCGGCCATTATTTTAATATCTGGCCGGATACCAGATAAGGACCTACTATTCGGCCGGATACCGGATAGTAACATTACTTGATTTCGGATTAAACAAATTAGATTTAAGAAACAGTCACGGTCATAATCGTACTTGTTTAAACATTCCACTGACTTGCACGCCCACTCATTTCGAACCTAGAAATGTGTCGGCGGCCGGATACCGAATAATCGGTATCCGGTATCCGGCTAAACAACTATCCGTTGCATCTCTACTTCTAATCCGCTCACGCTTACGCTCAGTGAGAGTGAGAGAAGAACACTAGGTAACTTGCTGCACTTTAACATGGAAATTCCTTCTGAAAATGCTTAATGTTAATTTGTTTCAGCCCTGACATGCGTATAAACGAGTAACGTATATGCGTATGAAACAGTTACATTTAAAATTGACACACAGACACAGACATATTGAATGTAACTCCGACCCCGACCCGTCTCAACAAGGGTCACTCACATATTTTAAGAAGAAGATTGCTCGAAATATGTAGTCGCACCGGAACGAAGAGGTTCAACTGTGAATGTCTGCATCGATTCGCGACGCGTGCTCCAATTCAAGTACCTTATTCAAGTTCCTCGTTATACATAGAGTGAAACATGTCAAGCAAACTTCGACTAAAACAAGTGAGTGAGCCGATTCAATATATGAATAAGTATAATTATTATTATTTAATTTGAACGAGCTGAACTTGTGCTTTGTGCTACAATACAGATCTAATTCTGGTGTGGTTGAGCCTTAAAAATTATAAAGCTAAAAAGTGTCTAAAACAGAAAAGCGTAATAAAAACATACATTAATTATGTTCTGCGTTCAATTATTCTTCCAGGACTGATCAATAAATATCCAACAATTAATACATACTCGTACCTATACATATTTATAAACTAAACATTTAACGGGATTACTTACGGTTTGCCAAAAAAACAAATGTCACGATAATCCACATTATAGTGAAACCTAAACTTTAAGTTTCACCTACAGGAAGTTACGAAACTGCAAATGTGCTACGAGAGACATTGCATGGCCTTTATATGGAAGAGCACTATTGGTAAATATGGAATTTTTTGCATAATCGGTTGTAATGTTTAGTAAACTCAACACATCTGAACGCTTCTTAGAAGGCGAATGCTACATTCTGTAATAAAACCAGCTTGGCACTAAAGTGGAATTATTTTAGTTGGAACAACGTGTTTTTATTACTTGAAACTGCATAGCAAAACTGCTAGTTGGCAATAGATGTCGCGACGAACGAAAAGTCTAATGATCAACAATTTTCAGCTATGAGCTAATATTATTACCGGATTAACCGGAACTCTATTTTTAACTCTTTTTAGCAGTACATTTTTCGTCAGTAGCAACACTTGTTAAATCAGACCGCGTAGCCAAGATGCCGATCGCTTACGCTCCGTAGCGATCGAAACGCAACTGTCACTGTCGCACGAATATGGAAGAGTGATAGAGAGAGATAATGCTTTTCGTTGTCGAAGCGATAGCGATTGTAACGTTGGCTAGGCCGGCTGGTATCTGGTAAGTAGTCGAACTGATAATTCCGCTACTTGACGCCAGATGTCGACTACGAACCCGTAACTCGCGTTATAAGTAGTAAGAACACTCATGTATGGAGTTGCCACTCTTTCTTTACTTATATTACTCTATGCTCCAGCTCAGAAAACTATTTAGGGGTCATCTATTAATTACATCACACGTTTAGGGGGAGGGAGGGGGTCAAGAAAATGTGACATATTGTGACATGGGGGAGGGGGGGAGACACAAACTTTGTGACGTCACTTTAACTTCATCAGTAACCGAAAATTTATTTAAATTATTTTATTCGCAAGCATTTAAATAACAAGTTTTTTAAACGATAATCGTTTTTATTCGTTTAATTTTCTTTCCTAAGCAGTTTTGGGTTCTAAAATTACTAATATTTATATCGTCAAAAATATTTTGATAAAATATCAATAATACTTAGGTACTTACTTAATTCGATTTGGCGATTTAGTAGAAAAAATGTGACGTCACACTAGGGGGGAGGGGTTTGCCAAATGTGACCAAGTGTGACAAGGAGGGGGGAAGGGGTCAAAAAACCTAGAAATTCGTGTGACGTAATTAATGCATGACCCCTTATATGTTTTTTTAATACAGTTGCTCAAAAAGTGCTACTTTACGTAGCTGTTTAGCGTGCGGAAAGTTGGTTATCTCGAACCAGTGCTTTTTACTTTTCCAATTTTTTTAAATTTATACTTGTTCCAATTCACGACTACTTATTGATGAGTGTTAATATTAGTTTCCTTTAAACGTCGTAATCAGCATAAAAACCTTCCGTTAATGTAAGAATACGAAAAATATTACATATTTCATATTTAATTACTTACCTCTTCATCATTATAACACGTTTAATTTTTAATATTCAATATTGAAAATTCCGTTCTTAATAAGTTGACTGAATGGAACGGAATAGCTGTCAAACGCCCATAGATATAATATACTTAAAGACGACGTCTAACCGAGCTGTCACTGTTACCACTTTTGTTTAGTGTACGATTAACAATGTTTTTCTTATTTTTTCGCAACTGTATTAAAAAACGTCGTTCGATACACGTGCGGAAATGTCATTCTTCACTCGTCCCGAGTCTTGCCATAGATATCTCGGTACTCGTTAAGTAATGACATACCTTCCGCACTAGCATCGAAATGTACTATTTCCTAGGCCGAAGACGATATTACCAATTTAAGTAAAAAATTACGTCCAATTATTTCACGTACTGTATACTTTGAAAAGTGCTCGAGTGGAGACCACGGACTAGCAAGCGCAGCGTAGGACGTCCACCCACAAGATGGACGAACGACCTTGTTAAGGCCGCCGGAAGACGCTGGATGCGGGTCGCTTCCAACCGGTACGAATGGAGGTCCAAGGGGGAGGCCTATGTTCAGCAGTGGACGTCTTATGGCTGAGATGATGATGATGATGATGATGATGATGATGTATACTTTGAGGCATGGCACACTGCGTTTGAGCGAGACAACGCTATGCGCTTGTTAAAATTTAAGTATGATTTTAATTTGGCTCTCCTGATTATTTTTTTGTATGGGCACAACTCTCTCAGCAGTATACTTTCAGAAATAATCAAGTATATAATTTTCTATTTACGCGACATGTTTTCTAAAATCGATATATGTATTGTTATGACACGCACTGACAGTTACTGACGTTATAAGGTGCAGTTACCAACTGTCAGGAGGAGGAATTACGTAATAATTTTTAAGAAAAAAAAACCGACTTCCATGGGGGCCGATGAAAGATTATTGTAGATGGTATTTATTTATTTATTTAAACTTTATTGCACGATAACAAAATGTACAAATGGCGGACTTAATGCCTTAAGGCATTCTCTACCAGTCAACCATTGGGTCAATCAGAAAACTTGTACTTAGTGCAGGATTGTAGACAACGAGAAGAATTATGAATCACAAATCAGGTTATTCTAAACAATATTCTAATTATAAACTACACATATAAAGATAATAGCACTAGACACCTACATATATACAAACAAATATATAAATAAATATGTTATATTCTGTTATGTACCCAAGAATATAAGTAAAATGCGGATCATTTATCTTTAAGCGAGTTAGAGAGGTGTTTACGTAACTTGCTTTTAAAAGAAAATTTGCTCTGTGCTTGCCTTAAGGGAAGGGGGAGATCATTCCAAAGACGAGCAGCCTGAAGGGCGAAAGAGTTGGAAATAAAGCCAGTGCGGTGATATGGAATAGTCAGTTTAAGACTTCGAGATGTACGCAACGCGTTATATGGTACACTATGTAGAAAAGGAGGTAAAACCACCCACTTTTCTACTAGCATTTCGATTCTGTATAATGGCTCCTCTACAGGATGGGCCAACGCCGGCCACTCCAAGGGACGCAGCCATGCGGTAGAATGAGATAGCAATATCACTTGCTCCCTCTAACGCATAAATGCGTCCCTTGGAGTGGCCGGCGTTGGCCCATCGTGAAGAGGAGCCATGAGGGTCGTAGTTCTAGCCTAACCTAACCCACTCCTCAGATAGCAGTTCGGTTCTGTGCGGATCGCAGTTCGAACCGAATCAAACCCACTTTTCAAGTAGCATTTCGTTTCTGTAAGGCTCGCAGTTCTAACCTAACCTAATCCTTGTTCGGTTCTGTGAGGATCGCAGTTCAAACCTAACCTAACCCACTTAATGGCGCATGCCGTGCGGTGTACGGGGGTTTAAGCGGGAGGGGCTGGTAAGATTGGCATCATCGTACTTTATACCTACATTAATTTTATGATAGGTAATCATAGTTGTTTATTTAGTTAAGGTATCATAGTGGTTTACTGGGTCAAGGTCCGGGTCCGAGTCCGGGTCCGAGTCCGGGTCCGTGTCCGGGTCCGAGACCGGGTCCGAGTCCGGATCCGAGTCCGGGTCCGAGTCCGGTTCCGAGTCCAGGTCCGAATCAGGATCCGAGTCCGGGTCCGAACCGGATCCGGGTCCGAACCGGATCCGGGTCCGAACCGGATCCGGGTATGAGTCCGAGTCTGGGTCCCAGTCCAAGTCAAAATCGAAATTCGTAATCACCAAACGTGTACCATGCGTCATTGAAGAGTTCTGTTCTGGTCATCATCAGCAGTTCCACTTCATCAAATGCGACAGTTTTTAATGTAAATGCTTGATTTTATGATGAAAATACAAAAAAATCTATACGTATGCCTTTAATATTTGAGGAGTTCCCTCGATTCCTTATGGATCCCATCATCAGAACTCGAGCTTGACAAAAATGTGGCTTAAAAACTTAACTTGCTTAACGAACATAACGAAAAGGAAAAATCGCCAAACGTGAACTATGCGTCGTTTAAGAGTTTTGTTCTGATCATCATCAGCAGTTCCACTTCATCAAATGCAACAGTTTTTAATGAAAATGCTTGATTTTTTTATGTAAATACAAAAATCTCTATACGCAAGCCTTTAAGATTTGAGGAGTTCCCTTGATTCCCTATATTCTAGAAATATGTAAGTTCATTAGAAAAAATATTGGTATGTTTAAGAAACGAGAAGAGGTTTTATCAAGAGCTCACTCAGTCAGACACAGAAACATGCTTATGCTGCCCTCATCAACATTGAAAATGCACTCAAAAAGCACATATGTCATGGCAATAAAAATTTTCAATAAATTACCAGACGCACTTAGAAACGAAGAACTAGACTCTACCTTCATAAGAATTCTAAAACAATTACTTATCTCAAAATGTTATTATACTATTACTGAATATTTTGATGACAATTTAACAAATTCTAACTGTAACGACTTGACATTTAACTAATTTTTACTATTTAATTTGTTATCATTCTAATTTACTATAATAATAATGTTTGACGATAATTATGATAAATCACTAATGTTAAATATTTATTACCAATTGATTATTATAATATTTCCACTGCAACTACCAATTTAAACATATCTTGTTTTGTATAAATAAACTGTTTAGTTTTTAACTAGTTTTTAAGACAGTGCTACGCCCTTGCAGGGTGACCATGTACCAAACCTATATGTAACACCTTTATATCCATGGTTTTTCGCATGAAATAAATGAAATGAAATGAAATGATTCCTCATGGATCCCATCATCAGAACTCGAGCTTGACAAAAATGTGGCTTAAAAACTTAACTTGCTTAACAAACATAACGAAGAGGACAAATCGCCAACCGTGAACTATGCGTCGTTAAAGAGTTCCGTTCTGATCATCATCAGCAGTTCCACTTCATCAAATGTCACTTTTTTGGATGTATATGCTTGATTTGTTGATAAAAACCCAAAAATCACTATATGTATGCCTTTAAGATTTGAGGAGTTCCCTCGATTCCTCATGGATCCCATCATCAGAACTGGGTTTTGACAAAAACGGGACCAATCTGTATGCATATACATTCAATCAAAAAAAGAATTTTCTAAATCGATCTAGTAATGACGGAGATATGGAGTAACAAACATAAAAAAAATAAAAAAAAACATACAACCGAATTGATAACCTCCTTCTTTGAGATTTGGAAGTCGGTTAAAAATGGTTAACAAACACATATTTTGCATGAAACAATTACATTGATTATTTCTGAAAGTATACTTCTGTGAGAGTTGTGCCCATACTAAAAAATAATCAGGAGAGCCAAATTAACATCATACTAAAATTTCGTCAGATTTAACTGAAACCACTTTTTCCCTATGTTTGCTGCGGGGTCCTTTAATTTTTTTTATTACTAATCGGTAGGGCATTTCTTTATTCAATAATATGTATATATATTTAGTTAGTACTTAAAATAAAAACGTAAACCGTAGTTACGTAGTACTTTGATACTCGTACAGTGCCAAAAGAATATAAAACTAGTCTAGTGTGAAACTGGCTTTATTTCGGAATCGGTCATGTTGCAGAATTCCTTATGTAAGTACACCCTTGTTAGCATACCAATGTCGCTATTTACCAACATTGAATTGGATATACGCATGCAATTAATGTTAGTAGCACAGTTCCAGTTTTGATTAGTAAGTGATTGTGCGAGTTTATTCAGTGTAGGTATACAGGGCTTGTTAACGTTACCAATTCACATTATAATAGTACATTACTACAGAGGCCGGGACAAAAGGGGTTGCCGGCCGAAGACGTATAGACGCCCGAGCGAAGCTAGGCCAAATCTAGACACGCGGCAGCGTGTCAAGCCAAGTTCAAGCAAAGGAACTGGCTAGCCAGCGCCAAGTGTAATATTACACGAACCACTTGGTGCCACTTTTGACCCTTCTATAACTCAAAACATCTTTAACGTAAACACATAAAACTACGTGTGTTTAATTATGTCCATAAGGACATCTAGAAGCCCAAATTTCATGAAGCTAGCTCAAACGGTTATAAAGATATGAAGGTCAAAAAGTCGTAAATTTTAAGACTGACTGACATACCTATAGTACCTAAACCTAACCTACTCGTACTTCCAGTTGACCTAGAAGGATGAAATTTGGAATCCAGCTCAGTTATTGTGTAAAAGCGTAGGAAAAAATCTAAAAATTAAAAAAAGTTATAAAATAGGGGGGGTCCCCATACAAAATAATTTGGCCAAGTCCGAGATAGCTCGAGGCATTTAGTGTTCCGTACGACTACCATCAGTTTGGCATTGACATAAACGATATCGTGAACGTAATTTACTTCCTATAGGTATATCTCTTTCGCACTAATATGTCAGTACGAGCGAGATGCATAGAAAGTAAATTACGTTCACGCCCACGGTAGCGTTTAACTATGTCAATGCCAAACTGATGGTAGCCGTACCGCTCGCATCGTTACATTTTACAGAGGTTGTTTGCCTGTTTTTAGGATACCGTATTCAACTACACACACAGAACTATAGTACAAAGTGTCTAAGTGCGAAGGCCGAAGGCCGAGCTTTAGCAAAATGTCATCGCTTTAGCACAGAGCAATAGTACAGTGTCTAAATGTGAAGGCCAAAGGCCGACCTCCGCGTAGCCCGAAGGCCCGAAGCGTCCAGGATGTCAGTGCTTTAACACAGAACAATAGTACAAGTGTCTAAATGCGAAAGCCGAAGGCCGAGCTCCGCGTAGGGCCGAAGGCCCGAAGCGTCCAGGATGTTAGTACTTAAACACAGAACAATAGTATAAGTATCTAAATGCGAAGGCCGAAGGCCGAGCTCCGCGTAGGGCCGAAGGCCCGAAGCGTCCAGGCTGTCAGTTCTGTGTTTAACCACTGACATCTTGCAGGCTTCGGGCCTTCGGCCCTACGCGGAGCTCGGCCTCCGGCCTTCGCATTTAGACACTTGTATTAATTACCTGTGTTTAGAACTGACCTCTAGGATGCTTCGGGCTTTCGGCCCAATGCGACTTCAGCGTTTGGATCTTGCGACTTAGGGTCGGTTGCACCAAACTGTTCGAATCGTTAAAGAGTTCGCTAAATTTTTATGTATGGAAAGTTTCATATTGGCGCGCCGGGGCGCACCGGCTGACGTTGATCAGTCTGTCAAATGTGGTTGGTGCAACTGGCCCTTAGACACTTGTACTTAAAAATACTTGGAAAAGTTACGGGAGGCGCGCGTCTGTCGGACGCTTCGGATCTTCGAATCGCTCCTTCGGCCTTTGCATTTAGTTAGATTCTTGTACTATTGCTTTGTGTTTGAATACCGAAGTCGAGCATCTCGCGAATGCTTGATGTATTATAATAATTTAGAGTAAGGCCAAGCGCGCACCACGATTTTTTGTCCTGCGATAATTTTGTCGCAGAAATGCAACGTATGTGTTTATATGTTAGTGCGCGCATATGCGACAAAAAATCGCTGCGATTTTAAAATTGTGATTGGCACATTTTTCCGCGATTGTTCGCAACGCGATTGTCGCAAAGTGAATTGCAGCATGCGGAGTTGTATGGCCCCGCGCGCACTATGATAATAAAATCGCAAACCGGCCGGACCTCAGTCGGCATTTCGCTCTCCAAACCCCAACATCTCGGCACCTGCATCTCCAATGGAGTCTCAAAATGAGACGCTAGATGTTGACCATTTAATTATGGAAATAGACGGGGATCACCTTTGTGTTATAAATGCTCAAAGTCATATGCAGCAATCGCATATTAAAGACACGTTTCATGACAAGCGACTGGTACGAAATCCATGTTGAGAATGAACAAATCGTCGACTTTTTCATCGCAGTGCGCGCAGTGAATTTTCTGCGATATATTACAGCGCGATTCTAAAATCGTGTCGCAAAAAATAATATCGTGGTGCGCGCTTGGCCTATAATACCTTAAATGTATACTCCTTCAATTTGAATTTAGAACTCATTATAATTTTTTACTTGATTTTGTTTCTAGTTCTATGCCATATATATAGACTTTAATATTATTTAGAACTGCTAAAAAACAAGATCGGCTTACTTTAAATATTTCGTCAATTTTACCTTTGTTTCTAAAAACTGTGATATTTAACTGTCATATACTATTAATGTCTTCCAAAATTATTTTCTCGTAACAGGATTGAGGGGCTACCGCGAAAACCGAAATTCGCAATTTGCGGGGATCTTTCTCTTTTACTCCAATGAAGGCGTAATTAGAGTGACAGAGAAAAATGCTCGCAATTTGCGAACTTCTATTTTCGCGGTTATAGCCCTGAATCTTGTTGCTCACCGATCCGTTCAAAAATATACATAAGTACTGAATATAATTAATAGATATTATACAGAAATGTAATGGTACTTAATGAAAAGGAATATTGTGTATATTGTTTCGACGAATCAGATACTCTCAATAAAATCTATACATGAGGCCAAAGCTGTTCATAAATATTAAATGACTTTATTATCTCTATACGCCTTACTAACTCTATCGTGTCCTATTGTGGAAAAAAAAACACAACGACAGTCAAGAACGGAATTCTTAATTTGAATTTTTCAGATTTTTGAGATGCCTAGTCCATTGGTTGGAAAGCCCGTTCGAAATTGAAACTTATTTGCAATATAATAAGGTCGTATTTTGTAGATCTCTCTCATACTTATAGTATACTATTGAGATAAAATTAAATATCCCACAAAAATAAGCAAGCAGAATTAAACTTTGTGTCAAAGACATAAGTCATAAATTTCAATGCCAAAGTTTTAACTAAGGATGTTTCTCGCCTAATATGAATTGACCAGTGTAAGCATCAGTTAGCTAGCCCTAAGCAACCAAAGGTCAAGCTGCAGTTGAAAAACTAATAAAGATAAAGTTAAGCTGATAATTTTTCCGCCGTCTCCATGCTTCTTTAAGTTGGGTATTGACTGGTCAGCTGCCTGTTAGCTATAGGTTTCGCGAAAATCGCCAGGACAGAGGTGAAAATTTTTGTATGAAAACTTGCAACTTTAAATGCATTTTTTGACGAAACTATTGCAGTCTAAAATGAAGTCAAAATCAGTCCATCGTCTCAATTTTTTGCAAGCTTTCTAATGGTAGCCCACACGATTCTTACAAATGAAAAAAGTTTCAGCCTACCCCTCTCAACCCCCTAAATTTCCCCCTTTAATAAGAAATAAGCAGTTTTGACTTATTTACAATATGAGTGGTGGTGGTAATTGCTATAACTGTTCCAAATTTTAGGTATCTATGTCAAACGGTCTCTGAGAAAAACGTATTTAACTGATTTGCAAGACCGAAGTGATCCCATAAGTGTTCCGTAAACAAAGTTTTGTACGGAACACTAAAAATATGTTACAAGACCTATTTTTTATTGTGACTGACATATAAGTACCTAAACCTAACCTACTTCCAGATGACCTAGAAGGATGAAATTTGGAATCCAGCTCAGTTACTGTGTGAAAGCGTAGAAAAAAATCTAAAAATAAAAAAAAGTTATAAAATAGGGGGGGTCCCCATACAAAAAAAACATTTTTTATTGTGACTGACATATAAGTACCTAAACCTAACCTACTTCCAGATGACCTAGAAGGATGAAATTTGGAATCCAGCTCGGTTATTGTGTGTAAGCGTAGGAAAAAATCTAAAAACAAACAAAAGTTAATAAATAGGGGGGGTCCCCATACAAAAAACCTGTAATACGCGCTAAAATCTAACCTGCTTTAAGATCTCGCATTTTTTTTAAATAACAGCAATTGTTATAGGTATCCAATAAAGCAAAGAAATAGAGTTTAATACTTGTTTATAATGTTATTTTGTTCCTATAAATACATATTTGGATTTTGCATAGAACTTGGCAGTGGCACTCATTTAGATCTCCATTCTTTTTGCGACGAACCCCACAGCCAAGCATAATTTTTTATTGAACTTGGCTCTCCTTTTTTACATTTATGTTTTTGATGGGATAGATCTGAGGCGGGCTACCCCATATTTCCCGCCGAGGTATGTATAGTGCTTTTCTCAAACATGCAATGAATTAATAGTGAAAATGGATGATGATGATTGTTTCATGTAACGGTATTCATAATTGTAGGCAGATATAACCTCATAACACAGTTCATAGTAATACATAAGATTTAATTTCACAATTTCACTTCAAACTTGATACCTAACTGTACTTTAATCAAAATAGTAATTCATTAAACATTTCACTAGCTTAATTTCAATTTAAAACTAAAATAACCGCACGTGAACACGTTAGTCAATCGATTTCTATAGCAAACTGTAGCTCTACTATGAGTTCCGTGAATGACAGTGAGAAGTGAAGATAGTGAGAAAGTTAAGGAAAATGTATGGAGTAATTGTACAGTGCCTCTACCGGTCACGTAAAGAACTAAAAATTTCTATTTGTACCATGAGTTACAAAAGTTTTTACGCGAGTTTTCCATACTTGCCTAACTTCACACCTAAAACGCTCTCTTTCTAATTATATAATGAAAACTGAGCCAGAATTATTCTGCGTAAATACTTTACGCGAGTAAACGTGACAGATGTTATGGAAAAATACGTGCGTTTCCAACGTGACATTTCTGTCAACTTGATCTCTACTATGAGTTCCGTGAATGACAGTGAGAAGTGAAGATAGTGAGAAAGTTAAGGAAAATGTATGGAGTAATTGTACAGAGCCTCTACCGGTCACGTAAAGAACTAAAAATTTCAATTTGTACCATGAGTTACAAACGTTTTTACGCGAGTTTTCCATACTTGCCTAACTTCACACCTAAAACGCTCTCATTCTAATTATAAAATGAAAACTGAGCCAGAATTATTCTGCGTAAATACTTTACGCGAGTAAACGTGACAGATGTTATGGAAAAATACGTGCGTTTCCAACGTGACATTTCTGTCAACTTGTAAACACAACAAATACGCTGATTTTTCACGAATATTAATGCAATTTTCAACGTAATATGTATAAATTTATAACAGTATGTGAACTTCAAGCAAAACTTTAAGGGATAAATCAATTAATAGTTCGATAAAAGGCTGAGTTTTTGGTTTTAGGCAAGAAGCTGATTGAAAACAACATTTCCATGAAAACCCGGATTGCATCATGTATGCATGTAGAAGTTACATATGTATTAAGAATTAAGGCTCAATACAAGGAGCAGCATATAGACATGTTGCTGTTTTTGTTGCTGGGTGCACATAACACATAGTAAGAATAAGACATACCGCAAGACCTATTATAATGTTTACACAAGAATTGCTACGTATTTTATTAAGCATTATTATCTTAAATAAAATAAAACATACAAATGTTCTGTGGGTTTATTTATTTTTCTTTACTAAGTAAGTATTATTTTATTTTCCGTTGTTCAAATTATTGTGTTTGGTACCTAGGTAATCGTTTTTCATGTCAACTTGGTAACAGGAAATATAAAACTTTCTTCAAAAACTTTTGCTGGTGGTTCTGAATCTGAAAATTTAAATAAGATTTAAACACATTTATTGCCAAAAACCCGCTGCGTGGGTTCATTTTGTATTGGAAATGGGGCGCTTGGCACTGAAATATACTCGAGATCATATAGGTACTATAAAATTAAGATCGCTATTAAGGTCATACGTAGGGTCTGTGCGGAAAGAGAAGAGTCGTAGGTATAATGTATGGGCTCCCCTAAATTTCACGACTTTTCTCTTTCCGGACACTCTATTAGATAATGTTACTTAGCAGTAGGAGACGGCCGCTGTCATGATGCGGACTGAAGCGGACCATTATAATACATACCTATTTTAATATTTTAAGATTTCTTCTCATGTGTGTACTATTTTCATCATAGGTAATAAATATGTAGCCAAAAGTAGCCTGTATAATCGCGCCGTATACTTTGCTTCCTATTTTTTAACACGCAATGTCATAATTTTAACTCGATTATTAATGATGTTTACGTAATTATCATATTTTGCAATTTTTGTCTTGAATACAATTATATTTTAATTTATACATTGTTTACTAACATTGATGTTTATTATTTTCGTAACTATGGCAACGTCAAATCTTTAAAAAATTGTAGAATGAAGGTTGAGTCAGTAACAAAGTGACAAAACTGGTCTTAGAGCATTTAATAACTGGAGTGGCCATTGAGTGCTTACTGTTAGGATTTAGGATTAGGGTTCCAAGCAGGAAAGAAAAGCTTGTTTTAACACCATATTGGTAATGTTTATTAATCTCAAGCAAGACTACATAGTAATGGCGTCTCATACGAGAAGAAAGAACACCTACATTTGTTTTATATTGACAACTGAATAAATCAAATATCATAGTCGTAGTAGTCTCGTAGGTATACTCTTTATTTTTTTCCTGACATTATTACTTACCCCTCTGCCGAAAAACTTGCACAATTGTGCAAACTTTTGTATGGACTGACATGGCTATTTGTACGTTACGTATAAATCATGTAGAAATAGCAATACATTTGACGTCCCCTCCCCCGCAAAAATCGGCAGACTGTTTTGTAAAGAAAATGACAGCGATGACATCTCCCTTCTAAATGCTCTTAGTGGATGGTAGAGGTAAGGAATACAATCTCCATGTAATTAATAATGAAAAAGTGTCCGTCAAAAACCTTAAGAGGGAAGTATACTACGTAATCGTCCATACAAAAAGAGAAAACGTTTTTCCACTTGTAAATACGAGTATCTTCCATTCCCCATGATTTTTAGTACGGTATTGATACAATGAAAAACTAGGTTTATGGGTTTTCTTTTTTTCGCTACTCTGGAGAGATTTAGAAAAATTATAATAGCTGACAACGTGCCCAGTTTTTGCAAATATTCTCCCATAAAGGAGTTTTCTCATAAAGTCATAAAGGATTCTCCTTACCTCTACCCTCCATATTCACGGCTACCATCAGTATATGTAACATTACTTTCTGTGCATCTCACTTGCACTAATATGCGAGAGCGAGATGCATAGATAGTAAATTACGTAGACGTGAGAAAATGTGTAAATTTTGTTATTTAGTTCTTTAGGTGAATCCTAGAGGCCTTGCTCTGTTTTTTAGTATACTTAGAAAGGGACAGCATCGTTTGGAGTGGAGTGAAGTTAGGTACATAAGACCGCAAAGAAACGTGAAACGTGACACACGGCACGTTTATTCACTGAAAGTAAGTGAAAAATACTCTGCCAACTGATGGTAGAGGCACTGTAGCTCTACTATGAGTTCCGTGAATGACAGTCGATAGTGAGAAAGTTAAGGAAAATGTATGGAGTAATTGTACAGTGCCTCTATATTCTGTTCGGAAAGAGAAGAGTCGTGGAATGTATTGTGCCCCATACATTCCACGACTCTTCTGTTTCCGCACAGACTCTACCGGTCACGTAAAGAACTAAAAATTTCAATTTGCACCATGAGTTACAAACGTTTTGACGTCAAACGTCTTTAAAAACCCGTAGTAGAGGCGCCGGACCAAAAACCAAGTGTAACGATAATTTTTAAGAAAAAAAAACCGACTTCCATGGGGGCCGATGAAAGATTATTGTAGATGGTTTTACCTCCTTTTCTACATAGTGTAGAAAAGGAGGTAAAACCACACACTTTTCTACTAGCATTTCGCTTCTGTATAATAGCTCCTCTACAGGATGGGCCAACGCCGGCCACTCCAAGGGACGCAGCCATGCGGTAGGATGAGATAGCAATATCACTTGCTCCCTCTAACGCATAAATGCGTCCCTTGGAGTGGCCGGCGTTGGCCCATCGTGAAGAGGAGCCATGAGGGTCGTAGTTCTAGCCTAACCTAACCCACTCCTCAGATAGCAGTTCGGTTCTGTGCGGATCGCAGTTCGAACTTAATCAAACCCACTTTTCAAGTAGCATTTCGTTTCTGTAAGGCTCGCAGTTCTAACCTAACCTAATCCTTGTTCGGTTCTGTGAGGATAGCAGTTCAAACCTAACCTAACCCACTTAATAGCGCATTCCGTGGGGTGTACGGGGGTTTAAGCGGGAGGGGCTAGTAAGATTGGCATCATCGTACTTTATACCTACATTAATTTTATGGTAGGTACGTAATCATAGTTGTTTATTTCAAGGTATCATAGTGGTTTTCTGGGTCCGGGTCCGAGTCCGGGACCGAGTCCGGGTCCGAGTCCGGTTCCGAATCCGGGTCCGAGTCCAGGTCCGAACCGGATCCGGGTATGAGTCCGAGTCCAGGTCCCAGTCCAAGTCAAAATCGAAATTCGTAATCACAAAACGTGTACCATGCGTCATTGAAGAGTTCTGTTCTGGTCATCATCAGCAGTTCCACTTCATCAAATGCGACAGTTTTTAATGTAAATGCTTGATTTTATGATGAAAATACAAAAAATTCTATACGTATGCCTTTAATATTTGAGGAGTTCCCTCGATTCCTTATGGATCCCATCATCAGAACTCAAGCTTGACAAAAATGTGGCTTAAAAACTTAACTTGCTTAACGAACATAACGAAAAGGAAAAATCGCCAAACGTGAACTATGCGTCGTTAAAGAGTTCTGTTCTGATCATCATCAGCAGTTCCACTTCATCAAATGTAACAGTTTTTAATGAAAATGCTTGATTTTCATTAAAAATGCCATGCCTTTAAGATTTGAGG
The DNA here is from genome assembly GCF_963556715.1 of Cydia fagiglandana. Lineage (NCBI taxonomy): Eukaryota > Metazoa > Arthropoda > Insecta > Lepidoptera > Tortricidae > Cydia > Cydia fagiglandana. The sequence goes on along the minus strand of NC_085959.1, from coordinate 41,757 downwards.
AGTTCCCTTGATTCCTCATGGATCCCATCATCAGAACTCGAGCTTGACAAAAATGTGGCTCAAAAACTGAACTTGCTTAACAAACATAACGACGAGGACAAATCGCCAACCGTGAACTATGCGTCGTTAAAGAGTTCCGTTCTGATCATCATCAGCAGTTCCACTTCATCAAATGTCACTTTTTTGGGTGTATATGCCTGATTTGTTGATAAAAACCCAAAAATCACTATATGTATGCCTTTAAGATTTGAGGAGTTCCCTCGATTCCTCATGGATCCCATCATCAGAACTGGATTTTGACAAAAACGGGACCAATCTGTATGCATATACAGTCAATCAAAAAAAGAATTTTCAAAATCGATCTAGTAATGACGGAGATATGGAGTAACAAACATAAAAAAAAAAAAAATTTTTCAAGAAAAAAAAACCGACTTCTATGGGGCCCGGTGAAAGATTATGGTAGATGGTGCACTATGTAGAAAAGGAGGTAAAACCAGTACCTACTTTCTAGTAGCATTTCGTTTCCGTAAGGGTCGTAGTTATCTAGCCTAACCTAACCCACTTCTCTGATAGCAGTTCGGTTCTGTGAGGATCGCAGTTCGAACCTAATCAAACCCACTTTTCTAGTAGCATTTCATTTCTGTCAGACTCGCAGTTCTAACCAAACCTAACCCACTTTTGTTCGGTTCTGTGAGGATCGCAGTTCAAACCTAACCTAACCCACTTAACGGCGCATGCGGTGCGGTGTACGGGAGTTTGAGCGGGAGGGGTTTGGCATCATCATACCCACATTTTATGGTAGGTAATCATAGTGGTTTATTTAGTTTAGGTATCATAGTGGTTTTCCGGGTCAAGGTCCGGGTCTCTGAGTCAGAGTCCGGGTCCGAGTCCCGGTCCAAGTCCGGGTCCGGGTCCGAGTCCGGGTCCGAGTCCGGGTCCGAGTCCGGGTCCGAGTCCGGGTCCGAGTCCGAGTCCGAGTCCGGGTCCGAACCGGATCCGGGTATGAGTCCGGGTCCCAGTCCAAGTCAAAATCGAAATTCGAAATCACCAAACATGTACTATGCGTCGTTGAAGAGTTCTGTTCTGATCATCATCAGCAGTTCCACTTCATCAAATGCGACAGTTTTTAATGTAAATGCTTGATTTTATGATGAAAATACAAAAAATTCTATACGTATGCCTTTAAGATTTGAGGAGTTCCCTCGATTCCTTATGGATCCCATCACCAGAACTCGAGCTTGACAAAAATGTGGCTTAAAAACTAAACTTGCTTAACAAACATAACGAAGAGGACAAATCGCCAAACGTGAACTATGCGTCGTTGAAGAGTTCCGTTCTGATCATCATCAGCAGTTCCACTTCATCAAATGTCACGTTTTTGAATGTATATGCTTGATTTGTTGATAAAAACACAAAAATCACCATATGTATGCCTTTAAGATTTGAGGAGTTCCGTCGATTCCTCATGGATCCCATCATCAGAACTGGATTTTGACAAAAACGGGACCAATCTGTATGCATATACATACAATCAAAAAAATAATTTTCAAAATCGGTCTAGTAATGACGGAGATATGGAGTAACAAACATAAAAAAAAAAAAAAAAAAAAAAAAAAAAAAAAAAAAAAAAAAAAAAAAAAAAAAAAAAAAAAAAAAAAAAACATACAACCGAATTGATAACCTCCTCCTTTGGGATTTGGAAGTCGGTTAAAAAGTGTTATGGCGCGGAGGTTTATATCTCCATAACTATAATACCTTTAAGTATATTTTTGACATCAATGTATAGACGAAAGTAGCCATTACTCGGAATTATATGTCCTGCTGACATAGATGGCGCCAATTCTACGCTAGAAACGACGCAATAGGAGCTAAAATGACCCATATTTGCAGTGTTCATTTAATAATGACTCATCAGCCCATTAACCGATTTCGATAAAATTAGTGCCATTTGATAGATCTTATTCTATTTTAATGAAATATGAGTAAAATAAAGCGGGCGGAATTATAATACGCTGCTAAAACATAAAAATGTGATAGTTTTGCTCTTGTTTGAGGCCACCGTGTGCAAAAATTAAGGCATAAAACTGACGCAATATACCTGAAATACTATGATAAAGCAATAGCAATTCTTTTAATACCACATTCACCGTAGTAATACATGCTCATCTCCTCAAATAATGGATTAGAATCTATGACGGCTCGGTGGCGCGAGTTACTTTGATAGAACACATAGAACGTATGACGGCTGCTTGACAATCCCGAGTTCCTATTGCGAGTAAGTATATAGTAATCTTAGTTAGGTACTTTCTGATGTACCTATGGGTAAAACATATTATAAAAAGGGTCACTTTTGTGGACAATACTATAAAAGGTTCATATATATCCCGTTTTTCTCATTTGAGTCTCAAATACTGAATAAAATATTCCGCCTGTAAAGGTGTCGCGTAAAAACGTGCTTTTAGATTCGCTTAAATTTGCGATGGCTACATGAAAGACAGGAACGAGTTTGCTATAAAACGTGTATTACCCGTATAAAATATCTATTTTCGTAATTTTGGAGTGCTATTATTTATGGTAGGAGATCCCACATACATACGTATATGGTCGAACTTCACCAATCTGTCCGACGGATGAAACTATGAAAATATGAAAGAAAATATGTTCCAGAACATAAATAAATAGGGCTTCCTAAAGAAATATAGTCAAGGCTGGCCCTCCTGGCCCATTTAATTAAATAGGTCTGACGCTGTAATTTATTATTTTAAAATTATCCATCGGATGCTGTATTCAAGTTCATTTAGATACAGTGAATCATTATGACCCCAAATAATCTTTACAGATAAAATTCAAGATATTACTCAAAATTATTACAATACATCACGCATTGCGTGCAACTAAAGTTAAATTATCCAAACAACCTAATGACACCGAGTTACATTCGATCTTATTAAAATTGGAAACAGCGTATTGGGCTACTTTACGTAATGACCGTGTAGACGTTATAAATAGCAAAATAGTGTGTAGTACAGGTGGCAGTGTTTGTCGGGCTATGTGGAGCGTCATCTCGTCAGAGACATGGCGCAGTAGCAGCAGGAGCGGACCCCTGGACGTGCTCGTGACTATATGCATTTCACCCTTGCCCTTATAGATGGGCTGAATTTTAACTAATTTTAACGTGTCAGGATACCTATACACCCGCATTAACACATTTATTAAATACAAAAAGCAGTAAGGATAGGACATTCGGTGGGAGAAGATCAAAGACATAGGTCGTCATATCATTGATGTCCTTAGATTGTTTACGTTTAATGGCCTTACATGTCTTCACCATTTCCTCAAGAGTGAACGGTTTAAATAAGAAAGCGGATGGTACCTGTGGCAGATATCTGTCGACATATGCGAGTGCATCATCTAGGTACGGGCGGGAGTCATTGTTCGTGTGAGTGTAGTAGTGGTTAAGCTGGGCGGCGGCGGTGGCGGCGCGCGCAGCCTCGCAGTCGCCCGGCGCACGGCTCACGATGCATATACCTAAATTCTACAGGCCGATATCCCTTATACCTACGATATCCAAGGTCCTTGAGCGCCTATTAAGTACGCGAATGATGCATCATATTACATCTAATAATCTTTTAAATAGCCAACAGTATGCCTACCAGACAGGTCGTTCGACGACGGACGCGGCGCGCGATGTGGTCGCGCGAGTGATGGTGGATCCCACCAAAAACATAAATGTAAAAAAGGAGAGCCAAGTCAATACAAAAAACAGGTTTTATCAGAATTACAATATCCCATCAAAAACATAAATGTAAAAAAGGAGAGCCAAGTTCAATACAAAAATTATGCTTGGCTGTGGGGTTCGCCGCAAAAAGAATGGAGATTTAAATGAGTGCCAAGTTCTATGCAAAATCCAAATATGTATTTATAGGAACAAAATAACATTATAAACAAGTATTAAACTCTATTTCTTTGCTTTATTGGATACCTATAACAATTGCTGTTATTTAAAAAAAATGCGAGATCTTAAAGCAGGTTAGATTTGACTTGGCCAGTTTTCATTACATCAATCATTTTATAAAGTTATTCAACATATATATTTTGTAATTCTGATAAAAACTGGCCAAGCCAAATCTAACCTACTTTAAGATCTCACATTTTTTTTAAATAACAGCAATTGTTATAGGTATCCAATAAAGCAAAGAAATAGAGTTTAATACTTGTTTATAATGTTATTTTGTTCCTATAAATACATATTTGGATTTTGCATAGAACTTGGCACTCATTTAAATCTCCATTCTTTTTGCGGCGAACCCCACAGCCAAGCATAATTTTTGTATTGAACTTGGCTCTCCTTTTTTACATTTATGTTTTTGATGGGATATCAATACTTTTTGTAAAGAAAACTAGGCAGGTATTGAGATTTAATGTTTTTTCTTGTGTTTCCGCTGCATGTTTTTTTACTTCTGTTCTTTGTATTAATTATGTGGTGCCGCGCGCCGCCAACGACACACCGTTGGCTGGTTGTTTAGCGCGTATTACAGGTTTTTTGTATGGGGACCCCCCCTATTTTTTAACTTTTTTTATTTTTAGATTTTTTCCTACGCTTACACACAATTACCGAGCTGGATTCCAAATTTCATCCTTCTAGGTCATCTGGAAGTAGGTTAGGTTTAGGTACTATATGCCAGTCACAATAAAAAAGAAATTTGTATGGGAACCCCCCCTATTTATTAACTTTTTTTTGTTTTTAGATTTTTTCCTACGCTTACACACAATAACCGAGCTGGATTCCAAATTTCATCCTTCTAGGTCATCTGGAAGTAGGTTAGGTTTAGGTACTTATATGTCAGTCACAATAAAAAATGGTTTTTTTGTATGGGGACCCCCCTATTTTATAACTTTTTTTAATTTTTAGATTTTTTCCTACGCTTTCACACCATAACTGAGCTGGATTCCAAATTTCATCCTTCTAGGTCATCTGGAAGTAGGTTAGGTTTAGGTACTTATATGTCAGTCACAATAAAAAATGGTTTTTTTGTATGGGGACCCCCCTATTTTATAACTTTTTTTAATTTCTAGATTTTTTCCTACGCTTTCACACAATAACTGAGCTGGATTCCAAATTTCATCCTTCTAGGTCATCTGGAAGTAGGTTAGGTTTAGGTACTATAGGTATGTCAGTCAGTCTTAAAATTTACGACTTTTTGACCTTCATATCTTTATAACCGTTTGAGCTAGCTTCATGAAATTTGGGCTTCTAGATGTCCTTATGGATATAATTAAACACACGTAGTTTTATGTGTTTACGTTAAAGATGTTTTGAGTTATAGAAGGGTCAAAAGTGGCACCAAGTGGTTCGTGTAATATTACACTAGGCGCTGGCTAGCCAGTTCCTTTGCTTGAACTTGGCTTGACACGCTGCCGCGTGTCTAGAAAATAAAATGATTGATATAATGAAAACTGGCCAAGTCAAATCTAACCTACTTTAAGATCTCACATTTTTTTAAATAACAGCAATTGTTATAGGTATCCAATAAAGCAAAGAAATAGAGTTTAATACTTGTTTATAATGTTATTTTGTTCCTATAAATACATATTTGGATTTTGCATAGAACTTGGCAGTGGCACTCATTTAGATCTCCATTCTTTTTGCGGCGAGCCCCACAGCCAAGCATAATTTTTGTATTGAACTTGGCTCTCCTTTTTTACATTTATGTTGTTGGTGGGATCACAATTACACGCAACAGGTTGTGAATCTACCCGCCATGATTTTTTCTGAATTTCCTGATAATAAAGTTCTCAGCAACTGTGATGGCGTATGTAAACTTTGTTTCTTTTAATATTATAAAACGGAAAGTATTTTTATTTATCTAAATTATGTCGTAGTACGGGCAATAAATATGGTGTTAAGTATAATATTTTGAGTTTTATTTGTCACAGTTGTTTTTTTTTTGTGACAATCGCCTCCAAGGCTTCGAGCAACACGGAAGGGAGGCGGCATTTGCACTATTTCCCCTCTGCTGAGGTACAAGATTAGCGCGTCAATCTAATCTAGCGCGGGTAATAAAACTAGTTGCACTTGGATTTTTCACTAGACCGAGTCCAGATGCGCGCGTGAACACTGCTGCACAAAAATGCCTGTTTGCTCGGTTTTTTGTTATAAAAAGAGGTCGGGGACGTCAAATTTACAAAAAGAAAGTGTTACATTTCACATGTAATATTTTTTTTTACATATCATACGTTTAATTACATTTAATAGTACATTACTACAGAGGCCGGGACAAAAGGGGTTGCCGGCCGAAGACATATAGACGGATAGGTCTGAGCGCGGGCAACCCCATTTCCCGCCGAGGTATTTATAGTGCTTTTCTCAAACATGCAATGAAATAAATAAAATAAAAAGTCCACGAAACCCAAGTTTTATTTATAGAAAAAACTAAAAGTAAACTACACCCAAAATATAACCAACACGTACCTATATCATTATCACGCGTATGTTTTACACGAGTGCTATTATTTATGGTAGGAGATCCCACATACATACGTATATGGTCGAACTTCACCAATCTGTCCGACGGATGAAACTATGAAAATATGAAAGAAAATATGTTCCAGAACATAAATAAATAGGGCTTCCTAAAGAAATATAGTCAAGGCTGGCCCTCCTGGCCCATTTAATTAAATAGGTCTGACGCTGTAATTTATTATTTTAAAATTATCCATCGGATGCTGTATTCAAGTTCATTTAGATACAGTGAATCATTATGACCCCAAATAATCTTTACAGATAAAATTCAAGATATTACTCAAAATTATTACAATACATCACGCATTGCGTGCAACTAAAGTTAAATTATCCAAACAACCTAATGACACCGAGTTACATTCGATCTTATTAAAATTGGAAACAGCGTATTGGGCTACTTTACGTAATGACCGTGTAGACGTTATAAATAGCAAAATAGTGTGTAGTACAGGTGGCAGTGTTTGTCGGGCTATGTGGAGCGTCATCTCGTCAGAGACATGGCGCAGTAGCAGCAGGAGCGGACCCCTGGACGTGCTCGTGACTATATGCATTTCACCCTTGCCCTTATAGATGGGCTGAATTTTAACTAATTTTAACGTGTCAGGATACCTATACACCCGCATTAACACATTTATTAAATACAAAAAGCAGTAAGGATAGGACATTCGGTGGGAGAAGATCAAAGACATAGGTCGTCATATCATTGATGTCCTTAGATTGTTTACGTTTAATGGCCTTACATGTCTTCACCATTTCCTCAAGAGTGAACGGTTTAAATAAGAAAGCGGATGGTACCTGTGGCAGATATCTGTCGACATATGCGAGTGCATCATCTAGGTACGGGCGGGAGTCATTGTTCGTGTGAGTGTAGTAGTGGTTAAGCTGGGCGGCGGCGGTGGCGGCGCGCGCAGCCTCGCAGTCGCCCGGCGCACGGCTCACGATGCATATACCTAAATTCTACAGGCCGATATCCCTTATACCTACGATATCCAAGGTCCTTGAGCGCCTATTAAGTACGCGAATGATGCATCATATTACATCTAATAATCTTTTAAATAGCCAACAGTATGCCTACCAGACAGGTCGTTCGACGACGGACGCGGCGCGCGATGTGGTCGCGCGAGTGATGGTGGATCCCACCAAAAACATAAATGTAAAAAAGGAGAGCCAAGTCAATACAAAAAACAGGTTTTATCAGAATTACAATATCCCATCAAAAACATAAATGTAAAAAAGGAGAGCCAAGTTCAATACAAAAATTATGCTTGGCTGTGGGGTTCGCCGCAAAAAGAATGGAGATTTAAATGAGTGCCAAGTTCTATGCAAAATCCAAATATGTATTTATAGGAACAAAATAACATTATAAACAAGTATTAAACTCTATTTCTTTGCTTTATTGGATACCTATAACAATTGCTGTTATTTAAAAAAAATGCGAGATCTTAAAGCAGGTTAGATTTGACTTGGCCAGTTTTCATTACATCAATCATTTTATAAAGTTATTCAACATATATATTTTGTAATTCTGATAAAAACTGGCCAAGCCAAATCTAACCTACTTTAAGATCTCACATTTTTTTTAAATAACAGCAATTGTTATAGGTATCCAATAAAGCAAAGAAATAGAGTTTAATACTTGTTTATAATGTTATTTTGTTCCTATAAATACATATTTGGATTTTGCATAGAACTTGGCACTCATTTAAATCTCCATTCTTTTTGCGGCGAACCCCACAGCCAAGCATAATTTTTGTATTGAACTTGGCTCTCCTTTTTTACATTTATGTTTTTGATGGGATATCAATACTTTTTGTAAAGAAAACTAGGCAGGTATTGAGATTTAATGTTTTTTCTTGTGTTTCCGCTGCATGTTTTTTTACTTCTGTTCTTTGTATTAATTATGTGGTGCCGCGCGCCGCCAACGACACACCGTTGGCTGGTTGTTTAGCGCGTATTACAGGTTTTTTGTATGGGGACCCCCCCTATTTTTTAACTTTTTTTATTTTTAGATTTTTTCCTACGCTTACACACAATTACCGAGCTGGATTCCAAATTTCATCCTTCTAGGTCATCTGGAAGTAGGTTAGGTTTAGGTACTATATGCCAGTCACAATAAAAAAGAAATTTGTATGGGAACCCCCCCTATTTATTAACTTTTTTTTGTTTTTAGATTTTTTCCTACGCTTACACACAATAACCGAGCTGGATTCCAAATTTCATCCTTCTAGGTCATCTGGAAGTAGGTTAGGTTTAGGTACTTATATGTCAGTCACAATAAAAAATGGTTTTTTTTGTATGGGGACCCCCCTATTTTATAACTTTTTTTAATTTTTAGATTTTTTCCTACGCTTTCACACCATAACTGAGCTGGATTCCAAATTTCATCCTTCTAGGTCATCTGGAAGTAGGTTAGGTTTAGGTACTTATATGTCAGTCACAATAAAAAATGGTTTTTTTTGTATGGGGACCCCCCTATTTTATAACTTTTTTTAATTTCTAGATTTTTTCCTACGCTTTCACACAATAACTGAGCTGGATTCCAAATTTCATCCTTCTAGGTCATCTGGAAGTAGGTTAGGTTTAGGTACTATAGGTATGTCAGTCAGTCTTAAAATTTACGACTTTTTGACCTTCATATCTTTATAACCGTTTGAGCTAGCTTCATGAAATTTGGGCTTCTAGATGTCCTTATGGATATAATTAAACACACGTAGTTTTATGTGTTTACGTTAAAGATGTTTTGAGTTATAGAAGGGTCAAAAGTGGCACCAAGTGGTTCGTGTAATATTACACTAGGCGCTGGCTAGCCAGTTCCTTTGCTTGAACTTGGCTTGACACGCTGCCGCGTGTCTAGAAAATAAAATGATTGATATAATGAAAACTGGCCAAGTCAAATCTAACCTACTTTAAGATCTCACATTTTTTTAAATAACAGCAATTGTTATAGGTATCCAATAAAGCAAAGAAATAGAGTTTAATACTTGTTTATAATGTTATTTTGTTCCTATAAATACATATTTGGATTTTGCATAGAACTTGGCAGTGGCACTCATTTAGATCTCCATTCTTTTTGCGGCGAGCCCCACAGCCAAGCATAATTTTTGTATTGAACTTGGCTCTCCTTTTTTACATTTATGTTGTTGGTGGGATCACAATTACACGCAACAGGTTGTGAATCTACCCGCCATGATTTTTTCTGAATTTCCTGATAATAAAGTTCTCAGCAACTGTGATGGCGTATGTAAACTTTGTTTCTTTTAATATTATAAAACGGAAAGTATTTTTATTTATCTAAATTATGTCGTAGTACGGGCAATAAATATGGTGTTAAGTATAATATTTTGAGTTTTATTTGTCACAGTTGTTTTTTTTTTGTGACAATCGCCTCCAAGGCTTCGAGCAACACGGAAGGGAGGCGGCATTTGCACTATTTCCCCTCTGCTGAGGTACAAGATTAGCGCGTCAATCTAATCTAGCGCGGGTAATAAAACTAGTTGCACTTGGATTTTTCACTAGACCGAGTCCAGATGCGCGCGTGAACACTGCTGCACAAAAATGCCTGTTTGCTCGGTTTTTTGTTATAAAAAGAGGTCGGGGACGTCAAATTTACAAAAAGAAAGTGTTACATTTCACATGTAATATTTTTTTTTACATATCATACGTTTAATTACATTTAATAGTACATTACTACAGAGGCCGGGACAAAAGGGGTTGCCGGCCGAAGACATATAGACGGATAGGTCTGAGCGCGGGCAACCCCATTTCCCGCCGAGGTATTTATAGTGCTTTTCTCAAACATGCAATGAAATAAATAAAATAAAAAGTCCACGAAACCCAAGTTTTATTTATAGAAAAAACTAAAAGTAAACTACACCCAAAATATAACCAACACGTACCTATATCATTATCACGCGTATGTTTTACACGAGTGTATTTTTACTATCCGTATATTTTCATGTATCTTTGATTTTTTCGCCTTGTATCCGTCTGACTGTCGTTTTCGTCTCATAAGTTTACATAGTCTTTCATGTTGATATCACGTTTCACATACATCGTTGCTTTATTCATGGAGTAAATAAGTATAATTTCCACAGTGTTGGCGAATTTGTAGTTACATCATTTAAAATATGCCACAAAACTGTTTCTAATAAACTGTAAGCCATTTTTCTTAGTTTCTCAAATAATATTCTGCTTACGCTGCCAATTCCAACACCTACGATTACAATTAATATTAATTTCATTATTTCGTTGTCGGAACTCATATTAAAGTAAAAAAATCAACAACGCACCATAAATCCAATAAAACAGAATGAAAATTTTTCAACTTTACCTCCATAACAATTTAAAAAAAATAACTACGCGTGTTTGAGTAGACCATTTTACCGCTAACGTTTAGATGAAATATTTTAAATGTTTTTATTTGTGTAGTTAAATTTATAATTTAAAATTATAGAATTGGGTTAATAATGTATTACTTATTAAGTTCATGTTGATTTTATACAAATAAAACTGCAAATTATAGCAATCATTGTTTTTTTTTTATAGGCGTAGTGGCAGAGTGTCATTACGAACCATAAAGCAAATACTGCCTCTAGTTTTTTTTTAATGGATGAATGCCACGATCCTGTGTCACAAATATCTGTGAAATGAAAATTAAAAAAGAGGACTTTGCCGGCCTAGGCCTGCAAGATTTGTATGAAATTCCATTAACGACCTTTTGTCCTAGCCGCACCTGAAACGTCATACTTCGCAGCCTATTATAAGGAACATAACATCAATATTTCATTGCATGTTTGAGAAAATACAATTATTATATTTTAGTCTCAAGTAATTGTTGGATTTATCGATTTTGCTCGCTCAGTACAAATTGCGGATCGGTCGAGCGACAAATCCGACTTCTCATCTCTCAGAATACAATGACATACTTCAGCGGAAATGTGTTAGTGTGCGTGTTGTGACACTAGTCACTCGTCCGTACACAAAAAGAGATCGAGGTTTGCAAGATTTGTCTTTGACGTGTGTCATTTTGTATGTATTTGTGTCGTCATTACAGAGGGCCTACCGCGAACCACGTTCGACGTGTTGCCTCCCGGTCACACTTACGTATGAATTTATAAGTGCCATAGAGAGGCAACACGTTGAACGTGTTTCGCGGTAGGGCCTCTGATTGGATTGTAAGTGTGTGAGAAGTGCCACTGTGTGCACCTTCCCCCGCGAAAAATGGCAGAAATATTTGTACGGTGAGATATCGCTTGGGCTCCTCCCTTCCGACGTGTCGGAAGCCGGTGTTGCTCGAAGCTCCAAGGCAACGATGGCCATAAATAATCTGTTCTATCAGATGTATTTTTGTTTGTTTCAAGCTCTGGATACAAGACTTTTAAGACGTTCTGACGAAATAAAGTGAAGCCATAATTTAAAAAAAATAGTTGACCGTTAAGTAATATAGATGGCGCTATTTTTTCGAATAAAGGGCTTTGGATACGGCTGTCTCTCCCCTGGATTTAAGTCACCACCTTAGAGATTAAAATAAACTGTATCTGTGCTAAGCCGAAATATTTCCTGTCATATGTCAAATACTTATATTCTGTTTATTTTATTTTATTTTTAATCTTTCTAATTATTACAAAATGGTAAATTTAAAACCGATCCCATCAAAAACATAAATGTAAAAAAGGAGAGCCAAGTTCAATACAAAAATTATGCTTGGCTGTGGGGTTCGCCGCAAAAAGAATGGAGATTTAAATGAGTGCCAAGTTCTATGCAAAATCCAAATATGTATTTATAGGAACAAAATAACATTATAAACAAGTATTAAACTCTATTTCTTTGCTTTATTGGATACCTATAACAGTTGCTGTTATTTAAAAAAATGCGAGATCTTAAAGCAGGTTAGATTTGACTTGGCCAGTTTTCATTACATCAGTCATTTTATAAAGTTATTCAACAAATATATTTTGTAATTCTGATAAAAACTGGCCAAGCCAAATCTAACATACTTTAAGATCTCACATTTTTTTTAAATAACAGCAATTGTTATAGGTATCCAATAAAGCAAAGAAATAGAGTTTAATACTTGTTTATAATGTTATTTTGTTCCTATAAATACATATTTGGATTTTGCATAGAACTTGGCACTCATTTAAATCTCCATTCTTTTTGCGGTGAACCCCACAGCCAAGCATAATTTTTGTATTGAACTTGGCTCTCCTTTTTTACATTTATGTTTTTGATGGGATATCAATACTTTTTGTAAAGAAAACTAGGCAGGTATTGAGATTTAATGTTTTTTCTTGTGTTTCCGCTGCATGTTTTTTACTTCTGTTCTTTGTATTAATTATGTGGTGCCGCGCGCCGCCAACGACACACCGTTGGCCGGTTGTTTAGCGCGTATTACAGGTTTTTTGTATGGGGACCCCTCCTATTTTTTAACTTTTTTTATTTTTAGATTTTTTTCCTACGCTTACACACAATTACCGAGCTGGATTCCAAATTTCATCCTTCTAGGTCATCTGGAAGTAGGTTAGGTTTAGGTACAGGTCAGTCACAATAAAAAAGAAATTTGTATGGGGACCCCCCCTATTTATTAACTTTTTTTTGTTTTTAGATTTTTCCTATGCTTACACACAATAACCGAGCTGGATTCCAAATTTCATCCTTCTAGGTCACCTGGAAGTAGGTTAGGTTTAGGTAGTATATGTCAGTCACAATAAAAAATGTTTTTTTTGTATGGGGACCCCCCCAATTTTATAACTTTTTTTAATTTTTAGATTTTTTCCTACGCTCTCACACAATAACTGAGCTGGATTCCAAATTTCATCCTTCTAGGTCATCTGGAAGTAGGTTAGGTTTAGATATGTCAGTCACAATAAAAAATGGTTTTTTTGTATGGGGACCCCCCCTATTTTATAACTTTTTTTAATTTTTAGATTTTTTCCTACGTTTTCACACAATAACTGAGCTGGATTCCAAATTTCATCCTTCTGGGTCATCTGGAAGTAGGTTAGGTTTAGGTACTATAGGTATGTCAGTCAGTCTTAAAATTTACGATTTTTTGACCTTCATATCTTTATAACCGTTTGAGCTAGCTTCATGAAATTTGGGCTTCTAGATGTCCTTATGGATATAATTAAACACACGTAGTTTTATGTGTTTACGTTAAAGATGTTTTGAGTTATAGAAGGGTCAAAAGTGGCACCAAGTGGTTCGTGTAATATTACACTTGGCGCTGGCTAGCCAGTTCCTTTGCTTGAACTTGGCTTGACACGCTGCCGCGTGTCTAGATCTCGAGGGCGGGCGGCAGGTCGCAGCTATATTCTGTGACCTTTCGCGCGCCTTCGAGATGATCGATCACTCATTGCTCCTCTCGAAACTGGCACGCTACAGCTTTGAGGGTAACTTTCTCAACACGATCGCCTCTTTTCTCAGCAATCGACAACAAAGCACTAGCGTTCTTGGCGTGAAGTCGAACCTCGAACCCGTAGGGGCTTGTGCGGTACCGCAGGGATCGATGATGGGCAATAACCTTTTTTTGATACTAGTTAACGACATTATGACGGCGTGCCCTGAGCCTGAATATATTATGTTCGCAGATGACACGTGCATAATAGTGAATGCAGATAATTTTAACAACTTAAAAATAAAAACTCATAGAGTAATTAATAACATTGCCAAGTGGTTCTCGTCTAACGGCATGCTTCTTAATATTGAAAAAACAAATATTATGCATTTTCAACTTCGTAAAACTGGTATATGTCCACTAGATATAGTCGTAAACAATGTAAAACTCCCCCAGGTCGAGGAAGCAAAATATCTGGGTTTTACTATAGACTCGGGACTAACCTGGACCCCCCATATAGATGTGGTCTCTGACAGGCTGGCGTCGGCGTGCTTCGCCCTTTCTAGACTCGCGCCATCTCTAACGCCTCAAAACCTCAGAATAGCATACTATGGGTACTTCCACTCAATTTTATCTCAAGGTGTAGAACTATGGGCTACTGCAGCTGAATGCAATAGACTATTTAGATTACAAAAACGTGCCCTTAGGATAATTTCAAAGAAACCCTATGATTATCTAGCACAGTCATTATTTATAGAACACAAAATACTTACGCTGCCATGTGTTTATATACTCTCGGTTTAAACTTTTCCAAGATGGCCGCGAGAACTGTCAAAGTGCAACTTTGACCGTTGATATCTCCCGTTCCCGGAGTCGCAGAAAACCCGGATTTTCGACGGCTTACCTAAGCTTAACCTAATCTATCGGCTGAGACCACTTTCAGGTTTCGAAAATTTTCAGGAATTTTCAGACAGAATTTCGCCTGAAATTTCCTGAAAAGGGTCGAGTATGGTAGATTGGCCTGCTCTTTTCTTCAGGAAAGAAACCGCGAGTCTCCAGGCACCTGGGTTGCCGAGATATTGCCACTTGAAAAAAGGCAAGATGGCCGCCGAACTGTCAAACTCTATGTTTAGGTTAGGTTAGGTTTTTTTTTTTTTTAATAAGATACTATGTTATTATGGGAGAATGGCCCTCGCTATCAATACGGGCGACCATTCCCCTTGCGGCTATAATTCTGATATTTCTATTAATTTTATGTGTGGGCGCCGGGGCTCAACTAATTTGAGACCCGGCATCGCATTACTTTTAATCTTGAATATTATATCCCCGCAAAGGATACGGGCGACATTATTTCAAGTTTATTTTAAATGATATATTTTTATAATTAGAACTATGGTTTTTAAGTTTTATCTATAATTTATTAATCTTTATACATTGTTTAAACTGTTATATTTGTACTATGAATTTATAGTTAAATTTAAGTATTATTGAATTTCTTTAAACTGTTTATAATTTTATTTATGAATTTATTGAACGATTCTATTGATGTTTCCTTAGTTATTATACTATTGATGTCATAAGGATCTATATTAATATTTTGGCATATTATTTCGTGCTCAATACGAGCTCGGTCATAATACGGGCACTGTGTTAATAGATGGTCAATAGTTTGACAGGTAGTATTGTCACAGGGGCATCGGTTGTCATCTGCTATCTTGAAGCGGTGTAGGTATGTTTTATGATAGCCATGCCCCGTGAGTATTTGAGTCAACTGAAAACTGACTGACATAGAGCCACGCAGCTTTCTGATTGTTTCGATGCTAGGTAAGTACTTTTTCATGTGTCTGCCAGTCGTGCTGTCCTCATACCATTTACTGTGCATCTCGAAAATGTATTTCTTATGGTTGATTTTGTGATACGACAGCGGGAAAAGATCGTAATCTGGTGACTTATGTAATGCTGCTGCGGCTTTGGCCGCCATGTCGGCCCTTTCGTTCCCGATCAGGCCAACATGCGCCTTAATCCAGCAGAATTCTATCGCTGTTTTCCCAGACTCCCTGATATTATATAATAACTTATGAATTCTGTTCACAATGCTGTTTGTACTGCTACGATTAGAGATTTCCATCAGTGCAGCTTTGGAGTCCGAGAAAACAGCGACCTTTGGTAATTCTTGTTGAATGCACTCTCTACAAGCACTTTCTACTGCTAAGCACTCGGCCTGGAATACAGTGCAGCTGCTGTGTAACTTGAGTTTCTTCATTAAACTCCTACCGTCAGGGTAGTCAATCACAACAGCCGCACCGACCAACCCGTCGTGCCTACTTCCGTCAGTGAAGACCCTGTGCATTTCATTATCTTCATAGTATAGGTCAAGTTGTTCCTGATTAAAAACTTCTTTGAAGGTAATATCTATTCTATCCGCGGGATGTAGCAATTCGGTAACGGAGACCCTTTTATCGTACTTTATATCGTTTGGCAAGTACTCAGTTATCTGTGTACGCTTCACCTTTTCCGTCGAGGCAACCTCTTGGACTTTTAGGTGAAGGGGTGTCAACCCGGCCAGTGCAATAGATGCTACAGTCGGTAATGTCCTGAAACCATGAACCATCTTTATTGCGAAACCACGCTGGAGGCTAAGTAATGAACCAATGACCTTTTTGTACTTTACAGCGGGGTGCCATATCTCTGCCGCATAGGTAACTATCGGTTCAATTACCTGCCTGTAGATGGTGTTCACATTTCCAGCGTGGATCCCCCAAGTTGGCTTAATATAGATACAGAGCTTCTTGTATATGGACTGCGCCTTTTTGATGATATATT
Organism: Cydia fagiglandana; assembly: GCF_963556715.1. Taxonomy (NCBI): domain Eukaryota; kingdom Metazoa; phylum Arthropoda; class Insecta; order Lepidoptera; family Tortricidae; genus Cydia; species Cydia fagiglandana. The sequence continues at coordinate 25,075 of NC_085959.1, read as the reverse complement.
CACTGTGGTCAACAAAAGTTAGGTGTTCATCTATTATCACGCCTAGTAGTTTAAATTTAGTGTCAAATTTTATGTTTATACCATTCATTTGGACCTTTGCAGCCTTGGCCTTGGGGGTTGGTGTAAGCATTTTAGTTTTCTGGGGTCCAAAAGCTAATTTGTTATCAATGCCCCATTTATATACTCCTTCGAGCACTGAATTGGCGTTACGCTCTAACTGCATGAGGTCTTCCCCAGTACATATAAGCAACACATCGTCAGCGTAGGCCTGCATGTAATTTCCCGGTGGCAGACTCTGAACCAGTAGCGAATCAATTATCGTATTCCAAAAGATGGGTCCAAGGACTGACCCTTGGACGCAACCTCTGGTCTGTGCTTTACTTATCGATGCGTCTGCATAATTGAGGGTTACAGTGCGATTAGTCAGATAGCTCTGTATGATGTGATATATGTTTGCAGGACATTTTGTTTGTTTTAGCCGTTTTAACAGGGCTGGCCACCAGGCATGATCAAACGCTCCTTGAATGTCCAGTGATATGACCAGTACCAGCTTCTTTTCTGCCTTAGCCTCCCTGATAATATTTATTGCTTTATGCAGTGCATCAGTGGTTGAGCGTTGCTCCTTAAAACCGTACTGATGATCACTGCATGCAGAAGTCTTTTGCATGTGGTATGTTAGACGTTTCGCTATTAATTTTTCTAGTATTTTACCGAAAACGTTTATCAGTCCAATAGGCCGATAGGAAGATATACAGTTGTAATTGTCTTTATTAGGTTTAGGTATTGTTTTTATGTAGGCGCATTTCCAGGAAGTGGGAAAGTAATTAGTCGTAAGGCATCTATTATATATTTTAGTCATTAATTCGGGATATATGTCTGTGAAATGTTTGCAGATATCTGCGGTTAAGTGGTCTAAGCCTGGAGCTTTTTTAGGTGACATATATTTAATTGCTTCTCTAATTTCAGCGATAGTAAATGGCTTTTCATTATTATCTACGTATTGGTTGTTGTTAACTTGAGTGTATTTTCGGACCAGAGTGTGGCAGGGTGTGTCTTCACTTGGGTCGTCATCGGGGAAGAATTTGGTGGTAAGTTTCTCCGCTGTGTCAATCGCAGAAGTTGTGTAACGGTCTCCTTCAATTCTTAACGTGGCAGGCGGTAGCGGCGGGGGTTTGCATTTAAGGAGCCTGTTAGTGACTGACCAGACGTCGTCTTTCCCTTGCTTATTGCAGAACTCTCTGAAGGCTTTGGTGGATGTATCTCGCATTTTTGGGCGTATTCATCACGGGCCTCATTGAGCTCTGCAATAATCCCAGTCAAGTCCTTATTTCCCCTCTTCAAATCCTGTAATCGGTGGTGCAAATGTATTACCTTTTTCTTTAATATAGTCAGTTCTGGGGTCCACCAAGGTATTCTTGTTAAAGGCGTATTTCTCCTAAAAACATTGTTACATGTATTAGTAATGACATTGGTTATGCTGCTTATATATGTATCTAATTGATTAGGGTTTAAGTTATCAATGTCAGTAGTGTCATAGCCAGATGTAGTTATATTTTCTTTTAAGATGGTTTCGAATTCATTCCAATCGGCCTGACTAGTGTTATATTTAAAAGTGGTTGTAGATGTTTTCTTTTTGACCTTATTACTGTTAAGATTTATTTTAAACTGGATGGCATGGTGATCTGAGGAGGGTGTGATAGTATGGTTAACTTTCCATTCTTCAATTTTATCTGCGAAAGTTGCAGAAACCAGAGTTAGATCGATCACTGATGTTCTTATTCTGCTATGTGTTGTTGCTTCAAAAGTAGGTTCTGCGCCGAAGTTGCATGTAACAAAGTCGTTATTTAGAGCAATGTCATAAATAAGCCTGCCTCTGTCATTGTTCTTTGCTGAGCCCCATGATGTGTGCCACCCATTTAAGTCACCACAGACAATATGCATTTGGTTTTTATAAAGTTGAATGATGTTTTCCAAATTCTTCAATGTATGTAAGGGATCTTCTTTAGGCTCTACATATACAGATGTTAGATATATTTTTTGGTTGTTCCTCAGGCATAACTGTATGGTGACTAAGTTTGTGGTTATATGCTGCGTCATTGCAAGGCATGTACCCAGTTTACGTTTTACTGCAATACATGCCTTGGTTGGATTGGTGCTTGTCATGTCGGATTGTTGAAATAGGTCATAATCAGTTACTGGTTTCATTTTAGTGCCTCTACCAACGTATGGTTCAGTGATAAAAATTATGTCGTATTTGTCCTCTAATGCGCATCGTACTATTTCCTCAGAAGCATGCTGATTACGGGCTAAGTTTGCTTGCACAACAGAAAGGGTGTTATTATCACATGCAAGTCTAGGTGTATTATAACCACGGAGAATATTAGGTCGTCCAGTGTCATTCTGTGAAATATTTAATCTTTGATGTTGCATCTGGCTGCCCTTAGCAATACTGGACCGATAGCCGAGCTATCCGGTCCCACTTCTGCCATTCTGGACAGTCAGTGCTATACGCTGGATGATCGTGTACTACGCCCTGTTTTTTACAGTTGGCGCAGCAGGGTGATGCGTTCGGCCTTTGTGGACAACTGCGTGTGTCATGGTCTAGAGTGCAGTAGCCGCAAACGTTTTTGTTTAGGCAGTTTGGTGCCCTGTGGCCGTACTCCTGGCATCGGAAACATTGTACAATGGGTGACTGATCATACACCGGTATAATCTGGTACCCAATTCGGATCTTACGGTCTTTGAGAGTGGCCCACATTGAGGGGCTAACTTCGATGACCAAATTATTGGTCGCGCTGGTTCTACCCCTATTTCGTCGAACAACTCTGACCTGCCGTTCTACCTGTGGGATATTACCTATCAGACTCTCATTTTGTTTCACTATGGCCTCTGCCACTTTCTCATTTGTTACATCAGGTGTAACACCTATGAGTCGTAGCAGGGGTTTACGCAGTTGTGGAGTAGTCACTGTGAGTCTCTCGGTGTGCGTTTTCACAGCTTCGGCGTACTTTGCGCGGTCCTTTTCTGAGTTGCATATTACGGCAACTTTCTGTTGTTTAGTGACACGAACATTGTTAACTTCTATGCCCATCTCCACAACATCAACCTTATTTTTTATCTCCTTTACTATTTCCTCTCCGTTATGTCTGGGATCAATTGACTCTATCATTACGGTGTATCTCGCCCGGGTGGTAGAGTCAATTGGCCCAGGTGCAGTTTCCGTACGTAGCCCCTGCGCGCGCCTCCTCCTATCTTTCTTTGAGAGGACCGGAGTGAAATCTCCCTCTCCATCCTCTACCATAATCTCGTCATTGAAATTGGATGTGACGGGGCATTGCTTCTGACTTGAAGTACGACTTCTGTCTGTGTGTTCGTGTTTGCGGAGATTATGTAAAATTGTTTTTATCTCTCCAAGTTCTTGTTGAACGGTGTCTTTGATGAGTTGGGCCATTTCTGTTCTTTTCGGCAGCTCACAAAGTATTTGTGAAATGCCGGTCAGGGACTCTGTAACTCCAGTCATGCTTGCCCTGTTCAGCCCTTCACTGATTTCTGCACTTATGGGCGGTATTGTTGTGTGACTATCTGACATCCTAAACTGAGTCCGTGCGGGTGGAGGACTTCTGGCCTCCTCGAGCACCTGCCTGATTTCTCTAATTTTTGAGGGTTGCACATCGTATTTCAGGATGTGTCGACCTTTATCTAGGGCCTTTATTATTTCAAAGGATGCTCTGGTGATAGCGTCCTTGTTGGCTCTATTGACGCTTTTTTCCTCGTTAACCGCCTTTTCAGTAAATTTGGCTAAGTGACCAACTACGGAGAAAAACGAGTCAATGTCGGTGATATCGGATGCATATGCACCGATTTCAACCACCCGGGATTTCTGGCCAGCACCGCGCGAGATCGAGGCAAAACGAGAAGAGCTCTCTCGCGAGGCAATTGATGAGTGGGTGAACCGGCTCGAGCGACCAAGCGCGGGAGTCCGGACAATTGCGGCGATCCGACCGGTCATGTCCCAGTGGCTAGAACGACCGCACGGCGCTCTCACCTTCCGGCTCGTGCAGATTCTCTCGGGGCACGGCTGCTTCGGGAGATATCTGCACAAAATTGCCGGCAGAGAGCCAACAGAGGAGTGCCACGAATGCGGCGCAGCAATCGACACCGCACAACACACACTGGAGGAGTGCCCAGTGTGGGGGCCGGAGCAAGACGACCTGATTGCAAAAGTGGGGCCGGACCTGTCGCTGCCGGCCGTGGTCAAGGCCATGGTAGATAGCGAAGGATCATGGCAAGCGATTAAGACCTTCTGCGAAGACGTTCTCCAGCAGAAGGAAATGGCGGAACGCGCCAGAGAGTCCGACCCAATGGCTGACCAACGGCGCCGCAAGCGTGCTCGACGCAGACGGGTCGCACATGACCGCCGCCTGCCTCCGTAGGTTGACCGCAGGATGACAGGCACGGGGACGCCTGTCATCCGTCAAACACGCGGTCCCTGAGAGGGCGACCGTAGACTTAGATACGGTCCACACAAAGTCGAGGCCATCAAGGGCCTCCGGAGGCGATGGTCTGCCAACACGGACCAGAGCTGGCGGGCTGTAGAAGTTAAGCGCGAGCGTTCCTACAGCCCACCGTCACAGCTCAATGACGGCAGGGGGGGGGGGGGGTTGTTTAGTGGGTAGACTTGGGTCTCATCAGCCCAAGGAGTCCCACATAACCACTCGGGTCCGTCCCCGCACCCGAGTGGTATGCGTAATTGCATTTTTCCCATCCTCAACAAAAAAAAAAAAAAAGGTTAGGTTAGGTTAGGTTACGTTTTTTTTTTTTCTTTGTCCTCCAACATTATCGGAGACAGTATTTATCTATGTTTCTCTTTCATGCCAGTTCTCGCATTTTCTACTGCTCGTACTTTCATGCTTCATACGGTTCTTTCTTTCATTCATCGTCATTTATGCTTTACGTGGGTGGGGCTCCCACCTATCTCTATACTTTATTTATTTATTTATATTATGTTTAATAGGGAATAAACTTTAGACAGGGTATTCTTTATTGATTACTTTATCTTTCGTTATACATATTTCTTATAATAGGGAGTTGGCTTTACATAGCAGGTTTTTTCTTTGTTACGAGTATACCTATTGTATTACTTTATACATTAGAGCTATACTTGTTTAATCCAGATAAACATCATGTTTATTATTATAATATACATAGTTTATCTTATATCTACTTATTTCTATTTATTACTATTTTTACAATTTTCTTACAATATTCTAGAAACGTGTCTCTAATATACTTGTTTTGCATTATTTTACTAATATTTTCTACTTTTATCTCTTCCCCAATTTTATTTTCTGTATCGTGCCTTTGTATGCTAAACTGAGGGCACTCCGCTATTAGGTGCGGAATGCTCTCTGGTCTGCCGGGTTCACATATGCACGATGGGTTCTCCTTGCACTTTAATCTGTGTAAGTACTCGGAGAATCCACCATGCCCTGTCATTAATTGTGTCACTGGACTCGTGAATTCAATTTTTCGGACTGTCCCGTAAGCCGCTACCGCATCCGGGAAGAACAGCTTTGTTATCGATGCTGTCTCACCTGTGGTGTATCTCCAATTCCACTTGTCAAGCGTGGCCATACGGATATTTCGCTTCACGAATGATACCGGACATTGATCGTAGTCACGCTTACGTTTGGAGTCCGCAGCCGCTCCCTTGGCGAGTTCGTCCGCCCTTTCATTACCTTCCAGCCCTGCGTGTGCTTTTATCCAATGCAAAGCGATAATTTTGCCTTGGTGAGATATTGTTCTTATGTTATCTCTCGCTTCCACTGCTAGAGGGTGGAGGCAGCTGTAGTTCTGGATGGTTTGAAGGGCTGCCATGGAGTCGCTGTAGATCCCGAACGTATTTGCTTTACTGTTCTTGACTTCTCTTGTTGCCACACAGATTGCGAGAAGCTCCGCCTGGTAGACAGTGCAGAACTTAGGTAGAGCTAGTTTCCGGGCTTTTATCTCGGCTTCCCCCCGCCATATAGACAGTGAGGCTCCGACTCCACCTCCTATCTTACTACCGTCCGTGTAAATTCGCACTTCATAGTTACTATGATTGTTGACATCATTTTGGTCAACGAGGCTTATTAGTTTCAGCTCCTCGCGTTCTGCGGGGTGTGGCATTTCTGCGGCTGGAGCCATTCTCTCCACTTCCCAGTCGCCCAATCCCGGCTGGGGGACACCTCTTTTGGCTTCGTATAGCGAGGCCGCCTCTCGAACTCTGAGGTCGAGTGGGAGAATCCCGGCCAGGATGAGCGCAGAGTTGAGGGAGACTGTGCGGTACGCTTTGCACAGTTTCTGTGCTATTCCTCGTTGGACCGCTGCTAGCTGCTTCTGGACACTTATTTTTGTTGCGGCCGGGGCCCATACACTTGCGGCGTACAGGACTATTGGCTCCACTGTCGCTACATATATGGTCTTAATAACCTCGGGGTGAAGTCCCCAGCTTGCCTTTGCCGCTCTGGAGAGCTGCTTGTGGATACCCACTGCCTTTTTGCAGACGTTCGAGACGTGTTCGTTGAAAGTGAGCTTGTTGTCGATGACAACACCTAACATTTTTATTTCCTTGACCATCCCTATATTAATCCCGCCCATGCACAGGCGTGGGGTGTCGTACTTTAGTTTTCGTGTAATAAGCATTGCATTGGTCTTGTGCGGTGCGAACTTCAATTTGTTCCTGACGCCCCATTCCCGGGCATGTTCGAGAGCAGAGTTGGCCTTGGCCTCAATTTCCATTGCGGTGCTTCCATCCACCACAAGTGCCACGTCGTCCGCGAACGCCTGGCAGTAGTCGCCCCTGGCTTGGAGACTTTTGAGGAGTGGGTCCAGCAGTAGATTCCAGAGGATGGGACCCGCTATTGACCCTTGTACACAGCCTTTGCTGGTCTCCAGTCCATGCTGTTCACCCGCATACCGCACCGTGACGCTTCTGTCCTTTAGGTAACTGTCCATCATTTGTCTCAGACCAACGGGGCAGTTTTCCTCGGCCAGCCGGACTCTGATGGCAGGCCACCATGCGCTGTCGAAGGCCCCCTCTATATCCAGTGAGATCAGCGTGATGATCCTTTTTTCACCTAGTTTTTTGTTAATTCTCTGCATAAGGGTATAGAGGGAGTCCTCGGTGCTGCGCTGCGGCATGAATCCGTATTGGCAGGCACTGGTCCTCGGTATTAGGTGGGACTTTAGCCTGGCAACCAGCATCTTCTCTAAGATCTTTCCGAAGATTTGGCAGCAATCCTATCGGCCTATACATGACTTGGGGTTTGCATAGTTGTCCTTTCCCGGTTTCCTGAGGACGACCACCGTGGCCTCCTTCCAGATCTTAGGGAAGTATCGGTACTTGAGGCATTTGTTTAGTAGGGTGAGGAACAATTCAGGGTTTACTCGAATGGCGTGGCAGCATATATCGGCCGTGAAACCCTCCGCGCCTGGTGCCTTTTTCGGGTTAAACGACTCGCACGACCATATCAGTTCAGCCATCGTGAAGGGTGGTTCACAAGTTTCATTTTGTTCGCCATCGTTCACTTCGGCCGCTCTCTTACGGGTTTGTCTGTGGTGGGCGTCATCACTACTGGCAGAGTCCTCTGGGTAAAAGGTCTCCGCCAGCAGCTTCACCGACTCTTTAGCGCTAAGGGTTTCGCCATTTTTCTCCAGGGGTACGTCCTCCACTCTTTTTGTGACTCTGCCTATAACCCTATACATACCCTCCCAAAGCCCTTCCTTATCCTGCTTTTTACAAAAGTCTTTCCAACTCTCGACTTGGGCTTTTACTGCTCGACTTTCATATTGTTCCTTTGCTTCAAGGTACTCTTTCACGACCCTCTCTCGTCTTACTGGGGCTGCACAGCGGATTCTGCGCTTTCTAGTAGTGACTATTTGTTTCATCTCTTCAAGTTCGGGCGACCACCATGGTAATTTGAGATTCTCTTTATTTTTCTTTTTTGGGATGGATTTTTTACATATTTCTGTTATTACTTGCGTTAATTTATTTACTATTTCTTAAATTTTTTCCTTCGTTTCTATTTGTTCTATCTCTGGTTTTGTTAGGTGATTTTCTTGCAATAATTGTCCGAGTTTCTCATGAAAATCGGTCCAATTTGCTTTTTTTGTGTTATATTGTAACAGTTGAAATCAGCTCCACTGGTACTTCACCGGGTCGCAACAACGTAGGCATGAAACTGTTAATATTTAACCTCAGGGCGCCTTTACTGGGTTGTAATGTAAATGAAAAGAAGTAGAAATTCTGGAGAAAGTCTTTATTCACACTGGGTCACACAGCTACACTTTTATTGTCCACTGACGTTGAGTTAAAGTTCAAATTAAGTTTTTAACTAACCTGGATTGTTCCTAAAGCACTTGCGAACACTCTTTATTTATTACACATACGGAATCCACTACGCACGCCGATGCCTCCAGGAAGCAGGTCCAGGGTTAAGTGGTGACGTGGATGACCAGCTCGGACACCAGATGCCGGCCGGAGCTCATCCCTCGAAATCGTTGTCAGGTCAACCTAAGGACCCCTACAACAAGGCAAAACCCTGCTGTAGAACCAAAGAAATCTTGCAAAGCCAACGTGCTAGACATTTGAGGTTATATAACAGTACTTACAGTTTTGGGATTTTAAGTGTTCATGAATGCGACGACTTCTCCAGTTTTATTTTATACTAGCTGTGCCCGCGGCTCCGCCCGCGTAGAATTCGGTTTGTGTCAGTAAGCTGCTAAATATATAAAAAATTGTAAATTACATTACGCTGTATTTTTTATTCAAAAAATTATAACATTTATAATTTCCTGCATGATAATTTTTTTAAATAATTCTATCTTATTGTTTCATACTTTTTAGAGCGCGATTTGTAGTAGTCCAACTACGCCCGACGCTTTTAGTATGAGAAAGTCGAAGTCGCCTAGCTTTGGACCGCATTCAGCGCGCCACGTGCGTCGGGCTTAGCCCGATGCTTTGAGTATGAAGGTGCCTTCGGCTCCCGACTTTGGCAAGCGTACAGCGTGTCACGTACGTCGGGTTACGCCCGACGCTTTGAGTATGAGGGAGGCGCCCGGCTTTGGAACGCGTACAGCGTATTACGTACGTCGGTCTACGCCCGACACTTTTAGTATGATGGCGCCGAAGGCGCCCGGCTTTGGAACGCGTACAGCGTGCCACGTGCGTCGGGCGTAGCCCGACGCTTTGAGTATGAGGGTGCCTTCGGCGCCCAACTTTGGCAAGCGTACAGCGTGTCACGTACGTCGGTCTACGCCCGACTCTTTTAGTATGAGGGCGCCGAAGACGCCCAGCTTTGAAACGCGTACGTTACGCCCGACGCACTGAGTATGAGGGCGCCGGAGGCGCCCGGCTTTGGAATGCGTACAGCGTGTCACGTACGTCGGTCTACGCCTGACTTTTAGTATGAGGGCGCCGAAGGCGCCCTGCTTTGGAACGCGTACAGCGTGTCAGCACGTACGTCGGTCTACTCCCGACGCTTTGAGTATGAGGGCGCTGAAGGCGCCCGGCTTTGGAACACGCACGGTGTGTCAAGTACATCGGTCTACGCCCGAGTCTTTGAGTTTGAGGGCACTGAAGGCGCCCGGCTTTGGTAACCATACAGCGTGTCACGTACGTCTCTTTTAGTATGAGAAAGTCAAATTCGCCTGGCTTTGGACCGCGTGCAGCGCGCCACGTTGTCGGGCTACGCCAGATTCTTTTAGTATGAGGGCGCCGAAGGCGCCCGGCTTTGGAACGCGTACAGCGCGACACGTACGTCGGGTTAACTCCGAAGCAGTGCCGGATTAAGATATTTTAATGCCCTAAGCATTTCTAGACCATGGTGCCCCCTCTCCCTAAGGTCATTAAGTTTACATTATTTTTTTTGGTTAATTGAGTGCAGTTCATTGCCGCATCACAGCTGAGAATGGAAATCAGTCACATTATTTTATCTCGATAATTGACAGTGCCGCAGCAGTAATGTTGCAACAGAGTACCTAATGCTGCTGCAGTCGCCACCCGAATGTCACCTTTATCATATCTTAGGTTAGAATGTAATTTAAAATTTTTCGATATAAAAACGCAATTTGATAGACGGTTGTACATTTTTACTTTTAGTATGGAAATCAGTCACATCATTTTATCACGAAAATTGACAGTGCTGCAGCAGTAACGTTGTAACAGAGTAATGCTGCTGTAGTCGGCACCCGAACGTCACCTTTATCATAACTTAGAAAGATATTAAAAACGCGAGCGAAGCGAGCGCGAAAATTTTTCGATATACGCAATTTTACTTTTAGTCCCAACCAGGCGCGAATCCAGGATTTCATACAAAGAAGGGATGGGACAGTTTTCTACCAGCCTAGCTTCGCATAGGGCTCGATATTTAAGGATTTCAGCGAGGTTGTTTTCATGCATAAAAGATGCAAGAAAGCAGAGCTTGTAATTGACCAAGAGAATTGAATTGGCGAAGTGTGAGCAAGGCAGTAGGCCCAGCTGCGTAAGAGGAAAGCTTGGATCCACGCCCAAGTGTAATTAAGGCAGAAGATCAACTTTGCCGTAAGGCAGAAGGCCTCGCATAGAACCTAACGCCGAACCGCAAAAGAGTGAGAGAGAGTGAAACCCAGATAAATAAATATATACCTACATACAAACACGAACGCTGAAAACACAATACACTCTCTCTCACTTTTTTTTGGGTAGTCGTGAAAAAGATGTCACTGCAATGAGGGGTAATTAATTTACTGTCGTTTAATTTTGTTGTATATTTTTAAATCGAAATAATTATTAAATTAAATTTGTTGTCCATGTCCGTACCTCCTTATCTAAACTTAGAGTTAATTTGGCAAAAACCTTCCTCGGTGGCTATTCATGTCACTTGTATTAAATTCAGCGCCATCTGTTAGTTTACCAGGGTACTCAATAGTGGTAGCACATATTTGAAAAAAGTTTGCCCCTCCTTCCTAAGTAGCGCCATAAGATTCAGGGGCAAACTTAAATCAAGTGAGTGTTGTGGCTACCCCCCCCTTTTAGGGGTTGAGTTTTTATAGCCTATAACCTGGCCGGAGATTTTCTCGATAGATTAGTAAAGTTTGCATCAAAATCCGTTCAGCCGTTTTCACGTGATGCGCGTTCAAATAAACAGACAAACAGATAAACAGACAAAAATTCTAAAAACTGTTGGAACGTGTTCTGTTATCGATTCTAAGTATCCCCAGCCAACTTTTTTTCAAATATCTTCCATGTACAGACTTTCTACCCTCTACAGCTTTATTATATGTATAGATTTAACATGATTAACGTAGAGATGACTTTAGTTGCCAGAATTGTGGCCTATAGCTATCTTTTAACTTCATTTTGGAATTTTATAATTCAGCACTCTTCTGGTCACCTCGCCGTTCGTATCGAAAAAGGCAGCATCCTCTGTGATGCGCCCCTATCACGGTTGCGGATTACACCTGAACTAATTACTTATCTAATTCGCTAAATTCGCTTGCGCACGAGTTGGGTTCATAGGTGAGCCTAATCGTTTTGTGAAGCACACAGAGAGGGCGTTCTTATCAATAACTAAATTTGTTTATATTTATTTAATTTATGTATTTATCTTAAAGATTGTAATATTTATGTTACAATATAATCTGGTGGTTCTTTGTATTTTGATACCTGTTGATTTTTTGAGTTGAATTTTAAAAAGAATCCCATTGTGGTCCGAACTCGTGAGTCCCTCGTCGACCTTCCAATCATCTACTAGGTCCAGCGTCTCCGTTGAGCAGGCTGTTATGTCAACGAAGCTGCTGAAGCGCCTGTCACCCCTCACAGTATCGAAAGTCGGTATGTTTCCCATATTGAGCACGTTCAGGTTGAGCTCATTGAGGGTTCCCATCAGGTCTTCACCCCTATGATCCGTCTGTGGGCTACCCCACCATACACTTTTAGCGTTGGCATCACCTCCTATGATCCATTTATTAGAGTCTATTTCTTTTCTTATTTTGGATAAGTGCTCCAAGTAGGGTTCAATGGGCTGGTCTGGCTCAAAATAAATGGACACGAGTGTAATCCTCCAAGCGACGGTGCTGATCCCCACCACCACGATGTTGTTTGTGGTGAGTTTTGGGTATTGTTCAACATTGAGATCGTCATCGAATATGGCTATTGCTGCCTTTACAACACCCTCTTCAGTGCCGTCACTCTGGTAGATTCTCACTCCTCTGTGGCTCCTCATTTCTTTACTGGCCCCCACGTAGGGTTCCTGTAGGAGCGCAAGGGCGATTTTCCGCCTTTCCGCCTCCACAAGTAACTCATCTGTGGCCAGTTTCTTTCTCTGGAGGTTTGCTTGCGCTACCCGGTAGGGCGTTTGTACCTTTTTGGTGCCCTCAGCAGTGGTAAGCCACTGTTGCTCGAACTATATTGTCCCATTTCTGTCGTACAGGGCATACAAGGTCGAATGCGTTATGCTCTGCGTTTTCCAAGTTTGCCTTTACACAGTTGTGGCATCGGGGTGGTATTTTGGCAAGCCATTCTTCGAACTCGGTTTTTAAGTGGGGTCCTCCACAATGGCCACACAGATCGGTTTGTTCTGTGCAAAAGCGTTTGCCGTGACCAAATCCCAGGCAGCGGGTGCACTGCACCAGCGGGGACTGGTCCTCCACTTTGATTCTTTGGAGGTCTATGTGGACATTTCCCCTATTTATTGCTCTCTGATAGATAATGGGAGAGACGCTGATCACTATATGTCCTGTATGAGGGTTTCTGGCCCTTTTTCGGTATTTGATTGACACTCGGTCTTCCTCTTCGCCAAGGTCACGGAAGATATCCCTATTTTGGTTTCTCAGTGCCTTTAGGACGTCCTCATCCGTGTTTATGGAGAGCACGCTCCTAAGGATGAGTAGTGGGTCCTTATTCTTCACGTCCTCGACGATGAGATTGGTTACTTCTTTTGCTAGCCTGTCCTTGATCTTTTCCCTTTCCTCTCTAGTAGCCAGCCCCATTACGACTTTTCTGTCTTTCGCTTTTTTGACTCTTTCCACCGTAATCCACCCATCCTTCGCATCTACCGCTTTCCTAATCTTGTCGAGGACCTCGTCTCCCGTTTCAGTTTCATCCTTGGAGGTAACGACCACTGAGTGCAGGGTACCTCTTCTCAAGGTCGGTCCTGCACCGGGTGCCGAGTTTGGGGACGCCGCCGCTACGCTTGCGTATGTCGCGGTCGTCGCCATCCTCCCAAGGGTCTCCTTTTGGGTCTCCATCGAGGCCCTCAGCTCGTCCATTTTTCTGCCGTTCTCTTCTATGAGCTTGGTTTGCTCTTCCAGCTTTGTAAGAATGTTCTTAGGAAAGCATTGGTCCGGCTCCGGAGTGACTGTGAATGTGGTGTTTGCTGTGTTGGTCAGCTTTGGGGTTGTTGCTGAACTGAGTCGAGGCATCTCTAGGCGTTTTTTCTCGAGTTCCAAGTCCTTCACCATCTTGTAGAGTTTTTCAATAATTTCTTTCACCGAGGCCTTCATTTCCTTTTTAATGTTGCCGGAAAGGTCTAATTGGTTTTTCGCTTTTTCCATTAGTCTCCTGGCCTCGGCGGTTTTTATGCAGGTGATTGGTGAGGTTTTTGCCTCTCCAACTTTTACTTGTGCAACTCGTTGCCCTTGAGGACTTGTCAGTCTTAGGAGGTCTTTGCCAGGGGCCTCCAAGGCTTCCTTGGCCGGCGGGGGGGCCGCTGTGGGGCTCTCTGTGGGGTTAGGTTAGGTTAGGTTTTTTTTTTTTTTTTCCCTCCTCCCTCCTCTGTTTTTTATTATTGATTTAATATTTCAATATTTTTTTTTTTGTTTTCACTAATATCTTCAGCAACAATGGCGCGGATACTCACTTGCAACTTGAACTTTATGAAATAAAAAGAGGCAAGCCAATGCCCCAGCTTCCAGGTAGGGAGCTTCAGACCAGGGTGCACCCGTCTACTCTGCCTCACCCGGCCAGAAGGAGAAGATGGGAGTTCGGGCTGGTAACTGAAACGGAACAGATTGAGGTCTCAGAGGCCCAGAACTACTACACAGATGGAAGCAAAATAGAGGGAAAGGTTGGGGCTGCCATCTCGGTGTGGGACGGCGATAAGGAGGTAAGACGCGCCAGTTTTCGACTGGAAAATTACTGTACGGTCTACCAGGCGGAGATGATGGCGCTCCACAAGGCATCCGACATGGCGCTAAAAAGTAACCGGACAGTAACTATACAAAGTGACTCCAGATCGGCACTGCAGGCAGTATGTGACCCCAATACGCTGAACCCAATTGCGGTGGAGATCAGGAGCAAAATAGAAGCCGCAGAGGAAGGAGCAAGACCAATCCGGCTAAAGTGGATAAAGGCTCATGTCGGTTTAGCGGGCAACGAAAGGGCTGATGAGTTGGCGAAACAGGCGGCCCTCAGAAATAAGACAGCCCCGTTGTATGATAAGTTTCCCATCTCCTATGCGAAGAAAATTATTAGAGCCCGCACCATCGAAAAATGGCAAAATAGATACGAGACGGCGGAACAAGGGTCGGGGACGCGACTATTCTTTGAAAAAGTCAAGACGGCAAATAAGGTCATGGAGAAAATAGGAAGCAGCAACATGATCGCACAGATGCTGACCGGGCACGGAGGATTCAAACAGTACCTTCATAGGTTTAAATTGGCTGACGACCCCTACTGCCCCTGTGACGGGTCATCAGAAGAAACGGTGACCCATATCCTGACAGAATGCCCCAGATTCGGACATGAAAGATGGCAGTGCGAGATGAAGGTTGACCCAGATTGACGCAGCACAACTTCAAGGACCTAATTGCGGACGACAACACGCGCAATTACTTCCTGGAATTTGCACAGAAAGTGCTGAAGGCGGCAGCGAGGGCAAATGGCTCAACGGTTGTATAGATGTGTGCCAATTTCCCCGAGCCAAATCCCATGCGCCAAATTCTAATCTGCTTGCGACAGGGCTCGCGCTCCATGGTGCACCACTGTGCTCTGCGCTCCGACTAGCGCCATTGCGCACCGTTCCGCGCCGGTGCGCCTACTCGCGACAGTGCTCC